>NC_142714.1:34193773-34818773 GCF_055471065.1 Atractosteus spatula
AGTTGTTAGCCAGGGACGTAGACCAGTAGGCTACAGGACAACTCGCATGAACAGGGAGGCGAAACAGCCCTACAGCCCTGACACCCTTCTGAAGTGGTAACATGAAATCTGGTACTGTATACGGAAAAGAAAGCATTGATAAAAAAAAGCCTGGATTCTCATGTATCTCATACAAGTATCTTTTAATATAGTCTTTGCTGTGCTCTTGAGGATCCTTGTGGTATTTTGAGCTCTAGTTGAATGATAAGTGTCGGATTTTAAATCATTTTCGTAGTTAGAAATTATGAAACGCCCTGTTAAAAGCAAGGGAGTTTTTATGCCCGTTGAAGTAAAACAAAATGCCTGACAAAGTATGGCTTGGACAGATTCCAAGTGCTTGTACAAATGTGCTAAAGAAATTATACTTTGAGTATACAGCTTGTCCAAAGCCATGCATTATTAATACTATTAGTAATATCTTCGGTAAAGGCTTTGATGCATAAATATTTCTGATAAAGGTAGGTTGTGTACTTTTGTCCAACTGAGCAATCTTGCTTTCATTAAATATACCAACATTTTAATGACTGAAGATTAACATGCTGTAATACACTGTTCAAAATTAAAGGCTCAAATGCTGTACATGAGAGGTTAAGCTCCCCCTGGCGGTTTTACAAGGTGACGCCGGATAGTTTCTGGCAGAGCGTCAAATGACGCGCGATTAACCACGTGACACTGCGTGACACCGTGTGACACTGCGTGATACCGCGACACGCCCACCGGAGTATGCCGCAAAATAACGCACGCATTTTGAATGGCTGCATCTGTATACCCCTATTCATTTAACCATTATACCAAGTTTTAGAGATAGATTTGGATTTTGGAAGGCAAAAGTTTATTAGCAAGGAATCACTTGGTATTATAATAATGCACAATAATGTTGAATGGATTTTTTTCAGAGGAAGGACATGCTTATTGAAGAAAAATATTATATTGCAAAATATAAAACAATAAAGCTTTTCTTGAGGGACCAGTTTATAAACACAGCACTAGAGGAATGAAAAATATATATATAGAGGAATGTAAAATATATATTATTGTAAACATAAAAAATACATTTTTTGTTTCAAGCTATCATTTTGTTTCAAAACTACCACTTTTATCACTGTACTTGATCACAAGCTTTTTTTTCACTATTCTGTAAAGAGAAAGTATTTGTTGTCCCAAACATCAGTCTATAATGTGTTCTGCAAAGAACTGCAGGAAACCTTGGTTTTAAGGTTATCCAAAGACTATGTGAAAACGCAGAGATTTATTTAAAGACTCTGTCCAAATTAAGTATAAAAAATAGACTAAATTATAAAAGCTGAAAATAAGTGATGGGCATATTCTGTGCTTTCATTTTGCCTTCCAAAAATTTAGTATAAAATAATACAAATCCCCATGAAAAACAGTTTTAAGCCTCCATCTTCCATCTATTGAATTAGAAAAGACAAAAGTTGAGCTGTTTGATTGATGCTTGCCTGCCAAAGAGGCAGAAAGAGGATTTGGGCAGCTTTATTAAAGCCTGGTTGTACAGGAAGGCTAAGTATTAATTCTTAATATGGTCAAATGCAAGCTCGGGGCAGGTCTGTTGAGATTTCCTCTTCCTCCTTTAGATTACTACTTTTAAGAAGCTTGCTGTAAGAAGACTGGATAAAGGCTATAACTCCAGCCGAAACAGAGAGAGGGCTAAAATATTACATTTAACATATACAGTATTTGCATATTTGTCCTTCATTTTGATTTTGTTACATTTTCAAATTAAGATGGTTTTAAATGGCTTAAAATTTCAGGCTCCTTTTATTGGTGTAATTAAATTATTATTTTCATTTACATTTAATAAACCTTTCCTATTGTATTTAAACCACTTAAATGAACAAAATAATATCAGCATCACTCCTTAATGTTGTATGCATATATGAATATTACTACTGTAAAATGTAAGTAAAGTCCTGTATCAAAGCAATGGCTCTATTTTGAAATCCTTGGCCCTTTGACAGTGAAGTAAATCTATAAATCAGCTCCTGCAGGACTCAGTTACTACTCAAGAGTGCTGTTCAGATCTGGGTGAGAGGGGGGAATCTACTCTCTTTGAATTTCTTTGAAGTACAGGCCAAGAATTGAAACAGTGTCATCTCATACTTTTCTGTTTCAAGGCTATGTGCTATGTAATAGCAAACATAAATTTTAACTCATATTTTATTTTATGTATATTTGAGAGTTTTGTAATAAAAATGATTGCCAGTGAATTTAACTTCTTCGTGTGCCTTCTGTAGAACTGTACATGGTTATCCTAATTTATTCAAAGCTAATAATTACCCAGAAGGACATATCTAATTTCCTTTGGGATATTTTAATTTTATCTTAACCACTTGATCATTTTGTAACTCTGATACTCAGCAACAAAACCTGAAATTATATTTCAATAAGGCATCTTACTAAGGATTTCATCTAATTTGTAACATTAGCAGTTTTAATGAGTAAAAGTTTACCAATAAGTACTGTATCTTTGTGATTTTAAAACATGACGGACTTGTACAATAGTGATCTCAAACACTATCCTGGTACCTAAATCTCCATTCCAATCTTTCTACTATAATATAGTTTCAATATTCTGTGAAATACAGTATGTAGTTTAAATCATAATAGAATATTAAGTAATATTAAAACTTCTGCAATGTTGTATTTTGGTCTCACTTACTTTTTTTCTATGCCAGAAGCTTGTTCCACAAAATTGTCTCTGAATGTATCTTATTATTAAAACTCCTATCCACAGAAATTGTCATGGAATTTATGAAGTTTCCTTTTGTTTTGTTTATTACAATATTTTCGAGAACTAAATGTTACACATTGTTAAACATCACACATTGTATTCAATTTCTGTTTTGATGTATTTAAGGCTATATAAACCTCTTTTCAAAAACAAACTTGTATTAGATTTTTCTTAATATTACTATAGATTACTGTAAAGTGATATGATGTAATACAGATCCAGCCATTCAGAATGCGTGACGGATACTGCAGTAGTTCCCGGTTGAGCGGTTGCGCTAGATTGTGGTAAACTGCGGGAGACCTCAGCATTTTAGAAATTTTCAGTAATGTGTCTACAGTTCTTTGTAAAACCTCCAGGTGGTGCTGTAAAAGCTTATTGGGGTGTGTGGTGCTTTTGGGCTGTCACCAGAAAATGACCGGTCAATGCTGAGGGACGATGTTTTTCTAATTATAGAATTTAAGGCGTACTCTCTTTAGGCTTTTGTTAATTTTAAACTGTTATTATACTGTACTTGTGAATGTGATGTGTCTTTTTCAGGTTTACATTCACATAATGAAAATCCAAAGGTAAATTTTGGTAGCAGAAAACAAAAGCAGTACTGTAAAGTAATACATACAGTAATCTAATGTATGCAGAGTAGATGGTAGTGATAGCTAAATAAGGAAACATATATAGTACAACAGTATTCTACCCTCTTCATAAATATTTTATGCAAAGTCTTTAACATGGTGACTTATAGTGGGTTATGGTTATAACATGCTTATTCTGACATTATGCATTTTATATACTGTACTTCATAAAAAAGTTACTGTATAATGTTTTATCCTTTTCTAAGAATACATTCTGTAGTAAGAACACCAGTTGCTGTTATTGTAAAAAAAAAAGTTGTACTGATTTAATATCACTTGATAGTAATATTAATATGGAATTGCGTAACTAAGCAGCTAAAATATCAGTGGTTGTTTTGGAAACATTTTGACATTCATTTTTTTTTACTTTTATTGTCCTTCTAGTGGTAATGGGCAATGGACTGGAATGTAACACACTGCACCCAGGTGGTTCAAAGCCCAATCAGAGCATTACTTTCGGTTTGTTTCTTACATAGCTGAATACATAAAAATAGTCCACTGTTATAGCTTATCATGAACACAATGTGTCTCTTTCATGTTTACATCCGAATTGAGAAAATCTGTATTTTGTCTTAATCCAAATTTCAATAGCCAGTAATCAGCCAATGGTTTAACTTTAAATTTAAAACTTTAAACAGTATATTGTACAGTACAATACTGCGCAGTCCAAAGATTTACTCTGGGAGGTTATTTCTGGCAAAAGTTGCTATGGCATGAGTGTGTCTATCTGGATGAATTATAATATGTGATAGTTTCATGATTAAGGATTTCTTCACGGAATTCCTTAAGTTAAACAAAGGAGGGAAGAAGGGTTATTTTTATGATTGCCAGTAATCGGAGAACAGCATATCAATATGCCGCATGTGTAGAAACAATTATTATAACTTGTTTGTGAATGTGATATGCCTCTTTCACTGGTTTACATCCGTATTAAGAACATCTATATTTTGTACAAATTTCTGCAACAAGTAATTTAACTTTAAATTTGGATTAAGAAAAATATTACACACAACTATATATATTTATATATAAATATTATATACTATATATTCATATTCATACAGTATACAATCACACTGCTGTTCATTGTCGTGTATGCTGCTGTTTCAGTATACAATATGTGGATCTGACTTCCTGTGACTGGCGTGTGTGAAACAGTTGGAGTAGAGACCTGGCGGGGGCGAGGCAGAGTCACTGAAACATACCATCCAATGAACTTGATATTTCAGAACAAACCTTTGAGGAGTTTGCGCGAAAGGAAAAGGTACTTTTTCAGAAGTCATGTACTGTGCAAAGTAGGTGAATTTGACAAACAGCTTATTTAAAATCTATCTGACCGTACTTTAGATCTCATGTAATTGAGCAGAAAGTCACCTTGCTCTCACAAGCGGCTCTATTAGAGTTTGTGTTAACACACTGCACCCTTTTAAATGGATTTTAATTACCTTTATTAGCTTTTTCTTTTTGGGGGTTGGGGGTTGAATGCCTTTCTCGGTTTAACATTTGATACGTCTCCAGGAAAGCGAGAAACTAACTTGTCACAGACAGTTCTTTCCGGGCCCTATGCGGACGACACAATCCGGAATGTGAGGATACAATTGGGAAAATAGTCATGCAGGAGAAGGGTCAGGAGACAGGAGGCGTGTCCGAGGAGTGCAGGTGTCCAGGGGGAGTGAATCCAGTGCGAACAATCCAAGGGTAAATCCAGAGGGGGAATCCAACACGGGAGGCTTAGTCCAAGACCAGGGGATCCATCCGAAGTTAAAACCAGAACCGGGTCAGGACCGGCGGGGCAGGGAATCAGGAACAGGAAACTAAAACCATAACGGAGCCAGACGCGGCAGGACCCCGGGCTCTCACGATGCGGAAATCAATGAGAAGCCTCGGGCAAACGCCTGCGCCTGGCTTTAAAGGTGGAACTAAAGAGGGCTGGAATAAGGAACAGGTGTGGGGAATGAAACAGAACGAGGAAGGGCTGGAGCGCCCTTAAGAGGAGGAGTAACGATCGTGACATAACTGCTATCGATAAAACAGCTGTCTTGCAATATTTCTCAGACTGCTCCAAAGCCCAGCACAGAATAAAATCCGCTGAAAGCCACAATGGACCACTGAAAGACACAATTACCCACAATACAAACTGCAGTACCTGTATTACAAAGGACCACAACAAACGAGTCCTCAAATATGCTACAGTCCCACTATGGTTACAGCAAGGTGAAAGTGGGAAGTTGATTTTTTAAAAGATTGTTTTAAAGAAAATAAAAAATATGAAACAATGACATGTTCCTGCCTAACGTAGACATTGCATGCCTACTGTAAAGCTTAAACTTTAAACAGTAGACCCTCAGTTGTATTCACCATTGTATTTCCAGTTCCAACAAATACAAATCTTAACACAAAACCAAACCCTTTTAAATAAAAAACTGTTAACTCACACCTGCATGTCAAGATCACGGTGTGCCCAGCAGCTCTTTTGTTTGGATTACACTATGAATGAGTCCCTGAGGCATACCATCTAAGGTTTCAACATTAAAAAAAAAACGTTTGTTTGGATGAGAGAAACTTTTGAGAAGTTGTGTACTGACTGCAAAGAATCTGATTTTGATAAACCTTAAAGAGCTAATTTTTCTTGAAGAATTTAAAATCTGTCTGCCTGACTGTATTGAAGTTAATTTTATTGAACTGTTTCAGACACCTATGGAGAAATCCAATCTAAATTTAGGGTCTGCTTCTTTCACGGTTTTGTTATGCGAAATGTTTTTACACTTGTGATTATTATTATATTATTTTTTATAAAACCACTAACATCGACACAGGTGCTGCTGCTGTTCATTGCCTCTCAATAATCGTTATCTAGTACACGGCTATGAGAACGTGAATGTTTTCCATCCCCATCCCCCGAGCAAAACTGTCTATTCTACATAAACACAGTAGGGTATAACACTCCTAGCCTTTGTGATAAATAAGATGTTTGTTAAAGTACGAAGCTGTGTTACATACAGATGCAGCCATTCAAAATGCGCGGGCGATACCGCATTATTTTGCGGTACGCTGTACGCAGTCTACCGCAAGCTACCGGTAAATACCGCGAGTTACCGTAAATTCTCCTATAATACGACAAGCAAAATAATAGTATCCGGAATTTCCGCAAGGTGGAGCTAATAAAGCTCAACCTCTCATGTTTGAGCTGTGGCCATCAAAGTCTTTAACGAAGATATTACTAATAGTATTAATAATGAATGACCTTGGACATGCTGTAAGTGTAAACTCAAAGTATTGCCCTGGTCAACATTCTTTTTTTCATTGACCATCTTTGTAAAAGTAACACCACAGCATTTCGCAATCACGCATTTGTTTCCAATCATGCAAAGTACAGTGATTCACCATGCCTTTCACATGCTCATAAAAGAGATTGATTTAGGAACATAAACATATTACCGTATGCAAACTGTACTGTATACAGTATGTATATGTATATTTAATGTCTTAACTGTGCCCGTTTAAGTATTGAATATTCATATCTAATTTTACCACTGAAGGGAAATCTTAGTAGCTGAGCATAAAAAGAATAGGAGCATACTGCAACGCGTGTGAAGGCCATAAACGATATTAATTTTGGAACATAAACATACAGTATATGGCTGGTCTCGGTACTTTAAAGAAAACATACACGAAACATGGTTTCATTATGACCAGAATCGGTCTTGAGATATTTTTAACTTGATTTACAGTATTTGAGAGGTATGTCTTAACACCGATACTACAGTGCTTAAGTACTGCTCACGTATATGTTTCTAGGTTTATATTATGCATTTCATACGGTCAAATTACTTTTGAGCAACTAATAAGAAGCGCGAAACGGTATGCGTTTTAGTTTCGTTTCGTGCTGGGACCCGTGGATTGATTAGAGATATCAAGTACATACAAGTCATTTTTTAAATGTTGTAGTTCGTCTTGAAAAAATGTTACGAGTACATCATCTATCAACAATTACACAGGTTCTGTTTCCATATTGCGGATTTTGGTTACGTAATATTATTTTCTAGATTTCACGTTGTGAATATATGATTTGGGCAAACAGAGCCGCAAAGAAGTACATTATGGGTTGTTGTTTTTTTTTTGCAGTTTTATCTAGAACAAGCGATGCTTAAACCTTTGTCTGATTCTTGTGAAACTATCCACACGACAGTTACAGTACCTAGGAGTTGACTTCAGTGATGTCACTGATGGGATGTTTCTAAAAATCCATCCTCTGTAAAACGTCTTCTCTAGTTGTCCTGCATATGTATTCGCTAATGAAGCTGTGTGTTCTGAGCCTGGATCTCTACATTTCTGTATGAACCAGCTTAGAGGGCTAAAGACAGTTTGTGTTTAAATTGAGTGTAAGGCAATTTATGCTTCTAAAGTCATGGTCAGCATTTATTATTGTACTGTGCTGTAAACTTGTTCTGTGCCAAGTCACATTATTTTATAGCGTTTTTATAGCGTTATCAAATCCGGTGGCGCTGTGTGTTAGTTTCCTGACTCCCATGTCACATGGTCTGTGATTGAAACTTGTAAAACCGGTTTAATTCGTCACAGCCAGCACTCCGGTTGTAAAGTAGAAGCAGGCGAGATTTCCAGCGAAAAACACCTCCCCCTTCTTCAGGTGTGAGGGTCTTCTGCTCAGAATGAAACGCTAAAATGTAATGTAGGCTCTGAATGTGTTCAATTATGATTTGGGCTTGATTAAGGTCGCTGCCTTTCATCTAAAACCCTACTTGAATCCTTCCCCTGGCAGCTGTATGATGCAGTGGTGGCCTGGCACGGTGAGGTGCGCTTGCAGCTATGTGACACAGTGGTGGCCTGGCACGGTGAGGTGCGCTGGCAGCTGTGTGATGCAGTGGTGGCCTGGCACGGTGAGGTGCGCTGACAGCTGTGTGGTGTGGCGCAGTTGTGGCCTGG
The DNA here is from genome assembly GCF_055471065.1 of Atractosteus spatula. Classification (NCBI taxonomy): domain Eukaryota; kingdom Metazoa; phylum Chordata; class Actinopteri; order Semionotiformes; family Lepisosteidae; genus Atractosteus; species Atractosteus spatula. Next base: position 34,202,138 of record NC_142714.1, read on the forward strand.
CACGGTGAAGTGCGCTGGCAGCTGTGTGATGCAGTGGTGGCCGGGCACGGTGAGGTGCGCTGGCAGGTGGGTGATGCAGTGGTGGCCTGGCACCGTGAGGTGCGCTGGCAGCTGTGTGGTGTGACGCAGTGGTGGCCTGGCACGGTGAAGTGCGCTGGCAGCTGTGTGGTGTGACGCAGTGGTGGAAATGTTCACCATGTTTCACCATGCTGAAAATGTTTGTACCAGACTTTTTTGAGGCCTGTTTAATTGTGTCTGAAGTCTGATGTTGTAAATTTTATTGTTAAAAAGATCCATGAAAATGTCACTACTAAAGTTAGCTGGTACTGTTGGTATTGTAAGTGGCAAGTAGAGCTCATATTTTAGATTTTGTGTAGTTGCTAGCGTTGAACTGTGTGTTGGATGCACATGAATATATTCATTATATGCCAGCGCACCTCACCGTGCCAGGCCACCACTGCGTCACAACACACAGCTGCCAGTGCACCTCTACATACCCGACCACCACTGCATCACACAGCTGCCAGCGCACCTCACCATGCCAGGCCACCACTGCGTCACATAGCTGCAAGCGCACCTCACCGTGCCAGGCCACCACTGCATCATACAGCTGCCAGGGCACCTCACCGTGTCAGGCCACCACTGCGTAACACCACATAGCTGCCAGCGCACCTCACCATGCCAGGCCATCACTGCGTCACACCACACAGCTGCCAGCGCATGTAACCGTGCCAGGCCACCACAGCGTCACACCACACAGCTGCCAGCGCACCTCACCGTACCAGGCCACCACTGCGTCACACCACACAGCTGCCAGCGCACTTCACCGTGCCAGGCCACCACTGCGTCACACCACACAGCTGCCAGCGCACCTCACCGTACCAGGCCACCACTGCGTCACACCACACAGCTGCCAGCGCACTTCACCGTGCCAGGCCACCACTGCGTCACACCACACAGCTGCCAGCGCACCTCACCGTACCAGGCCACCACTACGTCACACCACACAGCTGCCAGCGCACTTCACCGTGCCAGGCCACCACTGCGTCACACCACACAGCTGCCAGCGCACTTCACCGTGCCAGGCCACCACTGCGTCACACCACACAGCTGCCAGCGCACCTCACGGTGCCAGGCCACCACTGCGTCACACCACACAGCTGCCAGCGCACCTCACGGTGCCAGGCCACCACTGCATCACCCACCTGCCAGCGCACCTCACCGTGCCCGGCCACCACTGCATCACACAGCTGCCAGCGCACCTCACCGTGCCAGGCCACCACTGCGTCACAACACACAGCTGCCAGTGCACCTCTACATACCCGACCACCACTGCATCACACAGCTGCCAGCGCACCTCACCGTGCCAGGCCACCACTGCGTCACATAGCTGCAAGCGCACCTCACCGTGCCAGGCCACCACTGCATCATACAGCTGCCAGGGCACCTCACCGTGTCAGGCCACCACTGCGTAACACCACATAGCTGCCAGCGCACCTCACCATGCCAGGCCATCACTGAGTCAGAGATTAAATAAAACCTCACTCGCACCAAACAAATTTATATTTCTAAATATCACAACATGATCGAATTTAAGTCATATTAATAACAATGAATAGTCACCTAGGCGTTACAATATAAACATTTATATTGATTTAAATAACGTTTTGATTTAAATCGCAAATGCGGGTTTAAATATATGTGTTTTTTGATTCACAATAAGACAAATGCAACATAAATTGATATCTTTGTCTTCTAAGTATCTTAATAAACTTTCAGCATAGCTTTCTCCCCGTTTAGATTTATTTTGGGATCAAACGTGGAAAGATTAGATTGTAATCATTTTTATTTTTTAAATACATTTTAGAAAAGTGTAATCTATACTAAAAAGCTGTACACCACCTGCTATAAAGATACATATTGTAATACTTTCAGGTTCGGATAGGACAGACACAAGAACTCAGACTTGCGGAGTTAAAGCAAGTTAAAGCCTTGATTTTATATATCACCTTTAAAAGTGGCATCTCAAAGCAAAGTAAATACCCAACACTGATTGTACCCATCTGTCATGCTAATAAAGCAGCTTGAATTGAATTGAGGGGGGGGGGGTATATTTGCTTTGTGTATAAAGTACATTGTGAATGTTTTCACAGCCTTCACTTTGTCGTTTTTATGCCATTTTTTGACCACGCACGAATATTCCTATGTCCGTATCTTCGCAAGGGAATCAGTGCGAATTTAAATACTAATTAAATGACCGCGGGCACTTTCCACCCCCTCTACATTCTCAGAGTAGAACAGACTAACCTTCTAATGAAAGACAGTCCACCCCCCACGGACAGGAAAAGTGCCCACAGGCACTTAAACTTAATATGGTCAGTAACATTAAACAGTAACATGGTCAGAAGGAGCACGTACAAACGTTTCCGAAATAACCACATGTAAGACTCTGATGCTTAAAATGTTTAGGGAGAAAGTGGAATACTGGTGTGTATTTTTTCTTTAAACTACCAATACCAGCCATATATAGTCTGTAACGTAGGGATTTCTATATGTCTTTATTTAGTGGTTACATTAGTGACAAAGGCTAAACTTTTAGCTTCAGTAACGTGTACATATCTCCCCTTTTTATAAAACGACATGGTTGAAAACTGTTCCAGAGCCACTGTTGTTTCATCAGTGAAAAGTACATCATGAAATGCCTCTCCCTGTTCAATCCACTGGAAAAAAGAAAAGGAGCATAAAGCTTCTGATGGTCATAAACAATATTCATTTAGGAGCAGCATCAGAGGTATGTTTTTAACTGCACTGCATTGGGGAGAATACCATAGTGTGTTTTTTTTTTTACTCCCTGGCGGAAACTGGCTTCCAGAAGAATCAGTATGGCTCAGAGATTAAATAAAACTTCACTCGCACCAAACAAATGTATATTTCTAAATATCACAACATGATCGAATTTAAGTCATTTTAATAACAATGAATAGTCACCTATGCGTTACAATATAAACATTTATATTGATTTAAATCACGTTTAAATCACCTTTATTTAAAACCCATAAATAAAGCTGATACTGTTTAGACTTTTAATTATTTAAAACTGTATTAAAGCAGCACGATACACAATGCAACGTAAATCGCTATCTTTGTCTTCTGTGTAATAATGTTCACCTCTCTGTCCAGCAAATTTACAATAGTAATAATAATGAACTTTATTGTATATGGCGCCTTTAAAGGTGGCTCCTCAAAGCGCTTTACAGGTTAAAAACAATACTGTTAGGCTGGGAAAACGATTTTTTTTTAAGAAATACAAAATGAGATATAATGATATGTTCCGGCTTAGACATTAACGAAGAGCATAATGCGTGTACTGTATACACTGGAAGTACAACCCCCCTCTCTGCAGGAGTGCTGGCTGTGACGAATTGAACCGGTTTCACGGGTATTTTCAAAGTAGGAGGCGAGATTTCCAGCGAAAGACACCTCCCCCCCCCTCAAAAACCCAGTAAGTACAGTACTTACTAGTTAAAGGCTAGGCTCCTCAATAAAATCGCTTTAACATGCTAATGCATTGGTGTAACAGTCCGGGCATGGCAAGCTTCTAATTTCAACCCGACTATGGCGAAAGGAACCCTTCTTTCATTAGAAGACAATGAACATATTTTAGCCCTGAATGAATTAATAGCAAACATGGTTTACATAAAAGACATTTTTCGAAGAAAGTTTAGCCTTTGTCATTAATGAAACCACTAAATAAAGACATAAATATAAAAATCTTAAGATTTTTAAAATACATGACTTTGCTAAAATTTATTTGAAAATAAAAACAATTACAACCGCCAGGGGAGAGAGAGAACAGGGGAGGGATGTTGGTTTTGCATAAGGGGCGGGGCTATGGAAATTAGGTCTGTTTGGGAATGTGTAGTTACATGTTCTGGCTGTTTGTGAATTATCGTTGTTGAGTATGGAGTGTTGAGGTATTGATTTTGTGTAATGCTTTATGTTGAAAATTGAGGTGGATTTTGTTTATGATAAACAGGATAAACTGGGATGGGAGGAAGGTTTGGTTTTGCATAAGGGGCGGAATTATGATAATTGGAGGACTTTGCGAGAGTAAAATGGTTTGATATATTTGATTTTGTATTGTGGTTGTTATCTATGTTTTTGGTTGGTATTATGTTTATATGGTTGTTTTTGTTGGTTGGTTGTTATTATGGTTATTAATAATACGATCTATAGTTGAAATCTGAGCCTAAATAAAAAGAAAAAGCAAGTGATTAGGTTTATGAGCAATCTAATTACTTATTCGTTTAAAACGCTATATAAAATAAAGTTTATTATTAATTTGCTGGACAGAGCGGTGAACATTATTATGCATAAGACAAAGATAACGATCCTGATCAGTTTAGAAATCTGTGTACGCTGTAAGGTTTTTACTTCTTAAACTTTTAAAATACACGTTTTGAATAGAAAGAAATCCTCTTCCTGGTACAGTATGTATAGCAAACCAGCATGTCTTTTTTCTCCAATCAGAGGGGTGTCAGATGGTGTCAGCCAATCACCATTCTGAAGCCCTACCATAATCTCTGGTATGGGGAGACCCCAGAATTCTGTCCCATAGTTTAGACAGATGATAGATACTTTTATTGATCCCGTGAGGGAAATAAAGTAAATCATTTTCATTTTAGGAAATTATTAAACGCTCGGTTAAAAGCAAAGGAGATTGTCTGTTATAGTGGACATAAAAACAAGAGTTCGCTGGCATTATATCCTGGAAGACACAGACCGGCGCCAGACCGGTAAAATGCCTGATGAACTAGGGATTTGACAGTTTCCAAGTGCTTGTACAATCGATGGAAATGTTCAAATAAATGTGCAAAAGAAATAAACAAAATAATAATTTATTTCTTTATCATATTGGGTAGCTAATGTCCTCTCTTTGCTAGTTAGTGGCTGTGTTTCTGCATTGGGTAGCAACGGGTGACTGTTCTCAGGCGGAAGATGTAAACAGCTTAATGTTCGTGTTAAATAATTTTTTTAAATTAAAATTCATTCTATACAGCAATCGCATATTTGGGTACCGTTTCATAAAACTTTCATGCTTAAAATGTTTAGGGAGAAATGGAAGACTGGTGTGTATTTTTTCTTTAAACTACCAAGACCAGCCATACACAGTACAGTTTACATACATACAGTAATGTTTATGTTCCTAAATTAATACCGTTTATGACCTTCAGATGCGTTATGCTCCTCTTCTTTTTATGCTCAGCTACTAAAATTTCCCTTTAGTGGTAAAATCCATATAAATATTCAAAACTAAGCGGATTAAAATGTGCACAGTAAAGACATTAAATGATTAAATCTTTGCACTACCAACCAATGCACCATGAGTGCCCCTGTCGGTCATTTTGGCCAGCCAATCACTTACCGCGGTGCCCTCCGGTGCCCCGCGGTGGCTTGTGGGTAGGTTACTGTACCGCGGGTTTGTACCGCACATTTTGAATGGCTGCATCTGTAAGATAGATAGATGAGACTTTATTGATCCCGAAGGGAAATTGATGAAAAGTGGCTGAAATGGAATATGTAAAAGTTAATTCCAAGCTGAAGAGAAAAAACTCAACATGTCTCCCCTATAACTCTTCAGCTTACAGATCGCATTAAAATTAGAACGTTTTTACAAGTGTAAATTAACATGTCTATCTATTTTCTAACCATCTTGTCCAGGACAGATAGCAATCTAACCTACAGTATTTGGTTATTTTTTTTACGATTTTGACAGACTTCAGAATGCTTCGACTGATGAATAAAAATGTAGCATAATTCTCCCTTTATGAAGTCGCTTACACCTGGGATCCGCTTTATTCAAACTAAGGTTTCTAAAATGCAACCAGGTACTAGATATTGTTTAAATAAAAGCTGTGAAAATTTTCACAAATCACAATCTATAAAATGCCTGTGGTTTGATGACTCTGTGTCATTTTTCACAAAGTTATTCACATCTGAAACATCGTGTCTCATAAATAGGCATTTTATTAAGTGAAGGTTATGAAAACCGAAGAAACAAATGACTCTGAAAAAGATACAAGAAGTTTGAAATTATTATTATCATTATTAAATTAATAATTAACAATTTTGTTTTAAGGCTTGTTGTAAAGGCTTGTGTTAAATTGCCCCACTGAATAAAGTGTTTTGAATTTAATTGAATTAAACCGATTGAACTGGTATTTACTCCCACTGATTGACATTATTCACGTTTGCTTATTTATGTTTTTATTTCATTATTAATATAACTTAACACTGATTATGTTATAATATATATAAAACAACAAATTGTTAATATAGTATACATAATATTTACTATTTTATTTTTTAAAAAGGAGCTTTTGTTTGTAAGGAGAAAAACTTCTACCCTAAGCAGGTATTGAACTCCTAAATAGCACTCCTAGTGACAAACCTGCTGTGCTACCAGGCCACTTGGAAACACAACTGAAATGAACAGCTTAAAAATGTTTTTAAACTAATCATGCATGAATGAGTCAAATTAAAAATACAAATGTTTACAATGAAAGTGGACTACAGTAATACTACCAGCTATATAAATAAATATATTATATTTAGATCCTTAAATTAATATTGTTATTAATTTCTTTAGATAAGAGATTCCATATTATATTCCCTATTTAGCGAATTCTAAAAAGTATGTTTTTTTAACTGTGATAACGAGCACAAGTATTCATAGAAAAGGTTAAAAGATATAGCTTTTTATAAAGTATATAAACTTAATATAGTCAGAATGAGCACATCAGAACTTTTCCAAATTAACCACAATAAGTGACCGAGTGAAAGACTTTGATGCATAAAATGTTTATGAAGAAAGTGGAATACTGTTGTGTATTTTTTATTTAAACTACCACAACCAGCAATATATAGTTTATATAATATAATTATGTATATTCCTAAATTAACATGTAATTATTCCATGCTGAAAAGAGAAGAAAAGAAACACAACTTTTCGGCTGTGGAATCTTCTTCGGGTGTAAGAAAGATAGGGCCGGCAGCAAAGACATTATAGAATGAGTAAACAAAAGCCAGGAGAGAGGAGGAGATGGGAGCAGGGGAGAGGCAGAGTGGCCAATCAAGTGGTACGAAGTCGAGAGTGGTGAGACTGTGAAACAAAACCTACAAATGAATAGAGAATTAAAAGAAAAGACTTCTGTCATTGAGAGAAGGGGCAAGGTGTGAACCAAGTTTCAGGATAATTTTAGTTTCTGATATCTTTCTGCTATGGGAGTTAAGAAACCCTTCTTTGAGAACACAGACAAAGAGATCAGTGTGATCATGGCTGTCAGAGGTGAAATGAGAAACTATGGGCTTGGGGAAATCTTTCATCTTCACAGCCCTAACATGTTCTCTGAAACAGTCTCCGAGTCTCCTCCCTGTTTCCCCAATGTAAACGGCTGGACATTTACTGCAAGAGATACAGCAAATAAGGTTGCTGGAAAAAAAATAAATAAAATGTATTGAAAGGTTTTCATACAAAGTGTATATTCTGGAAGCTCCACTCAAAGCAATTTACAGGTAATGGGGACTCCCCTCCACCACCACCAATGTGCAGCATCCTCCTGGATGATGTGACGGCAGCTATAGTGCACCAGAACGCTCATCACACATTAGCTATTAGTGTGGAGGTGAACAGAGTAATTCATAGATGGGGATTATTAGGAGGCCATGATTGGTAAGGGACAAATGAAAATTTAGCCAGGATGCCAGGGTTACACCCCTATTCTTTTTTTTATTTTTAATGACCACAAAGAGTCAGGACCTCGGTTTCATGTCTTATCTGAAGGACTGCACCTTTTTATAGTATAGTGTCCCCCTCACTATCCTGGGGCATTAGGACCCACATAGACTGCAGGGTGAGTGCCCCCTGTTGGCCCCACTAAAACCTCTTCCACTAGCAACCTTAGTTTTTCTCAGGAGGTCTCCCATCCAGGTACTGACCAAGCTCACACCTGCTTAGCTTCCGTGGGTTGCTAGTTGTGAGTTGCAGGGTGACATGGCTGCTGGCTATGAAAACAAGACACCCCAGATGGGACACAAACCCACAGTCCCTGACTTATGAGAGGTGCCTTATTCCTTAGCTCAAAGGGTAGAGCAAATCTGTATTTATAATATTGCCATTAATGGTTGGGATTGTCTCTCCTATTATGGAGCAAGTTTAAAACATTAATGTTGTATCTGATAAGTCTATTTTCAATAAATATATAAATCAAGCTTTATTTTGTTCCCTGCAACATTAGAAGGATAACTAAAATTACTAAAAAGCAAAAATGCCATAGCTTGTCGCTTGTTAAATCTTTTCTCTTCCAATGTGCTTTAGTTTTCACCATGAATGCATTTGCATTCAGATAAGAAAGGGATTTGAGTAAAGAGCTTGAATGCTTTCTTTGCTAGTTAAATGTTTAAAGAAGACATGCAATCTGAGTCACTGTAGAGCTCATCAATATGAAATTGGTGCAAAGGAAAACGAGATGCATGTTGCCATTTTTTTAAATCCTGGATTGAATGCATTAGCAGAAGCCTCCACCTGTCACAATCAGAAATTGTGTTGAAACAGAATTTAAGTTACTCAGAGTGATGCCAGCTTTGCTTAGAAATCTGTATTAAAAAAAGGCAATAAAAACAATAAACTAATAAAATGTCAATCACTGTGTGCAAAATCTATATGTTAGCTGGAAAGAGATAAAAAAGTAGGCAGCCTACACAATGCAGATTTCAAATTGCAGATTCTTGCATTTGAAAGGACTGAATTGTAAAGAATATGTAAACCTGAAGGATACATATTGGCCCATCTAATAATATCCAATAGATCAGTGACATGGCAAAGTTCTGATCTAATAGAATATGTCAACTTGTCTCAGGAGATTTTTCCATACAAAGCTGTAGTGTGGCACTACTGAGATTTTGGATTCTATAATCTTAAGAGATACTAGAATTTATTTTACAAACCATATATTCCTACATCCCCATTGGGACTTTATATTTAGGGATCTCCTTTAACATTTGACAAAGTCTGCACAAGATTTAACTCACTCATTTCTAGTGACATTACACTCCCTTCCCCTAAAAGGCAACATAATAATTTAGATGGACATTTCTGCTCTTTTTATTATGTCAAATACATTAAGATGCATTTAAGCAAGTTTAATTTGAAGGAATTTCAGATTATTGCTTTTATGTAGACACAATCAGAATAAATTCTGGTTGTGTTGATGTAGAATTAGTACAAGTCCGATTCAGGAGATGCAAGAAGTCCTCCTGAAAAATAAGACCATGCAACATAGGAGATACCAGGATTCTGTTGAATCCACACTGAAATTTGATTTATTTATCCTTGACCTGAAATTCAGATTTTCTTTTTGAATTTGCATTGTAAAGAAGGGTCCATATTATAGAGTTGTGGGGGTTCCAAATTATACAATATAATTGAGTGCAAGAAATATAAACAACAGGTTATGAAAACTTGTTTTTATATAGGATTTAGTATTTGTGTTTGAATTATTAATCTGTTCTTAGTTTATATTGTTTTTTTCTTTCATGCACACTTGCACACCGTCTGTATTTGTCCAGTGATAAAAGGTTAATTGGGTATAGTATATCATATGCAGAATTTAGTATTATGAGTAATAATGCCAAACAATAATCTTACTGCAAAGCAGTCATGATATAAATGCATTCATTTTTATATATTAATTTTTGCATTAAAACCATTAGAAATCAATGTGTAAAAAGGTACCTCAAACATCAAATCCCGGGAATGTTACACATATGGTATTGATGTACAGTATAATATGAGTGCAAATTCAATTTTTAGCATATAATCTAAATGTATCATGATAGTGATATCTTAGATAATCTTAGAAGGCACATTTATGTTACCCTTTTACATTTTATTTTACTTCTTAATATTGTTCGTCATCTTGAGTGAACTCACCATTTCCCTTTTGCCATTTCACTGGTCTCATAAACGTTCTATGATTCTGAATTGAGCTTGGAGCATTCCAGCACTTTGTATGATATTTTCCTGATTTCTTTATCTCCTATGGTCATATGCCTGGTTGTTAGATATTGGACATGCTCCAGCTCTACTCCCACCATCTCTTTTCTGCTCTTTATATGCAAATTGATATGTAATCCTCTGGGCATTAGCACCTAGGACACAGATGATACCTGCAACATGCTGAATTGCAGATAAAGAAAATAATTGCAATCAAGCCCAAAAGGGATTTGGTCATTCATTCTTAAATTCTTAGTATGAATCTTTCTCACTTATCCACTTTCTAATAATTTTCAGGATAATTTACCAGGATATGGGGCAACATTGTAGGTGTTACAGACCCAAGAGCATGGGCACAGCAGACAAGGGGGAGTGACCAGCAAACTGCACCTTGGGCATAGATGGAGTTAACATACTATGAAAAAAATCATATCTAAATAAATACAACTAAATGGTGGCTACATTATTTAACATTTAATTTTCTTCATAATTTCAATAATTGCTAAAGTTGATATGTCATATATGAGACATATAACATAATAATAACATAATAACTTTTTTTCAGTCATGTTGTTTATTGCTTTTGATTTGTACCTTGCAAATGTTAGTGGAAATTAAGTTAAAATCAGCACGTCCAAACATCAAAACCTTTCCGAAAATAACCACAGCAAGAGACCAAGTTCAATAATTTGATGCAGAAAATGTTTATGAAGAAAGTGAAATAATACTATGTACCTTTTTTTATTATTATTTTCAGCTACCACTACAGCTATATAAATGTATTCTATTTATATTCAAAATTCATATTTAATAATGTATTAATAGTGTTATTATACTTTGGTTATTTTTATTTTCAGCTACCAAAATTTCTCTTTACTCACATGGTTCCATATTAAGTGGATTTAAAAAAGTAAGCTTCCAGTTCATGAATGTTATAGTATTGTACTTCAAAGTACCATACAATATGTGGTGGTCTAATGAGAGAACTTTCAATGTAATGCTCCATTGTATCTGTGCTCTATTCATGGTATGCAATCTGCTTATCAGAAAAAAATGTTACATTCATATTATGTATTTATATGAATTTTAGATGTTTATACAATATATGTTATATTTTCAAGAAATATGAATATTATTTCTTATTAACTTAACTAACATCTAATGCAACACAAGTGCCTCCTTTTGATCTTTGAGCAGTGAAAGGCTAAGTTCAGTATGTTGGAACAGACTGTAGAATACTGCAGTTTACTTTCTGCTAACATGAGTTATGATAGTTGTTACAGCCCAGTGTGTGGTTTGAATAGTCATTCTAGATGGCTGCATCTGTATATCATAATGTGATGTTTAATATTTAATAATATGCTTCAATATGTAATGCTCAAATTGCATTTTTTGGCTATTTCTCTTTCATGCAATGTGATTGTGATATTCTTCACTCTATAATAGAATAGACTAAAATTGTAGATACAGTAGAGGACTGTATAGATGACTTAATGTTCACAGAGTTTTAACATAATTATTTTTTGCTGCAAGATATTTTCAGTTAAGCATTTTAGTCTTTGTGTTTGACTTCAGACCTACTGTATGTGAACCATCTACAAGGAGACGTTCTAATGTGCACATACAAGGGAATTCAGCACTGAAATTTAATAATTAAGAATTCCTTACACTTATATAGTACTTTTCTGGACAAGGCACTCAAAGTGCTTTACAGTTAATGGAGACTCCCCACCACCACCACTGTGCAGTACCTACCTGGATGATGTGATGGCAGCCATAGTGCGGTGCGCCAGTACGCTCACAGCGCACCAGCTATCAGTGGGGAGGAGAACAGAGTGATGAAGCCAATTCATAGATGGGGATTATTAGGAGACCATGATTGGTAAAGCCAATGGGAAATTTGGCCAGGATGCTGGAGTAACACCCCTCCTCTTTTCAAGAAATGCCCTGGGATTTTCAATGACCAAAGAGAGTCAGGAACTCCATTTTATGTTTTATCTGAAGAATGGCACCTTTTTACAGTATAGTGTCCCCATTACTATAATGGGGCATTAGGACCCACACAGGCTGCAGGATGAGTGCCCCCTCCTGGACCCACTAACGCCACTTCCAGCAGCAAACATAGCTGTCCTGGAAGGTCTCTCATCCAGGTACTGGACAGGCTCACATCTAATTACAGCTTTAAGTGGTGTGTGTGTAATTTTTCACAGGAGGTCTTCCATCCAGGTAATGACCAAGCTCACACCTGCTTAGCTTCAGTGGGCTGTCAGTGGTGATTTGCAGTGTGATATGGCTGCTGGCTTAATCTAGGGCAGACATAATAATGTAGTGGAGTCATTGGAAAAAAACACTAAAGATCTTATGAATAACATTTGACCCATCTAGCTTGTTTGGTTTCTAGATGATCTGAGGATCTCATCCAACCATTTCATAGCTGGTAGCTTGTTTTACACAATATCTTTATGCAAACAAGCATATTCCACCCTCATTACTATATACTGTATATACTTTGCTCCTTAGGGTCCAGATGTATTCAGTAGTTTATATTTCATGCCTGTTGGTTCCAAAGCACTTTCAATAGGGTATCTGAGTATCTGAATACTTGAATTTGGTCCCCTCATATTCTTCTTTGTAAGGCTAAGGAGATTCAGGTTTTTTAGCCTGCATAATCATGCACAATTATGCAGAGTCCCTGAAAAATGTAAGATGGTAGCCTGGCTGATTTCAAACTATCACTATCTTGTGAACAAAACTGATTGATGTTACGGGTTTGATCACTTTAAAACCTACTAAACATGCATGTTGCACTGCATGTTGCACCAATACTTCAGTGTCTACAACACACAGTTCACTCACACTTATATAGCAAAAAACATTTTTTGAAATTTGTTTGAAAGCCTCCAAAACTACTTTCAGTTTTATACTACAATTACTATATTAACCAAAACATTAGTAGGTGGAAAAATAGACCTATAATACAAGTCATTCAGTTCCAACCTTCCAGGACTGGACTCTGAGCACCCTCTCTAGATCTTTTATCTACCTCTGTGAATTAACTAACATTTTGCACCTATGTTTGATGAATATGCCATTTTAGTCATCTCTACTCAGTGTTTCAGACTCAGAGACAATATGGTGGAATAATGGTATCTTACCTTATACGGTAAAAAGGGGTAAAATAAATTCTGAAGACAAGAAAAAGCATCTTATAAAATCATAATTTATAAAATAATTATAATGCATCAAAGTTGTGCTTTTAATATTTATTCAATTCAGTTGTTTTCAAACTTTTTTGAAAATAAAGATCTTTTATTAGCAAGCATGTGGCAACATCGGATTGATGTGATAGCAAACAGCACAGTGTTTGTCAAATACACTTCTGTTTGCCATTCCCTCCCAATCACTGACTCAAATCAACAATCAACATCAATTAAAAAATCTGGCATGTACCCAAAATCATAGGAATTATGAGAAAAACAAATATGAGCCTTGATATGAAAGGAATTTGATGGTATCCTATGTCTTAGATTCTGGTGGATTGTGTTATATAAAGTTTGTGTTAGTTGATTTGTACTTCATGCATTATGTTGACTTATTGTCTGTACTATTCTTGTAATTTAGTTTTTAAAAATTATTTTGATTTTAACTTTGTTAAATATATTTAAATTTGATACCAGTTAATATTATTTGCAAAGAGAATACGGAAATTTGCACAGAGAAGATGGAAAGTTTTCCTACATTAATCATATACAGCAACTTTTTTCATTGAATGTTAATGCCTAATTTCTTCTTAAAGATTGTGATTTTTCCACAAGCTTATTTTTTAAATTGTGTAGTAATTCTGAGTATTAAATTAATACAAATAATTTTACATAAACAAAAAATAAAAATATAAATTGTTTATTGATAGACCTAGGGATTGTCAAATAGTCAGCTGGTATATGCATTTGTGAATGGATAAACATGAAAGCAAACATGCTATAAGATCAATCACTTCAGAGGAAATGTCCTAGTTATCACTATTCTTTGACAGAATATACTGAGTTCTTCACCACATTACTTTTCCTTCAGCACTTGATTAGACCAGTTGATAATTTTCCAGCTCCTACCAGTTTCACAAAATGAGCATTATGGTACATATCAAGCACACAACATGGGGGCAGTCCATTATCTGAAATAATCTACCTTATTTCCATGGGATATTTTAGATGTGTGGTGTTGTTGCTTAAATCTTCTTGTTTGCAGTAATGTGTTATATTCTTATTCTTCATAAGTTAAACAGTGATATCAACACTGTTTCTGGAATAAAAATGACAAAGAAATGCAACTAATATGTTTATATAATTTGATAATATTCTCTAGTTTTCCTTTACAATGTGTGTTTATATATGAAAATTGCACATAGAGAACTCTCCGTGGGATTTAGCAATGCTTTTACATTTTACAATTTTTTTAGTTGTTGATGGTATCCATGCTTTTACTGTAGATATCACCTATTTTCTGAATATAGCACACTATTTTTACTAGTTCTTTTCAGAGGTCCATTTATATTTTGCTTCATAGACTTACACAAAGATAGTTCCTAATAATTAACCCAAAATTGCGAACAGTCACAATTAATTCTTTTTCTTGGCCCCTAACAAACAAAAGCTGCAATGTACACTGTGTGACAGACTGAGAGGCAGAAGGCTGCATCTTGTGGCAATGTCGATATTTGTCTTGTAAGACTAAACTCTAAATCAGTTTGCATTGAAATAGAAATTTCCTATCTTGGAAAATGGTTTTAACAAACACCCTGCACAATCTTTTGATTATTTATATGCAGAAGCACATAGATGCACATATGAAGCAAATATATTTAATAAATTTATTAAATAAACTTGATCTTTTTATATTCAGTTTGTTTTCCCCAGTAAATACAATAATGTAAAAGTAGAAATTACTTAACCAGGTAGATTATTTTATTCTGTTTTATTTTGGTTAGGTTGAGCTCAAACAAGCTTTTATGCTCTAGTAAGCAAGTGCAGTATTTCTGATGTTGTATGTTACTATGGCAACAGCTAACAGTGATGGTTGTTACAATTCTAGAAAGAAACAAACAGCAATACGAAGAATGCATGATTAGTGTGGATTGTCCATTAATGAGGCCCTTCTAATTCTCTGAATTGCAGTTGTCTCTAATGCTTTCTTAAATGTTGTGTTAATTAAGGTTGTTGAAATATTCAAACACATGTACCATGACAATGGTGCACTTTGGAACATTTAGAAGCGCTAAATCCACAAAGAAAGAGACAGGTTTCCTTGTACAATGATGATACATATCAAAGGATTCTAATATCTCTGGGGGATGCATACAAGCCATCACTGACTAAAAAGGTGTTTACACAGAGCCTAAGCACCTTTTGTTGTTGTGACCAGTCTTCTTGTGTAGTAAAAACTATTCCATAGAGGATAGATTTTGAAAACATTTTGAAATAAACCTAAAATCCAGCCTGAACCTAAACATAGGAGTAATACAGGTCAGGATACATTATTTTTGGAAAACAAAAAGGTAAATATAAAAAATAATAATTATTCTCCAGTCAAAACTTTTTGCCAAGGTAGGTCCTTATCTTGGGATGGATATTGCAATTATTTGGAATACTCATTTATTAAGATTTTGTCTAAGCTAACTTAGTTTTATCAAATTGGATCTCCAATTTACTGAATTCAAATAAAAACATTAAAACATAAGAAATGCTTCAAATGAGAGGAAGCCATTGAGCTTTTTTATTGCTTGTAGGAAAATTTAGAATTTAATTAGTTTCATTGTTAATTAGTTTAATCACTAATTTCATCCCTATGGATTTTCAGTTTTTCCCAACATTGCAGGTTAAAGTGGGGACATGCATCAGTGTACAGGCTGTAAAGATAAAAGAAGAGGTTAATTCCATGCTGAAAAGTAAAAAAATGAGCAGGGTTTCAAAGCCTTTTATTGGCTTTGGACTGTCCACACTGTTGAAGGCAATCCATAAATATAATATTGTTTTCTCTTTTTTTCTTTTTGCTTTTCATCTTGGGATTAGTGTTTGTCTGTCTCTGTCCTTAATTATTTGTTTGGTCATGGAAATGTGGGAATAGTGTGAGCAAAGACTTCCAAATTAGGGTAACAAACAAGGCTGGAAGGACGAGGGTTGCTTTGACTTCCATTAAAAAACTCAAAACGTCATCAGTATAGGTTAAAGAAAGATCACACCAACATACAATCTTCAGACTGTCAGTTTCACCAAACAAAAACTAAAGTGTTTTTTCCTGTTAAATGTCGCTGTCATTCTGCGACATGAAAAGTGAAGTTTATTTTGTCCAACCTGTCATGCTTTGTGTGTAAACAGCTTATCTTTCACTTTATTTAGGAAGGAAAAGGGAAGAGCTGACATTGGATTTTTTGCAACTATAGGCTTGATTTCTCTGGTGAGATTCAGAGCCTCAATAGTAATCCATCTTTCTCTCTTGCCTTCAGATGATTTGCATAATGGTATTTCACAAAATGGGATTGATCCAGTTCTGTTTTTGATTTGCTTTGGAGGATGAGGTGTAGAAATAGGTTTACAGCATATTTTACAGATCCACAAAAAATGGTTATCATTAGATAGTTTCAGTGGAAATGACATTATTGTGAGACTTCAGACCTCATCCTGAAGTAGCTCCCCTTGACACAGCTGAAGTTGCAGTGCAGTTAACAGGATCATTTAATTGTGAAAACCATGTTTGATGCAGACAAAATGTATTTGTATTGTGTAATGTATGCATACAATGATGTACAGTATAGATGACTATCACAGTACAGAGCATTTCTTGGTGAATGTAAGAAACAGTTCATTGTCTTTCTGACTTGTTCATAATGGTAACTCTGCTTTTATACTCTTCGGTCAAATATAATAAACTAGAAAGGATGGGTTTATTTCATTTCACTGTAAAAACATTCTCCACTTAAAAATATAAAGGCTAGGCTCTGCAATTGACAATGTGAATACCAACATCTAGTACATGTTTTACAATAGAATAGCTGGTAATTTTTTCCCCTCCTCTTAAACTTTGATATACTTTGATAGCTAAGGTAGCACAAGAACTGAACAGGTCATATTTAAAATATGTAGATCTGTTTAAATTATTGAAATAAAAATCGGATGTGAAAACCATGGCTAGTTAATTTAATATTAATTGTTCCTAATCCTATCAATTAATCACACAGTTTTCATTAATATTTAAAACATTCTGGTGTTAAACCTTCTGACATTTTAATCTCACTGATCTTACTTGCTACATCTAAATTGAGTTATGAACTGAATCCTTTTATTCAAATGTGAATATTAATTTTACAATTATTTTGGAATGAGGCTCTGCGTGGTAATGCACACTGATTTTATATGTAAAGAAGCATCCATGGCAACTAGTTCACTTGGTGGCACATTGAAATTATTTCTGCAATAAAATTTGAAAATCTATTTGTATTGAGCATTAGTTAAGCAATATATTGAATGAACAGTATATGAATCAATAATCAATGGTCAGACAAGAAAATATTATTTAACAGTGATTACAACATATGCACATGACAGTATATGTCACATTTCTGAAAGTCAGGTGTTTGAATGTTAACCTTATAAATGAAACCTTATAAAGGCTATTGCACTAAGAATGAAATTTTAGAAATATTAATTCAAATATAAAGGAATATGAATGAATTAATAAATACTTTAATGAAAAAAACATAATAATGTTCTATTTTCATGTCATGCCTCTAAATCCATAAGAATTTAGAAATCTGCAGATGCAAACATTTAAATTTTAAACTTAATACAGATGCAGCCATTCAAAATGGGTGGGGTATTTCGCGGTAACCCCGGTGGGCGTGTCGCATCAAAACGCAGTATCACGCAGTATCACGCGGTGTATCGCGTCATTTGATGTCATACTGGAAAGTATCCGGAATCACCTTGGAAAACCGCCAGGAGGAGCCAATAAAGCTTAACCTCTCATGTACAGCATTTGAGCTTTTAAATTTAAACTGTGTATTACAGCATGTTAATCATCAGTCATTAAAAAGTTGGTATATTTTATGAAAGCAAGATTGCTCAGTTGGGCAAAAGTACACAACCTACCTTTATCATAAATATTTTAATTATGCAGAAATATTTTATGCATCAAAGCCTTTACCGAAGATATTACTCAAATTATTAATAATGAATGACCTTGGACAAGCTGTAAACTCAAAGTATTACGCTGGTCCACATTATTTGTAACCGTCATTTTAAATGAAAAGACTTTATATTTTCATCGACAAAAAGTAACAACTCAGCATTTCGTTGATCTAACTAACAAGGAAGGGACATCAGCTAGGCAATATGATAAAGGAATAAATTATTTTTTTTTGTTTATTTCTTTAGCACATTTATTTGAACATTTCCATCGATTGTACAAGCACTGAAAAACTGTCCAATCCCTAGTTCGTCAGGCATTTTCTTTTAGTATAACAGACATTAAAACTCCCTTGCTTTTAACAGAGCGTTTCATAATTTCTAACAATGAAAATAATTTAAACTACGACACTTATCATTCAACCAGAGCTCAAAATATCACAAGGAGCCTCAAGAGCACAACAAAGACTGTTTTCAAATATACAAACTTTTTTATCTACGTCTCTAAAATTTATCACACAGTAACAAGTCAAATTTCAGGGGCGTCCGTATACCAGAGATTATGGTACCGCTTCAGAAGGGTGTCAGCCAGTCAGATTCCAGGTCCGGAATTATCTGTTTTATAATCGAGAATATGTAAGCAAGTATCTAAATAAATTAATCATGATATTAATTTAAGGATCTAAATGTCTAAATCTATGTATCTATATAGCTGGTAGTATCACTGTATCTCACTTTTTTTTGTAAACACGTTTTGTTCACACCCGAATCGCAGGTGGATTTTTTTGGTCTGTTATGGTCTGTAGCTCAAATCCTGCTTAACTAAAAATTAGACGTGAGAAGAGTATTATTGGACAATGTTGTGGCTCTGGCGGAATTTCTCTGTAAACTGAAGAGTTATAGAGGAAACAGGTTGTGTATCGCTTCTTTTGACACTTGTAAAAAAAAACATTCCAATTTTAATGTGACACGGAAGATAATGTGGTGTATTGGTCGTTAGTGAAAAGATTTAATCATTTAATCTCTTTACTGTGCACATTTTAATCCGCTTAGTATTGAATATTTATATGGAATTTTATCGCTAAAGGGAAATTTTAGTAGCTAAGCATAAAACGCAGAGGAGCATAACGAAGGTCATAAAGGTCATAAACGATATTAATTTAGGAACATAAACATATTATGTAAACTGTATGTTGCTGTTATTGGTATTTTAAAGCAAAAATACACACCAATACTCAATTTCTCCTAAAGTATATTGACATTTTTTATATTTCAAAATAACACATGTTCGTACTGTATGTACAGTACACAGCGGTACCGCAGGTTGAACTGTAGGGCGCAAATCCACCCGAACCCAAAAGCCCAACATATTAATGTGCATTCGCCTGTCGCTGCATGGTTTTCATCACTCTCTGCGGGAGTAGTTTTTAATTCAGTTTGAATTATAACTGTACGTACTGTCTTCGTATTTGGCCAGGACTTTAAAGAGAGGGCGCGCCAAAATTTTTCAGTGCCGTCGTCTGCGCTTTAAAGGTACCCCTGTCGCGGAAGAATTTGACCTCGGAACGTTCACCCAGCGTAATTATTGTTTTATTGCACTTTGACAGATTGTCTTTAAATCAATTTGTTGTCAGAATATTCCCACCTCCAAACAAGAACAAAATTGCAACGATTTTATTAACTGGCTGTTTCAGTAACCTAAAGTATATATTTAAAGTAATAATTTAACAATATATGTAAATGTTTTAAGATATAAGGTTTTTACTTCTTAATTAAACTTTTAAAATACACATTTTGAATAGAAAGAAATCCTCTTTTCCCCAATCAGAGGGGTGTCTGATGGTGTCAGCTAATCACCATTCTGAAGCCCTACCGTAATCTCTGGTATAGGGAGACCCCAGAATTCTGTCCCATAGTTTAGATAGATGATAGATACTTTTATTGATCCCATGAGGGAAATAAAGTAAATCATTTTCATTTTAGGAAATTATTAAACGCTTGGTTAAAAGCAAAGTAGATTGTCTGTTATAGTGGACATAAAAACAAGAGTTTGCTGCGGCGTTATTGGAAACCCAAATTTAACAAAAAATCGCTGGCATTATATTCTAGAAGACACAGACCAGCGCCAGACCGGGAGAATGCCCGCAGCGTAAAAGAAAATGCCTGATGAACTAGGGATTGGACAGTTTCCAAGTGCTTGTACAATCGATGGAAATGTTCAAATAACATTTCCAAATGCACGGTTTGTACCGTGCATTTTGAATGGCTGCATTTGTAGCTACATTCATTTCTTTATTTCCTGTGTACTTAGGAAAATACAATAAAGCACTAAGAAGAGTATATAAAATGTTTGAACTATAGCTTAAAGATGTGATAGGAAGCATTAAAAATGTAGGAACTTTTATCTTTAAATCAACATATATTGACTTAAACTGTATGTTTGCTGTTCCATGAAAGAGTCATTCATTTTCACAGAAATGGAGAATGCAGTTAGTCTAACTCACATCAGGCTCTGCAGGCCTGAAAATGTGTTTTTTCATCACTTTTTTAGTTTATTTTTCATATCACAATCTTTTTCCATTACAGTGGAAATAAAACTCATTGATCATGAACAGAGCAGTTGGGCTTCCCTGATAAATGTCCAGAATGCCTCATACAGTGCATCACAGAACTCAGACAGAAGGCAGATGGCTGTCATAAATTAGAAGACCACAACAACAACACCTTCAGATTAGTGCTCCGCAAACTTGTTTTATATTAATTAAGATGAAGGCAAAAAAGTTGAAAATAAGCAGGGGGGAGTCTGAAGGACAGCACAGATTAGGACATGTTTGTGTCACTTTCTGAATGCCCCCTGTAGGAGAACCAGAAGCATGGGATTTATAATGATAAATTAAATAAATCATAAAGCCAAAGTTTGCTTCCAACATATGGACAAGACCCTTAGTAGCATTTAGCTCTGTCAAAGCCTTCAAGAGCCCACCAGGAACAGAGAGTCAGACAGAAATGCATTTAAATTTACAAAAACTTTAAGGGTGGTCTCGGCAAAATTGTTTTCCTTTTCTTAGGTCATTTGCTGTGATGTTATTGTGTCATTGTGCTGCTGTTTTAATGCTCTTGTCATAATTTGTTTATGAGAATGTTACCAGGGCATAGGATACCTAGTGAAACTACCTATTTGAAAAGCATTTAGAACACCATTTTTGGCTTGCTGCTTTATATTTTTTTATATATTTTGATATTATTAAGATATTATGATTATCTTAAAACATTGAAGAAAACCTGGCTCCTTTATTGTGAGAAAGACCTTTCCATTTTTGTATGTCCTAGATTATGTCATGTCTTTTCTAATTCTCAAAATTCCCCTCAGAACTCTGATGAAATGATGCAATGTTATCAAAACTAAGCAATAGCTAATTATATTTGAATTATTTTATGTTGCAAATTTTAGGAAACTTTTGTGTTAAGGTTAGAGTAGTCACCTCAGGAGTTGTATAGAGTAATAATATTAAAAGATATGACAAGGTTTTTAGAGCTCAATACACACATCCAAAGTGCTTACTTCCGTTTTCTAGTGCCATTTGGTGAATTCATCTGAAGACTCCACTAATACACACAACACAATGTCTCAGTTATTTGTACAATTAGTAAGATATTCATATGTTTAATTGTGAAGTATATTCTCTTGTCAGGTATAGCTATTTTGAAATGATGTTTAAGAAATACTGTTATTATAATAAAGGCAGTTTCATCTAATAAAGGAGA
This sequence comes from Atractosteus spatula, assembly GCF_055471065.1. Lineage (NCBI taxonomy): Eukaryota > Metazoa > Chordata > Actinopteri > Semionotiformes > Lepisosteidae > Atractosteus > Atractosteus spatula. The sequence continues at coordinate 34,224,134 of NC_142714.1, forward strand.
TCAGAATTGCCATCATTAAATGAAAATAATAAATAAGTGTCTGCAGAGATTAATTAATATATCAATAACATTTTATGTGGTATTAAGAGGTAAATAATCATTTTTTTTATTTTACAATACAGATATTGAGATAACAAAACATTCATTATTTTGCAAAAACTAATTAAATATATAAATACATTTAATACCATCCACATATACCAGATTTAATACTCATCCCTATATTAATGTATTACTACACACTAGAAAGTTCAAAGTTTTATCATATCTTGTACTGTAAACATAAACAGTTAAATGATTAGTGTAGATTGAAGAAATGTAAAACTAGCCATAAAACTAATGCCATGTTCCACAGAACCTTTTGGTAGCTCATAAAAAAAAATCTGTGAAAAAGAATTGATAAATTCTCTTTTAATTTATTTTGAGAAAATATTGTATAAAATATAATAAAATCTAATATTGAATTTAGCTGGGCTTCTTTAAAGCAAGTGGGGCTATAGCTGTATTTGCTGTATGAAATGATATGTAAAAAATGTCAACTAAATTGTCATTTGCATGTTTCAGAACAATACAAAAAGTGAAATAATTGGCCTGACTCAAAAGAACAGGATAGTAGCCCTGCTAGAGAATGACAAAGCCAGTCAGCAACAAGAGATTCTTTTTGTAACTAACACAAGTCAAATAATCCAGTTGCCTGCTATCCTGTTTGATCACCTTACCTTCTTGTTTACAGAGATCTTACATAAAAAGCTTGTCAATATGTTTAAAATAAATATACACAGAGCATTTTCAGGAATTAGAGCACGTCTATATTATTGTATTTTCATTCAGTTATTAGATTTTTATCTAAGACTGGAAATTGCATGTATATACTGTAAAATTGCATGTACTGTATATACTGTAATAGAAATGCTAGTGTTCTCATACTATATACATTTCCTGTGTAACAGCCAAACTACCTGCCCAAACCATTTCTATTTCAAGTACTTTTTTAAAATATAAACTCTTTTTCTCTCTCTGTAAGTACTGTGGCAAGCATAGGCTCCTCCAGAAATAACAGCTGTTTGCACTTACATAACGGCACTGAGATGTCAGATGAGTTCTTTGCTGGCTGGTGAAGCTGTCACAGCCCATTAATACAGGCCCCTTTCTGAGGTTTCTGGTCATATTTTCATTATAGTGCATTATACATGGAAGGACGGGGTTAACATACTAAAGTTCGTTAAGGGAATAAGGAATGTTGATTTATCATAAGTTAATTGGCTTCAGCTCCTGCATCTAAGTACAATACTTAGTGATCAGCTTATAGCTCAGTGAAAATAACTTGTTTCTACAGTACTTTTTCAGTGTTTTCTATATTCTTTATAAATATCTATAAAGTTAATTTGTGGCGATAATGGGTTTTGTGCTAGAGCTGAAAAATATTTTTTTTATCTAATTACAATTGCCTCCCCCCATCATTTGTGATTCCAAGCATGCATATGAACATTTCTCTTGTCTTTATACCTATTGGGTACTTAGTAATACATTTGGGATAGACTGTACCTATTTACTTCATTAACAGTGCAACAGAATGAGTATAGTACAATTGAAATAAGCAAGTGGCATCAAATAATATGCAGATTGTATTGATGTTCAGTAAACTCTGCTTGTGTGCAAGGTAAAAGAAGATAGTCCCTTTAAGGCTGGGAAGACTTGAGAAATAATCTGAGTGGCTAAATACTGTTTTGAAAACGAATGTGGATTTTAAAAAAGAGAATATATGCCCTCTACTGGTCAGTCAAAACATGAGCTTTGTTTTTTTCCTTTAGTGCATATTTCTCTTTAATGTATATCTCCAGGGAATAATATAAATATTAATTATAATAATAATGTCCTTTTTATTTCTTCAAAATAAACTGAAAAGAAAAAGAACTCCCTGAAAACTAAACTTTTGATGACAATGAACAAAGGAAAGATGGGAAACACACAAAAACATGCTCTTTCATAAACAGTAATTCCACTTTATCCTTTTCAAACATTTATTAGCCATAAAATACTTATTTTGCATTCTTTGCTGAGTCTGCATTCTACTGAAAAAATATCAACCCTATAAAGACTTATTGCAGAAATCACTTAATCACCAGTACAGTCCAATGAATGTTCCAACCACGCAAAATACATTTAGAAATTTCAGACTGCATTATGCCACAGGAGACGTGTATACAGGCACAAATCACACAGAAGACAATGTAATACATTTAATGTTAAACAACTTTTTTGTGTGGTGATAGACTGATGGAGGGATCACAGAGGCACTGTAGAATTTTTAGCAATGTTTATTGTTTTCTGTCAATAAAGAAGCAAGACAATTTACAGTAAAAAATACTGAGATTGTATTCTACATTTCATTATAGTGAAATCATTTACAGAGATGAAAGCAAGAAAAGGATAAATTGTATATGAACAACACATACAATGTACAGTATATACCCGAATATATAGTTCAATCAGATGTAAAGTAAACTATGTCTAAAATTAAAAGTGCCTCGTATACTAGTGCTTTTAACAGTAGCAGAAGATTTTAATTGGATCAGTATGGTAATAGATAAATGCTGAACAAATACAAGAGCTGCAAAGCTAACACATGTATGGTTCCCAAATTAGCATCCAATTTTAATGAAATAAGAATTAAAGTAACATCTGAATTACATAATTATATATTAGCATCTTAGCAAAATCCTCTTCCATTTCTTTCACATCTTTAAGGGCCAGCGCTGGTGCATGTCAGTGGTTGACATGCAGAAATAGCTGAGGCAATTCAAAGCCTAGGGCCAAGCTGAAAGAGCCAAAGCTAAAAAATGAAATGATGCCACATGATAGTGACACTGATGTTGTTTTGATGTACTGTATGCTTTCACTCAAAGTAAAATGCTGATCAAGTAGAACTTAAAACTGGATCTATTACAGAATGGAAATCTGTTTTGCTACTTCTCAGCATACTGGCATATATACTGTATATATATAATCCACACTTTAAATGTGTCTATTGTGTCATTTTTTAACCTTCTATATTTAAGTAATTGTAATCACTTTCAAGGTGTGTATTTTCCTAGAGTGTTGCTGACTGTAGTATTGATTTCCCTGTCTGAACTTGGGTAATCAATTAGGAATCTATATATCTTCTCATGTGAAGGCATGAGGCATGTTCAATTTAAAATTGTACTGTACCATTGGTAACTAAACAGTCTATTAAATAATGTTTAAAAATATTAAAAGGTAAGTAAATAAAATAAGATCCATTTGTATGAAGACAATACTTTCTGCAAACTGTATATATATGACTACAAAGAGACTATACCTAATGAAGCAACAATAGTGTAAAGCAACTGCTGAAAAGGATTTAGGATTCATCAATTGATTTTTAAATGTTTTGCGGGCTGCCTTAAATTTATGACATTCCTTTTGTAATAGTCTGTGTAAATCTACCAGCAAGAAGCAACCTGTTTGTCAAGGGGTGAAAATTGGCATCATGATTAAAGTGACAGACAGGGAATGTGAAAACATAAGCTTAGGACCTTCAGAATCCCATATCTCAGAGGTAATGACTTTCCACTGAAATCTCGGCAAACAACTTGTTGGGAAGTTAATATAATCCTTGGAAAATAGTCCCTGTTTTAATTGGCTTTAAGTAATTGGATTGAGACATAAATTAGTCAGGTTTATATTTTTTTTATATTTACAACAGATAGCATTTGATTAGAAAATCTATTCACAAATAGCCTAATTTTATTTGGATCTGTAATAGAATTTGCATTATCTTTATTGAGATAAAGAATCCATTTAAATTGCAAAACATGGTTCCATGTAGCTCAATTAATCTGCATTCTTATTTATTCTCATGGAATTAAAATCCATTTTACTAATGTGGTCATTGAAGTCATTCAGTGATAGGCATCACTGTAATTGTGCATTTTCATGGTGTAATACTTAATCAAGCAGTGGTTCCAAGGTATTTTCTTAGAAAGTCAATGCATTGAATGCTAACAGAGATTAGTTTCTAGGAAGCACATATACATAAGTGTTTTTTAAAGTGAATTACTCAGTGCCTTGAGTCCCCTCTATGCTTATTATATTTCTCATCTCCAGAGCCAGCAAGTAACTGTAATATATGTATATCACACCTTTACAGTTCTGGCTTTTTAGAAACAGAGGAAATATACATAATATTAATTCTCTAACAGGATGTGCTGTTATGGACTGTCACATCACTGGTTATGCGGAAAGATTGTGCTAACACAAGTAATTAAAGACTAATGGAATTTATAAAGCAGGGTGTTATGTATACTACATTTTGAAATATAAAACGTGCCTTGATTTGAACTCATGGAAAGCACATAAGCAGCAATACTGTATTTGTGGGGCATACAGAAAGAGAGACTAGGAATATGCTGGTTATATTAAAGAAAAAAATGAGTATGATTTTATAATTCTCTATGGAAAAATAGATGTTAACATTTTTGCCTGGCATTTAAGAGCCTTTAAAACAATCAGATGCATTCAAACCTCTCTTCATGCTTATAATAACTGTGTTTGTCATTTACATGTTAGCCCTGGAGACATTTTGAAGAAAAGAGAGAGGTTAGAAAAAAATGGCATAACTATGGAGATAGTAATGAATATGTTCAACAACAACTGTTCATAAACAGTTCTTCTATGTGCTCTGTATTAAATTGCCATACCCTGTTAGAGTACGGAGGAACCAACCTCAGAAGGCATTCAGAGCTACCCAGTTTTGGCTGAATAATTAATGAGTTGATTAAAAGTTCAAGAGTTGACATAAAGTGGCCTGTTGGTTTCCTAACAAGGAATATATTATGCTATTGACTTAATTAAGAGAGAATGCATAATTTTGTCTGCAGAGCACCAGGTCTGGATGGATGTAGAGTGATGTAAACTCGGTACCTTGAGTCTGTTTGGTGAATAATTAATTTGTATTGCTTGACCTTTCACGGTGGTAATTGATGAACTCTTGATGGCAGTGAGATTTCATGGCTGAACAGAACAGCATGTAAGTCTGATTTATATCTCCATTGATCAAACCAAGGAAGAAGGAGGCTACCTAAAGGTTGTCTTAAAGCAGGAGACCCAAGATCAATGAGCAGAACCGTGTTGTCAACATTTATTACCTTGGAAATTGAAACATTCCAACTTTTGAACACTTCTGGATTCTGATTCTTAACTTCCTTCAGCAGCCTGGTTAAAGCACAAACCAAACAGATCTTGGGCACCTGTTTTTTTTTCAGCTGCTCCAAAAAAGGGTCCTGGCTCCTTATTGCCCCCATTAAATGCAATGGATTAAAACAGTTATACAGTAAATTAGTTTGAAATTTTTCTCCCTTAACATTAGGAGAGCTGCACATTAATATTCTGCATGAAACACTCTTGGATGTTTGTAGATTTCAAAGCTCTTTTCCCCCTTTTCTACTCTATTCATTAATATTTACACTGTTCTCAATGTGTGTATATCTTTTCTTTTTCTTCCCTTGCCCTTCACAGGCAGTGTCTTTGTCCCTTATAATACTTCTGTAAAAAACAGCCTCTGTCCATCTGTTCAGCTAATTTTGGATTCTTGTTCAAAACTAAGAAAACATCAAAGGATTGTTGTGAGCATGAATTAATTAACAATGTAAAGTTAATACATACATGGACTGACTACTGTTATGAATTAGTATTAATTTTGAAATAAACATTTTTTTAGAATTATCTAGTCAGTGCAGGCAACACTGTACACCTTGCATTCAAACAGGCAAACAAAAAATTCATTACACATTTAAGAGCAGTGCATTTGGAATTTTACTGTCTTCCTAAATTAACACCAATAACAATAAAATCTGTATTAATAACAATGCAATCTCTTCATATACTGTAAGTGATTTCACAGAGATATGCCAACCTGTGCTACTTTTTGGAGAATTTGTACTCCATAAATGTGTCTTCCCATTTTTTTAAGTAAAAAAACAAGTTGTCATCCTTCTTGAAGACGGCGATTTTTGCAGTCTTTGGTAATAAGAGCATCGAAAAGGCATGTGAAGACACAAGATAAGAATCAGCTTTTAAACCAATTACAGTATTTTTCTAGAAATTGATAGTTTGATATTTCTGTTTTTCCTCCTTTGAGAGGATTTTTTTTAAATCAACTGTTTGGGTCTTTAAAATAGCACTCATTTTGTAAGGCACAGAAAAACATAACATTGCAAAGCTTTACTGTTAGTTGGGCCTGGTTCTCTTTCTTAGCATGGGGTTTCAGAAGTGTTGAAACATGAATATGGTAGCTGTCTCAGTGTGGTGAATGTTTCTTCAACCACTATGGAAGGAAAAACATTAGTTAAGACTCTTGGTTTAAATGTTCATAACCAGTTGACCTTGGAGGAATGAATTGAAAGGTCAAACTGTATCAATTGTTTTTATTTCAAGGAGTTTTGTGCTTCATAAAAAGTAATCATGCAATGAGTAGTATTGAATACTGAGACATACTGAGACATAATGACATGAGTCCCAGCTTTCAATAAAGTATCAGTTATTGAGGGTGGTGCTAATGTAAGTGAACATTTTCTTTCTAATTAATTTGCGGTAAATAGTGATATTTCAAAGCAACAGTTTTTCAATCTAAAAAGCTCTAATACATTTTGAGTGTAATTGTGTTTTATGTTATATTCTAATTAGAACTAATATTGAAGCAGTTGATGGAATAACAGGAATATAGTTTTACAGACTATAAACTATACTACATACATATTTGTGTTTTCAAGATAACATTCAGTAATACAAAAATAAGACAGCAGAAGGTGTTGGGCAAAACAAAAAATGGGAAAAAATAAAATTACTTGATGATAGATATAGTATATATACAAACACTGATAAAATCATTATGTTAAAACATTTAAAAGTTGTTTTTTACATAGCATGTATCTTGGTGAAGAGAAAACACTCTACTGGATTAATATTGAAATTTTCAGTTTATAGATGTACTCTTTCTTGCTGTACTTTGAAATGCTTCATAACTTGCAGTTGCATTATTGTCACGAACAGTTCTTTCCGGGCCCTATGCGGACGACACGATCCAGAATAGTGAAGACACAAGGGGAAAAATGGTCATGCAGGAAAAGGGTCTGGAGACGGGGAGCGTGTCCATGCAGTGCAGGTGTCCAGGGGAAGTGAATCCAGGCGAACAATCCATGTAGGAAATCCAAACGGGAAATCAGAACCATCCTATTTATAAAGGAATTCCCTCAACCTCTTTTCTTTCCAATTAGTTTCATGGCAACCTTTGCTTGTATTTTTGAAGAGTTACTGTCAAGATACTTAAGTCCTCTTCAAATACAGTATGTTAGTATTGCTGAAGTCTTGCATTAAGCCCAGAGGAATAATTCTTCTTCTGCTCTCTTAAGGCACTGTTTGATGTCTGTTTCTGGAATTTATTTTGTTAATGGATTGTAAGTAAGCAGATGAATGATCTATACAAAAGTTTTATTTTTTTTTACCTTTCCTACCTTTATTAAAATGAACATTCATATAGTGCATTCTGTGCATACATATATTTCACAGTTAGCACTCTTGGCATTCTGTTCCAATCTTGGGTACATGCTTTTTCAGATTCTCACCAAAAGTTTTGAAGAAAATGTAACTTGAATATGACCTGTTCTACATTTATTCTTCTGCAGGAAATCAGTGTTCTAAAAGATGTGTAACATTTTAAAACCACAGTTCCAGTCAGCACCTGACATTTCTGGGTTACAAAATCTCTATTAAAATTGAACATTGCCACATTTCATCTGAGTTCACATTAACATGTTTCTGCTGAAATGATTGCACTGAATTTCAGAAAATTACCTTGTTCCATTATTCTGGTCATGAACGGTACACTGTGGGTTTCAGAGAATGAAGAAAAGAAAGACAGAATTTTAAATCAGATGGCCTCCCCCAGTTAATATATTCAAATTAAGTATTATTGAAATTATCTCATAAATACTGAAATGATGAATTAACAATTTACAGTTACAGAACAACAGCTGGAAAAAATTTCATTTGAAATTAATTTATTTAGTTTAATAAATTTGATAATAATCAATGATATCTTTAGGTTTATTAAACACTGATTCCTGCAGAAGTAATTGATATTGGCAGATATCAGATAAAGATATTGCCACCACCTGCCTGAAATTGGTCCCTTTAACTGGATAAACTTAGATAAGATTCCATTGATTATTAATAGGTGAGTATAGTTTAATTAGTAAATTGAAGAGTTAATTAACTTAGTGAAGTGTATTTATAACTGAGAAAGGGAAAAACACTTCTTTTCACATAGAGTATAGAACAAACTAGAGAAATGGTTTGATGAGATCCTTGGATCAATTAGCTATGAATTACCAAATAGACAAGATGTGCTGAATGTCTTCTTCGTATTTGTAAATGAAAAAAAGAAAAACAATCAAAAAGCATGAAACAGCTAAAGGCTATCTTGCACAGAGTATTACAGGATGGCTTACTACACAGTAGATCAGACAGATAAATGAGAAATTGCTTTAACAGTTTGCAAGTCTCTAAATGGGATTTGGTGTAACTGTTGAAGATTTTCAACACATTTTGAATGACTAAGAACTCTCACAATCAAAGGCTCCCTGGAAGAAAATTTGTTTTCTTTTTAATTTGACAATATTTATGCTATTGTATATCCGTGTAAGTATTTCTAAACACTAATCATAGGGCGAATTGTTGTTTCTACTCTATAGCTAAACTTATAGCACCAAATTTATAGCACCAAATATAGCACAATTAATATCTATATTTTAGTGTAATTTTCGAATAAAGTAAACATTAAAACATAATATCAATCTAATAATATTAATACTGATGTGTCACGACGTCACATTTTGTGTTTTTCTGTAACACAACAATAATCATACAGTGCAATGTTGTATAAATTAGCTAACAACATTTTATTCATAAAGTACTTCCATCATATTTATTATTATAAAACACAATGTAGTGTAACAATAATAGGCATGATGTAACAAAAGGTTGTCTGTTTGTTTGTTTAAATAGGCCCACAGAAAAAGTAAAAAGTAAAACAAAACTGCACTACCTTAAAAATGAGTATTTCTCAGCTAAGCAAATAAAAGGTCTTGTCTGGCCAACTGGTGCAAAAACAAAGATACACAGTATTGTCTTCACCTTTGTGTTTACCAATAAAAATGAATGTGTATTAAATATGGACCTCATTACCCTTTTGCACTTCTTTGTTCCATTGTATTTTATAGATTATAGGTGAAGGGAAATGTCACTAATAAACATTTTCTGCAGCTAAAAGCTATTGACAAAATATACCACACAGTTAGATTCTCCATGCACCAGCTCCACTGTGCTCAGAGAATGAAAAACAGCTACCCACAGTATGAGCATTGACCTGATTGACATCTTATTGACTTTGTGGCTGCTTTGATTATGTTGCATGTCAATAGCAGTCTAATTTTACGTGCAGTATTTACAGTTGTTTACTTATTGCTTTGTGTAAATGTGAATAGATTTCTTCAGTATTTGTATGAACCAGTTTTGGCTTGTCTTAGTGAAAAATTAATTGTTTTTGAACTGAACTGTATCATGTCACTAAATTTAATGTAAACAAGAAATTCATTGAGGAAATTGATTAAATGTTAATAGTTAAATTAATCATTTTGATTTAATTGCACTGCATACCCCTATCTGAAACCTATGACACATTCATAAACTCATCGTCACAATAGCAGTGACCACCTCCTATATCCAACTACACCACTTAGTTATTCAAAAGGTGCTAGAACCCTTCTCTTCACTCAGGCTGTAGGATTCCCCAGAATGTCCAATGCACACAGACCAGCACCAGACAAGTATATTAGACAACTACAGTTCTAGTAATTTATCAAGTACAGAAGAACAAAATAGTATTCATAATGTACACACAGAATACATCAATGCTAGAGTTCCCAGTAATCAAAACAAAAGCCCTAAGGATCTTGCCTAGAAAGGCCATACTGTCCCATTTCACTCTGTTGACGAGAACAGGATCACTCTTTTGAATCTGTCCAGTAACCTCCTTCTATCAGACAGAAGAAAGAAACTGTACACAGTCCTTCAATTGTCTCTAGTATCCCACTGCAGCCCAACCATCCCAAACAGTTTGAGCCATTATAATCCACCTATCCTGCCCTGCAACAAATAAAGGGCAGGGGAAGAATCCACTGACCCAAGCCAAGCCCCACTAGCCAAGGCTTCTATATCATTTTTGGCCAGAGCTCCAGGGTTTGAACACAGGGGTAGGCTGACTAAAACAGATGGAGGTTATTTGAGGAACTGACTATGCAGATAACCAGATGCACTGTTCTTCCTTTGTCTTTTGTCTCTACTTTCTGTTCCACCACTCCAGGCCAACTTCTAGCCTGCCAGCACCTTTACACAACTAACATGTTGTCACTGACTACGTGATAATTGATGTGCATCTAGGCAAACAGCTTGTGACTTAATCTGTGGTCATTGTCACCTGCTTTACTGTTTGCACTGGGTGGGCAAAAAGAACTTGATAGGATAGAGATAGAAAATAGAAAAAAACACCAAACTCTGACAAAACCAGTAACCATTATATGAATAAGTAAACATATTCCCTGAGCTGCTGCCCTACTCCCTCTTTTATCATAATAACACAGCTTTGAGTCACAAAAATTACGCAATTGTCCCTGATACAAACTGTTGCCAATGAAATAAAAGTTTAGAGATAAAAGCAAGTCTACAAAAGCCCTTTTCTTGATTCTAATATGACCTAAAGCAAAGCATGTTTTAATGGAAAACAGAGGTGAGAACACTATTAGAGCACTCTGATCATCATATGCTGTGCTTTGGAGTATATTTTTTAACTGTAGAACCGAAAAGAAAACAAAAAGAAAAAAAACAGGTTTTAAAAGAAGTAGAATTACATTGTTAGATATGGTTTTGTGGAGAATGGATAGAAAGACTTTTAAATATGTTCTCCTTGAAGCAGAGAACAGATTCATCCCTACAGTAACACAAGGCACAAGGTCAAGAGGACAATGGCCCATCGGTTAATAAATCAATTAACAAAGAGAGACTTTACAGAATGATTATAAAGAACTTGACACAGTTAAAGAGAAGCCATAAAATAAATTGCAAGCACATTTATAATATGTGTTTGAAAAGTTAAGAGAGAGATAAAAAATTGCAGTGAAGGCTAAAATAAATAATACAATCAAAGGGTAAACAATAATTATAATAGTATCAAAAAAAGTAATAATGATCAACATTTAAATGATGAAATTGAAAAGACGTATTGAACAGATTTTATTCCTCATTGGTCTAACAAAGAAGGAATCAATAGTTTAGAATCTATCTATGACATGTTGTGTATTAAAAACTATACAGGGAGTATTGTTAGAAATATGTTATAGGCCTTTAAATTCAAATTTTTAATTATAATGAAATCCAATACAATAAAATCAGGAAAATAATCTTAAAAAATAATTTTTAAAGATTGAAAAATACCCACAGGAAAATCCCCAGTTGAAACTGAAATAATAGACATACTGTAGCTAACAAATGCTTTCTGATCCAGTTTGTCAAAATTTGAACAAGAAAAACAAAAATGGTTGCAAACAAAGCATATGAAGTGCTTCACAGAAATAATTATTTAACTGTAGGCATTAGATAGATAGAAAGATAAAGACAGAGATAGAAATCATACAAGACACTACATGACTTTCAATTGAGATTTGGTTAGATGATACAAATAGAGAAATAGAGTACCACAGGGATTTGTATTAGCACAATTTCTCTTCCTAATGTACAGATGCATCCGTCTAAAATGCACAAGGTGTCAGGCAGTATATCGCCATTTTTACTTTTTCAAATAATCTGATGCAAGACTGCACTACTCTGTAAAACTACCAAGTGGCACAGTGAATCCTGAATGTACCGCAGCTGCATAGACTGTCACATAAATCTTATTTTAATAATAAAAATTAAAATGTTTATTACCTCATTAGTGCTTCCCTGTGCAGTAACATTAACAGAATTTTTAGGTTTTTTAATTACATGACGAATAAAGAACTATTAGTAATTGTGTATAAATAGTAATTAGAAAACTGATCATTTTATTTTAGTTAAAAATTATTAATTAATCAGTGAGGTAAGACTTAAACTATTTAAACTATTTAAGGGCAGTTTCAGAAGCTCCAAACACAGTCGCAAGATGAGAAACAAAGGTATCATGGTTAACAGTGTAAAAAGCAACAGTAAGAAGAATAAGAACAGGAAGAGAACCAGGATCAGAAGCCACACTGTAGTTTAGTTTAATGGCTTTAACCAGGGCAGTTTCTGTACTGTGTATTTGTCTGAAACCAGATTGGAGGGGTCCAGAGAGATTATTTGCAATGAGATGGTTGTTAAACTCCACATTCCAAAATTCATAACAGTGTTGAGTTAAGGGAATGAATAATCAGGATAGGTGCTCTTCTGGAACCACTCTGTTCTAGATTTGATACATTTCAGCCTGAGGGAAGCAGCTCAAACAGAGGAAAAGCTCAGAAGCAATAGTCTTTTTCAATTTTAAATATGTTATGTATATGGAAGCAACAAATGGTACAGTAGGTCACAGCCAATTATTTTAGAAGCAGTGTGGACCACTTTATCCATTTTTCTTTCCCTGCTGAATGATTAAGTTTCCAAACAAGAAAATCATAGAAAAACTTTGATGTGCTCTTAATTGTTACCCTGTAAAAATGGACCATGGCTTCATGAGACATACCAAACATTCTGAGATACCTTAGAAAATAGGGTCTCAGATGGGCTTTCTTCACTATGTGGTGTACATTGGTCTTGCATTTTAAGATGGAAGAGATTGTTGTGCCATGAAATTTAAAGGTGTCTGTACCTTTCCACTAGCTGACTTCAATCACAAGAGGTTGTAGTTCTTTCCTGTCACATCTGAAATGAAAGATTACCTCTTTGGGTTTTTCAACATTGAGCTTGAGATTGATTTGACTGCAACAGCTCACAAAAGCAGTTTCCTCCTTCCTACAGAGATCTGTTATTACTTCAGGGTAGTATCATCTGCAAACTTGATTAATGTAACAGATTCAGTATTAGATACTTCTCATCAGTATACAAGGAGTATAGAAGTGGTGATACACAGCTGCCTAGGGGGGCACCTGTATTTAAAATCAGTGGCTGTGAGAGCTTTTGGTGTTCTTTTACAATTTGCCTCTTACTTGATAAAAAATGGTACAGTAGGTCACAGCCAATTATTTTAGAAGCAGTGTGGACCACTTTATCCATTTTTCTTTCCCTGCTGAATGATTAAGTTTCCAAACCAGAAAATCATAGAAAAACTTTGATGTGCTCTTAATTGTTACCCTGTAAAAATGGACCATGGCTTCATGAGACATACCAAACATTCTGAGATACCTTAGAAAATAGGGTCTCTGATGGGCTTTCTTCACTATGTGGTGTACATTGGTCTTGCATTTTAAGATGGAAGAGATTGTTGTGCCATGAAATTTAAAGGTGTCTGTACCTTTCCACTAGCTGACTTCAATCACAAGAGGTTGTAGTTCTTTCCTGTCACATCTGAAATGAAAGATTACCTCTTTGGGTTTTTCAACATTGAGCTGGAGATTGATTTGACTGCAACAGCTCACAAAAGCAGTTTCCTCCTTCCTACAGAGATCTGTTATTACTTCAGGGTAGTATCATCTGCAAACTTGATTAATGTAACAGATTCAGTATTAGATACTTCTCATCAGTATACAAGGAGTATAGAAGTGGTGATACACAGCTGCCTAGGGGGGCACCTGCATTTAAAATCAGTGGCTGTGGGAGCTTTTGGTGTTCTTTTACAATTTGCCTCTTACTTGATAAAAAATGTATAATCCAGAACCTCATTGATTTATTTACACCCACCCAATTGGCTTACAGAAAACCTCTTGGGGACTATTGTGTTGAAGGCTGAGCTGTAGCCTACAAACAAGACTTATGTGTACGTACTAGGAACCTCAAGGTACTGTTAGATGGAGTGGAGGCACAGATAGAGTGTGTCCTTAACAGACCTGCTACTTCTGTATGCGAAATGTTGCATGTCTAGCTGGATGATGGACAGACATACAAACTAGCTGCTCAAGCACTTTCATAACGGCTGATATGAGTGCTACTAGCCTGTAATCATTTAAAAAATGTTTCACAAAGCAAAAGAACTCAGCTGGATACATAATAGTTTATCGCATATTATGTTGTGAACATGATGTGTTTTTTTGTTTACATACACAAAAAATCTTTATATAATTAAATAATAAAAACAATTAATGAATATATTTAGTCTTCATGCTAATTATACAATCTAAATGATAGAAGGAAACTGAAATAAACATGAAAAAACAGTATGTCACCCTCTTCCTCTCTCTCTTGCCCTCTCTCTGGCTCACTCTTTCTGTCTCAAATACTTTTAATTAAGCATAGTTTAACTGCTGACAAAATTATAAAAAAACTTGATTTGTTAAAGCTGGAGGTGGGATTGGATTCCTGCTTTTGGAAGCATGAAGACATATACACTCCTCGCCCAATCCATTTCCAACTTTGCAGCTTACCCTTGGTCACTTCTTAAACCTTAGGGGATATATCACAATTGTTAGGAACAGTAGAAATTGCACTTGTATGTGAAATACCTTTAGAAAGTGTTGTAACAGAAAGAATAAGGTTCTGGATCCCGAGATGAAGTTAAACAGATGAGTTTATTGCATGCAAGGAACAATAAAGCCAAAGTCTTGTTTCCCGCAAGAAACGACAAAACCGAAGTATCGTTCAAGGTGCCGGTACAAACTTTAGGTTTATATATCCGTTCCTTGCCGCTTCTACTGCATAGTAACATCACTTGTTACTATGGTAAAGGGGGGAGGTCACGTGTTAGGCCAGTTTACAGCTTTTTGGCCAAATGGTCAGGGATTAAGTCCCCAGGGGGTTCCCTAGCTCTCCTAGCTCGCATCTGGAATCCTTATCAGTTCTCCCTTTCCTGCCATAAACTTTTACTTCAAAAGTAACCACTTTTCACAGGTAACCTCTTTATCACAAGGCCCAAGGTTCATACTACTTACTGGGCTGGGCAAATATGTCCTTGATGAAGCCTGTCATATACAAGAAGATGTTAAATTTAGTAAAAAATAATAAATATTTAAAATCCTACATAGGAGAAAAAAGACTAAAGTAGGAGTTTATGAAGTCCTAATTAGGAAATAAAAAGTCATATTTGGTAGAAAACTTTCTTGCATATGATGTTTATTTTTTAACTTGTGGCATCAGGATGCTGCTGTACAGAGCTAGACTGCCTAAGTTAAAGCAAGTTTATGTTGCTACAGTGAAAGAACCAACCTCTATAGTTTACATTAAATAACGTAAGCTCACATTTTACTGTTTTATTTGTTGAACCATAGCTATTCATGTCCTTCAAGGTGAAACTGTGCGTTAAATCTTCAAATGTCTATACAGTGCCTATAGAAAGTCTACACCCCCCTTGGACTTTTTCACACTTTATTGTGTTACAGCATGGAAACATGATGTATTTAACTGAGAATGTTTGCCAATCATCAACACAAAGTACTCTATAATGTCAAAGTGAAAAAAATTTGAGAAATTTTACTAAATTAATTAAAAATAAAAAAACAGAAAATAATTGAATACATAAGTATTCACCCCCTCTCTTCTCCAAGTCACATGATTACTTGACTGGAGTCCACCTGTGTGCAGTTGAGGTGTTTCACATAATTTCAGAATCAATACACCTGTGTCTGGGAGCTTCCCCACTTAGTGCATTTCCAAGGAAACACTACACCATGAAGACCAAGGAACATTCCAAGCAGATCCTAGACAACGTTCTTGAAAAATACCAGTCAGAGCAAGGATATAAGAAAATTTCCAAGGCATTGAATATACCCCGAAGCACAGTAAAGTCCATCATTAAAAAGGTGAGAAAATGTGGAACAACTGTGAATCTGTCCCGAACTGCCATCTTCCAAAACTACGTTTCCGGGCAAGAAGAGCCATAGTAAAGGAGGCCACCAAGAGGCCTACGGGAACTCTTAAGGAGTTACAAAGATGGGAGAAACTCTACATGAGACAAAAATAGCACACACACTTCATAAATCTGGCTTGTAAGGAAAGGTGGCAAGAAGAAAGCCTTTGTTGAAAAACACTCATATCACATCTCGGGTTTGCCCAAAGGCATGTGAGAGACTCAACAATTTGGAGGAAGATTCTATGGTCTGATGAGACCTAAATTGAACTTTATATTTGGCACAAACCAAACACATCACATCACACTGAGAACACCATTGCTACAATGAAGCATGGTGGTGGCAGAATCATGCTTTGGGGATGCTTCTCTGCGGCAGGGACTGAAAACACATAAAGATAGAAGGAAAAGCCCAAACCTCAATCCAATTGAGCATCTGTGGAATGACTTAAAAATTGCTGTTCACAAACGGTTCCCATCCAACTTGATGGAACTTGAGCAATTTTGCCAAGAAGAATGGGTAAAAATTCCAGTGTCAAGATAACGATTTTTTTCAATTTGACATTATAGAGTACTTTGTGTTGATGAGTGTCAAACATTCTCAAGTCAAATACATCATGGTTCCAAAAGTGTAGACTTACTATAGGCACTTTACGTGCTTAAAATCATGATGGTCATGTAAAGTACAGTATAACTCATACTACAGCATGACCTGCCTCATTGAATTTGTCATATTAAATCCCTCTTTCTTCACATTTTGTCTATTGCCTCCACCTTTGCAGCTACCTGTTTGTCACTTCTTACTGTGCTGGGGATCCTAGTCTCCTCATTCTCAAAGGGGGAAGGAGAAGGAGGGGGATTCAAAGGAGATGTGAACATAATTTTGGTCTGGTTTCATGTTTATTGTCTTTTTAATGACACTTTGTTATTATAGATTATAATAATAAAAATATATTATACATAGTGGCTTTAATGATTAGTTTTTAAAAGTATACACATGAAAACCCCAGTTGCAATTTCCACTTAAGGGCATCTTAAGATGTTAATTCCCTTAGTCTCTGTACATCTTGGAGATTGGTGGTCTGATGGTCAAGTCTGATTGAACTGGTTTTCTACACTTCTATACTATGGAGATACATTCATGCTATTGTTTAAGTTATTATGAATATTATTAATGAATATGAATATTGTAATATTTAGCATACAATGATATATAAAATGATAAAAATGTAAATATATTTTACATATTATTGTTTTTTTTTATTATAGAAGGAGTCTTGATTATCCCTATGGGGCAATTTGTTAAAAGTACAACTTGTGTATTGGCCAGGAACTGAACCTGGACTGCCCACACTGAATTACTAATGCATCACTCTGCCATTTTCTACAAGTGTATCATTTTGCATTACAACAATATTGCAAGCAAGGTTTCCTGGAAAATGAAGTTAAAACAAGTATGTCAAAACATTTCCAAAATAACTACAGCAAGTGACAGAGTTAAAGAATTCAATGCAGAAAATGTGTGTAAAGAATGTGGAATATTGTGGTTTACTTTATTGATTTAATTTCAGCTGTACTTACCAGCTTCATAAATACATTACTTTTATTTTAATAAACAAATATTGTTAGTATTGTTAGTGACATTGAGAAATGTTATTATATTTTGGTTATTTTTTTATTTTTAGCTATTAGAATGTCCCTTTTGTTTCATCAATCCATATTGATATTCCATTTTAGATTGATTAAAATAAGTAGTACAACAGATTAAATGAAGCTACCATTTCACAAACATGTAATGCACTAGATGTTCCACCTATTGATCTTCTTTGGCAAATGAAAAGCTAAATTTGGCATGCTGAAAAATACCTCAAATTGTGACACACATTCTGAATGGCTGCATCTGTGTAACTGATTCTGTTAATGTAAACAGGTCATGTATGCAGAAGATGTATATATATATACAAAAAAGGAAGATATATTTATTCAAATTGTAAGACTATATTTTTGAGGTGGTTACACATATTCACAGAAATAGACAAACTTGACCAAATACTCAAATCTTTATATTTAAAGTTGGCAAGTGTAGAGTGTTACCTACAGGTAGAATTTTTTTTTTTTAATATAAGATGGTAATCACTGAGCCTGAACAAGTTACTTATAAAAAAAGACACAGGCAGAGAAGAATATGAGGCAATCACTCAAAATATGAGAGAATGTGAGGGAAGTACTCAAAATCCCTGAAGGCACTGAGATGGAATTATTTAGCAATGGGAGTAAAACATGAAAAGGAGATCAGGAGGCACTTTTGATATTGTTGTGGTGTGGATGCCTTTCCCTCTTCTGAGGGTCTTTCAGCTCTTTTCTGAAATAACCATTTTATGATCGTCCTATCTTCATTTGTTAAATTGCTAGGTCTAGAGAAACTAATCATACGATTGAATGCTTTGGTTTTCGAATTCATCTATCCCTGTTCTTTATCAGAAACACCTTTATCTTCTTAATTTTAAAGACTGTTAACAAACAATAACAAGATTCATGGTAGAATTAATTTTAAAGCAATACTTTTTTTTTGTTTTACAGGAATTTTGCAAATTAAACATGACAGAATAATTGTAACCTATTACTGCAGCACAATGTTTTGGGACATCCAGTACATCAATTCATTCACTTTTATCTTTAAACATAAAATGTACAGCTTAATCCTTCTTGGATATTAAATATTCTGCCTCTATGTTCCACAAAAATTGAGACCTTTTTTATTCCCCAAAGGCCCTTAACAATTACCTTTACTTAATTTTCCATTTCCTTAAAACTAGCTGAATCATACCTTGTGACTTCCTATTTGCAGTCACTAAGGTTACATTAGATTTTTTAAAAGCATAAATGGACAGTTAACACAGATGTCTCTTGTTTTGTCCTTAGGGTATGCAGTGGCCTAAAGCTTTGACACTGCTAGTTATAGGACTTTCCAATGTATGAGAATTAATGAATGTTTTTTTTCTGGCATTTGGCCTTTAAGTCTTTCCATGTGACCACACTGCACTAATGATCCCTGACATCACAGCTGTGATACATCAGGCAAATAATAAAAAAACACTTTAGGCGAAAGACAGCCAATATGTTTTTGGGATAGCCCATACAAGAGTTTGTGATGTCCTGTTGAGTACTCTTCCATCATAACTTTTATCATAACTAACATTTTTCATCTTCTCTTTATTTGCAAACTTTTACCTTCCAGAGGAGGCCTTGTTCTCATCCTGATAAATTAGTGACAGCATGTGAAGCTGTCATTTAGCTCATTTGAATAATATTGGCCAGATATATTGTATTACACCAGCTGTAATATAATAGAAACTCTAAACTTTAATAGGTCTTGAATATATTTCCCTCACAGTCATCTTTTATTTAAAAAATAAATTTAATTTGAATTTATTGAAGGGCTACATAAGAAAGAATTATCTCCTTTCAAAAATAATTTGTTTATGTTACTTTAAATGTTTTGTCTTTTGTATTTTGCTATTATATTTGTAGCATTCCAAGAAAGAGGATTAACAGCTCTTAAACAAAGGATTCTACTAATATAAAACACAGGAAAATAATGTCTTCTTTTAACTCCACTGAGGGTAGGCCCTTCCATAATTATCTATCCTACTTCCAAAAATGTGACAACATTTTTCATGTTTCAGGATAACTGAATATTTAACACAGATATTACGATCTGATTAGAACAAGATATGTTTGGTTGATTGGAAGCTCATTGTCCATATTTCTCTAAGAAGCAATTCATTTTTTTCAGAGCAATATCAATTAAAAAAGAAAAAAAGTCCCCATTAACCTACAGTTCATAAAAGCACAGATTAGATGTGTTTAGTATAGCACCTCCTTTACTTTAAATTTAATTTACAACTGAATAAGTTCAAAGATTTATTTTTCTGTAGGGGCACTGCATATTATGCTACTTTTAGACTTAATCTATTGTATAGATATTATAATTAAGGAGCAAAGCTAGCCTCCAGGTTACACTGTATGAACTTTCTCTGCCTTCTACATGTTTAACTGTATTTTAAGGCAAGATAGCAGCTTCTATGTATGTTGCACTATTGAAAAACATTTTGCAAACTGAAAGCTAAGAAGAACAGTGTCATCACTAACTTTTTTCCATGTGTAATAAACACAATATCGGCATTTCCTAATGGGGGACTGAGGTGAGGTACTGTGTTTGATCAGAATTTTATTAGAACAAAAATATTTCCACCAGAATATATATATGCAGTGTCCAAGCATCACTGGACAAACAAATTCACAAAGCATCTTGAACCTGCTGTGAATGTTTACAGTCCTTTTGTTTTATGGTTAAAGCACATCTGCCCTCATAACCTTTGACCACTTTGATAATTCATGTATTGAAAATAAGTAACAGCTCAGGATGCCATCAAACAGTGAACAACATTTTGCTCCTATCACAGCAAGACATGCTTCTATCCCATGATAATTCTAAAATTACTGTATGGACACACAAGAGTGGCACTGCACTGTACATACATTTATGATTTTTGTTTAATTTCTTCAATTAAGATTTAGAGTCATAGTCACAGATTTTGGCATTCCATACATTACATGTAATTCTTCAGTATTTCAGCTAGATTACAGTCTTCACACATCAATCTTGAATTGCCATACTGGTATTTTTGTAGCCTGAAATAATTCATAACCCTAAAACAACACAAGGACATGTCAAGTGTGACAATGAATACATTTAAGTCAAGACCTCCTTTTAAAAAATATTATAATAATAACTATATTAGTTGACAGATTTTATTATTGAAAGAGGCAATATATTCCTGATACCAGACTACAAATAGGATAAGGGATTGTTTTAAAAAAAACAGATTGTTTTGCATATTTTGTGGTATTGCTTTGGCTAAACTAAATCACTCAAAGGCATTATTCTACTTTGATTTTCCCAACATTTGTGATGTGTGTAGCTTTTTTTCTGCCCATGTTACATTAGGTCTAGTGAAAAAGACTAATGTTAATACCTGCTATAAAGCAAGTAAAGTGCCAATATAAAGCAATTTGTCTTTCTCTTTCTTCGCTTTCATTTTGCCCTTTATTTATGTTTTATTTCTTTTCAAAAAGGACATACATTTTGATTAAAAAAGAGATTTTTAGATGCAAAGACACAAGAAACAGTTGGAGGACTGTTGTCTCTAAACTAGGCAAAATTTATTTATATATAGGTTCACCATCATTTACCATCATCATTTATTAAAGTGCCACCCCAGTGATGTCTAGCAGATATTATGTGACAACTGCTCTGCTACATCAGAGAGATATTAGGAGATAAATGAGAAATTTCTTCATGAATTCAATTAAAGGTTGAATTGAACTTTAATGACCAAGTAGTCAGGATTTCACCTTAACATCGCAACTGAAGGACAGTACTTCCTAGTATCCACAATTATCATACTAGGGATTTTGGCTTTAGTGTTTGTGGACCATAAGGATTGGTTCTATTTCCTGATCCACTTCAGCACTTACCACATCCTAACCCTATCCCATTCTGACCATGCAAAATGCTTGGTTCTGAGATCTAATAAAATGAGGGTTCAAGGTAGTAAACAGGCTGTAGTTATACAGTGCCTTGCAAAAGTATTCACCCCCCTTGAACTTTTTCAGATTTTATTGTGTTACAGCATGGAATCATGATATATTTAACTAAGAATGCTTGCCACTTATCAACACAAAGTACTCTCCAATGTCAAAGTGAAAAAAAAATCCAGACATACAGATGCAGCCATTCAAAACAAGCTGGCGATACCGCATTATAATGTGGTGCGCTTGACGCGGTATAACTCAAGTTACCGTATAATACCGTATTAATACCGTATATTCTCGCATAATGCCGCATGGTACCGCAAGTAAAATAATAGTATTTCCGCAAGGTGGAGCTAATAAAGCTCAACCTCTCATGTTTGAGCTGTTGCCATCAAAGTCTTTACCGAAGATATTACTAATAGTATTAATAATGAATGACCTTGGACAAGCTGTAAACTCAAAGTATTGCCCTGGTCCACATTCTTTGTAACCGTCTTTGTAAACGAAAATATTTTATTTTTTATATAGTGCATTATTGTGCACGTTTTAGTATTGAATATTTACAGTATATGGAATTTTACCACTGAAGGGAAATTTTAGTAGCTCAGCATAAAAAGAATAGGAGCATGTGAAGGCCATAAACAACATACAGTATTATGTAAACTATGGCTGGTCTCGGTACTTTAAAGAAAAATTACACACCAGTATTCAATTTCTCCCTAAACATTTTAAGCATCAAAATCTTTAACTAACATGTGAAATAACGTGTATAAAAAGTGGTAGTTTTAAGCTTTTCTGTGAATACGCTTGATACCGAAGTAAACAAGCATACTTTTAGAATTTGATTAATAGGGAATATAATATGGAATCGCGTATCTAAAGAAATTAATAACGATATAGTTATATTCATGTACTGCAATACAAACTTGATACTGTATGTGTAGGGCTGTTTCACCACTCATTATGTGACCATGCGAGTAGCGTGATGGTCTAAGTGCCCAACCTCTAAGTGAGAGGTTGGCTGTTCAAATCCATCTAGTGCCATGAATTTTCTTTTAACAAACATTTCTTTGAAAAAATAAAATAGCAATATTATGGACACTCTTTTGACTTTTTATATTTCTAAATATCACAACATGTTCGAATCTAAGTCATTTTTTAATAACAACAAATACTTATCACCGTCTTTCCCTCTGAATCGCTCCAGAAGCAGGAACTGGTATCATGTGGGGATCCCTTTAGATCTCCCTTCAGATTTAAAAGGTTATTAATAATATCTTCGGTGTCGCATCTTCCCAGTTTAGCTGATCTTTTGCTGCCTACGGATGCTTACACAGCTCCCTGGGTAAACGATCATCTTAACTGAAAAAGCTTTAGAGAACTTAACATTTTTATTATCAACCAATTGTAAATACGACGTTTACATTGGCGTTATTAATTTTTCACTTGAGTGTATGGAGGAGTGTCAGCTGTCACTGAGAGCAGACCCCCCCTCTTAGGCTGCGCAAACGATTTTTTAAGTTTTTATAAAGAAATGGAGGCTGTATGTGTTACAATATAAACATTTACTGTCAAACTTTAAATCAACAATTGATTTAAAGACGATCTGTCAAAGTGCAATGAAATACAATATTGTTGTTTTTATCCTGTAAAGCGCTTTGAGAAGCCACCTTTAAAGTCGCTATATAAAGGCGCTATATAAAGGCGCTGATTCTTATGGAATGTGTTTTCTTTCTTCTTTTTTTCAGCATGGAATAAACCTATTACTTGATTCTTATGGAAGCCCGGTTCCGCCAGGGATTTAAAAAAAAGCACCACGTCTCTTCCTAAGAAGAAAAAGAGGAAACACTTTACACTTTAACTCTTCAGTTCACAGCGAAATTTCACCAGAGCCACTCACTAACAGTTTATGCTAACACCTAACTTTCTTTACACACGGCGCCCCCCCAGGGGGTTCCAGTTAGTGCATGATTACGCATCAGTGAAAAACAGGAGGTTTAAAAAAAGAGAATTAGCTCACTGATCTGCGCCTCAGGTACTGTGATGTGGTAAAACTTTACACACACGCTGACAAAAAACTCCCCTCTTCTTTAAAACACAATAGGCCAGGAAATGTGGGAGCTTTTGATAGAGATTTTCAAAGTATGTTTGCAAGATTGTTCCATTTTGGATGACCAATTCTTCTGGTTTTGATTTATTTACATTGTTCCACATCTCCCAGAAACAGTTCTGATTTAGTGACTCCTCAATTTCTGCAAGTTGTTTGTTTATGTATGTGTTTCTTTTCTTTTTCAGCGTGTGTTTGTAAAGTTTTACCATATCATAGTATCTGAGGCGCAGATCTGTGTTGTGTGGTTGTCTGTTTTTCATTTGAGACTTTTCGTAGTGCATTTCTGATGTTTTTGCATTCTGTATCAAACCACTTTTCTTTTGCTTTTTGGTAGTTTTTTTTATTTAGTTGTTTTTAGCTTGGATTTTGATGCTAGTTTGTGAAATAGATGATTTAGTTTTTGTGTGGCCAAGTTTATGCCTAATTTGTTGGTTTGATACGGAGTGTTTAGGATTCAGACACAACAGTGTCTGAATTTTGTCATCGCCCAGTGCAGTTTGGTATCTGTCTAGGCTGTCTGTGTCCCATCTGTACGCCTGGTTGAGGTCATACAGCAGGCTGGTGTGTCTCTGTGCTGGTGTGCTCTCTTCATGTAGGGTGTGATCTGGCTGTGGTCGGAGAGAGGACCTTTAAAGGTGGCTTTACAGGATAAAAACAACAATAACAACAACAACAATATTGTATTTCATTGCACTTTGACAGATCGTCTATAAATCAGTTGTTGTCAGAATATCCCTGCCTCCAAACAAGAACAAAATTGCGACAATTTTATTAACGGGCTGTTTCAGTAACTCAAAGTATTTATTTAAAGTAATAATTTAACAATATATGTAAATGTTTTATGATATGTCGCTGTTGTGAATGTCTGTAGTGTATCTTATTTTTAGTTTTCGTTTTAGTTTTGTAGCCAAAGGGTCTTGCAGATCAGAATATCAAGGAACGAAACAATTACTGTGACTGTCAGAAGATAGGACACAGCGACTCAGACACCCGTTGAATGGAAAGGGGCACTTTAATTTTCTGTACAGCTGGTACAGCACCCCACCGGGCCCGTGCGCCAGCAGAGAGAGAGAGACACACACACAGTTTTTCATTATCAAAAAGTAATTGTTTTTTACTTTTGTACATTTTTTTACATTCCTCTTGTTAAACAGGAATGTTTTGTTTCTGGACAGACTGTTAAACTAGAGGAAAAGAGCGCCTCCTTCTTCGAAGCATTTCATTGATCCGATCACGAATTATTTTCCAGTCGCACAAAGTAAGTTTTGAGAATCTCCGATTCACCATGCTACTAATGGTTTCCCGGAGATTGCAAGGCAAGGAACTTTTGCCTCTGGACCCATAGAAATTTACCGATGTGGTCCACCCCCAGTAAATTTCAAAAGTCACAAGATTTCGAAACACGAGGGCGGTGTAGTGGTCTGCTCTCGCTTTCCCATCTATACCAGGAAATGCGTCTGATGAATTAGCAAGTTAAAAAAAATTGCGTCGAAAAGCTGGGTGTAACAATTGTTTCCTTTTTCTGATCACTCACTGTTTGGATACTCGTCTCACCTGCCCTGCTCTTTGTTTTCCTGTTATTTGCTGTGTATTCCTGCTGCGATCCACTCCTGCCCTCACACCTAAAGAAGACTATTTTACATTTCTTTATGCGGTTCATAGTGCAACTAACCCTTGCTAGTATCTTTGCGGTCTTTTGAAAGTCTGTGCTGTCCTTTGAAAGTGAGATGATCTCTGGTTCTTTGACAAAACAAGGCTCGCCAGATAATGTGAAAAAGACATATTTTTCACCTTACTTGCTGTCTTCCAATCATATTACATCAACATCCAAAAACATGATTTCTTCTCTTAACATGTCTTGTAAAGATGACTCATAACTTGGCTTGTTTTTCAGGAAGCTAAAAAACACTTGAATTACTTATCCAGTCTCTCGAAATAAAATTATTTTTCAAGCAATGTAATGCTTTCTAATGTCAGGCAATGTGTTTCTTTTTAATCTAACATTGATAGATTAAAAAATCATTCCTAATAGCAATTATTTACATGCACAAATTTATAAAGGTTGTATTTTCACACAGTGAAGAGGTTTTAGTTGTTTTAGTTATAGTTGTGCAAGCTCTGGTGAGTGTGTCTTTTTTGATGAGTTTCAAAGGGAAATAGGTTCGTATTTGTCTTCCCTGACGCAAAACACTCACATTCATGCGAAGACAGAGCCATTTCCTCTTGTGAAGATTCCCTGTGTGAACAAAATGTGAACAGTGCTGATTTTAGGTACAGCTAAAAGTAGTTTGTGTTTTCTGATGCCGTACTAAATGTGTCTGAAAATGCTTCTAAAAACTATTGGAATAAATTTATTGGAATAAATTTTATTTAATGCCAATTAGCATTAACTTTCAAAACAAATGCAGATCTAAATACTCACCTATTTCATGTTATACTTCTCAGCCCGTGAGTGCTAGAAATGATTTTTAGCTACAACAGTTTGTGCACTGCCAACATGTTTTTAGAGAATAGTTTTGGGTTTCCGGCACATACTAACTTGATTGTGTCTGAACACATCCCAGAGCACCTAAAACTGGGAATCAGTGAAATGGTGATGATGAAAATCTTGCAGGCGCAAAAAAACTTAATTGCACATTCTTTAATTCATTTTTTTATGGTGCCACATCTTAAATCTTGTCAGTCAGCTCTTTTTTCTCTATTTGAATTGTGGTGATTCAAATAACTTGGGATAACAAGTGGTCTCAAAGTCACCGAGCTCACAGAGCTTCAACAACAGATGACAACTTCCTTTGTCCTTCCTTAGTCTTCCTAAAATTGTTAAGCGGGGTGGGGGGCATTCGGGAATGTGAGTTATGTGAGTTAGATTATGAATGAATAAAAGCATTTTATTAAAAACACGTTTGCGTTTGTTTGGGTGCTATATTATGTATTTTTCATATATAAGATATAATGATGTGTTCCTCCTTAGACATTGCAGGACTTTAAAAGCTATAAAAACAGGTTTCGATTCAGGCTTGATGAACTCTAACAATTAATAATCCGAATTAATCGAATCCCAGGTGTGAGTTCATAAAGCCTGAATTACATACTATGCGTACGTCTGCGAAACACCTAATCATCTGCTCGAAAGATTTCAGTGCTTTGTGTACAGTATATTCTAGTCACAGTGGGGGCAGGACATTTAAGGTACCCGCCTGTGCGGTGACCATTCAACAGCCGGCTGGCTGTACCGAAAAATAAATAAAAAACAGTTTGACAGCTCTTAAGCATACTTAAGCATACTGTGGTTTTTGTTAACACAAGTTTATCAGTGAAAGGACAACGGGCATTCTCAGAGTAGAATAGTCGTGCTTTGCAATCAAAGACAGTCCCCCTTCCCCCCATGGAAAGACAAACAAATGTTTTCACTGCCTATTCAGTCACTATTCAGAGGGAAATGCGGTGACGTCACCGCGCAGGCGAGCAGCTCCAATGTCAGGCGTAAGCGATAAATATATTTAGCTGAAAAGCTGTACAATGCAAGAAATTTCGTTACTCTAGGAGGTTTTGTGAAAAAGCTACAGGCATGCCAATTGTAATAGTTTTTATTTTTAAATACATTTTAGCAAAGTCATCTATACAAAAAAAGTTGCATTTAATACCACTTGACAGCCGGCAGGCTGTGCCGAAAAATAGATAAAAACCGGTTTAACAGCTCTGTTGTTTTTATCCTGTAAAGCGCTTTGAGAAGCCGCCTTTAAAGGCGCTATATACAATAAAGTTCATTATTATTACTATTGTTAATTTGCTGGACAGAAAGGTGAACATTATTATGCAGGAGACAAAGGTAGTGATTTACGTTGCATTGTGCCACGAAACCGGGCTTCCATAAGAATCAAGTAATAGGTTTATAACATGCTGAAAAAAAGAAGAAAGAAAACACATACCATAAGAATCAGCGCCTTTATATAGTGCCTTTAAAGGTGGCTTCCCAAAGCGCCTTATGGGATAAAAACAACAATAACAACAACAATATTGTATTTCATTGTACTTTGACAGATCGTCAATCAATTGTTGATTTAAAGTTTAACAGTAAATGTTTATATTGTAACGCATACAGCCTCCATTTCTTTATAAAAATTTAAAAAATCGTTTGCGCAGCCCAAGAGGGGGGGTCTGCTCTCAGTGACAGCTGACAATCCTCGATACACTCAAGTGAAAAATTAATAACGCCAATGTAAACGTCGTATTTACAATTTGTTGATGATAAAAATGTTAAGTTCTCTAAAGATTTTTCAGTCAAGTATGATCGTTTACCCAGGGGCTGTGTAAACATGCGTGGGCAGCAAAAGATCAGCTAAACTGGGAAAATGCGACACCGAAGATATTATTAATAACCTTTTAAATCTGAAGGGAGATCTAAAGGGATCCCCACATGATAGAAGCAGGAAGCAGAAGCAGAAGCAGGAACCGTTGTCAGAAGGAAAGATGGTGACTATTTGTTGATATTAAAAAATGACTTAGATTCGAACATGTTGTGATATTTAGAGATATAAAAAGTCAATTAATTGTCCATAATATTGCTATTTTATTTTTTCAAAGAAATGTTTGTTAAAAGAAAATTGGTGGCATTAGCGGGATTTGAACAGCCGACCTCTCGCTTAGAGGTTGGGCACTTAGACTATCGTGCCACTTGCACGGTCATGTGATGAGTGGTGAAACAGCCCTACACATACAGTATCAACAGACATTGTACAGTGTATACTATTCTTGTGTTGCAGTACATGAATATTATTATATCTTTATTAATTTCTTTAAATACGCGATTCCATATTATATTCCCTATTAATCAAATTCTAAAAGTATGCTTTTTTACTCCGGTATCGAGCGTATTCGCAGCTTAAAACTACCACTTTTTATACACATGTTATTTAACATGTTAGTTAAAGACTTCGATGCTTAAAATGTTTAGGGAGAAATGGAATACTGGTGTGTATTTTTTCTTTAAAGTACCGAGACCAGCCATATACAGTTTCCATATAATACTGTATGTTTATGTTCCAAAATCAGTATATTTTATGGCTTTCACATGCGTTATGCTCCTATTCTTTTTATGCTACTAAAATTTCCCTTCAGTGGTAAAATTCCATATAAATATTCAATACTAAAATGTGCACAGTAAAGGAAGTACAGTTTGCATACAGTAATATGTTTATGTGCCTAAATCAATATCTTTTATGAGCATGTGAAAGGCATGGTGAATCGGAGATTCTCAAAAATTACTGTACTGTGATTGGATCAACGAAATGCTGAGGCGTTACTTTTACAAAGACGGTCACAAAGAATGTGGACCAGGGCAATACTTTGAGTTTACAGCTTGTCCAAGGTCATTCATTATTAATACTATTAGTAATATCTTCGGTAAAGACTTTGATGGTGACAGCTCAAACATGAGAGGTTGAGCTTTATTAGCTCCACCTTGCGGAAGTTCCGGACACTATTATTTTACTTGCGGTACCATGCGGTATTATGCGAGAATAAACTGTATTAATACGGTATTATATGGTAACTTGAGTTATACCGCGACAAGCGCACCGCATTATAATGCGGTATCGCCCGCTTGTTTTGAATGGCTGCATCTCTAGATTGAATTCCCTCACATTTTTTTTAATGTTCCATTACTGCCAGTTTGTGCCATTAAAAGTAGTATTGGTTCCTGAACTGTAGCGCCTTATTTTTTTACCTTATTGGAAGTCAGCTGCAGGCAGTGGTGTATGTTTTTAGGGATGTTATAAGGGGAGTATTGTTGGAGAGCTGGGTAAGTATTTGATTTGCTTTATTTTATTTATTCCAGGTTAGTTTATTTAAGTGTATCCTGTTTATTTGCACAGAATACTTTGTTTGGCATTGCCATTGTTGTTGTTTTTCAGAAAAGTGCCCATACATTGTTAGTTGTAATAAAACCGTGTGTTACTCTTATCTTTATCTATCAAGTGTGATTTTAACGCTTTTGTAATTTAACATAACACTTTAAATTGTTATTCAATTTGTGTCTGCGTGTTCGTTATGTCCAGCTTTTATGTTTCTTCTAGCCCTAACTGTAGTGGGGATGTAACATATTTGTTACATATATTTCTGTTATTTTTATTTTTGTGGTCTTTGCTGGAATTAGATCCATAAAGTATTATCATTAATGACACTCAGAAACTATTTTTTTTTTATTTTCAGATTCCAAAATGTCTTTAGTTAAATGATTCCATATTAATATTTCTTATTAAGTGTATTTAAAAAAGTACACTTTTTTTCAACAATTACAACAGTAAGACGTCATAGAAAAAGATAAAACATTATAGCATTATACAGTATGTAAACTTTATATGGCTAGAACAAGCACATCAAAAGTTTTCCAAAATCACCACAATAAGTGACCAACTTAAAGACTTTGATGCAGAAAATATTAATGAAGAAGTTGGAATACTGTTATTTTTAGCTGCTACTACTACCAAATATATACGTTATGTATATCATATTGATATTCATAAATTAATATTGTTTATTACATCCAA
This sequence comes from Atractosteus spatula, assembly GCF_055471065.1. Classification (NCBI taxonomy): domain Eukaryota; kingdom Metazoa; phylum Chordata; class Actinopteri; order Semionotiformes; family Lepisosteidae; genus Atractosteus; species Atractosteus spatula. Next base: position 34,254,471 of record NC_142714.1, read on the forward strand.
AGACATTATGCTTCTGTTATTTTTATTGCCACCCACCAAAATTCCCTTTTAGTTATTTACATTACATATTCCATATTAATATTCCATATTAAGTGGACTTAAATATGCAGAGTAAGGAAACAGATTAAATGAACCAATTTTTTCCCTTTCATCTAATGTACCAGAAGTGCCACCTATCAAATGTCTTTGGCCAGTAAACCACATAGAAAAGTGTACCGCGATGTACTGTAGTACCTCTAATGCAGCAATGAGTTTTAACGTGTGTTCTGAGTGGCTGCATCTGTATAATGTTTTAGGTGGGGAAATTATGTCAGGAGTGATTACTGTCAGCTGAGGCTGATTGAAATAGGTTGTTGTTATCCCCCTAGAACCTTCATTATAAACTCTTTATATTCTTCATTATTATGATATTTAATCAGTTTAGGGTTTCTCTTAGCTATATAAAGATTTTTTTTAAATCCTATCCATCTGTTGCATTTTTGATACTTAGATACAGTGGGTGTTTCATTAAGACTTTCATTAGTGTCAAAGTACAGCTGAATCAGGTTTTAGTTATATTAGCATTAACATTTACTTTAAAGTCACTATTTCTCTTGAATGTCCTACTTAAAATGCAAAATTATTTAAAAGTATGGAAAATGTTCAGTAGCTTTTAATTCAAGCAATGCTTGTTATTTTTTTCCATAATTCAAAGTGTTTCTTTAATTCAGTATCATTCATAGATTTTGTAATATAATCTGTCAAAGATAATTTAATGTAGCCTTTTCAGATTACAATGTGTTTGCTCCTTAAAATTTGCCACTAATTATAAAGCATCAAAAACAGTCATCTGTTATCTGTCACCCATGTTGTGTGTGTCTGTTACTCTCTGGGTATATATAAGTATCATGGAGGTAAATCTGCAAATTAACAATCACAGATATATTTATTAATATTTTAAAAAGCTTAAGAGATATGTATTGAGCATTTTCTGAAAAGTTTTCCTCAGTCCTTTTTCAGAAAAATAACATGTAATGTTACAAAAAATATTAAATCTGTTTAAAGGGACTTTTATACTACATCTCTAAAGATTAGTGCTGCGCTTAAGTTTTTTGTCCTTCCTATGTTTTAGTTGTGGCAATGATTAAAAGATATAGAATACAGAAATGTATAACCTTGGATGTGCACCATTTAGATTTATATAAAACAGACATTATTATTGCTGCAATAAACAATATTGTAACTAATTCTATAATTAAATAACATTTTTCTACTATGGTATGCTCTGTTTTATTTTGTTTGTATCTTCAAGATATCCTTCTATAGATATCTTCAGATATATTTACCAAAATTTGTTATGTTGCTCATAGAGGGCTGTACCAAGAAAAACTGTTGACAACGGACAATTCAGTATTTTAGTCCTTGATGTAGCAAAGATCGGCATCTTTTCTAAAAATAACACCTGGTCACTGCTTAATTTGTAGTAAACCCGTGCGATTTTATAAAGTAATATGAGCACTTCAGTAAGAGTTTTTTTTTCACTTTAAGCAGCGATAGTTTTTTTTTGCTTTTTTGTTTTCTGTTTTCTTTTTTAGTAGATTCTGTTTCCTGTTACATTAACTTAAAAGAGTTGTTTGCTTAAACAGTAATAACTAACATGTCAGACTTTCTTGGGCATTGATGGAATTATAACATAAATTATAATTCTATATATATAGAGAAACATATAATCCCATTTGTTACACCTGCAGATTTACTCTCCTGCTCATTCTCTAAATCTGTGCTACTTTAAGTTTGTTTTCTTGCATCTGCATCTACATCTGTTTTTCTTAAAGAAACTTAAACATTTCAAGATTGATTATTCATTGTTGATAAAGTTTTATCAGTCTTTTATTGTATCTGGTTTAACTTATGTTCTGGTCTGCTAGATGGGGAATGTGAAACTGAGGAGTAAGAACAAACTGGGGTGTATTGTCAGACTACGTCAGAAAATCATTGGTGCTGATCTCTTGAACCTATTCCACATCTATCAGCTACAACTCTTGCATAAAAGCATATTCAATCCTACAGGACTTTTCACATCCTTTTTAATGAATTCCAATTATTCTGCTTTAGAACCCAAATACAGTTTCATCCCAATTAAAAAACAAACAAATCCAAACAAAAGCTGCTGGGCACACCGTGATCTTGACACGCAGGTGTGAAATCGAGTTAACAGCTTTTGTTTTAAAAAAATTTGATTTGTTTTAAGATTTGCATTAGTTGGAACTGGAAATACAATGGTGAATATAATTGAGATTCTACTGTTTAAGATTTAAGTTTAAGCGTTTAAAGACATGCAATGTCTAAGTAAGGCAGGAACATGCCATTGTTTCTTCCTTTTGATTTTCTGTAAAAAATGTTTTAAAAATCAGCTTCCCACTTTCACCTTGCCGTAACTACAGATGCAGCCATTCAAAATGCACAGTACAAACCCGTACCGCTGGTATCTACGCATGCACTACCACGCCGTACCGCGGTACATGATTAGCTGGCCAAAATGACTGACAGGGGCACTCGTGGTGCATTGGTTGGTAGTGAAAAGATTTAATCATTTAATCTTTTTACTGTGCACATTTTAATCCGCTTAGTATTGAATATTTATATGGAATTTTACCACTAAAGGGAAATTTTAGTAGCTGAGCATAAAAAGAATAGGAGCATAATGCATCTGAAGGTCATAAATGATATTAATTTAGGAACATAAACATATTATGTAAACTGTATATTGTTGGTCTTGGTATTTTAAAGAAAAAATACACACCAGTATTCCATTTCTTCCTAAACATTTTAAGCATTAAAGTCTCACATGTGGTTATTTTGAAACGTTTTTACGTGCTACTTCTGACTATATTCTGTATTCTATATTGATATGTTGCTGTTTCAGTGCATGTCAGTTTCAGTGTGAGTGGCCTGACAGCTTAAGTGACTGATTTATAAGCCTGAGGTTGGGTATTCAAATCCAGCAATCACTATGAGTTTTCTTTTAACGAATAAAAATTTCTTTGAAAAACGAAAATAGCAAATATTATGGACACTACAGTATATTGAAATTTTTGATATTTCTAAATATCACAACATGTTCGTACTGTATGTACACAGTGGTACTGCAGGTTGTAGGGCGCAAATCCACGTGAGCCCGAAAGCCCTACATTAATGTTGAATTCGCCTGGCGCTGCGCGGTTTTCATCTCTCTCTGTGGGAGTGCTGGCTGTACCGAATTAAACCAGTTTCACAGGTATTTTCAAACTAGAACAGGGCAAGTCTTCCAATGAAAGACACACACTCCACCTTCCCCCACGGACAGATGTTTTTTTAGAAAAACAGATTCACAACGCGAAGCTGTGTCAGTCTTCAGTGTAAAAAAAATCAGTTTTAAACACCATGGGTGCTGTTTTTAAGACACTGCTGAGTAAAGTATAGGAATTTTCCTGCTGTCAGCACTATTGTGTATATAGTTGACCCTTACCTGAATGAAAACAGGACATAAAGAAAGGGTTTCAGAAATCAAACAAAGCTTTATTCCTGTGCTAGTCCGGGTAATTGGAGGATACACTGTTATGCTTCCTATGGTGACATACAGGTTTTTTGCACAAAGCCATATTGAGCAGTATTTCTCGCGTTGTGAACATGTGTACACAGCGATCCCCTCGGATTCCAACTATAGCGTAATTACGCACCGATGAAAAACCGGAGGTTTAAAAAAAGAGAATTAGCTCACTGATAGTTTTATGTGCAAGTTGTGAACATTTTCACAAGTTGTAGTCTTTAAAATGCATTTGGTTTAAAGGCTTTCTGTGTTTCCCATCCAAAGATATGAACAAAAGACTATTCAAGCGTGGTAAAAAAAATGGCTTAAAAAAGAAAAAAAAATTAGTTCTGAACGAGTTAAACTTTAATGAAGGAAAAATGTATTTCCCAGAAGCTATACTGATTCTTATGGAAGCCCGTTTCCACCAGGGAGTAAAAAAAAATGCGCTATGGTATTCTCTCCGATTCAGTGCAGTTAGAAAAATTTCTCTGATGCTGTTCCTAAATTAATATCGTTTATGACCATCAGACGCTTTATGCTCCTTTTCTTTTTTCCAATGGATTGAACAGGGAGAGGCATTTCATGATGTACTTTTCACTGATGAAACAATAGTGGCTCTGGAACAGTTTTCAACCATGTCGTTTTATGAAAAGGGGAGATATGTGAACAAAAACCAAAACACCGAAGGTTAGCCTGTTCTACTCTGAGAAGAGTAGAGGGGGTGGAAAGTACCCGCGGTCATTTTATTAGTATTAAAATTTGCACTGATTACTTTGATTCCGATCACGTATTCGTTTCCAATCATACAAAGTAAGTCTTGAGAATCTCCAGTTCGCCATGCCTTTCACATGCTCATAAACGATATTAATTTAGGAACATCAACATATCATGTAAACTGTATATGGCTGGTATTGGTATTTATAAAACGTCTTAATTAAACATTTAAAATACACGAATTTCATAAAAACAACACACTTTTCGAATAGAAAAAATCATATTCTGTTGTCTTCCTGGTATGTAGAACAGATCAGCAGGTCTTTTTTCCCCAATCAGAAGCTCTGAAAACAGCGTGCCGCCCACTGCGCTGTGTCACAGGGGGAGGTAGCCTCACACATAGCAATGGAAAGTCTCATACTACTGTTTGTGCAACAGTACATGGATATAGTTATACCGTTATTAATTTATTTAGATACGCGAATCCATATTATATTTCCTATTCATCAAATTCTAAAAGTATGCTTTTGTTTCCGATAACGAGCATATTCGCAGAAAAGGTTAAAACGATCACTTTTCACAAAGTACATAAACGTACAATAATATGGTCAGAAGGAGCACGTAAAAATCTTTCCGAAATAACCACATGTAAGACTTTGTTGCTTAAAATGTTTAGGGAGAAATGGAATATTGGTGTGTATTTTTTCTTTAAACTACCAAGACCAGCCATATACAGTACAGTTTACCTACAGTAATATGTTTATGTTCCTAAATTAATATCTTTTATGAGCATGTGAAAGGCATGGTGAATCGGAGATTCTCAAGACTTACTTTGTATGATTGGAAACGAATGCGTGATTGGATCAACGAAATGCTGCGGTGTTACTTTTTGTCAATGAAATAATAAAGTATTTTCATTTACAAAGACGGTTACAAAGAATGTGGACCAGGGTAATACTTTGAGTTTACAGCTTGTCCAAGGTCATTCATTATTAATACTATTAGTAATATCTTTGGTAAAGACTTTGATGCATAACATATTTCTGCATAATTAAAATATTTATGATAAAGGTGGTAGATTGTGTACTTCTCTCCAACTGAGCAATCTTGGTTTCATAAAATATACCAACTTTTTAATGTATAATGATTAACATGCTGTAATACACAGTTAAAATGTAAAAGTCTAAAGAGTATACAACTTAAATTCTTAATTGAATAAAGACTGTCCCTCAGCAGTGATCGGGATTCGAAACCTGGCAACAGCTCAAATGCTGTACATGAGAGGTTAAGCTTTATAAGCTCCTACTAGCGGTGATTCCGGATACTATTATCTTACTGCTGTATGACGCGATATGATGCAATATGACGCGTTATGACGCGTTCTGATGTGACACGCCCACCGCGTTTTACCGTGGCATACCCCGCTCATTTTGAATGGCTGCATCTGTATGTTAACTTTTTTACATTTTGAAACCTTGGCTGGTATGCCTCACAGACTCATTCATAGAGTTATCCAAACAAAAGAGCTGCTGGGCGCAGAAGTTAACAGCTTCAGATTTCAAAGGTTATTAATATCTTCCATATTCTATTAACATTGGAACGTTCTAACAAGTGTTAAAAGGCGATGCAGTCTATAACTACAGTTTACAGAAAAATTCCAGCCACACCACATTGTCCAACATTGCCCTTCTTGTGTCTGATTTCCAGGGCGTAACCCTATTACAAAAGGGAACAGTGTATCAGTCATTGATTATGGTTAAACAGTACATACGATGTCTGGTGGAGTTTCAGCGTTCACTTTTCTGTAATCTGTACAGAACCGCGACGTCTGATCAGTGTTTGGTACCAATAAACAGGGGAGCTTCACGGACTCCCTTCTCTGGACTAAACGTCGCTCCAGTAAATAATGTACAGTTTATCACCTTCTGCAATGCTTCTAGTTTTGCAGGATTTGCACGATAAACACATTGTTTAATGGGGATGACATTACCCACGTCTATATCGCTGTACGACACAGGTTTGAGTCGGAGTGTCTGTTAATAAAACAGAGCGCCTTCCAATACATATAACTACTGTATGATTTCTTTTTTCTGTTTCAGCTAAATGAAGGAAATACAAAGTCAAATCAGGATCTCTGAGTTTAATAAGCGAGTGCTTTGGTCTAAAATATTTCGCGTCAGCATCTAGACAGTGTACATTAGTAAACAAGAGAGTCACTGGCTCAGTTAAAGGTGTTACACGTCTGTCTTTACTGTTATGGTACGGTTTCAACATAATGATAAGCTTTTCTCTGGTTACCGGCAATTGTAAAAATAACCCTTCTTCCCTCCTTTAACTTAAAGAATTCTGTGAAGAAATCCTTAATCATGAAACCATCACACATTCCAGATACACACACTCACGCTGTAGCCAACAACAAGCTATAATAGTGTACTATCTTTATATATTCGGCTATGTAAGAAACAAACTGAAAGTAATTCTCTGATCGGGTTTTGAACCGCCTGGGTGCAGCGTGCTACATTAAAGTCCATTGTCCATTACCACTATAAAAGCAATAGTATTTAAAAAAAAATGAACGTCAAAATGTTTCCAAAATGTCCACTTGTGATATTTTAGCTGCTTAGTTACACGACTCCATATTAATGTTACTATCAAGTGGTATTAAATCTGTACAACGTTTATTTTTTTACAATAACAGCAAGTGGTGTTCTTACTACAGTAAGTTCTTAGAAAAGGATAAAAGGATAAAGGATAAAACATTATAACTTTTTATTAAGTACAGTATATAAGCTTTATAATGTTAGAAAAAGCATGTTAAAACTACAAACCACTGTAAGTTACCAAGTTAAAGACTTTGATGCATAAAATATTTATGCATAATTAAAATATTTACAGTATGAAGAAGGTGGAAGGTTGTGTACTTTTGTCCAATTGAGCAATCTTGCTTTTATAAAATATACCTACTTTTTAATCAGTTTAATGTTTAACATGCTGTAATACACAGTTTAAAATAACTGAAAGTCTAAACATTTTACAACTTAAATTCTTAAATTTGAAGCCGAGCCCAAATGCTGCACATGAGGCGTTAAGCTTTCCCAGCTCCACCTGGTGGGTTAAAAAGTATTTCGCCGTATTTAAAAAAAAAACATGCAATAATTTGCTGTACTTTGCGGTACCTAGCGGTTCCTTGAGGAACATACACTTCGATTTACCGCAGCACACCTTGTATATTTTGAATGGCTGGATCTGTACATAGCTTTGTGATTATGAATAACTTTTTTTCATTTTTTTCAATTTTCAATGAATCAAAAATGAAAATATATATACAGATGCAGCCATTCAAAGTGCGCGTTACAGGCAGGTGGCGTCGCGCATTGTGACTCAAGATGACGCGCGGCACCGCAGTACGTGATTGGTTGACCGACAGGGGCACTCGTGGTCCGTTGGTCTGTCGTAGAAAGACTTACAGTAAACGTCTTTGCTGTGCCCGTTGTAGATATTGAATTTTACCACTGAAGGGAAATCTTAGTAGCTGAGCATAAAAAGAATAGGAGCATACCGTAACGCATGTGAAGGCCATAAACGATATTAATTTTGGAGCATAAACATACAGTACTGTATATGGCTGGTCTTGGTACTTTAAAGAAAAAATACACACCAGTATTCCATTTCTCCCTAAACATTTTAAGCATCGAAGTCTTTAACTAAAGAGATACCGGAGTCAACAAGCATACTTTTAGAATTTGATTAATAGGGAATATAATATGGAATCGCGTATCTAAAGAATTTAATAACGATATGATTATATTCGTGTGCTGCGACAGGGCTGTGTAGGGCTGTTTCGCCTCCCTCTTCATGCGACTTCCCCTGTAGCCTACTGGTCTACGTGCCTGCTTACCAACTCACGGGTTGTGTGTTCAAATCCAGCTGGTGCTGGACTTTTCTTTTAACAAACATTTCTTCGAAAAAATAGAATAGCGATATTATGGACAATCAATTGACTTTTATATTTCAAAATATCACAACATGATCGATTCTAAGTCATTTTTGATAACAATGAAAAGTCACCTTCTTCCCTTCTGACAACGGTCCCTGCTTCTGCTTCCTGCTTCTATTGTGTGTGTGTGTGTAATAGAGTAAATTTTTATAGAGAAATGGAGGCTGGACAGTATGTGATACAATATAAACATTTATATTGATTTAAATCGTGTTTTGATTTAAATCGCAAACGCGTGTTTAATTATATGTGTTTTTTTAATCATAATCAGGCTAATGCAACATAAATTGATACAGTATCTCTGTCTTATTTTTAGTAAATAAAGTGCATTTTTGCACACTATATGTGCAAACGTTTTATGATATGTCGCTGTTGTGAATGTCTGTGGACATGTTCTGGCTGGACAGGAGGCTCCACTGTACACAGAGAGCTTAGAAGACAAAGATATCAATTTATTTTAGTCAAAAATTTATATATCACCTTTAAAAGTGGAATCTCAAAGCAAAGTAAATACCCAACACTAATTGAACCCATCTGCCATGCTAATAAAACACCTTGAATTGAATTGAATTGAATTGAGGGAAAGAGGGGGGGAGGGCGCGCGGCAAATAAGATACACTCCACAGGCATCCACAACAGCAACATATGAAACGTTTGCACATATAGTTAAGTTATTACTTGGTTTTCAAAGTCGGGAGACATTAGAGGCTTGCCACACCCGGACTGTTAAACCAACGCATTAGCACGTCAAAGCCCATTGAGGACCCGGGCGCAATAATTGTTTTGTCCCTTGATTTACTGATCTGCATTAATTATGGAAATCGAGTTCCTGCTCTGTGCAGACGACCTGGTCCCGCTGTCGCCCACAGAACAGAGGCTGCGCCAGAACCTGGCACTGCTGGAGCAGCACTGTCAGACCTGGGCACCGACAGTCAATCTGGACAAGACCAGTTATGGTTTTCCAGAAAAAAAGCCAGACCTCAGGGAAACAGGTACAAATTCACACTTAACAACACATTAACACCTAACAACGGGAGCAGGGACGAATTAGGCCAGTACCCACTATTGTTAAACATACAGAAAAGGATATTAAAGTATTAAATATTAGTATTGGCTTTAGTATTAGCCATACAGAACATTAAAGTGCCCCTTTTCCATTCAGCGGGTGCCTGAGCCGCTGTGTCCTATCTTCTGACAGTCGCCGTTGTGAACAAACATTTCTTTGAAAAAATGAGACGTTTCCCTTGGTCAGAGATATAAATATATAATATATAAATAAATTAAATTTAACTAACATGTGAAATAGCGTGTGAAAAAGTGGTAGTTTAAGCTTTTCTGCTAATATAATATGGAATCGCGTATCTAAAGAATTTAATAACGATATGATTATATTCGTGTACTGCGACAGGGCTGTGTAGGGCTGTTTCGCCTCTCTCTTCATGCGACTGTACCAGGAAGAGGATTTCTTTCTATTCGAAACGTGTATTTTAAAAGTTTAAGAAGTAAAAACCTTACAGCGTACACAGATTTCTAAACTGATCAGGATCGTTATCTTTGTCTTATGCATAATAATGTTCACCGCTCTGTCCAGCAAATTAATAATAAACTTTATTTTATATAGCGTTTTAAACAAATAAGTAATTAGATTGCTCATAAACCTAATCACTTGCTTTTTCTTTTTATTTAGGCTCAGATTTCAACTATAGATCGTATTATTAATAACCATAATAACAACCAACCAACAAAAACAACCATATAAACATAATACCAACCAAAAACATAGATAACGACCACAATACAAAATCAAATATATCAAACCATTATACTCTTGCAAATTCCTCCAATTATCATAATCCCGCCCCTTATGCAAAACCAAACCCTCCTCCCATCCCAGTTTATCCTCTTTATCATAAACAAAATCCACCTCAATTTTCAACATAAAGCATTACTGCTTACTGGGTTTTTGAGGGGGGGGGGGGAGGTGTCTTTCGCTGGAAATCTCGCCTGCTTCTACTTTACGAGTACAACCCCCTCTCTGCAGGAGTGCTGGCTGTGACGAATTAAACCGGTTTCACAGGTATTTTCAAAGTAGGAAGTACAGTGTTAACTGGTAGCTGGGCTCCTCAATTAAATCGCTTTAACATGCTAATGCATTGGTGTAACAGTCCGGGAGTGGCAAGCTTCTAATGTCAACTTGACTCGATTGGAAGACAATGAACGTATTTTAGCCCTAAATGAATTAATAGCAAACATGGTTTACATAAAATACATTTTTCCAAGAAAGTTTATAATAATGCGATCTATAGTTGAAATCTGAGCCTAAATATAAAGGAAAAGCATTTTCAGAGAGCAATCACGCTGTGTTTATGTAGAAAAAGCGATTAGGTTTATGAGCAATCTAATTACCTATTCGCCTAAAACGCTATATAAAATAAAGTTTATTTAGAGATGAATGATCAGTGTCGCAGTTTAAATAATTTTCGTAGGAGGGCTTGGACAGATTCCAAGTGCATTTTTGAAATTTACGTTGTAATACAGTTTAGAATACAGTTAGTCTAAGCTTTATCAGCTTTATTTATGGGTTGCAATTTAGAAAAAGTCAAAAACCGCACTCAAAATGCAATTTAGAGCTTTCTGGCAAGGGGAGACACCCAAATTATAATGTAACATGCCACTGTTTGTGCATGAACAAAGTTATACTGCAATTTTCCTTAGATACGCGATTAAAAAAAATAAATTTTTTGAATCCCTGGCGGAACACACTCCATAAGAATCAGCGCTTTTATACAGTATATCGCCTTTAAACACATATATTTAAACACTTGTTTACGATTTAAATCAAAACGCGATTCAAATCAATATAAATGTTTATTTTGTAACACATAGGTGACTATTCATTGTTATTAAAAAGACTTAAATTCGATCATGTTGTGATATTTAGAAATATAAATTTGTTTGGTGCGAGTGAGGTTTTATTTAATCTCTGACCAAGGGAAACGTTTCATTTTTTCAAAGAAATGTTTGTTAAAAAATAAAGTCATACAGTAGTTCTATGGGATTCAATCACAGACCATGTGACATGGGAGTCAGGAAACTAACACACAGCGCCACCAGATTTGATAACGCTCTAAAAACGCTATAAAATAATGTGACTAGGCACAGAACAAGTTTACAGCACAGTACAATAATAAATGCTGACCATGACTTTAGAAGCATAAATTACCTTACACTCAATTTAAACACAAGCTGTCTTTAGCCCTCTAAGCTGGTTCATACAGAAATGTAGAGATCCAGGCTCAGAACACACAGCTCCATTAGCGAATACATATGCAGGACAACTAGAGAAGATGTTTTACAGAGGATGGATTTTTAGAAACATCCCATCAGTGACATCACTGAAGTCAACTCCTACTGTAGGTAACTGTCATGTGGATAGTTTCAAAGGTTTAAGCATCGCTTGTTCTAGATAACACTGCAAAAAAAAACAACAACCCATAATGTACTTCTTTGCGGCTCTGTTTGCCCAAATCATATATTCACAACGTGAAATTAGAAAATAATATTACATAACCAAAATCCGCAATATGGAAACAGAACCTGTGTAATTGTTGACAGATGATGTTCTCGTAACATTTTTACAAGACAAACTAGAACATTTAAAAAATGACTTGTATGTACTTGATATCTCTAATCAATCTACGGCGATATAGTTAAAGCAGTCCCCGCACAAAACGAAACTAAAACGCCATGGGCATACCATTTCGCGCTTCTTATCAGTTGCTCAAAAGTAATTTGACCGTATGAAATGCATAATATAAACCTAGAAACATATACAGTACGTGAGCAGTACTTACGTAGTATCGGTGTCAAGACATACCTCTCAAATACTGTAAATCAAGTTAAAAATATCTCAAGACCGATTCTGGTCATAATGAAACCATGTTTCGTGTATGTTTTCTTTAAAGTACCGAGACCAGCCATATACTGTATGTTTATGTTCCAAAATTAATATCGTTTATGGCCTTCACACGCGTTGCAGTATGCTCCTATTCTTTTTATGCTCAGGCACTAAGATTTCCCTTCAGTGGTAAAATTCCATATAAATATTCAATACTTAAACGGGCACAGTTAAGACATTAAATATACATATACATACTGTATACAGTACAGTTTGCATACGGTAATATGTTTATGTTCCTAAATCAATCTCTTTTATGAGCATGTGTAAGGCATGGTGAATCGATTCTCAAAAATTACTGTACTTTGCATGATTGGAAAAAAATGCGTGATTACAAAATGCTGTGGTGTTACTTTTACAAAGACGGTCAATGAAAAAAAGAATGTGGACCAGGGCAATACTTTGAGTTTACAGTTTGTCCAAGGTCATTTATTATTAATACTATTAGTAATATCTTCGTTAAAGACTTTGATGGCTACAGCTCAACATGAGAGGTTGAGCTTTATTAGCTCCACCTTGCGGAAATTCCGGATACTATTATTTTGCTAGCGGTATTTACCGGTAACTTGCGGTATTTACCGGTAACTTGCGGTAGACTGTGTACAGCGTACCGAAAAATAATGCGGTATCGCCCGCGCATTTTGAATGGCTGCATCTGTATATATACAAATTACTTTACAATCCTGTAAAAGATATTAAAATATTTAGATTAAAGCATTTAGAGGATTAATGAACCTTCACTAAACTGCACAGTATCCAACTACAAAGGATACTTCACCCTTAAAATACTGCAGTACTTTTATACTGCAGGATTCTGTTGTTGTTGATTTTCTTGTGCTTTGGCTTGGCACACACCATGCAAATGCTATTATGGAATCAATTAAAAATGACTGATCTATTGCTTTCATAAATTGAATGTCTCCTTCTCATTTGAAAATGACCCTGATTATTTTGTGAATCTTAATCTGTATGTGGTGACTGCAAGCTACAGCTGTTCTCATTACCAGCTTGCTGTGCAATTTAGATGTAAGCCCTACAGAGTTGAGAACCTGAAATTTTGTCAGCCTCATGAAGTCTTATTGTTGTTGTCCATTCAATTGGGGATCCCATTAAGGAGAGCCCACCAGGAAAGCTGTAATAACTGCAGTGTCTTCTTTCATAGCTCTTGGAAAATCAAGTATCTTTTTTTCTTTTTGGAGGTACTGTATCATGGCCAGTTGTTGACATAAAGGTTTCTACTATTCTGCTGCAATGCGGAACTTACTATACATACATCTGTATACATATTATATACACACCTAAGGGTTTGCAAAATATGTCAATGTATATAAGGTTCAAACTTGCTGCTTATACTGTATTTCATTTTTGCCTTTGTCTGTACGCGGTATGCATGAATACATTAGAACTAGTGATCTTGCTGATATAAATTATATCACCATATAATTGATTTTATTTTTCTGTCTTCTGTCTTATTTTCTGTCTTCTGTTCTTTCCTTTTATTGCATCATCCAACTATTATTTCATTTAAAAAAAGTAGTAATAAACTTAAAATGAAATATATCTTCATTTTGCAATGCATCTCATTTCCACATCCAGGCATTAACCCATCATGCTTGGACAGATGCACTTGCATACAGATTCAGTGCATTTCACAGTGCTGATAAACGGTGATGTAATTTTAGTTTTCATTCCTTTTTTTAATTCCTGTGTTGTGAGATCTAGACAACAAATACTGTGCTCAATTTGATAAAATTATAAAATGGAACAATAACGATAGGTAGTTCTTACTTTTAAACATTTTCCTTTTTCTTTAAGCTAAGCATATTTTAAACTTGCAGATGACAGGATATATAAAAGTATAAAAAAAGATGTTATTAATTATTCAGTGGGAGGATTAGTGAAAAATTTATACTTGTCCCTTACCTTCAGTTACAACTGCACAGTCTACTGAGCTTAGAAATATTGAAAAGTTTGACAAAAATAACAAACCTAACCTCATTGGGTTTTGAGATTAAGAAGCCTCTGATCCTTAGGTTTTCAAGTGTGATCCCTTATAGCTTATCCAAGACAGAGTTCATATGATGTCTAACACAGAGAATATTATACTGTCTTAATCAAACAGTGTTCATAAGATTTTTCTATAGGATTGCTGTAAAAAATCCCCATCTTAAAATACTGAGTTTAAGAGTTTTTTTTCAAAAGTTGTATTTTTGGTTTTTAGCATTTCGACCGAAATCTATGTAGATAAATGTAGCTCTAATATTGAAATCCTGCTGTTTCCACATAACGTTCCATACTATAACAGTCTGTTTTAAAAAGGCTCTGTTTCCATAAATGTGAGTAGTTTAAGCTATGCTGTATTTAAAATATACAGTGATGAAAAGTAGAAAAGCAGGTTTATACCTATCCAAATGGCACCAAAGTTTAGATACATGAGGCGGGGTTAAAACGTGGTACAAAATGGTCCTAAAACAGAATTATTTTCAATAAATACAATGATAAGTAGATGTGCCAAAGCTTCACTTTTAAATGAGATCTTTAAATATCTGTATTTAAATTAATAATTGTAGTCACAATACGTAAAACAGCATGTGAGCCATTAAACTAAATTTGAATTTCACCTCTCCAAACTCTTAAGATGTCATAAGATATGATATGATATATGTAATCTCTAGAGTGTGATGTGCATAATAATTTATCCCTACTAATCCTGCGGAAAGTATTTAAAATGTAAAATAATTCAGACAAATGTGTAAGACACTCCAAGGCACAAAATACTTGCTTCTCCAAACAAATATATTTTTTTATTGTGAAATATTGTACAAGGTACCCTGTCTTCTCTAATTCATTGTTATGAACTCCAGCTTAGATGTCTCTGATTTAAGCACAAAAACAGTTCTTAATTTTATCGGACAGTTGTAAATCAAATGGTGATAAAAGTTAATTTAGCACTACCCTTCAGAAGAAAGCTGTAAAAGGGTTTTATTGTTCCCAAGGTCTTTAATTTACTAAGACAAAAGATGATACACATACAACTCATTTGCTTGTCTGGCATTTAGGAGTTTAAAGATCTTCTCTTGTATTCAGTGACTATCAGGTTGATCTCAGGAGTAGTAACAATAATATATTACTTAAAGAAAAAGGACAAATCAGGGAAAAATGACTCTTAGATATATAGCTAATCTAGCTAGATACTTTTTTTCTTTGAAATCAATGAAGGAGCATGTTCTGTGTGGACGAGAAGATTGCATTTGGGCAGCAAGCTTTGGAAATCATGATATACTGACTTTTTACCCTTCTCCAACTGTAATCTCTAATTCTTATACAGTATGGAAATCTGTATCATCTGCATCACAGCACTTGGAATAAGCTTAATGTATACTGGATATTAACAGCTGGCCCAACTGATAAAATACTTTTCATAGCATAATATTTTCTTGTAGTGATGGTCTTGCTACTGTATATGTGATATAACTGGTTCTGTTTTAGTTAAAATAAATACATCAGACACAAATAGAACTTGTTAAATGTATTTTAACATTTCTATGTTAAACCAATAGGGATCCTAAGTAAATATAATGTAAATCCATGGCAAAAGTGCAAAACTATTATACATTTGATAACTTCACTATGCAGTTTTATAATGTATACTCATGTTAGACTCATGTCAAGAGTCATCATAATAGCTCTCACCAATGTAATTCTTCAGAGTCTGTCAATCTCCAGGTTTGTTGCTCAGCTACTTTAATTTCTTTAGTCATTTCTGAACATGGTGCCTACAGATACAGCCATCTAGAATGCATATCAATATATGCGTTAGCAGAAAGCAAACTGTAGTATGTTACAGTCTGGTCCAGAAAAAAGAATTCAGCCCTTAACTGCTCAAAGAAGATTAATAGGTGCCACTTGTGTTAGTTTAGATATTACTGAAATGATAGCTTCATTTAATGTATTTTTTTCTTAGTCTAATTATCATCTTTCTTGAAAATCTATTTCATATATACCATTTTAAAATGTAAAGTGGCTGTACAATTGTTTTTTTTTTCTAAAAACAGGATTACATGCCATGAATGGAGCCTCAATCCATTAGATTGAAAGCTCCAACATTTGATCAAGTACAGTATTATAACATTCACGTACTGGAGATCTACTTCTTTAAATTAATTTAATATGGAATCATGTAACTAAAGGAAAATTGTGGTAACTGAAAATAAAAATAACCAAAATATAATAATGTTTATTAGTAGTAGCCCATTATTAGTAGTAGTATTGCAATATTCCTCCTTTTTCATAAACTTTTTCTGCATTAAATTCTTTAACTTGGTCCCTTGCTGTGGTTATTCTTGGAAAATTTAAAAATTCATTTTAGCTACATTAACTAGATTTCCCATGAACACTTGCAAGATTCAAGTTAAAAACAATAAACAACATATGACTGAACAAACTTATTTATAAATAAGTATTCATAAACCATGAAGGCTGGGAAGGACCTGCAGGACTAAGGAAACAGAACCATGAATTTCTAAGTTGAATACAACCATTAGTTGTAGTTTTTGTGGCCAGTGATTATTTCAACATTCCCAATCATCCTTTTTCTGCTCTGCTTTCTCTAGTGCCACGTGTTATTATGGAATTATCAACCTTCTCTGATTGATTAAAACCTCTTAATTACATATCTCCTCAAATCTGAATTTTTTTTGCACATTTTAGAATTCACTAATATTAAGTAATTTATTTAATTTGAAATAAACTATTACTATTGTCAACTCTGTTACTTTAATGTATTTGCATCAAATAAATAATAATTTAATTATATATATTTTGTGTCTGTAGTACAAATAAGGAATTGTATTTATTACTCATTTAATAGAGTTATGGGGCTGTATATCCATGCATTGTACAATATGTCTGTAACAGAGTTGGCAACAAATACTGTTTTAAACCAACATAGTAGCAAATAAAATAACTGGTTTTCCCATTAAAACTGCACCAATTGCTTTTTTCTATATATTTGAACCCATGTAATTATAAAACAAAAATATTCTTTGAAAAAAATATTGTCTACTATTAATTATTATTTTCTACTCTACTTTTCACGTTACAAAATGGACTGTAATGTTTGAATCACCCAGGAGGAGGAGAGAGTTTGTGCATTCATTTCCCTGTTCCCACTCCAAAATGTTGCCAGCAGTTGTTAGAAAGCTGGTATCTTGCATGAGAGGTGTCTTTTTCATGTAAATCGACCCAATGCTGTTTTATTGTCAGTGGACAACAGTAAAAAATGTTGTGACACCATTTATAAAACAAAATTCAATGCAGCTTCTTTAGGATAGACAAAACCATTTTAACACTTTTCAAAAGTGTTTTAAATTACTGCCTTACTTGGTTTTGCAACATCAGTACCGTTAATTGTAATAGATTGTGAAAATCAGTGAAGATAAGCAGCAAAATCACTGTAGCACATCAAATAAACCTTAATGCCCTAAATGCCTTCTAAATATAGTAGGTCAAAAGAAGGCCAAGAGGATGATGGATTGTGTGGCACACTCACTCCACTGTGAATTTACACTACTTAAATCTTATTCTAAACTTTTCAAATCTGAACTGATCTGCGACTTATTTAATCCCTATCACATTGTGATACTCATTCCGCCAGTCAGTTTCTGAACTGTTAACATAGATAATCTTTCTGAAATTCAAAAACAAATGAAAGCTGGTACACTAGTCATGTTTGAAGATCATACCAATTTTTACAGGGCTAATAGAGACTGTAGAAACAGAAAATGACATTCAAAAAGACTTTGATAAAATTCAGATCTGGGCAAACAGCTGGCAGGTTAAGTTTAATGTAGATAAGAGCAGGATTTTGAATGCAGGTAGTACAAATGTGAATTAAAAATACAAAATTACTGGTATAACACATGGATGACTCACAATATTAGACGATAATCATTAGAATCACTAGAGAATTGTATTAACAAATATAGTTTATTATGTCGATGAAATATAGATATTTCACATTTAATTACATCATGAAACAAAATTACTGATTTTAAGATTACTGTATGTATACAATAATGATTAATTATTGTAAACAGTATATAGTGCTTACTGTATAAAATCAGTAATTTATTATAATTGTTACATTGTGATAAATTGCGATTGGATTTGTCACTGTGTTAGTGACATTGAAAAGGAGTTTATGTGCAATGTTGTTCAACTAATTGTTTGTCACTAGTGTATGATCAGCACATGAAAGCAATAACAGTTACGGGCTAATAAACATTTAATTTTGTGCCCCAAATCAGAACATTCTGCTAGCTTTTTAAACCCCGTTCATTCCACACAATGCATTGTACTGTGGATATGTTTTCAATAAAAAATTTAAACTATTAACATAGTTTAATATCTGATATGTTCCCAATACGGATAATAGGGCAGCTTCCTTGAGCTGTGCAGGTCCTAATCAATAGCAGTGCAACCTGGTTTTTGGTAGCAGTTAGTGACAGGAACAATTTTTTCCTGAATTTCTTAAATTATTATGTCGAATTTCACATGGATGTGCTAATCTGCCTTTCAATCATGCTGTCCTGCAGGCCCCCCTCAGGCTTTATTATATACTGTATTTCAGTACTTGCTCTGACATGAGGAGACAGACAAAATAGAAATATTTACAATATTTTTGGATTGGGTGAATGACACGTATTTAGCATTTTACATTATTTTACAATGCTTTTACATTTCTAAAACAATTTGCTTATGGGGTCTATATAAAATGGAACAGGAACTTCTCCTTCACAGAAAGTAGTTTTTATTGCATGTGAGCCAAACACATGGTCAAAATAATTCCTGTGTGCCACATACATTAAAGAATTCTTTCCACAGATATCCATACTGTTCATTAACTTTAGTATTAACGTTGTTCTTGCTGACTGTTTTAATCTAGATGCAATTATTTACACCAGTTTTGCAAGTGATCATTAAAATTATATTAAAATATTTTGAGCTGTGCATACTGTACCTCAACAATATAATGGGAAATTGCAATATTTAAAATTTAAATATATTGAACTAATTATAGTGTGACTTGTATCAGCTACAGTGCAACTTACAATACGGGATAAAGTCATTCAAAACTTTTATTTCAGTCTTGCTTCTTTTTTGTTTTTTTACATTTATTTAAATATGTTTTCAAATTATGCATAATATAATTTTATAATTAAAATCTTAAAATATATTTTTCATGATTGTTTTTTATACACCGTTACTAATAATTCAGAATACTGTATGTATGTAATTTAAAAAAAATGATTATTGCGTTAATAATTCTGTTAATGTTATACAGTATTGTGACATATCTCATTTTGAGTTGTCATATCAACATCCTGTCTCAAAAATGTAATCATTGCTTTTAATGAAATTTCCTATCACTAGTATGTATATGATTAGTCCTGGAATGCACTAATGGGTTAATAAACATTTAATACCTGTACCAATTTGTCGTGCAACAGAGTATTAAAAAATATGTTCAAATCTGATCACAGGCTGCATCTGCAGTATCTGTTTGAAAGAGGTCAGGGAACTTCATTTAGCAACTGTCACAGTGAGGGCTGGAGGGGTGCCCAAGTGAATTCTTTTAAAATAAAATGATGGCTCAGCCACAATAGCACTCAGGTGCAAAAGTGGTGGTTTATTTTGACAGTGCTCCCCACAAACCAACAAAACAATTATATATATATATTGAAAACACGACAAAATGCAACCAAAAAATTCACAAAAACTTTCTCTGAGAGTGATAAGCCAGGATTCCCACCATATTTAGGTCCTATCAGCAAACTCCACTTGTCTAGCTAAGGAGCTTCCTAAAATAAGTGCAGCCCTGCCCCTCGGAACCTACCATTTTCTCATTAAAATTTTACAGCTCCATATCTCACAGTAAGCTCATCATTTGCCCCCCATAATAACCCATTCATATTTTTAAACAATAGAATGTATAGAATGTATAAAAACACAAGCAAAACATTTTACTCCTTCCCATTGTATTCGTAAAATGGTACTTCCTATCCTGGAAGATAGGTGCATGCACCACTCAGCATTGACGCCACAAAGCCAAGCTGAGACCAGGGTCCAGGTTTGGATCCCTGAGTCCACCATACACAGAAATCAGACTGTTCAGGACACACCATGATAAACAACAAGGAAAAAGGAAGGCAGACAGACAGGGGGCTCTTTTTTAGACAGATAGGTACAGTACAAATAAACAAAAAAAAACATAACGTTATTCTCGAGTGTCTGTCTGATTTCTCTACGAATAACAGGAACTGTTTTAGAAGTAAAATACAGTTATATTTTTGCATGTATGAAATAGGAAACTGCTAGCCAAGCCCCAAGTGTGCACCCTCGCGAACTAGGTAGCTGACAGGCAAAGAGATGTATGGACACGTGAATAATTTAAGTGGGATAACGTTGTCATGGTGTGTAGTGTAATGAATTGTCTGCACAGATCCCTTTGTCATAGCAAGAGTAGATTAACACATCAAAATAAATAATTTGAATACATTCATCAGGACACCCAGCAGCCATATCACCCTGCAGGTCTCAACTGTCTACTTACTGAATCTAAGCAGGGTTGAGCCTGATCAGTAGTTGGATGGGAGACCTCCTGTGAAGCTATGGTTGCTTCTGGAAGTGGTGTTAGTGGGACCAGTGGGAAGCGTCCACCTTGTGGTCTGTGTGGGTCCTAATGCCCCGGTATAGTGGTGGGGACACTATACTGTAATGGGCACCGTCTTTTCAAATGAGAAGTTAAACCTAGGTCCTGACTCTCACTGGTCATTAGAGATCCCCAGGCATTTTTCGATAAGTTTAGGGAGTTATTCTGGTGTCCGCACCAAATTTCCTACCACAGCCTTTACCATGGTCTCCAAATTGTCCCCATGTATGATTGGCTTGAACTTGCCCTGCAATGGACTGGCACCCCGTCCAGGGTGTACCTTGCCTTGCACTCGCTGCTTGCCAGGTCGGCTCCAGCTTCCCATGATACCGTATGGTATAAAGCGGTTCGGCGAATAACATGACATGACATTCATCAGGACTTTATCAAAATCATCTATGAAATAAATAAAATTGATGTTATTTTAGTAATTTACCCAAAAATATATTTTCTGAAATAACCTTTTGTAATATGACCTAGCTTTATTTTTTACTTTTAAGGCCTACCATTTTTTTAAAGGTAGCAGTGGGGTTTGGAAGAGGTGGTAATCGACTTTAGTCTTTATCATTATCCAGTTGTGAACAGGATTTTAATTAATTCAGTCTGTGAAATATACAGTATATATATTATGTATAAATATTTGCAATATTATGCAATTCATAAAATTAACTTAGAGGAGACTTGGTATTCTTCAGCATTATTTTTTTTTCCTTTATGTACTTCATTCCTTGTGAGATTGTAGAAGTACTGCTTTCCATTACTTGGCATGAATCTTTTTGAGCCCTCTGCATCATCATCATCATCATTATCACTCATGATTGCTGATTGTTATCATGTTTTCAGCTCTCCCCTCTCTGCAGCATGCTATGTATTTTGGGTAAAGCTGATTGTGTTGGTGCTTACATCCTCCTTTTCTGCTCTAAATAGCAGATGAGCTGTCTTTGTTAGAGGGTAGTAGCATGATGGAGAGTGGTGGATTGTGAGCAATAATAAAGTCAGAACTGCCAAAATCAGAAACCAGAGAATTATACCCTGTTTATGTTCTGTAATATACAGTATTGTTTATAACAAAAGACTGAGACACATTAATGTTGTAATCATACAGTTTAAGGTTTTGCAGTGATTTTCAGTGAATGTAAAGTTTATTATATGCTGTCAAATGCTACTTATTAAAATATAAGGCATTTTCCCCATTTATATTCACCGTTTGTGCTTTTCCAGGTAAAATGTACAAATTCTGTCTTTAAATAATCATTAACAAGGGTGCTATGAGTTCAAGGAGAGATGTGCTTTATAATCGAAGTGTTGTAATATATAGTGAATCTGTTGGTATATTTACAAAAAATCCTTGAAAACCCATCACTTAAAATGTACATCTTAAAACAAGAATTCCCAAACCTTTTGGGTCCGTGCCTTCCTTGACCTGTCAAATTTTCCACATCCCTCTCTTGTGTCAAAAATAAGTTCTATGGCAGTGCCGATATTTTACAAAAGATTATAAGTTTGAAAAGGAAATGACAGGTCAAAATAAAAACAAAGTGATCCAATTTGTATCATTTTTAATCATTTTCAAAACCAAAATACTCATAAAACCTCGATCAAAACAGTAAAAATACTTGACAAAAGATTTTATTGAAATTATGTGAATATGAACACAATTTGGAAAAAAATTAAAAAGTCAACATGCAAATAAAATGGCTTTTAGAAAAAGTAAAAACATTAAGGTGTTTTTTTTTAAGGGGGGAGAAATACAATGTATTTTTGTTTGTGCCTCTTAATGGGATGGCTTGGGCTTGTTTTTTCTTACATAATTCATCAAACCTGGGTAGTATTTTTGAAATGCCAACGCGCATATTTTTCTCAACATTGACTCTTGATCTGTACTTTGATTTCATGACCACAAGTGGTGAAAACCCAGCCTCACAAAGTTAGGCAGAATTCGCAGAGCCCTGTTGCTTATTTCTGGGTACTCCTGCTTCACTAGGCTCCTAGGTACTCCAAGTCTAGGCACATTGTCCACAATTGTGCACATGAAACTGAAATCCAAGTAACCGTATACCTAAGATGCCCCTGACCGACAATGGTGCTTCCTCAAGGCAGCGGACACACAGTTTGGGAACCACTGTATAAACAAAGAAAAAAAAGGCAGATATGGATATAAAGTCTTTGTAACCTTTTAACCTTTTGACAGATCAAAATAGGGTATGAATTGAGAGAAATATTAAAATCATTTTACTCTAAGTTGTTTTTTTAACTTTTAGAGTATTAATAATGAAATAGTGCATCCTGATAAGTTATATTAGAACATGTATTAAAACATGTTTTTAATGCACTGGCTGTATTTATTTCACTGGCTAGATAGGCTCAAGCTGGACAAGCCGTCCTTGACTTATCACACAACAGCAACCACTAGGACCCCACAGTATCCACCTGTGAACTTGCCATTAGTGAGAACTACACCACTATTCCTGTAAATTAAAGCTTTTAATAAATTAAAACCATGGACTTAGTTTTTTCCAGAAAATGGAAAGGGCAAATTTTGGAGGTAAGTGTCTTCACTCACCTTGTTCCATAACAAAGGTTGCAATTATGAATTAATTAACAATTTTCTATTTCAAAACAGGTGGGCAAAATGTACAATGTTCAAGGTGAAAAATTCCAAATTTGGATGAAAATTTATTCTAAAACGTTTAAAAAACACAATATCATGAGAAATGAAAAAATAAGACCCAGATAAAACATGAATCAATCTATATTTAAGTATAAAAATACTGATTCGTTACAAACCAAAACTCTATGGATCAACTGCAATGAACTGAAAACAGCATACTATCTGGACTTCACCCCGTGATTCGCACGCAGCTCCATACTAAACTAATGCACCAACTTAAGACCAACTGCAACAACCTTGGCCACTGAAAATAGACCGCAGCACCATACTAAACCTGTTCTGAAATGCAACAAACCCAAAGTGACAGCTGCTGTCCTCTCCATGTTGCCGAAATAGGGGATTTACTTAAACCACCTATTCACATCACATACTAAGCGGATCACCGATCACAAAGAACATTTCTGAATATAGTGGAAATAATATCTTTGCTATGTAATAAATTTGTGCATCTGTCGAAATTTTATATATTTTAAAATTGCTTTCTAGTTACACCACATTTATTATTAATGAAGTTTATTAATATGTGCTTATTAATAAAAGTGTAATTTTTAATAAAGAAGTTTAATGTCTGTCTTTATTAGTAGCTGTACAGTATATAGAGCTTTTTTTATGTGATAGTGAATTTTCAGATATCCTGGGAAGTGAAGAGAAATTAAATTAAGTAAATACATATTTAATTGAGGTGTAAGTCTTAAATGTGTCCTGTCACATTTGGGCGTCAATTGAATTCCAAGTTTATTGTATTTTATTGTGATGGGACTCTCTACTTTTGGTTCTCAGGGAAAGTGGGGATATTGGGGATTTGGGGGTACAGGGAAGAAGTTATGTAGGCAAATTGTAAGGGTACGTTAAAAAAAAACTCATATCAGCATCTTTTTAAAAGTGATTATTTGTGACACTTCAGAATTCTTCAGAACGCTGTCCCTTCTCTATCCCGTGGCTGCAATCTTGAAAGCAAGGTTGTGTAGGACTGCACATGCCACAGTGATGGCACTGATTCTTAATAGACTGGTACACAGACCAAATGAGAGGAATGCAAACTGTTTTAAAATTCCAAATGCTCACAAGGTCAGAGAAACAGTGATAAGCTGAAATTACATTTTTAGAGCTACAAATATATATTTATTTGTGTAGATTAAATCCTCTCCCGTAATGCTATTTCTGCTTAAAAAATAAAATTGCTAACACTATTGGACATTAGCTGGTGTGTTTTGTAACTATTTAATAACTCTTACTAAATGTAAGAATATGTATTACTTTGTCATTCTTCGACATACTTGTAACTAGCTCACAACCTCAAATGGAGAGGATACACAAATGAAGAAAAAAACTTAGATGAAGTTCAAGAGGTGTAGCCCCTAAAAGTGCAGACACAAATGTAGTCTATACATACAACTAAAATAACTGTTTGCTTATATATGAAGGATCACCATATGAATCTATTTAATTTATCAATTGAATTAAAAGCCGCAATAATATGATACATGCTCAAATTCAAAGACTGTTGTAGTCATTTGTTTCATGACTAATTGCAATTGAGTATCATATTAGCAGTTACATACCTTCGTCTTGTATATATACTGTAGTAGTTATGCATGCTAAGTGTGAAAGTTTGCTGCAACTGTACTTTTGTTTTGTTCTGTGGTGTCCAATTAATTTTCTGAACACACTTTCCTGTCTTCAAAATGGTCTTATATCTTTACCAAAAATGTGCAACACCATCTGAAGCAGAAATAGATGCTAAATAGATGATAAAGTGGGGGCTGGAGTTGTAGAAGGAAATGTAAGGATGGATTGTCTCAGTTGCTTAATGGGAAGTATGTAATTGTACAGCATCAAATTGGATTAGAGAAACCCCTTATTTAAGATTTTCAAATTCTGTGTTAATCTTTTAAAAATATTCCCTTTCATTCTTGCTGGAAGGTTGAGAAATAGTTATCAGAATCCATTTCAAAGACATACTTACTATTCATTTGTGCTGTGCACAGTACAATTGTTCCACTTTATTAGGGGATATGAATACATTTATTCAAAGCTCATAATAGGTAGAATTAGTTATGGGATAAAGCATGATATTTAAAGCCTCCGTAATAATATATTTTAGCCTTTGACTACATACATACAGTATATAATATTGTACAGAATGAGGTACTATCCCAAGTGCAACACATAAATCCTTTAAAGAAGTGGGAAAGCTGCAAATAGTAAGACTGGAAATTTATACAGAGATTTGGAATACATTTGATAGTTCTGTGGTACTGAGTAGCAATGTGGCTTGAAAACATCTCATATGTGAGAATTTGGTGTTTTAATTCTATTTCTCAAGAAAGCAATTCCAATATCAGAAATGTTTTTTTTTTTGTTTTCCGATGGATGAGAAATGAACATGAACAACAGTGAGCAATATAATTTTATGAGTATAAACTGTTATAAATGGATACAGCCAGGCGTGTGTGCAGTTTGATTAAGCCCAAATGCACGAAATCAGAAAGTTACCCGGTGATTGAGAATTGAGCTCTTATGTACGGGGAAAAAGTGAAACAACAAATATTTCTAAATGGAATAATTGATTACTGGCTGGTGGGGCATAGAAAGTGGAATGAGTGCAAAATGACAATCTGCAATGAAGCCAGCTATCTGCATCCTAGGCCAAATAGAAATGGAAAGGCTGGTATAGCAAAGTGAAAACTGTCCACCTAAGTCCACAGACCGAAATCAGGGAGCCCTGGCTATTGGGGTGTCACTCTCTCAGCTTTGAAACTTATTCTGCTCCTGAAGTCTCCTGAAGAATGGAGGTCGCACAGTCCTGGAAGATAACCCACAAGAAGAGTCTGGGGTGCAGACAGGTGGAATGACACACTGACTTGAAGGATAGAATAAAGAAGAGAAAGCAAGATTCTAAGATTTAAAACAAATAGAAAACAATATCTGATGGAGCCAAACAGCCCCAGCCATACAGTAAGAAAAGGCATAAGGGAAAGGGTGTCTTGGTCTAAAGGGTCCA
Organism: Atractosteus spatula; assembly: GCF_055471065.1. Classification (NCBI taxonomy): domain Eukaryota; kingdom Metazoa; phylum Chordata; class Actinopteri; order Semionotiformes; family Lepisosteidae; genus Atractosteus; species Atractosteus spatula. The sequence continues at coordinate 34,281,078 of NC_142714.1, forward strand.
TTGCATACCAGGTGGGAAAAAGAGAGACTAGCAGGATACAACACAACCCTTCAGTTCCATTCCTATGGCCAGGCTGCTGAAGAAAGGGGTCACATGTCCAGAGCACAGACCATCCCATTAGCCTGGTATGTATGCTAGTGGACTGACAGTCTGACGCACTGGACAGGAACAAGCCACCATGCTAATCTCACAATGCTACTCTGAGTGGAGGGCTCCAACCAACAATGGCCAAGCAGGAAACTTCAGCACAAGGGTCCAGTTGGGGTACCTGGTTGTTGGTTGATTAAAGGTGCATGCCCAAATGGGGGGTTTCAGCCTGAGACAAGGTCAGGCATAGCGGTCAACTCGGTTTCCTGGGAAGGCTCTCCCTGACAGTAGCTCGGTTGAGGTCAGTTCTAGATACCCTGGTGCACTTGGACCAACTGGGGGAAACATTTACTGAAGAAGGGTCATGCCCTTGCCTGTACTCTGATCCCACTTCAGCTTCTGGAGCCTCAGGGCAACATAGCTGTAAGCTGAGCTGAGCCAGTTGGAGCCTGAGTGCACAGGAGTGTGGAAAAGTAAAGGGTGGTCAAAGGTGGTCAAGTAAAACAAAGAAAAAGGGATGCAAAAGTGACTGGGTGAACAAGACAGCCCAGGGACGAGAGTGCTACAAAGGGGAGAAAGTAAGGAAGAGCTCTGATGTGGTACCCACCCCAAATGAAAAACCGGAAGGCAGCAGGCATAAGGGCAGCCAGAGAGAGGGACCACCATTTGGGCCCAATTGACAGCACAGGATTCGTGTTGCTTTGGTTGAGGCTCGATTGCAGCAGGAAGGGAGCCTAGAGTCCTGGACAGAGAATGCTGCCTGGAGTGAAGTCGTGGATTGACAGGAAAGAGGGTTCAGTAGAGAAGGGCCTGGATTGTAAGTGAAGGCTTAAAGCTGTTGTGTGGAAGGAAGTCTGGCTGTGGGGTGAAGACTCAAATCAGCGTGTGGTGCCAGTTGAGGAGACAAAAGAGGCACTACTGCAGGACAATGTCCATGGAACCAGTGCTGCAGGACAAAGGTTGAAGACTGGAACAGAATTAGCAGTGATGTGGGTCAAAGGCAGGAGAAGCAGCACTGCAGGACGATGTCCAGGGGGGCAGTGCTGCTGCATGATGAGAACTGTAACTGAAGAAGCAATGCTGCGGGACAAAGCCAGGAAAAGCAACGTTGCAGGGTGAAGACTGGAAGGGAAATTTCCTGGTGAGCAGTGCAGGCTGATGACTGGCAAGTAAAGTACAGTAGGCTGATAACCAATGAGAAGTCTTGGGGTTCGAATCGACTGTATGAGGGCAGAAGAGAGGAGTCGTGGGATTCAGGGTGACAGGCACTGCCACGGAGAGAAGTCGGGTGATCTACAAAGGTGGGGGGTCAGTGGAGCAGAGTCCAGGGTCCCAGAGCAGATGAGTTGACTGGATTCAGTGGGTGAGGATTCAGCCTGCAGGACCAGTAGGGAATAGAATGTGAAAGGACAGTACTGCCCATGAGGGAGTAAGAGAAGAATAAAGAAAAAATTGAATAATTTAAATGCTAAGAGCAAATTAAGATGAAAGGGGATCCATGCAGAATGGCAACTATGGGCCAAGAGATGCTGCAGAACAGCGATCATAACTCTTACAATTCCCTATTATGGATCCAGAAAAACATGTCATTTCCCCAAAATGTTGTTTCAATTCATTGAGTTCACTGTTAACACAGCTCACTTTATTTGGTCAAATCTTATTAAAAGTTTTATTAATAGACATATATTTGTTGAGACTTTATATGTACTGTATTATATTAAGATATATATTCCTTTTGGAAGTGAGTGAGCTAGAATGGCTTGCAGTGAGAGATAAAGAAAAAGTTAAATATTTTCCTGTTTCTTCACAACTTGTTCAAATGCAGGATCTCTGTTTCACCACCTTGGAAAAGTGCAGTTCACAAGGTTCAGCTCACAATATATGTAACCTATAAAGGTTTTGCATAATGTCTTGCATTAAACATCTGGTTATTTATTTTTGTAAAACTGGGTCAATTTGTAACGTACTGTTGTTGCTGTTACTGTTGATAGTTTTAATTGGGTGAGGGTGATTGAACTGATATTAGTGGTCATTGGAAAGCATCATTCCAAGTTTGCAAGGCTTCTTATGGATTATTAATTAGACTGTTCCCTCTGACATTTGGTAGCTGTCTACTTCATATATTTAATAAAAGAAAGGTTAATGCCACAACCAACAACCAAAATTCATAAAAGAAGAATACTCAAGGTAGCTGTTCCTTCCACATCATGACAGGATGCTCTCGGCACAGTGGATGGGGAAAAATATTTTATGATAAAAATGCTTAGACTAGTGATAGTTTTAGGCTGGTTCAAGGCTTGTTCCACATTCTCATCTAAAAAGCATGAAATGAATGACCATAACCAGCGATATTTATGTTTTTATATAATTATATACTGATAATGCAAATTAACTTTAAGTGCACAATGAGCATATTTTTGTTTATTTGTTTAATAAAAAAAATATGTTTAGGTACAGTAACAGACGCCTTTAGAAGAACTGCTGTATATTTCTAACACAAATTATTAACTCAGTTATTCTCTTGCTCTCAAAGTACATTATATGAGATATACATTAGGCTGAAAGAAGCATACTGTAATCGTTTGATTTTGGAAACCATATTAATATTTTACAGACCTTACTCAAAACCTATGTGCCGATTAAGTAAAAGGACAAAATAACGTTTGGCCGTCAATCATAGTTGGGCATTACCTATATGATTAAAGCTAACATAAAAGTATATACACTAAAGTAAGAACATGACCATGAACACTTGTATCTGGCATTTTATCTGGTCAAAGATAATGATAAATGCAGAGAAACTGCCATATTTGCATGTCTGTGTTACTAAATGATCTAGACAATTTCCACAAAATATTCTTTGGCACAGTGTGTGGCATAAATTATACCAAATTAAAGTCTTGAATTTCTAAATCTCCCATAGCTAAAATAACATCAATTACTTAAAGTGTGTTGGAGTGCTTGTTATGTAAATGCATTTGGATGCACTTCTGAATTATCTTACTTTCCCAGCATTAGTAGCCACAGGAAGGAGCTGTTTTAAGATATGGGCAAACCACAAAGTTTTTTTCTTTCATTTTGTATCTTTACTTTTTCTTTAAGATTGCAAATTGAAGTGAAGTGTAATATAAGCAAGGGTTTCTTTTATTAGGACATAATCACAAGGCAAGAAATTTTGAGTAATTCTGAAATTCTTTAGTAATGATACATTTCAAAGGAAAAAAAGTCCTACATAATGTCAAATGTTAAAATACCACATAAGTTCAGTATACCTAAATAATTGTGATAATTTATAAATAGCACTACTATAGTGATTCTACTGCTGTTTACCAATGAGGTATTTTTACTTTTAATTGAGGGCTTATAAAATTACATTTTAGAAATGGGTAATAAAGCAATATTTAAAACAAACAATAAAGGAAAGATGACAGAAGTGCTTCACAAATATCTCCAGCAAATAACCCTAGGATTAGGGTCAGCATTAGGAGTATGGTAAAGATAAGTCATTGATATGCAAATAATCTACAAGTAAAGATTGTCATATATCACATATATTTGAATATACATGTGTGTTAATATATTCTAAATATATTATACATTTGCAGATTTGTTTAGTGGTTAGCATTACACAGAGGCCCTGCTTTCAATTCCTTGGGTGCTATCTGCTTAGAATATGTGGGCTTCCTCCTGGGATTATCTCCCACAATCCAAAGACATACCGATATCTTATTTGGCCTCTGGGAAAATTGACTCTGGTGTAAGTGTGTGCTTGTCTGTGTGTACCCTGTGATGGACTGGCGTCCTGCGCAGAGTACATCCTACCTTGCACCTATTGTTTGCTGTTATAGGCTCTGGCTCCCCCAATACCCTGTATTGGATCAAGCAGTTAGAAAACTGATGGATGTAAATTAAATAAATTGCTATTCAAGTGAAACTATGCTGGTACTGCTGGTATTTTACTCTGAATCTGAGTTTTTTTTAGTTCTATAAACATACATATAGGTCTTTGTTTGGTGTTATCCTAAATTAATTATTTTTTGTAATGCTGTCTTTGTTCCCACAAAACATTTCTATGCATACTTGGAAATTACAGCTGATTTCCATAGAAATCCATACTTCAGCTGTCATATGATACAATGTAAACTAAGAAAACATACTTTAAACATTTTTGTCAATGCATCTGTAGTATTGCAAGAAATTCTGTGAAATTTATGTATTTACAATGTCTTGTGCAAAAGATGGGATTATCAATTGATGGCGATGTAATGAATTGATATTGATTTTACTTCCCCATATTGAATCTTTATGATTTGAACTAGACAGAAATAAATGAAAATGAAACAAAAATGTAATAGCATAATGAAGGTTACTTACAAGAATAGGGTTACTTTGTCATACTTGTTTGTTTGGCAGTTAGCATTTTATTAGTTTGGGGATTTAATTTCATCATCTCTTTAAAATTCCTGTGCAACAAGATTCAAAACCATGGCTGTATGTTTTTAGCTGAGCATTTTGTGTAAAGAAGAACCTATATTCACTCATAAATGATGTCTTAATTTTCATTTGTGAAACCAAAGTCATGTCATTTTACTTTTTAAATAACTTTTTAAGATTTATGCATCAAGTCCCTAGACCATATACTTCCTTGAGTAGGAAAAATATTTTTTATTTTTTAAATAATTATGTAATGATTTTACCCTACTCTGGACTATATTTTTAAAATATTTTAAAAATTAATCTTTTCTTAGTTTTGAATTTCATAAAAGCTAAAACCTTCAGTGAGGTAGTGAGAGGTGGTTTTGAGAGAATGTCACCATTTTCTCAAAATGTCAGTTTAGTAGTGTGAACTATGGCTGCTTATCACGGAAAACCTACACAATGAGGCACAGATGATATGCATGAGAAATTAACATTCATAGGGAGTAAAATTCCATGTGAAGGAAGTGGGCTGTAGGGATAGGTTCAACATGTAATTACTCACTCCCATTGGCTAATTAAGAGACATATTAATCAGCTAGGAGGAAAAGGGGTTTCAGTCTGTGTCCCCCTGCCAAAAAATACAGTGAGAGCTTCAGAAAAACTCTTACTGATATTGTATTCGGCTGGCTAGTAAGGCTTGTAGGCATGTAAAGCTCAGTGAGCTAGGGAGGGAGGCTTGAAAACAGGAAATATGGGAGATACAGCTTAGCCCAGACTGAGGGGCATCACAGGTACAGTAGTTCATTTGTCAGGCTCAATGGGAATGAAGTAATCTGTTGAGGAAAAGGGTTAGCTTGGTAAATGGGGACTGATTAAAAGGTGTTAGCATCTGGGAAAGTGAGGTACTGATTGGCTAGTTAGCAGTGTATCTTCCCCCCAGAGCTGAGAGAGAGGAGCCTCAATGGAGCAGGTTGAGTCCCTTGTACTTCCAGTACCTTACCATCAGCAGACATATGGGCAGTCTCAAATTGGTGAATGAAAGACACAAAACCCAACAGACCAACTGCTGCTGTGTCAGAAATGCAAGTCTTGTTTAGAAGTGTCACTAGCCAAAGATGATCAACCAGAAAGGTTGACAAAAAAATGACACTTGAGAACTGTATGTTTACAGTGAATCCAATCATGCAGAAGCTCTGAATTTTAAAATATACATTATAATGCCACAAAGCTTTCATTAGAAAAGGTGGAATGCTCTGAAGCACATGGCCATTTAACACAGATTAATTGAAAAATGGGAGAATAGAGTGTATATGTATATGGATACATATATAGCAATATAGGTTGTAGTAGTGGCTGGGGAGGTTATATAAGATTATAAAGTCTAAGTAATTACAAACTACTGTAGATTATTTCCTTTCAAATTTCATTTATAAGATACTGTTGTTAATCACAACCCTGGTTTTCTCCCTTTGCACTGCTTCCTTTCAACTACAATGAAATGACAGGATCTGAATTGAGACTTTGAGAATTTTATGGCTGAGGGCATGCTCAAAACGATTGCTTCAGGTTAGGATGCATCAAGCCTGGAAAAAGAATACAGCATTATAATTCATAATAATGAATCTGATTTTCCTCTGGTAAAAATCCAAAGGTTCATATTTAATGTCGGCTTGGTCAAAAACAAAAGTATTCATCCTCCCACGTAGACTGTGAAACAAGACATTTGAAGCATAATAAGGGTCAAAATCACATTTGGAAATGTAAGGCAAATACAGCAATAAAAACCTATGATAGAAATAGAAAATTATTAAATGTAAATAATCTGTGCTTCAAATGTTGTTGTTTTTTATGATTGAATGAGTTGTATTATATTATACATAATATTAATTTGTATTATTATTATTATTATTATTATTATTATTATTATTATTATATTTTCCCCATTCTTTGTTGTAAGCAACTTAAAGTAACTTAAGTAAAGTGGTGGCCTGCCTGCAGCTCAGATTTTTTTGAGAACCACTAATACCATTTCAGTTAGATTCTGGATGCCAGTCTGCATTTCATTTTGCAAATGATGGATAGAACAGACTGAAGCCTGATGACTTCCTTATATATTTACCAAATATACTTTACTAGTCAAGTTATTGTTGAACCTCCAACCTTTTACAAGATATGGGTAAATCTTAGTAATTTCAATAAAAAATAAAACAAGCCATAGGCCACACTGTGTACATTTTATGTTTTTAAATCTCATTAATGAGGGAAAAACAGAAATGCAACATTTTCTGGAATGAGAAGACTATAGTTTTAGCTTATGTACTTTCACAAAAAGTTGTTAATTTGTTTTAAGCCCTCTGACCAGCAATACAGCTTGTGCAGTGAGGCATTGCAACTTGCCAATCACACGAAAGCTCATTAGGTGCACTTTTACCAAACGAGGTCCAGGTGGTACAATGCCTGATCAAGTCACCTTTAAAAAGGCCTTAATTCAAAGCTTAGGTCACTTCAAGAAAAAGGCCACACTTAGTCAGTTTTCTGTACATGAATGTCACCAGAAGCAAGGGATAGGGCCATTGGCATGCTGCAAGCAGGCATGTCATGTGCCAGCATTGCCAGACACTATGGAGTTAGCCACTTCACTGTATCTCGACTGCAGAGAAGGTTTCAGCAGACCGGCAGGACAGATGACCGTCCGGTTACCCTTGAGTGACCACACCAGAGCAGGACCAACACATCAGACCGGTCCATCTGAGAGATCATTTCTGATCTGCCACCCATACTGCTGCTGAAACTGCCGGCAGACACAATGCCCACATCAGTGACAGGACAGTGAGACTCCATGCTGCTGGCCTTAGAGCAAGGTGACCTGTCAGAGGCCCCCTGCTCTTACCCGATTGGCCTGGGCCAGACAGAGGCTGCAATGGCATCAGGTCCTCTTCATGGATGAGTCACTCCTCAGCCTGTTCCACACAGAGTGTGGAGGAAGAGGTGTTGCGTTTCTTTCTTCCATCAGTATATATACATACTAGCTGGGAAAGTTCATACTATGAGTGGACATCTTAACAGCTGCCACAGGGTGGTAATAACAAATCACTGAAGTTCCAGCAAGTTAATGGACCGGAATGCCCATAATAATTGTCACCACAAATGTTCTTCATTACTACTGCAAATTAAAATATATTCTAAGGCTTGTCAAAATATATTAAATATAATGCTCTGCTTCCATGTCAAGAAAGTAAAATAAAAAATAGTTTCACAATAACTTGTATGTATTTTATCCTGGTAAGAATCATTAATAGATGGATTCTGTCCTCGAAGCCAAAGCAGGATTAAGACTAGTCATGTACACTCCTCCTGGACAGAATCCTCATTCAGTGCAGGACCAAAGAATAAAGGGACATGATAGAATAAAATCTAGCAAATATGTCTTTGGAGGTTGGAATGAAGTAGAACCCCCAGTTAAAACTCTCCCGGAGATTAAATGTTATTTTTTATCCAAATTCTTAAGGTAATAATATAATAATAATTAATAATTGCTTACACTTATATAGCGCTTTTCTGGACACTCCACTCAAAGCACTTTACAGGTAATGGGGGCTCCCCTCCACCACCACCAATGTGCAGCATCCACCTGGATGATGCGACAGCAGCCATAGTGCACCAGAACACTCACCACACATCAGCTATCAGTGGGGAGGAGAGCAGAATAATGTAGCCAATTCATAGAGGGGTTTATTAGGAGGCATGGGAAATTTGGCCAGGACGCCGGGGTTGCACCCCTACTCTTTTCGAGAAACGCCCTGGGATTTTTAATGACCACAGAGAGTCAGGATCTTGGTTTTACATCTCATCCGAAGGACGGCGCCTGTTTACAGTACAGTGTCCCCCTCACTATACTGGGGCATTAGGATCCACATGGACTGCAGGGCTAGCGCCCCCTGCTGGCCCCACTAACACCTCTTCCAGCAGCAACCTTAGTTTTTCCCAGGAGGTCTCCTGTCCAGGTACTGGCCAGGCTCACACCTGCTTAGCTTCAGTGGGTTACCAGTTGTGAGTTGCAGGGTGATATGGCTGCTGGCAAAAGCAGCCAAAGGTGAAAGCAATTCCTTGGTTGTAATAAATATTTTGGGGAATACATATTAGTCCCATTTCAAATCAGGTCAAAAACATGAGTTAGGATGAAAGATGCAATTTATATCTGTGACTTTCAACAGAAACAATTCTGCACAATTAGTTGGTTATGATAGACCAACAGACATCCAGTCAAAGCAAGGATAAATAAGAAAATAAGTTTTGCATACAATAAACATAGGGATCCTAGTTACTGAATTATATTTGCTCACTAAGAGAGGAAAAAACAATTCTTGTGCAGAAAAAAAATACATACAGAATGAGCTATGCTGAGCCTTTCTAACCCTGTGTTTAAAATGCATCCTGACCCCGTCAACACACTTATTTGCATAACCTAGTAAAGGTCACAGAGTGAATACTACATCAAATAAAAGGTTAGTATTCATCCTAATCTGCAACAGAAGAAAAAATAATTGGTTCTTGGTGTATAGTTGTAAGCAATTATCCTTTTAATTGGTTGTAATAGGTTCCCACATGTTCGTTAATGACTTACTGGAATAATTACCCCACTTGTTCATCTGATGTAAATATCATCCAAAATACACCTCAGATTGCCCATTGGTGGGTATTTCTGTCACTTATCTGCTTTGCAATATTGCTCATACCACATCCAACTGACACAGCCTTGTTAACATTAATCAAAAGGTGGCTTTTGTACACTAAGCTCTCCTTACTCAAGAGAATGTTTAGTGTAATTAGCATCACTTATAATTTAAATATTTTCCTGCTGTTTAATGCCACTATTCTTAGTCTCCCTTTTATTCATTACTATTTTTTCCTTTTTTAAATATATATTCACTCAACTAGCATGAACGTTGTTATATGCTAAAATGTATTATTTGCATCTAATGCTTTGTTAACACACAAAATGATGTGATCAGGACAAGTTGAGGCTCTTCACTATTATAAGATGCATTGCAAGACAAGATAAAAATTAGTTTCTAGGTAGTGTGGAAAAAAGTGTAATTACCCATATTTCAGCAAATATTTTTTCAAAGGACACTTTGGACAATAAATACAAAGCCTTTAAAGCTAAAGGACACTGTCATTCTCTTCTTAAGAGAATAAATCTGTTTGGGAAAAATTCCAAGGTAAGACAAATCAAATCAAATTTATTTTACATTCACACCAATTTTCCCAAATGCAAATGTATGTACCAATTTGTCTTTGGACTATTGGAGGAAACCGGAGAGCTTGCAGGATACTCATGCAAATATACAGATGCAGCCATTCAGAATACCCTCCAGATATTGCAGCACATACAGCAATTTACAGCATTCTGTCCTGTTTGAAAATATTCTTTTGTCGGACTGCACTACTTTGTAAAACCGTCAGATGGAGCAGTGAATACTTAACGTGGCGTGTGGAATTTGAGCTGTCGCTGGAAAGTGCCTGGTTTAGAGTCCTGGTCAATGCTGAGAGACAATCTTTTCCCAATTATAGAATTTAAGTTGTATACTTTTTACACTTTTATTTATTGTATACTGTTAATTACAGTATGTAAAATATTAATTTAATATTGTTTTAATTTACAAAACAAAATTACTCAGTTTAATATGTTAAAAATAGTTCATTATACAGATGCAGCCATTCAAAACGAGCGGGGTTTGCCGAAGTAAAACATGGTGGGGGTGTCGCGGCATAACACGTCTGATTGATTGATTTCTTTAACCTCACAGCATTGTCCAATAATACTCTTCTTGTGTCTAATTTTTAGTTAAGCAGGACTTGAGCTACAGACCATAAAAAAACAGGATTCAGTTTTTTCACATATTGATGATGATATCAGTAGCAGTTTGAAACTATTCATTGTTATTAATAAATGACTTAGATTCGAATGTTGTGATATTTAGAACTATACAAAAGTCAACAGGGTGTCCATAATATTGCTATTTTAGTTTTTCAAAGAAATGTTTGTTAAAAGAAAACTCATGACAATAGCTGAATTTGAACACCCAACCTCTTGCTTATAAGTTAGTCACTTAAGCCATCACGCCACAGATGCAGTAACATATTTAGTACTGAAACAGCCATACACATATCAATACAAAGTCTTATACTACTGTTTGTGCTACAGTACATGAATAGAATTATATCGTTATTAATTTCTTTAGATACGTGATTCCATATTATATTCCCTATTAATCAAATTCTAAAAGTATGCTTTTGTTTACTCCGGTATCAAGCGTATTCACAGAAAAGCTTAAAACTATCACTTTTCTCACAAAATACTGTACTGTATATAAACATACAGTAACATGGTCAGAAGCAGCACATAAAAACGTTTCCGAAATAACCACATGTGAGACTTTGATGCTTAAAATGTTTAGGGAGAAATGGAAGACTGGTGTGTATTTTTTCTTTAAACTACCAAGACCAGCCATATACAGTACAGTTTACATACAGTAATATGTTTATGTTCTTAAATTAATATCGTTTATGACTTTCAGATGCGTTATGCTCCTCTTCTTTTTATGCTCAGCTACTAAAATTTCCGTTTAGTTGTAAAATTCCATATAAATATTCAATACTAAGCAGATTAAAATGTGCACAGTAAAGACATTAAATGATTAAATCTTTCCACGATCGACCAATGCATCACGAGTGCCACAGTCGGTCGTTTTGGCCAGCCAATCACGTACTGTGGTATGACGCGTTATGACGTAGTGAGTTGCCTGTGGTATCGGTTTGTACCGTGCGCTTTGACTGGCTGCATCTGTAGCTTGGCTCGTTGTGAACGTGATGTGCTTCTTTCAGGTTTACTTCCGCATTTAGATAATTTATATTTTGCCTTAATGCATATTTCAGCAACAACTAATCAGCAAACAATTTAACTTTGAATTTTGATTATGAAAAATATATTTCACTATTTTTTCCAGTACTGTAGTTTTACAACCTGAGCAAAGACTACATTCCCGATGCTCCACGTGTGCAAATCACCTGAAGTTATATCCACGGATATGCTGAACGGATAGTCTGTACAATTAACTGAGGGTGTATTATATAAATATACTGTATATACAGATGCAGCCATTCAAAACAAGCGGGCGATACCGCATTATTTTGCGGTGTGCTTGACGCGGTGTACCGCAAGTTATGGTATTAATACCATAAATTCTCGCATAGTTCCGCATAATACCACGTGGTACCGCAAGTAAAATAATAGTATCCGGAATTTCCGCAAGGTGGAGCTAATAAAGCTCAACCTCTCATGTTTGAGCTGTCGCCATCAAAGTCTTTACCGAAGATATTACTAATGGTATTTATAATTAATGACCTTGGACAAGCTGTAAACTCAAAGTATTGCCCTGGTCCACGTTCTTTTTTTCATTGACCGTCTTTGTAAAAGTAACACCACAGCATTTTGTTGATCCAATCACGCATTTGTTTCCAATCACGCAAAGTACAGTAATTTTTGAGAATCTCCGATTCACCATGCCTTTCACATGCTCATTAAAAATATTGATTTAGGAACATAAACATTTTACTGTATGTAAAGTGTACTGTATACAGTATGTATATGTATATTTAATGTCTTTACTGTGCCCGTTTAAGTATTGAATATTTATATGGAATTTTACCACTGAAGGGAAATCTTAGTAGCTGAGCATAAAAAGAATAGGAGCATAACGTGTGTGAAGGCCATAAACGATATTAATTTTGGAACATAAACATACAGTATTACAGTATGTAAACTGTATATGGCTGGTCTCGGTACTTTAAAGAAAAAATACACACCAGTATTCCATTTCTCCCTAAACATTTTAAGCATCGAAGTCTTTAACTAACGTGAAATAACGTGTGTATAAAAAGTGGTAGTTTTAAGCTTTTCTGCGAATACGCTCGATACCGGAGTCAACAAGCATACTTTTAGAATTTGATTAATAGGGAATATAATGTGAAATCGCATATCTAAAGAAATTAATAACGATATAATTATATTTATGTACTGCAACACAAGAATAGTATATGCTGTTTCACCACACTTCATGTGAGTGTTCCAGTAGTATGGTGGTTTAGATGCTGGATTAGTAGCCCCCCAGGTTGGCTGCTCAAATCCAGCCAGTACCATGACTTTTTCTTCTAACAAACATTTCTTTGAAAAAATAGAATAGTAATATTATGGACAATTAATTAACAATAAATATAGAAAAGCACATATTAAAATTGGGAAATTTGGATTCAAAAGTCCTCATATCAACGATGCCTATACTGTTTTCCTCTACAGTATGCTAATCTATTGTAGTGCATTCGCCCCCCTCTTAGGCTGCGCAAATGATCTTTTAGATTTTTATAGAGAAATAGAGGCTGTACAGTATGCGTTACAATATAAACATTTACTGTCAAACTTTAAATCAACAATTGATTTAAAGACAATCTGTCAAAGCGCAATGAAACCTATTACTCGATTCTTATGGACGCCCGGTCCCGCCAGGGATTAAAAAAAAACATGGAATCGCGTATCTAAAGAAATAACAGTATACAGTAACTATGTTCATGCACAAACAGTAGCATGTTACATTATTAATTTGGGTGTCTCCTCTTGCCAGAAAGCACCAAATTGCATTTTGAGTGCGGTTTTGAACTTTCTTTTTAATTACAACCCATAAATAAGCTGATATTGTTTAGACTTTTAATTATTTTAAGCTATTACAGCAGCACAATGTGCTTTTTCACGAAACCTCCTAGAGTAACTAAATGTCTTGCGTTGTACAGCTTTTCAGCTTAATACTGTATATTTATTGCTTACGCCTGACATAAGAGGTGCCCGATAAAAAACGGTTGAATAGCTCTGTTGGAGGTTTCGTGAAAAAGGAGGTGTCGTGAAAAAGCTACAGGAGTGCCAATCGTAATCGTTTTTATTTTTAATCGTTCAATGCAGATGGCTGGTGGCATGTTCCATAAGAGTACGGTAATTAAAAACCATTAATACTTTCGTTGGAGTTTAAATAAAGTTGATGTTTTATCTATTGACTGCTCACCTGCGTCTGAATAGCGACTTCTAAACTGTGAAAACATGTGTCTGTCTTTCCGTAGGGGGAAGGGAATCTGATCTGCAAGGCCCTTTGGCTACAAAAGTAAAAAGAAGGTGAAACCACTAAATAAAGACATAAATATAGAAATAGACAATTAATTGACTTTTATATTTCTAAATATCACAACATGTTCTAATCCAAGTCATTTTTAATAACAATGGGTAAACTGGGTAAACTATCACAAAGCTTTAGAGAACTTAACATTTTTATTATCAACAAATTGTAAATACGACGTTTACATTGGCATTATTAATTTTTCACTTGAGTGTATGGAGGATTGTAAGAGCAGACCCCCCCTCTTAGGCTCAATATCTTGTATGAATTATTCGAAATACAAGCCAAAAACAGCTTGCAAACTCTCTCAAATTCCTCCAATTATCATAATCCCGCCCCTTATGCAAAACCAAACCCTCCTCCCATCCCAGTTTATCCTCTTTATCATAAACAAAATCCATCTCAATTTTCAACATAAAGCATTACACAAAATCAATACCTCAACACTTCATATTCAACAACGGTAATTCACAAACAGCCAGAACATGTAACTCCACATTCCCAAACAGATACATTTCCATAGTCCCGCCCCTTATGCAAACCCAACATCCCTCCCCTGTTCTAGTCAAATAAGCTTCCCCCTCTTTCACTTCTTTTTCCTCACCTTCAACCTTATCGCTCCCCCTTTACTCACACCATCTGATTAAGAATAATTAAAAGCATTGTATTTTTGTCTGGGTGCTGACAAAGTAAGCACTCTCTCTCTCCGCTGGCGTTTGTAATCGTTTTTATTTTTAAATACATTTTAGCAAAGTCATGTATTTTAAAAATCTTAAGATTTCTATATTTATGTCTTTATTTAGTGGCTTCATTAGTGACAAAGGCTAAACTTTCTTGGAAAAATGTCTTTGCTGTCTTGCTGATAGGTTAAGCTTTCGAAACTCAGCCCCAAAGTCATGTGACTGGACCCCTGGGAGTTCTGCACCCCTGGGTGTTTCTCTCTCTCTCTCTCTTTCTCGCGGTGTTGGCGGGCGGGGGCTGTGTGTCTCTGGTCGGGGGTGCGGGAGAGCCGGGCTGGCAGGTGGTGACGGAGAAGAAAAATAAAGGCTTTTACTTGCTTTAACTCCGCAAGTCTGAGTTCTTGTGTCCGTCCTATCCGAACCCGAAAGTATTACAATATGTATCTATATAGCAGGTGGTGTACAGCTTTTTAGTATAGATTACACTTTTCTAAAATGTATTTGAAAAAAAACACACACACGATAGAAGCAGGAAGCAGAAGCCGGGACAGTTGTCAGAAGGAAAGAAGGTGACTATTCGTTGTTATTAAAAATGACTTAAATTCGATCATGTTGTGATATTTAGAAATATAAAAAGTCAATTAATTGTCCATAATATTGCTATTCTATTTTTTCAAAGAAATGTTTGTTAAAAGAAAAGCCACAGCACCAGCTGGATTTGAACACACAACCTGTGGGTTACTAAACAGGCATGTAAACCAGTAGGCTACTGGGGAAGTCATCTGCAGAGAGAGGTGAAACAGCCCTACACAGCCCTGTCGCAGTACACGAATATAATTATATTGTTATTAATTTCTTTAGATACTTGATTCCATATTATATTAGCAGAAAAGCTTAAAACTACCACTTTTTTACACGCTATTTCACATGTTAGTTAAAGACTTTGAGGCTTAAAATGTTTAGGGAGAAATGGAATACTGGTGTGGATTTTTTCTTTAAAGTACCGAGACCAGCCATATACTGTAATACTGTATGTTTATGTTCCAAAATTAATATCATTTATGGCGTTCACATGCGTTATGCTCCTATTCTTTTTATGCTCAGCTACTAAGATTTCCCTTCAGTGGTAAAATTCCATATAAATATTCAATACTAAAACGGGCACAGTAAAGACATTTAAATCTTTCTATGACCGAGTAATGCACCACGAGTGCCCCTGTCGCTCAACCAATCACGTACCGCGGTATTTTGCGTCATCGCACGTCACGATGCGCGAGGCCGTAGCCAATTACCTCCGGTACATGTCTGTGCTGCGCACTTTGAATGGCTGCATCTGTACAATAAATACAGCATGATGCTGTATGGTTTTAAAGGTAATAAGAAACTTGGCAGTGCATACTTAAATTAAGAAGCTTCATATTTAGAAAATGTCATGGTTGTTACACAAGAGAGTTCAACTTTTGTTATAGTTATGAGTTTTATTCAATATAATTTCTCTAGTATCCTAATTGGGACAACATTTTTATAATCAGAATATATTTTTATAATCAAAATTTAAAGTAATATTGTTTCCCGATTACTTTTTGCTTAAATTGTGATTGTAAAAATGTTTCACACATATTGTACCATAGTGGCTTTAAAACCATACAGTATCATACTGTATACACAGTACATTGTACAATATACGATCACACTGCAGTTCATTGACCTGTATGCCACTGTTTCAGTATATTGTATCTGTGGATATGACTTCACTTGATTCGCGTGTGTGGCACGTCAGGACACAAGAAAGCGCTGATTAAAAAATCCTGAATGGGAGAAAATAGTCCTGTGTATGATTTTTTTCCTTCCTCATTGCAGTATATAGCCTAACAGTGAGATTTAACAATATGTAATACAAACTATTCCATGAATAAATAAAAATGTGTGTTCGATTTATTGTAACCCCAACAACCACATCACACAACACATGTATAATAATTGCAAAATTATGCGATGAGCAGAAGAACTGCAGATATATTCGCCATTGTATTATCAGTTACAAC
Source organism: Atractosteus spatula (assembly GCF_055471065.1). Classification (NCBI taxonomy): domain Eukaryota; kingdom Metazoa; phylum Chordata; class Actinopteri; order Semionotiformes; family Lepisosteidae; genus Atractosteus; species Atractosteus spatula. The sequence goes on from NC_142714.1 coordinate 34,297,530, forward strand.
AGATACAAATCTTAACACAAATCCGAAATCTACTAAAACAGAAGCTATTAACTCTTCTTCACACCTGCATGTCAAGATCCCAGTGTGCCAAGCAGGTGTTTTGTTTGGATTTTACTATGAATGAGTTTCTGAAGGACACAATCCAAGGTTTCTAAATTATATTAAAAAATCAAACCTTAGTTCAGTTTGGATGAGAGAAGGTGGTACCTTTTGAGAAGCTGTATACTGCTTGCAAAGTAGCTAATTTTGACAAACTCAAAGAGCTACTTTGGACTGAAGAATTTAAAATCTGTCTGCCAGACTATTGCATCTTATTTCATTGAGCTATTCTGACACCTATGGAAAAATCCAATCTAAACTTAAGGTCTGCTTCTTTCATGTTTTTGTTATGCGAAATGCTTTTGGCCCTTGTTAAACTCCAAGATCCTGACTGATTTTACTTTCTATCTCACTTAGTTGAAACAGAAAAAGAAAATATTCTGTAGTTAATCTTTTTTTAATTTGATTTATTATAAAGCCACTAACATTTACACAGGTGCTGCTGCTGTTCATAGCCTCTCATTAATTTACAAATGTTCTGAAAACTTGTGATACTGCACCCCTTTGAATTACTTTTTAACACCTTTATCACCTCTGTCTGTCAGAGGTGGTGGGGGATGGGGCTGTTGTAATTGTCTCCCCTTCCTCAATTTAACATCTGATAAGTCCCTAGTACCACTATGAGAATGTGAATGTGAATTGAATATTTAAATACTGTGATATAAAGAATTAAGAAAATAGCTTGCTACAACCAGCTAAATCAATATATCTATATCAATAATTAATATTATAATATTTTAATGGCACTCAGAAACTTATTGGTAGCAGTTTCTTCAAATATTAAGAATCTTCATATTTCAGAAGTGTCGTGTTTGTTACACAAGGAAGTGAAACATGACAATTTGTTACAGTTATTATCAGGAGAAAAAATAGTTTATTTTTTATTTATTTGTGGCTGCTGCAGTTGCACACTTTGCAATTGCTGGATAGTTAACACTTCCAAATTACTTTGTCAGCCTGTCCAGGGTGTGGTGGGGTCGTCACCTTGACATCTGATACTCCTCAGTACTCTTAAGTGATCATGAATGTCAAGTAAATATTTAATATACTGCAATATACAAAATTAATACAAAATGTCAATGTAAACATAATATTTACAGTTGAGAACATCATTTTATTTACAATTGGTTTCATTTCCCATTGCATTTCACAAAAGAAAATAAAAATGGTTGTAAACTGCTCCAAAGCCTTCTCAGACAAGAAGAGAGAGTGACAATTCAATTGCAGCCTAAACTTTCCCCCACACACCCTTCACCCATTGCGATTAGGCAACACACAAGAAAGCATTGAACACTCCAAAGGACAATTTGTTAAAAGTATAACTTGCATTTTGGCTGAGATTAAATGCAGACCTGTTCACATGCTTCAGTGCATGTTTCAGTGGCCTTTTTAATACCAAATCAAATCAGTCAGAATCTTTTTTATTGTAGATTGTAATTATAAAATATATAGTTCAAGTAGCTACTGTAGCTGCGTCAGCATGCGTAGGCCGCACAGGAACAAGTAAAGGTTTATTTAAAGCGTGGAGCCCAGCTGAAACGTTGTTTCTTTTCTTCTCTTTTCAGCATGGAATAAACCTTTACTTGTTCCTTATAAAATATATACAGATGCAGCGTTTCAAAGTGCGCGGCACAAACACGTACCGCGGGCATTTGGCTACGTCATCGCACGTCAGAACGCGTCATAACTCGTCATACCGCAGTACGTGATTGGTTGACCACCAGGGGCACTCGTGGTGCGTTGGTTGGTCGTAGACAGATTTACTGTAAATGCCTTTACTGTGCCCATTTAAGTATTGAATATTTATATGGAATTTTACCAATGAAGGGAAATCTTAGTAGCTGAGCATAAAAAGAATAGGAGCATAACGCGTGTGAAGGTCATAAACGATATTAATTTTGGAACATAAACATACAGTATTACAGTATGTAAACTGTATATGGCTGGTCTTGGTACTTTAAAGAAAAAATACACACCAGTATTCCATTTCTCCCTAAACTTTTTAAGCATCAAAGTCTTTAACTAACATGTGAAATAACATGTGTATAAAAAGTGGTAGTTTTAAGCTTTTCTGCGAATACCCTCGATACCGGAGCAAACAAGCATACTTTTAGAATTTGATTAATAGGGAATATAATATGGAATCGCGTATCTAAAGAAATTAATAACGATATAATTATATTCATGTACTGCAACACAAGAATAGTATACTTGTAAGACTTGTAAGCGACAGGTTGGCTGTTCAAATCCAGCCAGCGCCATGACTTTTCTTTTAACAAACATTTCTTTGAAAAAATAAAATAGCAATATTATGGACAATTATTTGACTTTTTATATTTCTAAATATCACAACATGTTCGAATCTAAGTCATTTTTTAATAACAGTGAATAGTCACCTTCTTTCCTTCTGACAACGGTTCCTGCTTCTGCTTCCTACTTCTATCGTGTTAGGATTCCTTTAGATCTCCATTCAGATTTAAAAGATAATTAATAATATCTTCGGTGTCACATCTTCCCAGTGTAGCTGATCTTCTGCTGCCCACACATGCTTACACAAGTTCCCTGGGTAGACTATCACAAAGCTTTAGAGAACTTAACATTTTTATTATCAACAAATTGTAAATGTGACGTTTACATTGTCATTATTAATTTTTCACTTAAGTGTATGGAGGATTGTCAGCTGTCACTGAGAGCAGACCCCCCCTCTTAGGCTGCGCAAACGATTTTTTAAATTTTTGTGAAGAAATGGAGGCTGTACAGTATGCGTTACAATATAAACATTTACTATCAAACTTTAAATCAACAATTGATTTAAAGACGATCTGTCAAAGTGCAATGAAATACAATATTGTTGTTGTTGTTGTTTTTATCCCGTAAAGCACTTTGAGAAACCACCTTTAAAGGTGCTATATAAAGGCGTTGATTCTTATGGAATGTGTTTTCTTTCTTCTTTTTTTTCAGCATAGAATAAACCTATTACTTGATTCTTATGGACGCTCAGTCCCGCCAGAGGGTTATCAGAAGCATCAGACACATTTCCTGGCATATTGTGTTTTAAATAAGATAGGAGTGTCTTTTCCAGGTATTAGCTCATCAGTATGTACCATACTGTATACAGGTACAGACTTCAAGCTGCACCACTGTATCGGTTTGGTAAGGAGACGGACTATGGCCGAAATCACGAAAAATATTTTTTTTATTTCGATGGACAGAATGATAGTGTAACAATTTTGGGTTCGGATAGGACGAATACAAAAACTCAGACTTGTGGAGCTAAAAGCTGCCTTTATTTTCTGCCAGCCAGCTCTCCCGCACCCCGACCAGAGAGAGACACACGACCAGCCCGCGAGCCCGAGAGAGAGAGAGAGGGCAAGCGAGATAGAGAGAGAGAGAGAGGGTGAGCGAGCGAGCGAGCGAGCGAGCGAGAGAGAGAGAGAAACACCGAGGGGTGCAGAACCAGGGAACTATTTACATGGAAAACGGGCGATCTCCCCAGACTGTATGTCCTTTTCACTGTGGGACAGCTGCACTGGTCAGCGGCCTTCCTATACCCCGCTCTGACCACTTCCACTCCTGTCCTGCCTCTCACCGCGTACCCCAGCCGGGCGCTCTTCGGCCGCTGCCCGGGGTGAATGCGCTAAAATAGATTAGCATACTGTAGAGGAAAGCAGTATAGGCATCGTTGATATTAGGACTTTTGAAACCAAATTTCCCAAATTTAATATGTGCTTTTCTATATTGGTACAGTAGGACTTATAGGTTCTAGTAAAAACTTACAGTATTCAGAATTGGTAATGGTTAGAAATCCCATTTTATGAAAAGGGACTTTGGTCACTATCCTAAACAGAAAGCAACTCAGTTTATACTACAGTATATTTCACTTTGCTTGGTAAAATTAGCATGGTCACTTCTCAATATTTATAGATATCCATCAATACAACATCAATCAACGCTATTATCAGTTCAGGGAAAGATATTCTGTTTGCAAGATGCATGAAGGTGTGGCTTTTAACAGCAATTGTAACAGCTCTTATCCATTACTAAAGGGTGGAAATATTCCACTGTAACAAGAAAAGAAGTAGATAGATTACATAGGTTTCTATATAATACATGCACTTAATTTACTATCCTCAGATGGCTGTTTATTCTCATTATGAGAGCTTGCTTTGTTGGAATTAGCTGGCTAATTCCAACTAAATAAATACATTTTTCCTCAAATATAACAAAGAGAATTATGTTTAGGGAGAAATGTAATACTGGTGTGTATTTTTTCTTTAAAATACAGTACCAAGACCAGCCATACATGCCTTTATATAGCGCCTTTAAAGGTGGCTTCTCAAAGCGCTTTACGGGATAAAACAACAGAGCTCTTCAACCGTTTTTATCGGGCACCTCAAATGTCAGGCGTAAGCGATAAATAGATTTAGCTGAAAAGCTGTACAACGCAAGACATTTCATTAATCTAGGAGGTTTCGTTAAAAAGCACATTGTGCTGCTGTAATACAGTTTAAAATAATTAAAAGTCTAAATAGTATCAGCTTTATTTATGGGTTGTAATTTAAAAAAAGTAAAAAACCGCACTCAAAATGCAATTTAGTGCTTTCTGGCAAGAGGAGACACCCAAATTAATAATGTAACATGCTAATGTTTGTGCATTAACATAGTTATACTGTTATTTCTTTAGATACGTGATTCCATGTTTTTTTTTTTAATCCCTGGCGGGACCGGGTGTCCATAAGAATCAAGTAATAGGTTTATTCCATGCTGAAAAAAAGAAGAAAAAAAACACATTCCATAAGAATCAGCGCCTTTATATAACGCCTTTATATAGCACCTTTTAAGGTGGCTTCTCAAAGCGCTTTACGGGATAAAAACAACAACAACAATATTATATTTCATTGCACTTTGACAGATCGTCTTTAAATCAATTGTTGATTTAAAGTTTGACAGTAAATGTTTATATTGTAACGCATACTGTACAGCCTGCATTTCTTCACAAAAATTTAAAAAATCGTTTGCGCAGCCTAAGAGGGGGGGTCTGCTCTCAGTGACAGCTGACAATCCTCCATACAGTCAAGTGAAAAATTAATAACGCCAATGTAAACGTCATATTTACAATTTGTTGATAATAAAAATGTTAAGTTCTCTAAAGCTTTGTGATAGTCTACCCAGGGAGCTTGTGTAAGCATGCGTGGGCAGCAAAAGATCAGCTACACTGGGAAGATGTGACACCGAAGATATTATTAATAACCTTTTAAATCTGAAGGGAGATCTAAAGGAATCCTAACACGATAGAAGCAGGAAGCAGAAGCAGGAATCGTTGTCAGAAGGAAAGAAGGTGACAATTCACTGTTATTAAAAAATGACGTAGATTTGAACATGTTGTGATATTTAGAAATATAAAAAGTCAATTAATTGTCCATAATATTGCTATTTTATTTTTTTAAAGAAATGTTTGTTAAAAGAAAATTTATGGCGCTGGCTGGATTTGAACAGCCAACCTGTCGCTTACAAGTCTTACAAGTATACTATTCTTGTGTTGCAGTACATGAATATAATTATATCATTATTAATTTCTTTAGATACACAATTCCATTTTATATTTCCTATTAATCAAATTCTAAAAGTATGCTTGTTTGCTCCGGTATCGAGCGTATTCGCAAAAAAGCTTAAAACTACCACTTTTTATACACATGTTATTTCACATGTTAGTTAAAGACTTTGATGCTTAAAATGTTTAGGGAGAAATGGAATACTGGTGTGTATTTTTTCTTTAAAGTACCGAGACCAGCCATATACAGTTTACATACTGTAATACTGTATGCTTATGTTCCAAAATTAGTATATTTTATGGCTTTCACACGCGTTATGCTCCTATTCTTTTTATGCTCAGCTACTAAGATTTCCCTTCAGTGGTAAAATTCCATACAAATATTCAATACTTTAACGAGCACAGTAAAGACATTAAATATACATATACATACTGTATACAGTACACTTTACATACAGTAATATGTTTATGTTCCTAAATCAATATATTTTATGAGCATGTGAAAGGCATGGTGAATCGGAAATTCTCAAACATTACCGTACTTTGCATGATTGGAAACAAATGCGTGATTGGATCAACGAAATGCTGTGGTGTTACTTTTACAAAGACGGTCAATGAAAAAAAAGAATGTGGACCAGGGCAATACTTTGAGTTTACAGCTTGTCCAAGGTCATTCATTATAAATACTATTAGTTATATCTTCGGTAAAGACTTTGATGGCGACAGCTCAAACATGAGAGGTTGAGCTTTATTAGCTCCACCTTGCGGAAATTCCGGATACTATTATTTTACTTGCGGTTTCATGCCGTATCATGCGGTACTATGCGAGAATATACGGTATTAATACGGTAACTTGCGTTACACCACGACAAGCGCACCGCAAAATAATGCGGTATTGCCAGCTTGTTTTGAATTGCTGCATCTGTACACAATTTCATTTTGAGGCTTGTTTTTACCTATTTTTTTGCCATTGACAGTATATACTTTTGCAAATGCAGTACGCTCATGTTCAATATTTATCTTATTAATGATGTCTTCCGTATTTCATTTAAATTGGAACATTTTTACAAATATACAGTGGTGTGAAAAAGTGTTTGCCCCCTTCCTGATTTCTTATTTTTTTGCATGTTTGTCACACTGAAATGTTTCAGATCATCAAACAAATTGAAATATTAGACAAAGATAACACAAGTAAACACAAAATGCAGTTTTTAAATGAAGGTTTTTATTATTAAGGGAAAAAAAATCCAAACCTACATGGCCCTGTGTGAAAAAGTGATTGCCCCCCCTGTTAAAACATAAATCAACTGTGGTTTATCACATCTTTGGAAAGCTGAGTTCAATTTCTCTAGCCACACCCAGGCCTGATTACTACCACACTTGTTCTCAATCAAGAAATCACTTAAATAGGACCTGCCTGACAAAGTGAAGTAGACCTAAAGATCCTCAAAAGCTAGACATCATGCTACGATCCAAAGAAATTCAGGAACAAATGAGAAACAGAGTAATTGAGATTTATCAGTCTGGAAAAGGTTATAAAGCCATTTATAAAGCTTTGGTACTCCAGCGAACCACAGTGAGAGCCATTATCCACAAATGGCGAAAACATGGAACAGTGGTGAACCTTCCCAGGAGTGGCCAGCCGACCAAAATTACCCCAAGAGCACAGCGACGACTCATCCAAGAGGTCAGAAAAAGCCCCACAACAACATCCAAAGAACTGCAGGCTTCACTTGCCTCAGTTAAGGTCAGTGTTCATGATTTCACCATAAGAAAGAGACTGGGCAAAAATGGCCTGCATGGCAGAGTTCCAAGACGAAAACCACTGCTGAGCAAAAAGAACATAAAGGCTCGTCTCAGTTTTGCCAGAAAACATCTTGATGATCCCCAAGACTTTTGGGAAAATACTCTGTGGACTGACGAGACAAAAGTTGAACTTTTTGGAAGGTGTGTGTCCCATTACATCTGGCGTAAAAGTAACACAGCATTTCAGAAAAGGAACATCATACCAACAGTAAAATATGGTGGTGGTAGTGTGATGGTCTGGGGCTGTTTTGCTGCTTCAGGACCTGGAAGACTTGCTGTGGTAAATGGAACCATGAATTCTGCTGTCTACCAAAAAATCCTGAAGGAGAATGTCCGGCAATCTGTTCGTGACCTCAAACTGAAGCGCACTTGGGTTCTGCAGCAGGACAATGATCCAAAACACACCAGCAAGTCCACCTCTGAATGGCTTAAGAAAAACAAAATGAAGACTTTGGAGTGGCCTAGTCAAAGTCCTGACCTGAATCCAATTGAGATGTTGTGGCATGACCTTAAAAAAGCGGTTAAGGCTCGAAAACCCTCCAATGTGGCTGAATTACAACAATTCTGCAAAGATGAGTGGGCCAAAATCCCTCCACAGCGCTGTAAAAGACTCATTGCCAGTTATCGCAAACGCTTGATTGCTGTTGTTGCTGCTAAGGGTGGCCCAACCAGTTATTAGGTTTAGGGGGCAATCACTTTTTCACACAGGGCCATGTAGGTTTTGATTTTTTTTTCCCTTAATAATAAAAACCTTCATTTAAAAACTGCATTTTGTGTTTACTTGTGTTATCTTTGTCTAATATTTCAATTTGTTTGATGATCTGGAACATTTCAGTGTGACAAACATGCATAAAAATAAGAAATCAGGAAGGGGGCAAACACTTTTTCACACCACTGTAAATCTACCAGTCCATCTATTTTCTATCCATTTTATCAAGGACAGCAAGGGGTGCGACCTACAGTACTATGCTACATTTTTTATGTTTTTGAGAGACTTGAGAACACTTTGACTGATGTTAAAAATGTAACATAATGCATGCTGTGGTTCTGTGAAATTGAACACACAACATTGTTGTTGAGCCGAATGAGTTTGTGTTATTCTGCTTAAATGGTCAGGTGTTTCACATACATACAGTAGCTTTTTAATAGTAACTCTTACATTATGAACTCACTTACACCTGGGATTCGGTTTATTCAAAATACGTTTTCTCAAAAAGGAACCAGGTACTAGATGCTGTTTAAATAAAGGTTTTGAAAATTTTCAGAAATAATAATATTTTAAATGCCTGTGATTTGAAGACTCTGTGTCATGTGTTTGCAAAGTTATTGACAAGTGTAAATGCTTGCTTTGTTTGGAAAAGTTGTAATCTGACTTGAAAAATACATAGGTTGAAAGCATGTTCAATGCTTTTGCTACTGAAAATTTGGTAACACTAATTTCAAAGTATGTATCTACCACTGCATCATGGAGGAGTATGATGTAGTCATACTAGTGAAGATATTGCAAGGCTTCAAATTCCATTTATACTTATTTTGTAACCTGCAACAGCTTAACCAAGAACTAATGACTGATTAATTAAATGATTGGTAGTCAGTTTGCATACATAAATGTGTTATGATTAATTGGTGTTAAGAACATGACTGCCATGTACTGACAGACTGGTATTTGCAGTGCCCAGACTAAATATACAATATACTAAAACAAAAATGAGTTATAAGAGCCAAGATGGTATATAGTATTCTAGTATTCTACTAAAGCTATACCCATAAAGTCAAGATAACTTCATTACGTTCTTGTACAAGTGACATTTCTGATAAAAAAGATAATTTGTCTTTTTGCAGACAAAGCATAATTTCTTTTAAAAAATAAATTGAAGAACATTTTAAATATACATCAGAAATTCTACTTTCCTCTGGCTGACATAGGTAGTCAGAACTGTCATCAGCATCAGTGTGGTGAAACAGGTCCCCACAGATTAGAAATTGATATTGATTGTGCCTTTTGTGCTGTTTAACATGAAATATTACATGCAAAAAAAGTAGCACTCTTTACTGTTGACATAGCACAACAGACAGCTCTTGCTGTGAGTTCATACATATCATACCAAGGAAAGCACTGCTGTATGAAATACCTCTTACATGTTGTATAATTAGAGGCAATTTAACCTTATTTTGTGCTGATTATTTGTGCTCCATGAATACAGTTCTTGGATAGTGAAGGACAGTTTCTGCACAAATAAGGTTTTGCTTGAACATACACAATTAACATTTCTTTCGCAGTGCCCCACTCATAGTATTTCAAAACTAATTACATTTACCACTTCAAAACAAGCTTTTCATGAAAATATCTGCTGAAAAGCTTTCTTCTTTGCCAAAAAAACAAAATAATAAGTAAAAAAAGGTAAAACAATAAAAACGTAAGAAACTGCAGTAATGGATACACAGTACAAAAGAAGGTGAATCATTGTGAATTTAGAAATAATCTTTTTTTTCTTCTTGTTTAAGGACAATGAAGACCATGAGCAGTTTTGCACTACAAAAAGTCACTAACTTCATTATCACTATCCAATTAAAGAACAATTACATTATTATTTTATTATTTATATATTTTAATTTACTCTGAGCCTACACATACCAGGTATAAGATTAAATCTTATAAAATGAGCATTGCACCAGTAAATGTTTTTCATTAAATCCATTTTCATAGAGAAAATACCATATCTCTATAGTTTCCAAAAATCGTTGTGTGATTGTTTTTATCATGTAGCCATCACTACTACAGATGCAGCCATTCAAAATGCGCGGTACAAACCCGCGGTACGGTAAACTACCCACAAGCCACCGCGGGGCACCGAAGGGCACCGCGGTAAGTGATTGGCTGGCCAAAATGACCGACAGGGGCACTCGTGGTGCACTGGTTGGTAGTGAAAAGATTTAATCATTTAATGTCTTTACTGTGCACATTTTAATCCGCTTAGTTTTGAATATTTATATGGAATTTTACCACTAAAGGGAAATTTTAGTAGCTGAGCATAAAAAGAAGAGGAGCATAACGCATCTGAAGGTCATAAACTATATTAATTTAGGAACATAAACATTAATGTATGTACGTAAACTGTACTGTGTATGGCTGGTCTTGGTAGTTTAAAGAAAAATACACACCAGTCTTCCATTTCTCCCTAAACATTTTAAGCATGAAAGTTTTATGAAACGGTACCCAAATATGCGATTGCTGTATAGAATGAATTTTAATTTTAAAAAATTATTTAACACGAAAATTAAGCTGTTTACATCTTCCGCCTGAGAACAGTCACCCGTTGCTACCCAACGCAGAAACACAGCCACTAACTAGCAAAGAGAGGACATTAGCTAGCCAATATGATAAAGAAATAAATGATTATTTTGTTTATTTCTTTTGCACATTTATTTCCATCGATTGTACAAGCACTTGGAAACTGTCCAATCCCTAGTTCATCAGGCATTTTCTTTTACGCTGTGGGCATTCTCCCGGTCTGGCGCCGGTCTGTGTCTTCTAGGATATAATGCCAGCGAACTCTTGTTTTTATGTCCACTATAACAGACAATCTCCTTTGCTTTTAACCGAGCGTTTAATAATTTCCTAAAATGAAAATGATTTACTTTATTTCCCTCACGGGATCAATAGAATTATCTATCATCTGTCTAAACTATGGGACAGAATTCTGGGGTCTCCCCATACCAGAGATTATGATAGGGCTTCAGAATGGTGATTGACTGACACCATCTGACACCCCTCTGATTGGAGAAAAAAGACGTGCTGGTTTGCTATACATACAGTACTGTACCAGGAAGAGGATTTCTTTCTATTCGAAACGTGTATTTTAAAAGTTTAAGAAGTAAAAACCTTACAGCGTACACAGATTTCTAAACTGATCAGGATCGTTATCTTTGTCTTATGCATAATAATGTTCATCGCTCTGTCCAGCAAATTAATAATAAACTTTATTTTATATAGCGTTTTAAACAAATAAGTAATTAGATTGCTCATAAACCTAATCACTTATTCTACATAAACACAGCGTAATTGCTCTCTGAAAATGCTTTTTCTTTTTATTTAGGCTCAGATTTCAACTATAGATCGTATTATTATAAACTTTCTTGGAAAAATGTCTTTTACGTAAACCATGTTTGCTATTAATTCATTTAGGGCTAGAATATGTTCATTGTCTTCCAATCGAGTCGAGTTGACATTAGAAGCTTGCCACGCCCGGACTGTTACACCAACGCGTTAGCATGTTAAAGCGATTTCATTGAGGAGCCTAGCTTTATTAACTAGTAAGTACTGTACCTCCTTGGTTTTGGAAGGGGGAGGTGTCATTCGCTGGAAATCTCACCCCCTTCTACTTTGAAAATACCTGTGAAACCGGTTTAATTCATCACAGCCAGCACTCCCGCAGAGAGGGGGGTTGTACTCGTTAATGTCTTAGCCGGAACACATCATTATATCTCATTTTGTATTTCTATAAAAAAATCGTTTGCCCAGCCTAACACTATTGTTGTTATTGTTTTTATCCTGTAAAGCGCTTTGAGGAGCACAGCTTTCTCACCACTTAGATTACTTTTTGATACCATTCTTACACAAAGCAGAAACTTCTTGTATTTTCCGATGACATACAAGTGGAAAGATTACAGATTTTAATCGTCTTTTTTCTGAACCAGGGAAAATCTGATCATGTTTCTCTATAACAATAATAAAAAACTTTATTTTACATATCACCTTTAAAAGTGGCATCTCAAAACAATACAGTAGATGTAAACCACAGATTACAAAGTAAATACCCAGACAAACGCAAACGCGTTTTTAATAAAATGCTTTTATTTATTCAGCAGAGAGAGAGCGTAAAACCTGGGCGTAACAGCTGTTCCTTTTTCTGATCACTCGCTCTCTGGATAAACGTCTCACCTGTCCTTTTCTTTGTTTTTCTAATTTGCTGATTATGCCTTCTGCGATCCACTCCTGCCCTCACACCTAAAGAAGACTATTTTAAATTTCTTTGCGCAGTCCATTGTGCAATTAACCCTTGTATGTGCTGTCCTTCAGGTGATATCACATAAAGGTGATATGTAAAATAATGTTTTTTATTATTGTTATAGAGAAACATGATCAGATTTTCCCCTGTTCAGAAAAAAAGATCTAAAGTATACTAGTTTGTCACTAGTATACTTTTAATACAGTCTTTGCTGTGCTCTTGGGGATCCTTGTGATATTTCGAGCTCTGGTTGAATGATAAGTGTTGCAGTTTAAATCTCTCTCTCTCTCAATTCAATTTAAGGTGCTTTATTAGCATGACAGATGGGTACAATCAGTGTTGGGTATTTACTTTGCTTTGAGATGCCACTTTTAAAGGTGATATATAAAATCAAGGCTTTAACTTGCTTTAACTACGCAAGTCTGAGTTCTTGTGTCTGTCCTATCCGAACCCGAAAGTATTACAATATGTATCTTTATAGCAGGTGGTGTACAGCTTTTTAGTATAGATTACACTTTTCTAAAATGTATTTAAAAAATAAAAACGATTACAATCTAATCTTTCCACGTTTGATCCCAAGATCCCAAGAAAAATAAATCTAAACGGGGAGAAAGCTATGCTGAAAGTTTATTAAGATACTTAGAAGACAAAGATATCAATTTATGTTGCATTTGTCTGATTGTGAATCAAAAAACACATATATTTAAACCCGCGTTTGCGATTTAAATCAAAACGCGATTTAAATCAATATAAATGTTTATATTGTAACACCTAGGTGAGTATTCATTGTTATTAAAATGACTAAAATTCGATCATGTTGTGATATTTAGAAATATAAAAGTCAATTAATTATCCATAATATTGCTATTCTATTTTTTCAAAGAAATGTCGCAGTACACGAATATAATCATATCGTTATTAATTTCTTTAGATACCAATTCCATATTATATTAGCAGAAAAGCTTAAAACTACCACTTTTTTACACGCTATTTCACATGTTAGTTAAAGACTTCGATGCTTAAAATGTTTAGGGAGAAATGGAATACTGGTGTGTATTTTTTCTTTAAAGTACCGATTCCTGGAATCTGACTGGCTGACACCCTTCTGAAGTGGTTCCATAATATCTGGTATACGGAAAAGAAAGCGTTGATAAAAAAGCCTGGATTCTCATGTATCTGATACAAGTATCTTTTAATACAGTCTTTGCTGTGCTCTTGAGGATCCTTGTGATATTTTGAGCTCTGGTTGAATGATAAGTTTAAATAATTTTCGTAGTTAGAAATTATGAAACGCTCTGTTAAAAGCAAGGGAGTTTTTATGTCCGTTGCAGTAAAAGAAAATGCCTGACAAAGTAGGGCTTGGACAGATTCCAAGTGCTTGTACAAATGTGCTAAAGAAATTATACTTTGAGTTTACAGCTTGTCCAAAGTCATTCATTATTAATACTACTAGTAATATCTTCGGTAAAGGCTTTGATGCATAAATATTTCTGATAAAGGTAGGTTGTGTACTTTTGTCCAACTGAGCAATCTTGCTTTCATAAAATATACCAACTTTTTATTGACTGATGATTAACATGCTGTAATACACAGTTTAAATTTAAAAGCTCAAATGCTGTACATGAGAGGTTAAGCTTTATTGGCTCCTCCTGGCGGTTTTACAAGGTGATGCCGGATACTTTCCGGCATGACGTCAAATGACACGATTTACCCCGTGATACTGCGTGATACTGCGACACGCCCACCGGGGTATACCGCGAAATACCCCACCCATTTTGAATGGCTGCATCTGTATGTCCTGGAGCAGTTGTGTGCACATGGTTGCAATATGAAGACAGTCCAAAAACACTGCTAATTTTCACATTACATATATTATGTGTCTTGATGTTGTTAAAGGCATTAAATTAATAAGACTAACTTAATGAACAATTAAATTTTATGTTTGTGAAATACATTATTACGTAAAGAGTTTACTGCATCACAACATTTAACTTCTTTACAACCAGAATGATTGAACAGTATATGGTCTGGTTGTTGTTAATGTCCTTTTAAAAATAGAGGACTCAAAAGTTATCAGTTCCCTTTGGAAATGGAAAAAAAGAAGAAACTTTAGCAATTTATGTTAAAGGAGGAGCTATCTGTGTAACTATCTATGTATACCACACATGGGTTAATCCCAACAGCTTTGTGCTTTTCTACAGAGAAACAACCAGAAAAGGAATAAAGGAATTTGTGTCTTCATTTTTAAAAGACAGCTTTCAGTGCAGACTAGATTGCTATGTTTTTTAAATTAGCTCCCTTACTGCTGGCACTTAAATGACCAAGGATTAAAGTAGGCCAGATGCAAAACAAGGAATATAGGGAAATCATAAAAGTAGTGTTAAATTATTGATAGCATTCTTATTTATGCAAATATGCAAAGTTATTTCTTTATGACAGCTTGAAGCAGAAGCCTAGCGGACCCAAGTGCCATTCCAACAATGCTTCTCTTTTTTATTGGGTTACAAAGATAGTACTATGGGCTTCCATCTCATTTTTTTTCATTTGCACTTACCATTTTACATCCTAATTATCTTAGCTGACAGGTTTTATTGCAAAGGCTTAATTCTGAAGCCTTTCCCTATGCTCATTTAACTTCTGGTGTCAAGGGGAGATTATGGAGAGGGAGGAGATGTGTGACTGAAAATACATTCCTTCCAACTTCCACATTTTTTTCTTTTTCCTTGTGCTAACATTGCTGCAAATATGAACCATAATGTGTTTCCTTCACATTATAACTATTCTCTTTACATATTTTCAATTAATATATACATTGTTTATAAGATATATATACTGTATAATCTTGATTAAATTTAAATGACTTGACTGAAAAAAGACTAAATATGGCAGAGACAATACACTAGTATTTAAAAGAAGCAATTGTTTAAAATATTGCTAAGATGCTTGTTAAATATTTTAAGCCAAACCCAGATGTAAACAAGATCATTTTTAGAGATTTAATTAAGCTACTGGGAATTAACTTTATTTCTTAAGTAAACAGTAGAAGGCATTGGGAATTTAAATGCAAAAAGGCACAGTGTTTTTCTTATAATGGCATGAATTGATAACTTATTTCAGTTTCTTATTTTTTAAAGTTAGAACTCTCCAGACTGTTTACTTCTTCTAATTTCTAAAGGTCAATTATAATTAACATACATTCTTTCTGCAATTTTAAAATTGATTTATTTAATACATGCACTTTCTTATCGGGCCTCCTATGATTTTAGAAGTTGCATTTTTTATAAGATTTGACTAATAAAAAACTGCAAACATTCTTCTTCTCCTTCATCTTCTTATAATCAAATTGTATTATAGATTGGCGACATAAAATAATCACAAATTTGTACAATAAAGAAACACAATTTTATAGATAACTATAGCATAGTTTATTATATACTTTATATTTAATTCTTCTCAATTATGTTTTACACTTTCATAAGACTGTCAACTCTGTGCTGTTCACATTAGTTTTACGTTACTTTGGTTAAGGCCACACATGGAAGAAAGGAAGAATAAGCAGAAACCACCCTAAATATTGAATTTATAATACATTTAAGAAACATTTTAAGTAATTAACAGTGTCTTTCTCTTTTTTTAATTATAGCCATTGAAGTTAATCTGCAGAAAGCTCTTGCAGAGGCCTCCGAAACCTGCACTCAGGAGTGTCTCATTCTTGGCCACTCTGATAGCTGTTGGATGCCACCAGCTCTTACCCAATTCCAGCAAACAACAAATCCAGCACTGCCCTCCTTTGGATTTCAGCAGGGGTGGGCCCGTGGAACCAAGCCTGATGGTCGTCACACTCTGAGCAGATCTGTCCCAAAAGAAGAGATTGATAAGGGTCAAGGGAGCAACAGGCCACAATTCTACAACACCCTGGAAAGACACTGTAGCAAAAAAGAAGATGCAGTCAAGGTCATCCCCCTGGCTAACTTCAATCCTTCGGGTCAGCAGGCCCCTGCTTCTGGGGGAAACCCTGCCTTTGTTCATGAGCATCAGTTATAAAACCAAGCTTTGGGAAGCTACTACCCACAGACAAGTCCACAGTGAGCTGCAGTGACTTCTTCATGTCTGTGCCACATATATTTGTATGTCTGTGGTTAAACTGGCTTGCCAATATCTATATAAAAATGCATAATTCTAATAATTATAATTGTAATTCTGATCATATTTATGATATTGTCATCAAAAAGAATTTGTAGAAAGCAACAATAATACAAGAACATGACTTTTTGTTATATACAACTGTGAATTAATCCTGTACTATCTGTACATATAACGATAGTTGTATGCCAAAGTAGCTCCTAAAAGGAAAAGAAGAAAGGGGTGTTGTTTGGTTAGTTGATAAAATTATGTAAATTTCTCTTGAAACAAAAGAAAAGCTTGAAAAAAAATACAAGTCAGGAGTCAGGATGTTGACTGCAACCCACTTTCTAAAGCAGGAGTAGAAAACAACAGCAACAAAACAATAGAACTAAAGAACATATGAGGACTATCTAGAGCCCAAAAGTTCAGCTAAAATGTGTTGTGATCACATTGAGTATTCAATACAGTATGGCAAGTAGATCTCATTTGCAATCTCAGAATCTTGGTATGCATTGTCTTTGTGTGTGCCTGCAAAGTTTTATTCCTCTTCAGCAGCTGCACCAAGTTTTTAAGTTACTATACAAATGTTTATCATGTTTTAATATATTTTAAAAAAAAAAAAAAGAATATTATCAATTGGAGGATAAAGTTATTTTTTTCCAGATCTTCTATATGTGAGCAATATCAGTTTGTCCATAGCCTCATTATCATGCTTTCTATTGTAGAAGTACCTGTTTTTGAAAGTCTCATTAACTCACATGCCCCAAGATTAAGGAATAAAGAGTAATTATTCTTTTTTAAATTTTTTACTTTGCGGTATTAAACAAACCTGAAAGCTATGTGCATCATGGCATGTAGTATGGAACCAATTATCTTAATCTCCCCTTTGGATAATTATTTTGGTCTGTAATAAACAGAAAAAAGCATAGCCATGAAAGAATGCAGTTTAAAAATGAACTGATTCCCTATTAATTTCTATTTTACACTTAAATGAATTTTCCCTTATTGAAATATATTGCATATGAAATATATAAATCAGTTAAGAATTTTTAAGCCTCCAATAATACTGTCAGAGTATGACATAACATTGAATAAAAGAATAAAATTGCGTGCCTGAACTTACATCAAATAGAAATACACTATACTTAGATTCAGTTATAACTTTTGTATATACTTATGTTTTTTTTTAAGATTAGTGCAGTGTTATGCTGATGTGCACCATTCCTCACAGAAAAAATAGGCAGTGCTTCATTTAACATAATAAGTGTCAGGTTCTACATAAATGGAGTACTGAAAAGTCATGTGTCAGTGTTCAATCTTCTAAGCATGGCTTAAATAATGGGAAATAACCCTGTTTCAGGAAACCTTGTAAAATACAATTATGGTTTCTCTCCTAGTTATGTAAAAAATGATCATGTGGAAATCTTGTATTTGCCAGTAAGTACAAACATTGTTGTCATTAGCTGATGCTTGCTGTCCATGTATAAACCTGTTTCAGTTGCGTGCTATGATGAGTGTCCCACTGATGTTTAGACAAATCTACATTAAAAATCTGGTGTGATTGAGAAAATTTGTACTCAATATTGTTCTACCTGTATTTTCAATTTTTTTTAAAACACAACTCTTCCTCCTTAAATAAAATTAACAGTATCTTAGATATTAATTTGGTTTGCTTAGTATAGGGTTTTGTGGAATTCTGTGAGTTACATACTGTAAGTATTGTAGCACAATCTATTTTACAATAGTGGTGTGTACAGATAAGAAACAGGGAAGGCATTGATTGTATTTTGTTGGTAAAGTGTATCATTTCCCCATATTCACCCTCTTAAAGATCTGTAGTTTGTTCTTTTAATAAAATACCAAAGTTCACAGATAAGCTAAAAAAGAAAAAAAATGTTATTTTCCTTATCACTCACCATATCTTAACAATATAATTTTCATGGATCTATCTTCCCTTGTTTCCAGTTTTACCATTACAGAGATCTACCATTAAAGAAAACAATCACAAGACAGACTCATAGAAAGCAAAGTGTTGGACACAATTGCAAGTCTCTATAAAAAAAAAGAATATTCAAAATATAAATCATCATTGAATTGCAATGATATTGAATACGTAATTACAAGTGTAAATTAACAAACTACTGTTACAAAAAAAAATGTTGAAAAGAATGATTTCTGAAATTAAGGATAGATTGATCTCACTGTACAAGTAGTTACTAAGATTGCTGGCCACACAGTCTGGTTATCCAATAAAATGTTCTGATACTTTTTTCAGTAAAATGGTAAAATAGAACATCTTAATAGTAACTGATACTGAAAATAAAAGTGAGTTTTAGATAAATTTATGGTTCTTGTTTAAAAATGATAAACTATTTGTGTAATTTTTGTGGGAAACATTTAGAATTTTTTAATGCTTCCAAACAATTCTTGATAACATTACTTAGTACATTTTGCTGACACTCAAAGCTCACAGGTCAGTGATCCAAAAAATTACTTCATTATAAATTAAGTTAAGAGTCAGAGGAATTATATGTGCCATAAGAGTTTTATGTAGACACAGGATTGTTCTGTTGCTCGTTGAACCAAAAGATGACACAATTGCATTGGCGGCTATTCCCCAAACTAGCTTTATAATTGTTTAATACATTTAATTAAGGAGAATAATGATGGCAGAGCCAACCCACAGAGAGTCTGACATCTGTACACCCAAACCAAGGCACAAGTATTCCTAAATAAAATACTGGGTTTTATCTGGATAATAATATTGTTGTTTTTTTATGGAAAACCCATTTTCCATTAATGCTAAACAGAATTAGGGATGGTATTTTTGTTGTACATTACATGCTTGAAAACTTCAAAGATATTAGCATGAAATTGTATTGAAATTTATGGACTATACTCCAGATATTTGTTTACATTAAGAAGATATACAATTTATGGACAATGATCCACTCATGTAATCCAGGGAGTGTGATTTTAAATGCCTCAACAGCACATTATGATAGACTGTTTATATCTCTTTGAAACAGATTAGAATAATGTTGAAAGATTTTAATATTTCTAAAGACTTGTGTCAGCAAGAGAAAATGAATGCCTAGGTTTTTTTCAGTCATAGGGATGCTTGAGGGAGTGTAACACATGCACTATGTCTATTAGCTTTAATGATTTCAACCAGTTTTAAATGTCTAAACACTCAAATTTAGCTCTCCAACCCTCTGAAAAATAATATGCTTTATAAAATGGTAATGCACTACCTGTAGAAGGTAATTTACTACCTTTTTATTTAATTCAAATGGCTATTTTTTTTCAAGGTCACTATTTAGAAAAGAATAGCTTTACACATCATTTCTTACACAAAGTTGGAGTTAAAGTACTATATAATATTTTACATCTGTCTACTTATCTTACGTCTTTCATGGACATAAAATGTGCTAATATAACATTCATATTAAAAGATTCTTGTTATGACACCCTTCTTCTGATTATGGCAACTTTCTATTGATTGGTTACTACAAAAATATCTGAAGCCTAAGTTATCTTACCTAATGCAGAAAACATATAAGATCTGGTAAACATATTTTAAAATGTTTTAATAATGTACAGATGAAAAACTACTTTTATGGATGTGTTGACATTAATGACAAGGGGACGACTGAACAGGGCAACATCCAAGTGCCAAAGGACTCACTACATTGCCAAAAAATATGGTTTATTTAATATTTTGGTTTTTATTTTAATTATTAGCTGGAATGTGTGGTGAAATGCATGACTATCTGTATTTGTCTTTTTTGTTTTCTTAAATTAAGTTAGCAGTCCAATTTTTAACATACTAGATATTGCCAAATCTAGATAAGGCAGTTTTATATGTCTTTAATTTGACATCAGAAATTGTTGTAGAAATATTCTAATGAAGAAATATTCTTCTAATTAGTTGTCCTACATTCCCATCTGCATGTGATAATTACCACCAGTGAGTGCTATTATTGCCCAGTAAGTGTTCTGCAGCTATTCAAACCACTTGTCAGGTGGTGTGGTCATCACCCTTGGATTGTATTTTAGCTGTGTTCCTGTCAAAAAGGAAGGAGTTCTCCCCAAAGAAACACAAGTAGGTGGAGCAATCTGTGTTCTGATTGCTGCTTTTGAATTTAAAAAGCCTGAGGCACAATATTTAACAGAA
This sequence comes from Atractosteus spatula, assembly GCF_055471065.1. Taxonomy (NCBI): domain Eukaryota; kingdom Metazoa; phylum Chordata; class Actinopteri; order Semionotiformes; family Lepisosteidae; genus Atractosteus; species Atractosteus spatula. The sequence continues at coordinate 34,318,297 of NC_142714.1, forward strand.
GCAAACGTAATTCTTTTACTTATTTTGATTACAAAAATTGTGATGTATGTCCTGTGTAATACATACTTTATATATAGACAAATGGTATGTAAATCTCAAATCAGTTAAAAAATCATTTATACTTATATAAATGTTTACAAAGGGGAACACTAGCTGGTCAAGCCTGTCTTTTGTTCCAGAGCTCTAAATATTCTGCTTACCTGTAAAAATCTTGCATACACTGTTGAAATTCTAAAGAGACAATCTGTGTTTAAGAGCAAGAAATTATATATATATAATTGCCTGAATATTCTGTATGTAGGCACCATGTATCATGTAAAAAATGTAAAAAAGCACTACTATATTATAACTGCTTGAATATCAATAGAACTTGCTATTTATAACAGTTGTTGGAGTTCACAATTACTTTGATAGAAACTTTCCTGGTGTGTCAGTAGGTTAAAGTTATTCATTTTGATACTTATGTATTGTCATTACTATTTAAAATATCCCATCCACAAACTAACTTTAATGTGGAAAATCACCTTACCAGATTTATTTGGTGTGATTTTTTCTTGTCATGACATTTTACTTGAACCATTAAATATTGTTATCTTAAAATAACAGTTCTAAGTACTTTGTATTTTCTCTCGTTTTATGATTGTATATTGTGTTCATCACTTACTACAAAATATTCAATAATGCCTCAGCATGACCTTTAAAGTAATTTATTCTGGGATTTTTTTGCATCTATCCAATTAACCTCAGAACTATGGACAATATCTGCATTATATGCACATATGCATACAGACCACATATGCAATAAAGATTTTACCTTTTTATCACATTCTAGACGTTTAGGTCTTAAAACAACTTTTAGCCATTTTAATATAGTCTCTTACTTGTCTAAAATCAAATCCACCCAATTCTATTAAAAGAGCTGATACGTGGAATATTTACATAATGATTCAAGCGTTAGCTTGCCTTTCTGGATGCAGCAATTGTCATAAATATTTTATTCCTCTTGAGACACCTAAAGATAAAACATTTATGTGTTTTTTTCTAGTTAGATTACATCTCACTTGCATCACAAGTACTAGGAAAAAAGAATTTATTTCATTGACTTGGATGCTAAATCATAGTATATTTTAGTAACATTTCATTTGCTCATCCAAAAGTGTCTAGGAAACTACCTGGGACTGAAAGTTGGCCATGATTCTGTATGTGTCATTTAAACATTAGATTGGCATTTTGAAGGATTTGACTTTACACAGACATGAAATAGGTCAATTCATTTTGCTTATTAACATTTGCTATTAGCAGTGTGTCTACTGTGAAAGTCACAGGCTAGTCGCATGTGTGGTTACTGCTGCAAAGAATACAAGTTGTACATCTGTTACAAATGCTCTGCATCACATTGCACATTGCTAGGCTGGGCTAATTCTAATTCCTGGGCCAATTTTATCAGAAGCCAATTGTAGCAGCATTGCTTGTTAATAAGACAGGATTAAGTGTTGCTGTGCTTTCCTAAGTGAGGCCCCATCTCTCTACCTCATCTCTGTGGTGCAGCCACAGAGAAGCTTTTCATGCAGTTCTGATTTACAGTGTTTTCTCTCCGATAAATGCCCCAAATGGGGATGTGCTCAGCCATGCCTGGCTATCATTATCAGTGGCCATTCCTGACACCCATCTGTCTATGGAATTCCTGGGAACCTCTGGATTGCGGTCCTAGATGTCAGAGGTCATTGTTACTCATCTCTCACCTTGACCAACCAATGAGGAACCTGCAGGGCATGGTAACCCCACATGGGTCTGAAATGCCCGCTAAACTTTCTACCAATCATCACACGTCTGTGTCTTGGTTAAAACGGGCTGCACAAACTCAGAGCTTGCTCACCTCAGCCATTTTTACGTACCCTCAGAGACAATCATGTGACTGCCAGTGTTGTCTGCACTGGGACTTGGACTTTGTTTTGAATGCTGAAGCCGAGGACCCCGTATGTACCCAGACAGAATTCTTCAACAACCAACATGAATGCTCCGCCTGATCAACGGAAGCCTACTGTTGGATCCCTGACGACAATCTGGATAGTTTTATTCAGAAGTAGCACTGTACTGAGAACAAACCAGTCTTCTTCACATCTAAAGAATGACTCGCAGTCACCTCTGTGCATACAGACTCTCTACTAGTAAGCCAGACTACTAGTAGATCCCCGAGAGAGGTGACTGCACTGCGCACCGCAGTTAGATTTCTCCCTCTTTCTGACTCAGAACCGCACCATGATTGGTTGGCATCGAGACAGAACCGTCCCTAGGACAACTATCGAACTCTGCAGTGATTGGACGCAGCCACCAGCTGGCCTCTGGTGTCCATGCCAGAAAACCCAAATCCAGTGGATAAGTAAACCCAATGTTCTAAACTGCATCTCAAGAATTCAGCTGTTACCTCAACACAAGTTGATATCAATTTAATTTAATATCAATTATGCAAAATTTATGAATAATAAGTGCATCTCATATATTGAATCCGTGTGTGTGCGTTGCTGGTTGTTCTGACAATTGATTGTCTAAAAGAATTACCTCGTGGTTACTGCTACAATTAATAAATAGTCCCAGTGAATTCACAAAACTCCTACACAATTAACCTACCAGTATGTGTTTGGACTGTGAGAGGAAACCTGAGCACCCAAAGGAATTCCAGATGAACATGGGGAGAACATACAAAATCCAAACAAATAGCACCCCAGGTCCAGAATTGATCCTAGGGACTGCATCACCTTACCGCTCTTGAAATTACTATTTTAAAACTATTTTGTTAGCATGTTATTGAGACTGGTGGCTTGAAAATGCATTGAACATGCCTTACATTGAAGTTATATTGAGTTATGCCTCAATCTTCATCTGTTGTCTCTTGTATACATGGAACTCCAGTACCACATGATTAACAAATTAAGCACAGTCTATCCAATACTCTGTCATTAATGGCATGATTTATCTAGTGCTTACACAGCAGTTTTAGGTAAGATCACTTTATTAGCCATATACAATTTCTTGCATTGGGAATGTGTCTTTTCGCATACCCCAGCTTGCTCTCTATGAGACACACAGACACACAGATGGGGAGAGAGTAGCTTGGGGTCAGAGGGCAGGGTCACTCATTTATATGTCACCCCTGGAGCAGCTGGAGTTAAGGGCCTTGCTCAGGGACCCAACGGAGTAGGATTCCTCTGTTGGCCGGGGGATACGAACCAGCAACCTTCCAGCCACAGGCACAGATCCTAAGCCACAGAGCCAACACACTGCCCCAAGAAAAGAAAGCTCAGGCCGGGAGCGGGATTCAAACTCCCAACCTCCAGCATGCGGGTCACATGCCAAAGCCATTAAGTCACAAGACTGTATCACTGTCAACCATGAATGATCACTTAATACAAAATGATGCCAAAGCATTAACTATCCAAATTCTGTATACTTTATTTTTCAAAATCATACTTGAATAAATAGAATGATATCAAATACCTTTGAATCATTTCTCAAAAAGAGTAATAAGATGCACAAAATTTTATGCATCTTATTTTTATTTAATTGATTTAATTGTAGGGGTTTTCAGTTAGTACAGAGATGCCATTGTTCTGGGTAGGCTGCTGTGGTAATGTCTCAAACACTACTACAAACTAGAATATTACAAATAAAACATTTTGCTTTTAGTATAGTGCCATGTTGAAAATTATATGTTGTATGAAAATATATACAACATATACAACATATACATATAATCTGTAATATGCAGATTATGCAGAGCAAGACATAGGTCACCAATTGTATTGTACTGTATATGTTTGGCAGGAAAGCATATTTGTGGTCTAGGTTCTTCTTAAAGTTGGAGCCTAAGCCTAGGTCAACATGGATAGCAATACACTATGCTTGAAGAGTATAATATTGAGACTGAAAAAATTGGGGGTGAAGATGAAGTGCATAATATTAAAACACTTCAGAAAGGGATGTGCAATTTTGCATGTGACTGGTATTTCAGTTACAGATTTCCTTAAACACTGCAAGCCAAGTGAGGTATTATGGAGTCAGTTGTCCAGTGCATTTCACCTCATGCACTGTAGTAGTAGTAGTAAGTAGTAAGTAGTAAGTATTGGTGGTTTTGCATTTTTTGTATTTAAACTGTGGTATAAATAATGGTCAGTTTTCGTATTATTTTGGTGTGCAATTGTTTTATGAATGATAAACAATTTAAAAATAAAATTGAAATATATTTACCGAACAAAAGCGAGCACCAACACAAAAAATGATGTTGGAAGACATATATATGTACAGTATATGGAAATGTGTGAAAAAATATTTTTTACAGATATTTGTTTTTGTCTTTCTTTTTTCCACCCTATGCATTTCTAGTTTAACTTGGCTTCCTCAGATTAATAATAAAATAGAAAAGGATACATCAATACAAACAAGAATAACAAGCCACTGTGATAATACTGGCCTTAGAAGCAAGAAATTAAGATGTTATTAAACAAGGAAAAGAACTACATGGTGGAAGAAAACTCACCTGGATAACCCATTAACTATCATGTTTTTTTTTTGTTTCTAAGCGTCTTTTCCACTTTTTTTACCACTCAGAATTAAACAAAAAACACATTTTCAAAAACTAAAACAAGAATTGTGACACCTGGTGCTTTAGGAGCAATAAAATGTTAATGATTCAAGCAAACTTTTCAAGAGTGTATCCCTTGTATCTCCCAAAGAAAACGTAATTACAATATTTTCTTAACTTTATGATGTGTAAAGTAGGTTACCCAATCAATTCAGCAGAGAGAGCCAAAACATCTGGGCAAAGCCATCTTTAAACACATCCAGCTTTGAGCAGAGCTGACTGCAGTAAATTATTTGTTCAATTAAAAAATACTATTGAAGAACAATAGCAAAATAATATACTTTGAACTTTTAAATTATTTAATGACATGGTTTAAGGATTCTCAAGTCTTTGGTGATACACATGCAGGACTGACATTTTCAAAATTATAATATAATTATATAATAGTATAATTTTGAAAAGAGTCATTCAATTAATTATACTGGAAGCCCAAGGGAGTTCTTCTACAAAATTTGTGGTGATTTGTGTTATTCCTTTCCACTTCTTTTTTAGTGTAGAAAACAACAGCCCTTTTTGCAAAATAAAATTAATTGAAAATAAAAATCTTCCACTTTTGTTGTGGAAATGATTAATTTTCCATAATATGTGAGAAGTACGTGTGAAATGACTGCATCCTCATATTCTAGTAAATAGCCTCAGTGGGTGTCAATTGTTTCTTATGTTATTGGTGGTTACTAATTGCATTTGGATTTTTGTTTTGGAATAGTCTTTTACTTTGTTGTGAGACTTGAAAAAGCCTGCACTTTGGTAGGGTCTGTTAAAATATTTTCTACATGCAAAATCAAAGTATGCAAGAGATTTTGTTATTTGTCACCAAAATAGAACATCTTGGTGTTATCTCTTATCTTATGTTTTTCAGTTTTATTAAATAAACCTTTACAATTAGAAGTTCTATGTGTGTGGACTGGGCATTTCTTTATTGACTCTCCTATGGTTTTGTTTTCTTTCAAGCCAATGATGTTTAAAAGACTGCTATTTGCAACATTTTCACAAATTTTAAATATGGTAATATGTATGACCTAATTCCATTTTAGAAAGTTTAGAAACTTATTTTTCTAAACCCCCCTATAACAGCGCAGGAGACCCAAAGCAGTCTAATCTGTTAGTGTTCCATTTGTGCCAGTTTGTGCTGCTGAAAGTAGCTTTCCAACTGCTTTCATCCCCAAGAAATAGTGTTTTCTATTTTGGGTAAGCATGTGACTGTCTATTTAAGTACGTTTACAGCTAGTAAACGTTTTTTATTACGTTTTGTGAAAACCTTCTCATTAATTTACCTACAGTACCAGTATGTCTATGGACTATGGGAGCAGCCAGAGAAAACCCATGCAAATACAGGGAGAGTGTGGAATCTCCACACACAGAGCACCCCAGAAATTGAACTAAAACTGCTTATACCGGTCATTCGACCACCAGAGAGTAAGGGAATTTAAAGATGCCCTTAAACAGAAATCACAATTGAGATTTTCCCATACTTTTAAATACTAAAGCTGCAGGCAAAGTAGCTACTGCCTGTTATCGGTAAATATTAATATTAAGTGTAAATGTTTAAATCTAGATGAAGGCAGTCTGCAAGAACATCTGTAATATTTGATGCATGGTTATCTGTGGATATCACTTCATGGATTTCTTTAAATCAGCAACTTTCCTTATTCATTTTAACATTATTTAGCTTGACCTAAACAAAACTGTTTCATGTCATAATGCATAATGTTACTTGTACTGGAAGTCAAAAATGTAATTTATGTGTCAATGTATTTTGCTTACATACTGTACCAAAAAACTGCATTTTGTCCTTGGTGAGGCATAAATGTCCTGTTCATTTTAAGAATCTAATATTTTAGATATTGAAAATTAATAAATGTCACTGTACAATATCTAAAAGTATTATAAATATTTGTATTTTTCTTTGTCCCCTCATGCCATAACTAGGAGTCAAAATGCATAATAAGGCCTTAGCAAGACCTGCAGAACAGCATGATTGAAAAGAAGATATTGTAAGCATGTCTGTGTGAAACACTATGTAATAAGTGATGAAATGTGGAGCCTAATTAGGAGATCCTAATCCTAATTGGGTGAAAAATGTCAGACGTAAGAGTATTTTTTTCCTAATTTTTTCCTCATGGCACCAGGACGCTGACATACAAAGCTAACAATCTTTTTTGAAGATAGTTAAAACATGTTTACAGTGAAAAGAACAGCTCTTCATGTCTATGTATATTCAGGCTTAAGAACATACTACTCAGATAACTCAGACTGACCCCAGTGCTGAAATATGAACTATTATATGGGCAGAGTGGTGGCTCTGTGGCTAAGGATATACTCATGTGGCTGGAAGGTTGCTGGTTCAAATCCCACAGCCAGCAGAGGAATCCTACTCAGGTGGACTTCTGAGCAAGGCCCTTAACCCCTGCTCCAGAGGCACTGTACAATGGCTGATCCTGCACTCTGACTGCAGGCTTCTCTGTGTCTGTGTGTCTCATGGAGAGCAAGCTGGGGTATGCAGAAAAGACAAATTCCTAATGCAGGAAATTGTATATGGCTAATAAAATGACCTTATCTTATACTCACCAATATAGTCCAAGGCTACCTTTGCTGCATTGAAGGTATACAGCTACACTTGTAATATACTCAGTTACTCCATATCTGTAGTTTATTTGGTTGAATCAGTTGCTTTCAGTTCTATTACTTTTGTTCCTTAAAAATGTTCTGAAAGAACAGCAGTTGGATTCTTTCACCACTTAAAGAGAAATTGTGGCTTGGAAAGAATAATGATCTTTAAGGAACTTTTCTTGGTCTTTAATGGGACTTTGCAAGTTACAATCAGTTATGTTTGTTTTGAAATGTGCAAGATGTTGTGAGAAGCACTGCGTGAGGTGGAGAGCTAAGCAGATGTGTCTCAAGGAAAGTAGAATTTACTGTTGTTCAATGAGAAAAGCTACTGATTCTGAGTAATTTGAAGTATGTAAAAAAACTCATTAATCCTATATATATATATTCTGAGTCACGATGCTTATGAGATATTTACACTTAATTTCTTGCAGGACTCACAGCAGGATAATGAAATTCAGTATAAATACTCCCAGACTCAGTGTTTTGTTTTCAAAGAGTTACATCACAGAAAGGTATAAACACATGTTTGGCACATGTCTGCCTTTTAATGTTCATTCTACATAACACTACTACTACTTGTAATAATAATAATAATTGTTATTATTATTAATTAATAATAAGTATTAATTAATAATTATTAAGGCACTTTATATAATGCCTTCAAAATTTGCATCTCAAGATTTGCAGAATGGTTAAAAATAGGTAAAACAAAGGAAATCAGTTATAAGGATAACACATTTTAAAAATCCAAGCAGTTAGAAGTGCAGCAGAAGATACATGGTCATTTGAAAATTGAGCAGATATTGACACTAAAAAGTAAAAGCCTTTCTGAAAAGAAAGAATTTGAATGCAGATTTTAAATGCACTGTAGGTAGGTGTACCTTTGGTGTTCTATGGGAAACTAATTCAAGAGCTTTGGGGTGTACAAGAGAAGGCCATGCTACCCATAGAATGTACAGATGCAGCCATTCAGAATGCACGTCAAAGGTCTTGTCCACGGCAAGCTTGCTGCACCATACTGCCTGTGAGACAGCTTGCCAAATATAGCTGTTTATCGGCCAAAGAAGATCGATAGTTGGCACTTGAGGTTTGATAGATATTAGTGAAACTGTACCTTCACTTCTTTCTTCTTTAGCGTTTGCACTGCGTGCCGAGCCAGCAAGCAGCATTATCATCAGCTAGGTGTAAAGCCGACAGTCCACCACTGAAGTGCGTCAGTGGGCAGTCGTTCACAATGTGTGACATAATCTGAAGTGCACCACAGCTGCATTTTGGGTCAGTTGCCTGACCCTATTGGACAAGGTTGACTGCACAACTACCCTGACCTGTCTGGAATCGGTTCAATGTTGTCCACAGCCGTTGCTGTAGGTCGAAGCAAGGAGGACAAACAGATGGCTCAGCTACGAAGGAGTGGTTCACGACAATTGTTGTTGACCACTCAGCACTCCAAGCTGAAACAGCTCCCATAACCTCCGGCGGTGGATCCAACCAGACTGGGCGTCTCAAGGACATGAAACATGGATGAAACACAATGTCTGTGTGGAGCATGTAAGGATTTTGTGAATTTACCGGGACAATTTATTAATTGTAGCAGTAATCACGAGGTGATTCATTCTGGCTATTAGAAAACCAATTGATCAGCGACGCACACACACAGATTCAATACATGAGATACATTTATTAATACATAAATTGGGCATATAAAACATATAACAGTCTGCCTGGATACAGATGGAAGATCTTAATGTGTGGGTTATCAAAGTGCAAGGTATATAATAACAAAGAGATGCAAAACACAAAGAGATACAAACAAAGAATATGCTTCAGTATACCATTCAGCTATACTATCGTTAATCAGTCTACATTAGCTACTCAAAAGTAAATACATTACTCATATGAATGGAATTGATATCAACTTGTGTTGAGGTAAGAATTGAATTCTCAAGATGCAATGTAGAACATTGGGTTTACTTATCAAGATATCGATTTGTATTTCCCGGCACAGACACCAAAGACCAGCTTGTGGCTGCATCCAATCACTGTGGTGTTCAGTAGGCATCATCCCGGCATGCTCTGGCTCCCGGCCAACCGGTCAGGGTGCAGCTCAGAGTTGGACATATTAGGAAGAGAGGTTTCTGCTGTGGCAACACACCTGACACTGTCTCTATCAGGGACCTACCAGCAGTCCAGCTGATGAGTAGAAAGTCTCTATGCACAGAGGGTGACTGCAGGTCAGAGCAAGTCACTCTTTAGGGGGAAGAAACTTGGTTTGATTTTGGTGTATCCCTGCTTATTCAGATTGTCAACAAGGGTCCAAACGTATACTCTGGGGATCAAGCGAAGCGTCCACTTTGGCATTGGCTAGCGATTTACGTACGGACATTTTCTGGGCCAACACTTTACTGAAACAAGGTTCCAGTCCCTATACAAACAACACTCACTGTCATGTGATTGTCTCTGAGGGTGTGAAAATTGGCCGGAGAAGCAAAGTTTCTGAGCTGTGCAGTGTCTTTTAAACCAGAACCAAGACAGGTGATGATTGGTCGAAGGTTTAGCAGACATTTCATTCCTGATTGGTTGGTTAAGGTGAGAGATGAGTAACCATGACCTCTGACATCTAGGACTGCAATCCAAATGTTCCCAAGAATCTCACAGACAGATAGGGACCAGGAATGGCCATTGATCATGATAGCCAAGCATGGCTTGGTGCATCCCCATTTGGGAGCTGCTCCTTATCTGAGAGAAAAAAAAATAAATCAGAACTGCATGAATAACTTCTCTGTGAATAACTTCACCACAGAGATGATAAAGAGAGATGGGGCCTCATTTAGGAAAGCACAGCAACACTTAATTCTGACTTATTCATAAGAATTGCAGCTACAAGTGGTAATCTATTATTCGTGTGGAATTTGGCCAAGAGCTTGGCAGTATCTTTCTGTCAACTTAGGTGTTGTGGTGGGATGTTGCTAAGTACCGACAGCCATGGTAGTGGAGCAGGACACAGCGTTCCAGTGATGATACGCATAGACGTGTTTAGTTGCGCATCAACCAGCTTGGTGTGGGATGATCTGGAGCAGACTGGGGCACAGTACTCTGCTGTTGAGTAGCACATGCTTCACTTAATCTGTTTCCCTACTGTAGTTGATTAAAACCACTTAATATAGAATATGAATATGGAATCATGTTGGAGCCATATCACCCTGCAACTCACAACTGACAACCCACTGATCCTAAGCAGATGTGAGCCTGGTTAGTACCTGGATGGCAGACCTCCTGGGAAAAACTAAGGTTGCTGCTGGAAGAGGTATTAGAGGGGCCAGTAGGGGGTGATCACCCTGTGGTCTGTGTGGGTCCTAATGCCCCAGTATAATGACAGGGACACTATATTGTAAAAAGGCACTGTCTTTCGGATGAGACATTAAACCAAGGTCCTGACTCTCTGAAGTCATTAAAAATCCCAGGACGCTTCTCGAAAATTTTGTAATTTTGTCCTGGCCAAATTACCCCATTGCCTTTACCAATCATGGCAACCTAATATTCCCCATCTATAAATTGGCTTCGTTACTCTGTTCTCCTCCCCACTGATAGCTGATGTGTGGTAAGCATTCTGGTGTACTAGGGTGGATGTTGCATATTGGTGGTGGTGGAGGGGAGTTCCTATGTAAAGTGCTATGTAAGGAAGAATTATTATGTAACTAAAGGGACATTTTGGTGGCTGAGAGTAAAAATAACGGAAGTATAATAATATTTGTGAACATTATCAATTATATAAATGTATTCATATAAAATGTTAATATAAAAATAATATAGCTGAAAATAAAAAATATAAGATACTGTATACAACAGTATTCTATCTTTATCATAAGCATTTTATGCATCACATTCTTTAATATGGTCACTTACTATAGTTATTTTGGAAAAGTTTTTACATTTCTGTTTTAACTACATTTCCCATGAACACTTTCTGTGGTTATTGTTGTAATGGAAAATAAAATGTAAATTAGTGCAACACATTGTTGGCTCTATGGTAGAATCCTTTCTGGCTATGCAGGAAGCTGGGGTTGGATTCCAAGACAAAAGTTGTAATTTAACAGAATTGTCTCCTGGGCATAATAAAATCTCTTTCTCCATTTATTAATATAGACTAAATAATATGCATACTATACTGATATTTTTATCAATTTTATATTTACTGATGGAAAAAAGAAACGCAACACTTCCTCCTCCACACTCTGGTGCTCCCGTCTGCATGGAACAGGCTTAAGAGTGACTCATCCATGAAGAGGACCTGATGCCACTGCTGATGAGTCCATCACAAACTCTGTCTGGCCCAAGCCAGTCAGGTGTGACGTCTAGGAGGTGTGAGCAGAGGGCCTCTGATAGGTTGCCTTGTTCTAAGGCCAGGAGCATACAGCCTCACTGTCCTGTCACTGATGTGCACATTGTGTCTGCTGGCAGTTTCAGAAGTAGTTTGGGGGGCAGATCTGAAACGATCTCTCAGTCTGATGTATCGGTCCTGCTCTGGTGTGGTTACTCGAGGGCGACCAGATCTTGGACGGTCATCTGTCTTGCCAGTCTGCTGAAACCTTCTCTGCAGTCGGTACAGAGTGTAGCGGCTTACTCCATAGTGTCCATAGTGTCTGGCACATGACATGCCTGCCTGCCTGCAGCCAATGTTCCTCTCCCTCTCCCTTGTTTCTGGTGACATTTGAGGCATTATGGAATGCACAGAAAACTGACTAAGTGTGGCCTTTTTCTTGCAATGACCTAAGCTTTGAATTAAGGCCTTTTTAAAGGTGACTTGATCAGGCATTGTACCACCTGGACCTCGTTGGGTAAAAGTGCACCTAATGAGCTTTCGTGTGATTGGCAAGTTGCAATGCCTCACTGCACAAGCTGTATTGCTGGTCAGAGGGCTTAAAAGAAATTGAGAACTTTTTGTGAAAGTATATAAGCTATAACTATAGTATTCTCATTCCAGAAAATGTTTAAACAATTGTGATTTATTAATTTGTGAAACAATAAAACAATTAATCATTAATTAAACTGATTAAACAGGGGAGTGTGACTTTTTTGATAAATGGAAATGGAAAAAATACCCGTCTCAAGGGAAGCCCAATCTAAAAAACTGGCTATGATTGCCAACAGACAAATAATTTTGCCTGGCTGTTGTGAAATCTGTCAGGTCCCTCCTAGTACTCGCATCTTCACAGTTGATTGTCTTTTGTCACCCGCTTGTGCAGAAGGAACTTCTGGGATTTTTTATAAAATATTTTATAAATGTTAGTTTCTAAAAATGAAAAAAAATCATGGGTGGGTTTTCAGAGATATTTACAAGCCTGGAGTGGAGTACTGCAAAATGGTAGATAGGATCTCACTATCCCCCTTGTTATATGTTATATGCTATGTTATATTCTCCTGTTTAAAACTTCTACTATATTATAACACAAAATACCACAACATAATAATTTCTAAAATTAATATCAACTATTAACTCGCAACAGACCCTTTTGTGGAAGAACGAGTCAAAGGGTCAAGACAGTGACTATGCGCAGGAAATGTTTTCTGTTCGCACCTAAGACCACTGTCTTAGGTGCAAACAAAAGCCTGTGATTCCTCACACCCATTCAACCAGAGAGAAATGAAACAGATTACAGGATGCCAAATGGCATCTCCCTGTCCTGTTTTGTTTGACTTCTGACACTACCCCTTTCCCTGTATGTTCCTTTGATATGTTAAAGTCTTGCCTACTTTTAATGTATAAAAAGGAAAGTGTAACTTCAGTCCAGTGAGCATGTCTTGAGTGCTAGGGGAAACCCTTTCTCTGTGATATGCTCCCCTTCAACTGATTGAATTAAAGATGTCTGTTTGACAATCTCCCAACCTGAGTGAAGACTGAGTTTTCTTCGACATTTTTAACCTAACAGTTTAACACATTTAGCTAACAGAGTTCTATATTTGTCTCTGACGACCTGAACTTTTTACACTTAAAGAAATATTAACACTTAAACCTTAAAAAACAAAACATAAAAATACAGACATTTAAAAATCCTTACTACTTCAGGTTTAAAGGTCTTAACCTAAAAAAAAAGAAAAGAAAAAAACCTTCCAAAAACCTTCCAGAGATTTACAAATCAGAAGTACTGCAAGCTGGTGGTAAGGATCTAACTATTCCCAACTTGTGCCTCTACCTCATTTCCTGGTTACACATTTTTATTTCAGTTTCCTTATACCATTTAGATTGTATATTTAGCATTAAGACGTAATATTCTTACAAATGAGGGGTTACTAAAATAGTGAGAATCAAGAGTTGATTGAGCAGTTTAGTCAATAAGTAAAATAAAAATTCATAACCCCCAACCTGTAAGTGATTTCTCTAGAATATACCCAAACTTGGTATAATTAGCGGCTTGTGAATTTTTTATTCTTTGCCACAGCTTTGGTGAAAAGAGTAATAATCCAGTCACACTTGATTAAACAAATGTTTATTAACAAGGACAAGACAAACACTGAGCTACATACAACAAAACACACAACATACAAGTTACTATATTTACAGTATGTAACATCAAGACGTTTCCGAAGCCTAGCGTCCTAATCACCCCGAAAACCCCAGACTGCTACTAAATATTGAATATATTCAATAATATTAAATAATGTTCACAGAGGCCACAAAAAGAGATAAGTTGGCTTTTTAATAAATGCAATAAGACCTGCATTTAAATCTCTCTCTTTGCAAATCCAGATGCAACAAAATAAATTGGAGCCTATCTCCCTATTGTAGAAATGCACCCACAAGCAGGAAAGATTAGCTATGAATTGGCTTCATTACTCTGCTCTCCTCCCCACTGATAGCTGATGTGTGGTGAGCGTTCTGGCGCACTATGGCTGCCGTCGCATCATCCAGGTGGATGCTGCACATTGGTGGTGGTGGAGGGGAGTCCCCATTACCTGTAAAGCGCATTGAGTGGAGTGTCCAGAAAAGCACTATATAAGTGTAAGCAATTATTGTTATTATTATTATTATAGATGTCTCTAACCCAGATGTCTTTTACCCAGAAAAACCCAAGTTCCCTAAAAATACAGAACAGCAAGCTTTCTCTAGCAAGGTTCAAATACTTAGCTCCCATCAGGTTTTGTCTGGATGATCATGAAGTAGGGGCTCTCACCTGGCTCAGTCTTCAAGTTCCAATTCCTCTTGGCTCCTCTCTTTTCTCCTCTCTTCTCCTATTCTGCTTCCCTCCTCTCTCTCCCTTTCTGTGGCCTTTATGTGATCTTATATGGTGTGTCCTGGACTGCTCATTTACAATCATTAACCCACAACCTTGATTACCTAGATATACCAAGGTAAACTTAACAAACTGATTTTGATCAGGGGACTCCACATCTCAGCAAACATCCCCTCTGCTTTTGAAGCTGGAAGTGTTTACTCTGCCAGGTGTCACACACTTTATTTAAACTTTTAGAGACACTTCCTAGTCACCTAAAGCTGTTACAATATAAATAATTGTTTCCCTCACCAGGCAAGCAAAGTGTATATTGTACTGTATTTTTTTTAATTCAGACGTTTCAGGAAATGGTATCCTCTGATGAAGATTGAACTAGTCATTCTTTAGTCTTCCATAAGGCTACTTAATAAAATAGTGAACCCATAATTTAATGCAATTTTTTGGTACTTTTCCATATTTGGAAATATAACGTATTGGCATTGCATAAAAAGTAATACAACAATGGTCTTTGAATATAAGATGCTGCTTTTTCTAACCTTTTTAAATATGCACCTCGAAAGACAGGTTGAAACGTAAAATGACTTTGAATTGCATGTAGTCCTTTATAGTCCTATAACGCTTACCAAAGGGAAGGGGAGAGAAAAGTGAGAAACCAGGATGACTGGTATACTTAGCAATACTTCCAGTCTTCCTGAGACAGTGAGTTGTAAAAATGTCCACAATAGAGGGGAGCTGTAATCCAATGACGGACTGGGCTAACCTGATCAGCCCCTGTGACGTCTTTCAGTCAGACAATGAGCTGCTGCCAAACCCTGTCTTTATGTCTTTAGCTTGAAAAAAATATTAACAGCTGCAGAGCATTATGACAAGCTAGAAAAATCAAGTAGATAGCTGTGTCAGTATGTGTAGGCTGCAAGGACCAGATGTAGGTTTATTCCATGCTGAGAGAAAAAAAAGAGCCACAACATTTCAGCTAAGGAGCCTTCTTCAGATGCAAGGGGTAGAGGGAAACAGGCAGATAATAAAGCATTAGAGAACAAAAGACAGGGTAGTCATGAAGGGAGCAGGGGACAAGGAGTACCAACACTCAGGGAGAACTGAAGGAGAGGTGTGAAGTTAAAACCTGCAAATGAATAGAGAAGATTTGAAGGAGATTATCTTGTTGAGATAAGCAGGAAGGTGTGATCCTAGTTTCAGGATAATCCTGGTTTCAGATGTTTTTCTGCAGTAGTTCTGAAATCCCTCTGTAAGGACACAGACAGAGATATCAGTATGATTATGGCCAGAAGTGAAATAGGAAACTTTTGGTTTGGAGAGATCTTTGATCCTCACAGCTCTGACATGTTGCCTGAAAAGGTCTACTGTCTCTTTGCTGTCTCACCACAGCAAAGAGACAGTAGACTCTCCCCGTGCCAGGCGGTCATCCGTATATGTTTCAAGACCACCATGATTATACCAGTCCCAAAGAAGTCTACTGTGTCCTGTCTCAATGACTATCGCCCGGTGGCACTCACACCAATTATCATGAAGTGCTTCAAAAGGCTAGTCATGGGCCACATTAAGTCCAAACTCCCCACCTCTCTGGACCCCCTCCAGTTTGCGTATCATTCCAACTGGTCTACCAATGATGCTGTATCCCTCCCCCTTCACCTTGCCCTGTCCCATCTAGATAAGAGGGACACTTATGTAAGAATGCTGTTCATTGACTTCAGTTCAGCATTCAACACGATCATCCCCCAGAAACTGATAGAAAAACTGAGCTTGCTGAACACCTCCCTCTGTAACTGGATCCTGGACTTTCTGACCGAGAGACCTCAGACAGTCTGGATTGGAAACAATTTCTCTAGTACCACAACACTGAACACCAGAACCCCCCAGGGCTGTGTATTCATCCCACTCCTGTTCACGCTGATAACTCATGACTGCTCTGCTAAGCACAGTGCAAATTACATCATCACGTTTGCTGATGATACGACAGTGGTGGGCCTCATTAGTAACAACAATGAGGCACCATACAGAGAGGAGGTGGAGCAACTAGCAGACTGATGCTTCAACAACAATCTGTCTCTGAATGGCAATAAGACAAAAGAGATGATAATCGACATCAGGAGGGCCCACACTGATCACTCCCCACTGCACATCAATGGCTCCCCTGTGGAGACAGCTAGAAGTACTAAGTTTCTTGCTTGGCGTATCACAGATGACCTCACTTGGACCATCAATACCACCTCCCTAGCTAAAAAAGCACATCAACATCTCCACTTCCTGCTGCAACTGAGAAGGGTAAACCTTTCCCTCCCAGTACTATCCAGATTCTATAGAGGTACCATCGAGAGCATTTTGACAAACTGTATCATTGTTTGGTTTGGGAATTATAAGGTCTCAGACCGCAAGTCCCTGAAACAAATTGTCAATACAGCAAAAAACATCATTGGAGTCTCCCTTCCGTCCATTCAGGACATATACCACAAATACTCCAGTATTGTGACCAATCCCTCCCACCCCTCCAGCAACCTCTTTGCCCTCCTACCATCTGGTTAAAGGTATCGCAGTATATGGGCCAGCTCCACCAGACTCTGTAACAGCTTTTTTATACAGGCTGTCAGGCTTCTCAACACCCTGGTACCTACTGCACCTACTCCAAATATGGAAACCTAATTCTTTTTTGCCTAATATCAGGCATACTGTCTAAAGTATTCTTTGCACAATTCTGAAAAGTAAATTGCACTATACACATTGCACTTTATGTACCCTGTACCCTCTCAGAAATGTCTATATACATTGTCTATAGCATTGTCTTGTCAGTGTCTGTCTGTTTTCACACCGCAGACCTGGAGAACGATATCTTGCCCCTCTGTATACTTGTATATGGCTGGAATGACAAATAAACTTGAACTTGAAGATATGTTAACTGTATACTAACTGGGATGGGTAGCATGGAATAAACTTTCACCTGTTCACAAGCTAGTAAAATCTTTTTCTTAAAAAAATATTTTTATTCTTTAACATAATGTAATTGTTTTCTGAAGTTCCCTTTCCTTTTAGTTGCACTGACTATCCAATGTATGTTACTTAGTGCCTGAAATAATGGGGTATATCTCAAGAATAAAGCAGCACAAATGCTACTTTCTACAGCAGATTGTGTGATTAAGGGTGGTTCAAATCTTGAAACAAAACGGGAAGTACTGCCTTCACAGCATGTATTGTATTTTCAAAATATCGGACACATAAATAGAATACATGAACAAAAAGACTACATTCCCGATATCAAATCCACAATAACCAAACAGTACTATACCATGCAAGTTACCAACTACAGCATACAGATGCAGCCATTCAAAACGAGCGAGATACGCTGCAGAACAACGCGGTGGGTGTGTCGCATCACAACGCGTCAAAATGCAGTTTACTGCATGCAAATTAGATTATGTTAATAGTATCCGGAATCACCTTGTAAAACCGCCAGGTGTAGCTAATAAAGCTTAACCTCTCATGTACAGCATATGAGCTGTCACCAGAAAACACCAAGTTTTGAATCCCGATCACTGCTGAGGGACAATCTTTATCCAATTAAGAATTTAAGTTGTATAACTTTAAATTTAAAACTGTGTATTACAGCATGTTAATCATTAAACATGAAAAGCTGATATATTTTATGAAAGCAAGATTGCTCAGTTGGACAAAAGTACACAACCTAACCTTTATCATAAATATTTTAATTATTCAGAAATATTTTATGCATCAAAGTCTTTACCGAAGATATTACTAATAGTATTAATAATGAATGACCTTGGACAAGTTGTAAGCTCCAAGTATTACCCTGGTCCACTTTCTTTGTAACCGTCTTTGTAAACAAAAAGACTATTTTTTTCATTGCCAAAAAGCAACACCACAGCATTTAGTTGATCCAATCACGTATTCATACAAAGTAAGTTTTGAGAATCTCTGATTCACCATGCCCATAAATGATATTAATTTAGGAACATAAACATATCATGTAAACTGTATATGGTTAGTATTGGTATTTTAAAGAAAAAATACACACCAGTATTCCACTTTCTCCCTAAACATTTTAAGCATCAGTCTTACATGTGGTTATTTTGGAAATGATTTTACATGCTCCTTCTGACCATATTAAGTTTTTATACTTTGTGAAAAGTGATAGTTTTAACTTTTTCTGTGAATTTGCTCGTTATCAGCGTAAACAAAAGCATATTTTCAGAATTTGTTTAACAGGGAATATAATACGGAATTGCGTATCTAAATAAATTAATAACGATATATTATATTAATGTACTGTACCAAAAACAGTAGTATAAGACTTTCTATTGATATGTGTACGTCTGTTTCACTGCTTTCCCTGTGCCTGTGTCTGTGGCCATGATGGCTTAAGTCTCTACCTTATGTCTGAGGTCTGCAGTTCAAGCCCTGCAGTCGCCATTAGTTTTCTTCTAAAATAGCAAATATTATGGACACTATATTGACATTTTTTATATTTCTAAATATCACAACATGTTCAAAGCTAAGTCATTTATAAATAACAACGAATAATTTCAAACTGCTACTGATATTATTACTGATAATAAATATTATCGACACTAAATTGAATTTTTTGGTATTTCTAAATATCACAAAACGCATTTAAAAGACCTCAACTTGTGAAAATATTCACAGCCTCTACTATCTACTATAAAACTATCAGTGAGATAATTCTCTTTTTGAAAACCTTAGGTTTTTCATTGATGCGTAATTACGCACTAACTGGAACACTGGGGGACCGCTGTGTACACACGTTCACAACACGAGAAATACTGCTCAATACGGCTTCGTGAGATAAAAACCATAGGAAGCAGAACAGCGCAGTCTCCAATTACCCAGACTGTAAGCACGGGAATAAAGCTTTCTTTGATTTCTGAAAACCTTTCTTTATTGCCTGTTATAATTCAGCAGGAAAATTCATATTCTTTACTCAACAGCTTTTTAAAAACAGCACCCATTGATGTTCAAATCATGATGTCCATGATTTTTTTACACGTAAGTCTGACACAGCTATATTCGGCTAGTGTGTATTGTCGATTTAGGGTTCTGTAGCATTCCAGTTTATGTTGTTTTTGTACAGATGCAGCCATTCAAAGTATGTGGTACAAACCCGTACTGCACGCAACTACCTATGTCATACCGCGGTACGTGATTGGCTGGCCAAAATGACCGACAGGGGCACTCGGTGCATTGATCAGTAGTGAAAAGATTTTATCATTTAATCTCTTTACTGTGCACATTTTAATCCGCTTAGTATTGAATATTTATATGGAATTTTACAACTAAAGGGAAATTTTAGTAGCTGAGCATAAAAAGAAAAGGAGCATAACGCATCTGAAGGTCATAAACAATATTAATTTAGGAACATAAACATATTATGTAAACTGTACTGTATATGGCTGGTATTGGTAGTTTAAAGAAAAAATACCATTTCTCCCTAAACATTTTAAGCATCAAAGTCTTACATGTGGTTATTTTGGAAACGTTTTTACGTACTCCTTCTGACCATATAATTGTACGTTTATATACTTTGTGAGAAAAGTGATAGTTTTAAGCTTTTCTGAAAATATGCTCGTTATCGGAGTAAACAAAAGCATACTTTTAGAATTTGATTAATAGGGAATATAATATGGAATCACGTATCTAAAGAAATTAATGACGATATAATTATATTCAGGTACTGTAGCACAAACAGTAGTATAAGACTTCCTATTGATATGTGTACAGCTGTTTCACCACCATGCTATGTGTCTGTGGCGTGATCGCTTAAGTAACTACCTTATAAGTGTGAGGTCATGTGTTCAAATCCAGCAATTACTGTGAGTGTTCTTTTAACAAATAAACATTTCTTTAAAAAACTAAAAAAGCAAATATTATTGGCATTATATTGACATTTTTATATTTCGAAATATCACAACATGTTCATACTGTATGTACACAGCGGTACCACAGGGTGTAAGGTGCAAACCTGATGTTGCGCATGTGCCTGGCACTGCGGCCAAGGAGAGCCCGGATGGGGTGTGCGCGCTCTCTATCTCTCAATTCAATTCAATTCAAGGTGCTTTATTAGCATGACCGATGGGTACAATCAGTGTTGCCAAAGCAAATAAAAATAATAAAATATAATAAAAATTAATAATAATAATAAAAATCTCTCTCTCTCGCCTGGAGTGCTGGCTGTGCCGAATTTCACTCCACAAAGTCTGAGTCTCTGTGTCTACATTGTTTGTAAAAGAACCGGTTTCACGGGTTTTTTTCTCACCTTCTTCATTTTCAAAGGAGAATAGGGCAAGTCTTCCAATGAAAGACAGTCTACCCCCCCCCCAAACAGACTGACAAATGTTTTCTTAGAAGACCGCACAAGTAGATGTCTTTAAAATTAGGTTGGGCAAACAATTTTTCTTAAAAAATATTTCTTTTAAGAATTAAAAAAATTGTTTGCCCAACCTAATTTTAAAGACCTCTACTTGTGAAAGTTTTCGCAGCCTGTACATAAAACTGTATACACAATACTGCTGACAGCAGGAAAATTCCTATTCTTTAATTAGCAGCTTATTAAAAACAGCAGCCATGGTGTTCAAACCGTTTTTTTACACAGAAGAGTGACACATTTGTTAGTCTGTTCGTGGGGGGGGAAGTAGACTGTCTATCACTGGAAGACTTGCCTTATTCTCCTTTGAAAACGAAGAAGGTGAGAAAACCCGTGAAACCGGTTTGTTTACAATGTAGACACAGACTCAGACTTTGTGGAGTGAAATTCGGCACAGCCAGCACTCCGGGCGAGAGAGAGAGAGATTTTTATTATTATTATTAATTTTTATGATATTTTATTATTTTTATTTCCTTTGGCAACACTGATTGTACCCATCGTTCATGCTAATAAAGCATCTTGAAATGAATTGAATTGAGAGAGAGAGTGCGCACGCCCCAGCTGGGCGCTCCTCGGCCGCAGTGCCAGGCACATGCGCAATATCGGGTTTGCGCCTTACACCCTGCGGTACCGCTGTGTAGGCAACTCAGGGGTAACACTAGGTACCTGCACATCTGGGTTGTCCTGGGGTGGCACCCTTTGACTCTGCTGAAGCTCGACAGGTGCAGTTGGAGGGAGACATTCTGTCTGTGGAAAAGCAGGTGTCAAATAAGCTTTCAGACGGTTGTGATGAACAACTTGGGTAGTTCCATCAGAGGAATCTTTCTGTCTAATAACATACAGCACCCCATCTCCATCAGCAGGACGTATTAACTGTATAATACAGTTTGACCCTTTCCAACGTGGTGGCAGTTTACACCGTAAATGAGCTGGATCGTTCAACCAAACTAAGACTCCCATGTGGTAAGGTGAGTACTTTACTTTTTTGTCATATTGGGTCTTTTGTTGTAGATGTGTAGCTTCACAATGTTCCTGGCTTGACTGATAAACATGCTGGAGTTTACGACAAACAGATGCAGCATATTCGGCTGGTGTTTCTGGAGATGCAGATTATAGTTCAGCCATAGAAGAAAATAATAGATGAACTGGCAACCGAGCCTCACGACCATGCACCAGATAGAATGGTGTATACCCAGTTCTAGCATGTACACTTGTATTGTAGGTAAGCTAAATGGATCTCAGCAACATGTACCAATCTTCATGTGTTTGATATAAACATTTGGCCAGTTGGTCCTTTAGGAACCAGTTAAATCTTTCAATTAACCCATTACCTGCTGGATGGTAAGAGGAAGTTCGGGTTTTGGTCACTCTTAACTTTACTAAAGTAAAGTTTACTAAACTAAATTTACTAAATCTGACTCAAACTGTCAACCTTGATCTGTGTGGAAATATTCTGGATCTCCATGCTCACTTATGTTTTGTTCAAAAATAAAGTGAGCAACTGTGACTGCACGCTGGTCTTTCATGGGGTACAGGTTCACATACCTAGTAAAATAGTCCTGTATAACAAGAACATACCTGTACCCACTGGGTGAGATAGGGAGTTCAGTTATGTCTGCAGCAACTTTCTGGAATGGTCGACTAGCTTCAATTGTCTGCAGAGGAGCAAGGTTATGGGGTACTGGCATAGCTCTGGATTGACACGCTACACAATGGTGACAATAGCTCTCAATGTACCTAGCCATAAAAGGCCAGTAGAACTGCTCTTGAGCTCAATGAAGTGTCTTTTTGTGACCAAGGTGGCCAACTGTTTGGTTTCCATGTAGAAGCTGTAGCACTTCCTGAACAAGCTTATCGGGAATTACAATGTGAAGATTAGACTCCTCCCCTGGTTGGTTATATGAATAGCGATAAATCAGGTCATTCACTAAATGCAATTTATAGCACTGTTACCACAATACTTTAAGTGCAGGTGAACATTTTATCATTGCCCAAACTGGAGGTCTCTTTCCTATAGCTAACCACACTCGCATTGTGCGCAGTGTAACATCATCCTTTTGATATTGGAGCAAATCAAATGACAGAGCCTGTGACAAGTAAAGAACCGAGTTGACACTTACAGCAGGATGTATAGGTGGTTTTGTGCACTTTGCTTTGGAGGATTCATTACAGTTTGTTCACTACAGGCCCCACTAGTGATGATGTCAGGTGGACGTCTCGACAGAGCATCAGCATTTCCATGTCTCTTACCATCTTGATGTTTGATGACCCAATCATACATATCAAGCTCTAAAGCCCAGCGTGTTCTCCGTCCTGTCGGGTCATGCTCTATAGGGAGTTTCTTCAAGCCCACTAAGGGACGGTGGTCAGTGACAATTATAAAAGAAGAACCTGTTAAAGGAGAAATGTCTGACTGACCATACTATTGCCCACCACTCTCGGTCAAAGGTGGACCAGTTGCGTTCTGTGGCAGTGAGGACATGACTGGCATAGGCTACGACTTTTTCAGTGCCCTGTTGTTCTTGTGCAAGGACTGAGCCTATAGCATCATGTGAGGCATCTGTGTAGAGGATGAATGGCTTTGTGAAGTCTGGGTAAGTCAGTATTGGAGGTGAAGAGAGAACATTACGGAAATACTGAAAGGACTCTTCACATTGGGCTGTCCATGAAAAGGTGGTATGCTTTTGTGTCAGTTGGCGCAAAGGGGCTGCTTTGTCTGCAAATCCCTTAATAAAACGCCGATAATATGAACAGAGACCTATAAAGGCTCGTACCTCTGTGGCTGTTGTAGGGTGTGGCCAATTCAGGACTTTATCTGTCAGTACTGTGTCAGGTTGAATGCCGTCTTTTGATACAATGTGGCATAAAATTGTACAGACTGTTTGAAAAGTTGGCATTTTTGAGGATAAAGTTTGAGGCCTGCCTGATGCAGCCTGCTGAAAACCTCAGTGAGGCTGTCCACATGGTCCTGGAATGTCTTACTGAAAACAATGATGTCATCTAAATAAACTAAAGTTTTGGACCAATGGAGACTGTAACACTAATTCCATTAATCGTTGGAAAATTGGAGGTGCATTTGTCAGACCCATCAGGATTACTTTGAAATGATATAAACAATCATCTGTAGAGAAGGCTGTTTTGTCTTTGTCACTGTCTTCCATTTGAATCTGCCAGTAGCCACTTATTATTACATATCCAATGTACTAAACAATGTGGCTCCAGATAAAGCATCCAAACTATCATCCACACGTGGCAAGGGGTGTGCATCTTTGATTGTGACTGAATTTAAATGTCTATAGTCGATACAAAATACAAAATCTGTATGAGCCATCCTTTTTTCGAACTAATAGTACAGGAGAGGCCCATGGGCTGTGGCTAGGTTCAATCAGGTCAGCATCCAGTAATTGTTGCACTTGTTTATTTCATCCCTCACTAGAGGAGAGGTGCGATATACCCGTTGACGTATTGGAGATGCAGATGATGTCTGAATTTTGTGTTTGATCAAGTCTGTTTTGCCTAGATCAGTTGGGCTTGTACTGAAAACATCGCAATTGTCACATAAAAGAACATTTACTTTTGACAGTTCTTCTGGGGTCAGAGTATCTTTGTCAAAGAGAACATTAGGTAAATTTTGAGGAGCATGAAGCTGACTAACTGTTGCTACACACTCAATGGGGATGTAAAAGTCAGAGGGCATGTTTCCCACAGAGTAGAACTGACCAATGTGTGTCTTCTGGGGTAGTACAATATCCTGGTGAGTGGGGTTAAGCAAGTGAATGAGTGTAAGTCCATTCTCAACCATGGAGAAACTGTACGCAATTGCAAGGTTTCTCTCGGATGACATATCTGGCTCCAGAATTCCCTGGAACCCATGTAGTTTTGCTCCAATTTCAGTGGGGTATGTGACTGAGGCAGGAATAATAATCTCAGTTAGCGGGGGCACTGATACGGGTGACAAAAGTGACACATTGCAGAAGAAGGGCAGTGCTTGTGAAGAAGTAAGTAGGGGAATTGGTTCGTTTCTGAATACAAAGGCACCTGTGGTAACATCAATGGAAGCACCATGTCTCATTAAAAAATCCCATCCAAGTAAAGCATCTTGACTAAAGTCCCGAACAATATACAGATTTATGCTTAAAGTTTGTGAGCCAAGGCGCAATGAAACAGTTAATGACCCTAATATATCAAGTTGCTCACCTGTAAGTGTATGTGCTATTTGAAAATGCTTCATCAAAGGGCGGTGTTTTAGTGCTGGAATGTGCTGTCATAAATTTTCACTAATTAATGACAAACCAGAGCCTGTGTCCAGGAAAATGCTTACTTCCTGATCCTCAATGAATCCCCTTACATAAGGTGTCCATGCTGCGTACTCCAGTGACGGTGATGACATTGACTTGTGGACCACTGACAATGAAGCTGAAGACTGGCCCCCATCTCCAGCTAACACTCATTTCCCTGCCTTTGGGCCTCTGTTAAATGTACATGATGTACACATGATGGTGTTGGACTGGGAGAACGTTGTCTGGAGTGCTCTTTATATCTGTCTCTGTCACTGTCTCTCTCATATCTGGAACTTGAGCTGGTTGGGTCATCTGAACAATGCTTGTACCTCTGCTGAGACATTGCAGACTCTTTTTCAAAGCTGTCAGACCTCCCCCGCTGATGATGGCCTGACACCTGCTGGTCCCAGCGTACAAGCTTGTCATAACCGTGGTGTTGTTGATATGACCTGGCACCAGGACTGGGGCTGCGAAAAGGTCGACTTTGACTGATGCAGCTGCGTGAAGGAGATCTGCCTCTGCTGTATAAGTGACGAGCAGTAGAATCTGTTTGATGTCGACAGTCACAGCAAGGACTGCAGTGGCTATCCCAGGGCCCCTCTGGGGACTGTGGTCTCCTACATGCAGATGAAGACTGGACCTCTGGGGAATTAGAATGGGTACATGCCTGGGTGCGAGTCAGTGATTTTACAGTTTGTCTAGCTGGGCTGCTAGCTTGTCAGCACTGGTATTAGACAAGCTATGGACTGGCGTGGAGAGAGCAGGCGGTGGAGTAGTCATTGACAATGCAGCTGGGAAGATGCCATGGAATGTGGAATGCGCTCTCTCACATTGGCCAGCTACCTTAAGAGCTTCTCAAGAGTGGTGATATCAAACTCATACAACTTTGCTTGCAACTCAAGGTCAAGTCCAACAATGAAACGCTTCAGGATTTCTCTTGAAATGGCAGTTTGCCCATAATCTGGGAAAGCTTGCAGTACAAGGCGACGCAACTCTGCTGTATGCACCTCCAAAAGTTCATTAGGTTGACGCGGCTGTGCATTCAGATATGTTTGAAATGTCCTGAGTTCCTGTTTTTGTCCAAAAACAGATTGCATGTGCTTGCAAGTGCTATCATAATCACATTTCACTGTATCTGGGAGACTGTCCCAATAACTAAATGCAGCACCTGCAAATCTAGATGGAAGAAATTTGGCTATTTGTGTTTTATCCATACCTGAAGTCTCACAGCACACTTGAAAACGTCTAACCCACTGTAAAAAAACTTTCGGTTCCCTCACCAGTGAAATCCGCCGGCAAGACAGCTTTGAAGTGCACCACAGCAGTGAATGTGTCATCGTCAGACATGTCTGTAGACATACTCAATTTCAAAACTGCGACTTTCTGCGAACGGATTCACTCCAAGAATCTTCAGAAATATTTTAGTGATTGTGACTGGACAAAATAAAACCCCAACAAATCCGTATGCAATCTAAAGTCCAGAATAACCGCGTCACAAAGCAAAAAATATTAAAATATCAAAAATGCGATCTGAGAAAATAAAACTAGATGACTAAGCCAGAAGAAGAAAAAGAAAGAATAACAGACACAGCGCGAGCCTGCATTCTCTCCTCAACCGTCCACACCACACTTTTCCCTGGGTCAGAGATTAAATAAAACTTCACTCGCACCAAACATATTACCACACACTGAACACTGAACATGTTAACCCAAATATGTCTCACACTACTGTTTGTGCTACAGTACCTGAATATAATTATATCGTCATTAATTTCTTTAGATACGCGATTCCATATTATATTCCCTATTAATAAAATTCTAAAAGTATGCTTTTGTTTACTCCGATAACGATCCTTTTTGCAGAAAAGCTTAGAGCTATCACTTTTCTCACAAAGTATATAAACGTACAGTAATATGGTCAGAAGAAGCACGTAAAAAATGTTTCCGAAATAACCACATGTAAGACTTTGATGCTTGAAATATTTAGGGAGAAATGGAATACTGGTGTGTATTTTTTCTTTAAACTACCAAGACCAGCCAAATACAGTACAGTTTACATACAGTAATATATTTATGTTCCTACAGATGCAGCCATTCAAAACAAGCGGGCGATACCGCATTATTTTCCGGTGCGCTTGACGCAGTATACCGCAAGTTACGGTATTAATACCGTATATTCTCGCATAGCGCCTCATGAAACCGCATGATACTGCAAATAAAATAATAGTATCCTGAATTTCCGCAAGGTGGAGCTAATAAAGCTCAACCTCTCATGTTTGAGCTGTCGCCATCAAAGTCTTTACCGTAGATATTACTAATAGTATTTACAGTATAATGAATGACCTTGGACAAGCTGTAAACTCAAAGTATTGCCCTGGTCCACATTCTTTTTTTCATTCACCTTTGTAAAAGTAACACCACAGCATTCCGTTGATCCAATCACGCATTTGTTTCCAATAATGCAAAGTACAGGAATTTTTGAGAATCTCCGATTCACCATGCCTTTCACATGTTCATAGAAGATATTGATTTAGGAACATGTATACTGTACTGTATACAGTATGTATATGTATATTTAATGTCTTTACTATGCCCGTTTAAGTATTGAATATTTATATGGAATTTTACCATAACGTGTGTGAAATCCATAAACGATATTAGTTTTGGAACATAAACATACAGTATGTAAACTGTATATGGCTGGTCTCGGTACTTTAAAGAAAAAATACACACCAGTATTCCATTTCTCCCTAAACATTTTAAGCATCGCAGTCTTTAACTAACCTGAAATAACATGTGTATAAAAAGTGGTAGTTTTAAGCTTTTCTGCGAATACGCTCGATACCGGAGTCAACAAGCATACTTTTAGAATTTAATTAATAGGAAATATAATGTGGAATCGCGTATCTAAAGAAATTAATAACGATATCATTTGGTTTCTGTCAATGCACAATGAAACCTATAACTTGATTCTTATGGACGCCCGGTCCCGCCAAGGATTAAAGAAAAACATGGAATCGCGTATCTAAAGAAATAACAGTATACAGTAACTATGTTCATGCACAAACAGTAGCATGTTACATTATTAATTTGGGTGCCAAACAAATAATGCCAGCGGAGAGAGAGAGACACACACACAGTTTTTCATTGTCAAAAAGTAATTGTTTTTTACTTTGTCAGCACCCAGAAAAACGCAAACACGTTTTTAATAAAATGACTTTTATTCATTCTTAATCAGACTCACATTCCCGAATGTCCCCCGCCCCGGTCAAAAAAGGGAAATTTTAGTAGCTAAGCATAAAATGCAGGGGAGCATAACGAAGGTCATAAAGCTCATAAACGATATTAATTTAGGAACTTAAACATATTATGTAAACTGTATGTTGCTGTTATTGGTATTTTAAAGAAAAAATACACACCAATACTCAATTTCTCCCTAAACAGTGGGAGGGGGGAAGAAGCTGCCCAGCCATGTGGAATGCTACAGAACCCCAAACAGACAATACACACTAGCCGAATATTTGACCAAGATATCCAGACACAGCTGTATGAGCTCCACCAGTAAAACTCAAAGTATTATGCTGGTCCACACTATTTGTAACTATTTTATTTTTTCATCGACAAAAAGTAACACCCACCACAGCATTCCATTGATCTAACTAACAAGGATGGGACATTAGCTAGCCAATATGATTAAGGAATAACTTTTTTGTTTATTTCTTTAGCACATTTATTTGAACATTTCCATCGATTGTACAAGCACTGAAAAACTGTTCAATCCCTAGTTCGTCAGGCATTTTCTTTTACTATAACAGATATAAAAACTCCCTTGCTTTTAACAGAGCGTTTCATAATTTCTAACAACGAAAATTATTTAAACTGCGACACTTTTATCATTCAACGAGAGCTCAAAGTATCACAAGGATCCTCAAGAGATCAACAAAGACAATAGAAAAAGATATGTGTACTGTATAAGATACTATCCATGGGAATCCAAGCTTTTTTATCCACGCTAAGTCTTCATTACACAGTGAAGTCAAAATTCCGGGATGTGCCTATACTGTATGTACATTGGGCAAACGTTCTGAGGTGAAATTCTTCCAGCACGGGGGTACCTTTAAAAGTGGAGACGACGGCACCGAATATTTTTGGTGTGCCCTCTCATTAAAGCCCTGGACAAATATGAAGACAGTACGTACAGTTATGATTCAAACTGAATTAAAAACCACACATCCCAGTTACCATGGTGGTGCTTGTGATCATTGCGTTTAACCAATGAAACAGGGCGAAAAATCAGTCACATGAGTTTCGAAAGCTTAACCTACTGTATCAGCAAGACAGCAAAGACATTTTTCCAAGAAAGTTTAGCCTTTGTTACTAATGGAACCACTAAATAAAGACATAAATATAGAAATGGACAATTAATTGACTTTTATATTTCTAAATATCACAACATGTTCGAATCCAAGTCATTTTTAGTAACAATGGGTAAACTGGGTAAACTATCACAAAGCTTTAGAGAACGTTACATTTTTATTATCAACAAATTGTAAATACAACGTTTACATTGGCGTTATTAATTTTTCACTTGAATATATGGAGGATTGTGAGAGGAAACCCCCCCTCTTAGGCTACATTTTTATTAAGAAATGGAGGCTGTATGCGTTACAATATAAACATTTAATGTCAAACTTAAATCAACAATTGATTTAAAGATGATCTGTCAAAGTGCAATGAAACACAATATTGTTGTTGTTGTTATTGTTGTTTTTATCCTGTAAAGCGTTTTGAGAAGCCACCTTTAAAGGCGCTATATAAAGGCGCTGATTCTTATGGAATGTGTTTTTTTCTTCTTTTTTTTCAGCATGGAATAAACCTATTACAGTACTTGATTCTTATGGATGCCCGGTTCCGCCGGGGATTCAAAATAAAACATGGAATCACGTGTCTAAGGAAATAGCAGTATAACTATATCCATGCACAAACAGAAGCATGTTACATTATTAATTTGGGTGTCTCCTCTTGCCAGAAAACGCTAAATTGCATTTTGAGTGCGGTTTTTGACTTTTTTTAAATTACAACCCATACATAAGCTGATACTGTTTAGACTTTTAATTATTTTAAACTGTATTACAGCAGCACAATGTGCTTTTTCACGAAACCTAGAGTAACGAAATGTCTTGCGTTGTACAGCTTTTCAGCTAAATATATTTATCTCTTACACCAGACATTTGAGGTGCCCAACAAAAAATGGTTGAACAGCTCTGTAGGAGGTTTGCAGATCAGATCGGATTCCCTTCCCCCCACAGAAAGACAGACTTATTAGTCGCTATTCACTGCGCGGCGAGCAGCTCCAATTTCAGGCGTAAGCGATAGATCCCAGTTTAGCCGATCTTGTTGTAGCATGTTACAGTTTACTCTTATTAACCATATTCATTTTAAGTGCTTAATGCCATTTTTTGACCACGCACGAATATTCTTATGTCCATATCTTCGCAAGGGAATCAGTGCGAATTGTAATACTAATTAAATGACCGCGGGCACTTTCCACCCCCTCTGACAGCAGGAACATAACCCATTCTCAGCTCAGCAGCTCATTACAATATAAGGTGTTCAAATCTTTTGCTGCCTTTTGCTGCCTCACAAAGCTTTAGAGAATGTAACATTTCTATTATCAACAAATTGTAAATACGACGTTTACATTGGCATTACTAATTTTTCACCTGAGTGTATGGAGGATTGTCAGCTGTCACTGAGAGCAGTTAATTAAATGTATTTTTTGATTCACAATCAGACAAATGCAACATAAATTGTTATCATTGTCTTCTAAGTATCGTAATAAACTTTCAGCATAGCTTTCTCCCCGTTTAAATTTATTTTTCTTGGGATTTTGGGATTAAACGTGGAAAGATTAGATTGTAATCGTTTTAATTTTTTAAATACATTTTAGAAAAGTGTAATCTATACTAAAAAACTGTATTTATTTAATACAACTCGATACTTATATTAATGGAGTTTAGTTGATACTGTTTAAACTTTTAATTATTTTAAATTGTATTACAGAATTGTACACATGCTTTAAAGAGGAGAAAACGCAAGCCTTCTTCAGGTGTGAGGGTCTTCTGCTCAGAATGAAACGCTAAAATGTAATGTAGGCTCTGAATGGGTTCAATTATGATTTGGGCTTGATTAAGGTCACTGCCTTTCATCCAAAATCCTACTTGAATCCTTCTAAACTAAAAATTAGACACGAGAAGGGGCTCTGGTGAAATTTCTCTTTTTTAATTTCTTTTTTTCTTGGAAAAATATCTTACCCACTGCAATCCAGGCACAGAAGGATTAAAAGAAGCCAGACAGGCAGGGGGAAGAGTGAGTTCTAAATAAAGAGGTATCCAGGTAACAGTGAAGGTAACAGCCGCAGACGTGGCCTACTTAGCCCGCCAGGGTTACCCTACTCTCCCGGAGGAGGCCCACCGGGAGATAGCGCTCCAGGCGTTCCTCTGGGCCCTGGCGCTGACTGAGGTGCAGTGCCACGTGATGCTGGCCGCGCCGGTCCTCTTGGAGCAGGCCCTGGCTCTGGCTGAGCAGGCTGATGCCGTATTCGAGGAGACCGGTAGGCACCAACGGAGGGGCGCACGGGGAATCAGATGGGGAGGAGGAGACGCCCAGCGCTGCGATGCTGGGGGAGCGACAACAGCTGGTCATCTGCCACCGCTGTGGGGAGAGGGGACACATCGCATGGGAGTACCGGGCGCTGGAGCCCCGGGGACTCCGGAGGCCGTCAGGAAACGGGAGCGGGGTGGCCTAAAGAGGGGAAGGCTGCCCTTGAGTGACGCTACCCCCACTCCGGAAAGCCAGAAGGAGCGCTTCACCCCGCCTGCTGCCGTGGGAAGGGTTGGCCACAGCCGGGGCTTATTTCTTCCCTGCCTCATCGAGGGCAGACCCTGCCAGGCCCTCGTCGACACTGGTTCGACCATCACCCTGCTGCGGCCTGGTATCCTGCCGGGCACCAAGGCAGCCGGACCCCCAGGGTGCTCACCATGCACTTTGGGGCTGCGAGGGTGAAACACCCCTTCTACAGTACCTTGCCCCAGTCCGTGAGGACTGTATCCTGGGATTGGACTGGTTGCAGCAGGTGGGTGGTTGCCTTGACTTGGGCCGGCGAGAGTTGGTGGGGCAGGGGGAACGAATCAGTTTCGCGGTGGGCAGGGCGGGAGGTGTCCGGGGTGTGTGGGATGACCGGAGCAGGAAGCGGAGGTGGCAGCGGCGGGCATCGCCTAGGCCTGCCGGAGCCGCAGGTGTCGGGGCGAACGTGCCAGAGCTGACTCCCAGTATGGTGAGATAAGCTTGCCCCTACCCGGAGTCTATAAGACACTCTGTGCACTGTGGGAGGCCTTGGAGGTGAGGGACAGGGTGCTGCGCCAGGGGTGGCAGGTGCCCTCCAGTGGCGAGGTCACTGCTTGGCAGCTTCCGGCTGGCCATGTACCGCTTGGAGAACTGCCCCACAGAGCGACCGCAGCACCACAAACTGCCACCTGACCTCGCCGCTGGAGGGTACCCGCCACCCCCGGCGCAGCACTCCGTCCCTCATGACCAAGTCAAGGCAACCACCCACCTGCTGCAACCAGTCCAATCCCAGGATACAGTCCTCACGGACTGGGGCAAGGTACTGTAGAAGGGGTGTTTCACCCTCGCAGCCCCAAAGTGCACGGTGAGTGCCCTGGGGGTCCGGCTGCATCGGTGCCCGGCAGGACACCAGGCCGCAGCAGGGTGATGGTCGAACCGGTGTTGACAAGGGCCTGGAAGGGTCTGCCCTCGGTGAGGCAGGGAAGGAATAAGCCAACTCTTCCCACAGCAGGCAGGGTGAAGTGCTCCTTGCTTAGAATAGCAATATTAGGGACAATCAATTGACAATAAATATAGAAAAGCACATATTAAATTTGGGAAATTTGGTTTCAAAAGTCCTCATATCAACGATGCCTGTACTGTTTTCCTCTACAGTATGCTAATCTATTGTAGTGCATTCGCCCCCCTCTTAGGCTGCGCAAACGATCTTTTAGATTTTTATAGAGAAATAGAGGCTGTACAGTATGCGTTACAATATACACATTTACTGTCAAACTTTAAATCAACAATTGATTTAAAGACGATCTGTCAAAGCAAAATGAAACCTATTACTCGATTCTTATGGACTCCCGGTCCCGCCAGGGATTAAAAAAAAACACGGAATTGCGTATCTAAAGAAATAACAGTATACAGTAACTATGTTCATGCACAAACAGTAGCATGTTACATTATTAATTTGGGTGTCTCCTCTTGCCAGAAAGCACTAAATTGCATTTTGAGTGCGGTTTTGGACTTTTTTTTAAATTACAACGCATATATAAGCTGATATTGTTTAGACTTTTAATTATTTTAAACTATTACAGCAGCACAATGTGCTTTTTCACGAAACCTCCTAGAGTAACGAAATGTCTTGCGTTGTACAGCTTTTCAGCGCCAACACCAACACCAACGCATTAGTATGTTAAAGTGATTTCATTGAGGAGCCTAGCTTTCTTAACTAGTAAGTACTGTACTTACTGGGTTTTGGAGGGGGGGAGGTGTCTTTCGCTGGAAATCTTGCCCCCTTCTACTTTGAAAATACCTGTGAAACCGGTTTAATTCGTCACAGCCAGCACTCCCGCAGAGAGGGTGGTTGTACTTGCAGTGCATCGGTATAGATATGAAAGCCAGAGCCAACCGCTACGCTGCCCACGTGTTATGCTCTTTGTTAATGTCTAAGCCGGAACACAATATTATATCTCATTTTGTATTTCTTTAAAAAAAAATCATTTGCCCAGCCTAACAGTATTGTTCTTATTGTTTTTATCCTGTAAAGCGCTTTGAGGAGCCACCTTTAAAGGCGCCATATACAATGTAGTGGCAATGCTTGTTAATAAGACAGAATTAAGTGTTGCTGTGCTTTCCCAAATGAGGCCCAAATGAGAAGCTATTCATGCAGGCTGATTTAAAGATGTTTACTTTTGATAAGTGACAGCTCCCAAATGGGGATGCACTTAGCTAAGCCTGGCTATCATGATTAATGGTCATCCATTGGCGTTTATCTGTCTAGGGAGTGCCAAATGGACATCTGGACTGCATTCCTAAGTGTCAGAAGTAAGTGACTCATATCTCACCTTGATCAACCAATCAGGAACTGGTAGGGCAGAGTAACCCACATGGGACTCTGATGCCCATAAAACTTTTAGCCAATGAACGAGCTGAAGTTCCTCCAGGTAAAAACAGGCAACACAGAGCTCCAAGAAATTCTGAGATTATTCTAAAGGGAATTCAAAGGAGAATTCCAGGGGTGCGAGACAACTCCAGGCCAGGACAGCCCAGGAGTAGAAAGGCTCCCAAGGGCAGGTCATTCTCGCAGCGCACCTCCTGACCATCCTGAGACTCAGCCCGGACCACCACGGAACGGCCAGTGTGTCCGAGTGCCAGAACTTTCCTCTGTTCTAAGAGTCTAGAGCGGAGGTTGCCAGAGAGTAACCAGAGGATCCACCCGAGGTTAGCATCAGCAGCAAGCCCCGTGAACAGGTCGGAACTGTGGACAGCTGAATCACTATTCAGAGCTAGCGCTTCATCAGGAACGAACCGGTCCTCTTCCTGACTTGCTGGGACCCACAGTATCTTTTCTCCTGTGCACAAACTTTGCTAGTTAAAGCCAACACTAACTAGCCGGTCAGTGAGCATCAGCAGCACACCGTCGCAAGCCGCACAGCACAGCCTGGCATGGAGCCAGAGAGCCCGCAGGAGATCTGAATCTCCAGAGATTGGAAGAGTATTCAACTTCAATGCATTACCGCTCGAGAATTCAATTGTTATCCCAACCAGTTGATATCAATTTAATTCCTAAGAGTTATGTACTGGTTTTGAGTATCCAATGTAGAAGTTATAACCAAGTTCATTTACGAAACGGTCTAAATGAATGACATACTGAACGTATGTCCTCTTGATATATGTAACTCTTCGTAACTGACTGAATATATACTTTTTGTATTCTGATAACCCTCTCGATAAGATCCTTTAGGTTTACATGCATATTCTATGTATTAATAAATGTATCCTCGTGTATTAGTACCTGTGTGTGTGCGTTGTTTGATTTATATCGCATGGTTGGATTCTAAAGCCATTAAAAGAATCATTTTGTGACTTACAGCTACAATTAATAATTGTCCCCGTAAATGTCCAAACCCTACAGAACTGGTGCCTCGTGAGAGCACACTACATTAATTTGGCATCCCTACGTGGGCTATGGTAAGACTGAAATGAGTCAACCAAGCGGAATAATTCAATATAAAAATCCGCAGGTTTCATACACGACAATACAGTGTGCTGAAAGCCGAAAGACAAAAAGTTCCCCTTGCTCTTTAAGCAGTGCTTGATCGTTTTGTGATCTTTTGCGATCTACCGGGTTGATTGCATGCTTGATCTTGTGGTTTTCTGTGGTAGAACTGTGATTTCGTACTTAAAAGTAATACTCTTTAAGTTTAATGATGGTTGCTAAAAGGTCTGAATTCGAGTCGCTATCAAGCACTCTCTCTAGCAGCGACAAGTCTGACCATGATCTCCGCCATATCTTCGTCAGTGGAGAAGCCATTAAAAGAATCATTTTGTGACTTACGGCTACAATTATTAATTGTCCCCGTAAATGCCCAAACCCTACAGAACTGGTGCCTCGTGAGAGCACACTACAACAATAAAGTTCATTATTATTACTATTGTTAATTTGCTGGACAGAGAGGTGAACATTATTACGCAGAAGACAAAGATAGCGATTTACGTTGCATTGTGCATTGTGCTGCTGTAATACAGTTATAAATAATTAAAAGTCTAAACATTATCAGCTTTATTTATGGGTTTTAAACAAAGGTGATTTAAACGCGATTTAAATCAATATAAATGTTTATATTGTAACGCATAGGTGACTATTCATTATTATTAAAATGACTTAAGTTCGATCATGTTGTGATATTTAGAAATATAAATTTGTTTGGTTCGAGTTAAGTTTTATTTAATCTCTGACCAAGGGAAACGTTTTATTTTTTCAAAGAAATGTTTGTTAAAAAAAAGTCATGGCTCCAGCTGGATTCGAACACGCAACGTGTGATGTGGGAGTCAGGAACCTAACCCACAGCGCCACCGGCAAGGTCACATGAGGAGTGTTGAAAAAGCCCTACAAACATTATCAACAGACATCGTACAGCGTGTACAATTCTTGTGTTGCGGTACACGAATATAATTATATCATTATTAATTTCTTTAGATACGCGATTCCATATTATATTCCCTTTAAATCAAATTCTAAAAGTATGCTTGTTGACTCCGGTATCACGTTAGTTAAAGACTTCGATGCTTAAAATGTTTAGGGAGAAATGGAATACTGGTGTGTATTTTTTCTTTAAAGTACCAAGACCAACCATATACTGTATATTTATGTTCCAAAATTAATATCGTTTATGGCCTTCACATGCGTTACAGTATGTTCCTATTCTTTTTATGCTCAGCTACTAAGATTTCCCTTCAGTGGTAAAATTCCATATAAATATTCAATACTAAAACGGGCACAGTAAAGACATTTAAATCTTTCTACGACCGACCAACGCACCATGACTGCCCCTGTCGGTCAATGAATCACGTACTGCGGTATTTTGCATCAACGCACGTCACGATGCGCGAGGCAGTACCCAATTACCCCCGGTACGTGTCTGGGCCGCGCACTTTGAATGGCTGCATCTGTACTTTGTATGATTGGAAACTAATGCATGATCGGATCAACGAAATGCTGTGGGGTTACTTTTTGGCAATGAAAAAAGGATTTTCATTTACAAAGATGGTTACAAAGAATGTGGACCAGGGTAATACTTTGAGTTTACAGCTTGTCCAAGGTCATTCATTATTAACACTATTAGTAATATCTTTGGTAAAGACTTTGATGCATAAAATATTTCTGCATAATTAAAATATTTATGATAAAGGTGGTAGATTGTGTAATTTTGTCCAACTGAGCATTCTTGCTTTTATAAAATATACCAACTTTATAATGTGTGATGATTAACATGCTGATGCTAACATGCTTAATTGAATAAAGATTGTCCCTCAGCAGTGATCGGGATTCGAAACCGAGTGTTTTCTGGAGACAGCTTAAATGCTATACATGAGAGGTTATGCTTTATTAGCTCCACCTGGCAGTTTTACAAGGTGATTCCGGATACTATTAACATAATCTAATTTGCATACGGTAAATTGTGGTAATACGTGTTATGCCGTGTTTAGATGCAACACGCCCACCACACTGTACCACAGCGTACCCCGCCCATTTTGAATGGTTGCATCTGTACTTGCGAGAATACATACTTGCTTTATACTGTCCAACTGAGCAATCTTGCTTTTATAAAATATACTGACTTTTTCATGTTTAATGTGTAAGATGCTATAAGATGCCCCCTTCATAGGCTGGGCAAGCAATTTTTTTAAATTAAGGCAAATGAAAATTAAGGATGTTAATGTGCTAGAGGTGTAAAAAATACAAAAATGCACGTGAGCAAAAAGTTTTAGAAATGGAGTAGGTGTTACTTTGAAATATGCACACAGAAAAAAACCATGACTAGACATAGTCCAGAAGAGGGATGTAGGAACACTTGCTGAGATATACAAAACAAATCACAGAAAGGTGTGTGTTACAAAAGAACATGGAAACATGAAATAGATTTGGCAGAGAGTGAGGAATCAGAAAATTAGCTTGCATTAAAACGGCAGTAGTATAAAGCGACACCTTTCGTCAAACGTTTTGACAGGTGTCATGCCCCCTTTTCATCCAATAGTGCGTTGTTATGGTCGGATGTCCTGCCCCCTCCCGAGCCAATGGTGTGTCGTTAAGGGACGGATGTCCCGCCTTCCCCCACCGAGCGGTCCTGAGCCTCAGGGTCCAAAAACACCCGCCACCGCATGCCCTCGATTTATAAATAAGTGGATAAAAGTGTGTATTAGCAGCGAGGGTTGGAAGGCGATCATGTCTGCCGCGAGGTTAAGTGCGCTCTATTATAACCCTAGGGAATCGGGGAGTTGCGGCAGCATGGGGAGTCTGGTGAGGGCCACGAGATCCCTGGGGTGTGAGTGGCACCAGCCGCGGCCGGGTGGCCGAGTGGTTGGCCCTCACAGCATGTCTCAAAAAACCATCAAGGGTGTGTAAGCACTCACACACACACACACTGACCACGTAAAGTCTCACGGAAAGAATTGCAGGACAAATAGCATGTGAAATGTGAACCACTTTATTTCATCAGTAGGTTTTCAAATACAGAAACATCACAGCATACACTTTTGAACTTTTCACACACGTTACAGACTCCTGTTTGCAATCACCAGTTAAATGTTGGTGCGGAAAATTAGTTTGTTACAT
Organism: Atractosteus spatula; assembly: GCF_055471065.1. NCBI lineage: Eukaryota > Metazoa > Chordata > Actinopteri > Semionotiformes > Lepisosteidae > Atractosteus > Atractosteus spatula. Next base: position 34,356,914 of record NC_142714.1, read on the forward strand.
GTAACTATAACCCCAACATTGCTCAGAAACTTTGATGCATCTGAAAAAGCGTTTATAATGCCCTTCCCCTCATCATGTCTAAAACCATGAGAACCGCACTGGGCGATTCGGTCTAACAGAGCAAAAAAAGTTGCCTGTGTAATCAGAGGGATGGTGTTACCACAGGTTCTATGCAAAACACATTGTATTTTGGAATACACACCGCTGAATCCGCCAGGCTTCCGTTTCTGATCTGAAAACAGCAGAAGCGCAGTAATTTCGCTCATGTTCTTGACATACACATCTATCTCTTTAAAAAATTTAAGGACCTTAGCATTCGACTCATTGATTTTCATATCAAGCTTTGCAGAAAGAAGTGTGTAAGGCACTCTTTGTAAGAATTCAGACGTATACATTCGAAATTCTTCATTCTTTGGCCGATGGCACACCCGTGTCTATAAAACAGAGTGAAAGCTCTATTCACATTGCGTGTATTTCACAGCCCTGGTTTTACATAGATCTTTTTTCGCTTCTGTAAAAATAAGTATAATGTTTCTTTTGCAACGCATCAAAAGTCACGTTTACTATTTTTCCATCTACCTGTTCAAGTAAGGAACGTACATGCTCGTGTGGCGTGTGGTCGTCAATTATGTTTCTCAGCAAGTGTTTTTTACTCTGCTCAGTATCATTTGTAATTGTGTATGCACCCAGGCCCCTGGCGATGTACAGAACAGCTGATAAAATTCGGGCTAAACTGAGACACTTCTAAATTTCTAACTCGGCAACGTCACATCTTCAAACCCATCTGTGTAGCCGACAGCCAGGCATGTGTGACCCCGTTGACCGGGATGGTCAATCAAACAGGCCGGGCATTCATCATACCAGAACCCCCTTTAAACAGTGGTTGACGATGCAACACACTACCGCCTTTACAATCTGGGCCATAACATCGCGCACATTAGGGACATCGTTAGCTAAACTTGGTTGAGCATCATCATTATTAACATTTTGTCTAACACACAAGCATAGACATGAAACACTCAAGCTCGATGGTCGTTTGAAGATCGATGCGTCGACCTCTTCGTTATTCTATTAAAGGAAAAAAGAAAAGGAGGACTTAACAAAATAAATAGGCATGCTTTTTACCTAAAATATTTACCATTTTAACGCCTCTTTTGAGTTAGAGTTTTTCGTTTCCTCCGCACCCGCCGCGGTTTAATATTTACCATTTGTAGCGACTCTTCATCATCAGTCGTTGACAGTTCACCAACACCTGATTCGCCGTCAGAGCTCACATAACAGCCACTGTCACACGCCGCAGAGGGTGGGGTCGGCTTTTGCTAAAAGAAGTATTGAAAATGACATACACTAAGAGCAGATTGAAACAACAATTCCACGATCAGAAAAAATATTTTTTATTTTAGCAGCCTACCTCTTAACATTGCAGAGCAGAGGAATCCGATGTTTCGCCACTCAAAGAAGCCATCTTCGTTGCAGTCAATATCAGGGTGGGTCTGACAGCTCAAGTGATACGCTTCACCACTGTCAAGTCGGTGCAATTAAGAATAAACGCCAATGTCGTAACTGCGCCTACGTAACTCAAGACATTTTTCATTTGGTTGTGATGTTTTAGAACGTCCCACCGTATCTCCAAGCCCCCAAAACCACACGTGTTTTATCGAGAGCAAAAAGTAATCACTTATCAGCTTATTTTTAATAACACATTCTCGACAGCTTTTCAAAAGTTTGAAATGAATTTCCACGTACTGTAAACGTGGAAACTTTAAAAGTATTAACATACAACCCAAACCTCAAATGACGCGGGGTTTGCGTAGAAAAGAAATTACATTGAACCAAAAATGTAAAACTTATCTTTTGAGAAGAGCATTGTGGTGATGGTTTTTATATTTTAGTGGATAGGTCATAAAAGGTTTATAAATAATTTAATAAGTCACATTTACCAGCGATAACTTTTAAGCACGAGTGTGGGGTGTGTCTTAAAGTTATAAAATAAATTAATAACACACATTTAGCTGTGATAACTTTTAAACACAACCGGGACGGATTTTAACGTTATAAAAATAAAATAAATAAATAAAATAAAAATAAGACACATTTATCTTTTTTTTAATAACGCATTCTCGACAGCTTTTCAAAATTTTGAAATGAATTTCCACGTACCGTGAATGTAAAAGTCTTTAAACCTAAGTATTAACATGCAACACAAACCTCAAATGATGGGGAGTTTGCGCAGAAAAGAAATTACATTGAACCAAAAATGTAAAACTTATTTTATCTTTTGAGAAGAGCATTGTGGTGATGGTCTTTATGGTTTAGTGGATAGGTCATAAAAGTTTTAAAAATAATTTAATAAGACACATTTAGCAGTGATAACTTTTAAGCACGAACAACAACAAAAAAATAAATACTTATAACGCTTTCACGACACAGAGGTGGTCATCTTGGGATGGGAGTCGTGAGGGGGGTGGAATCACCGATGAACTGGATCGGCTGTTAAAGGTTATGGGGTGTAGAGATAATGTATGTTTTATCGGACAAACACATGCGGACAATTAGGTGCCCAGGGTCAGGGGGAAGGGTGGGGGTGGTCAACGGGGCCCGCTAAAATTGATCTTATAGCGAAAGTTTATAAATGTTTTAAATATTTAAACAGACACAATTAAAACTAATAATAAACTGCTGGTTATAGTGGTTATAGTTTTTCTTTTGTTTTAAATGTTGTTTTGTATATACGTTTTAGATTTTTATTAATGTAAAGTTTTCTAATTTATAATTCACTACATGTATTTTACGCAAAATGTAAATAATGTTCTTAACTCTGTATTGTGGAAAAATAAAACCCTCAAAACGTCAAGGAAGGGTTGTGAACACGCCGCTATAAAGAAAAGATACATTTTCTTATAGCGATACTGTTAATAAAAAAAACATTTTTCTTAGTAACATTCATAGAGGTCTGATGTTGAATCAGTCACAAGCAGCAGTCCACATTATCGCCGCATTTTAACAGCGATGCCATTTAGGCAGACACAGATGTATGACTTTCAATAATATAGATTTTAAGATTATAACGGTCTTTTCTAAAACGTTTTCTAAAACTGTTTCTTTTAAAATAATTTCTGCAACCCAACACGGTCACACCCCATGGTGCTGCATCAGGAGGAGGTGGAGCAGAGGGCAGCTGAGAGCCCCAGAGGCACAGTCACACTATACAGGTGAGAAGACAGTCCCTCAAATAAAAGAATAAAAGAATTGTTTTACTCTACAGATGAGAGAGGTGGATAGTTCACGCTAACCAAATTCTAACCAGAATCTACAAAAGAATCTTGCAATTGTCTCGTGTTGTAAAATATGGAATTAGCATTTCTGTTTAAGAAATCAATAATGTTCTTGGGAAAGAACAAGGCTTAGGGTGACAATCCATAGGAGTCAAAAAATTCTGCTCCGTCATCATCTGGTAGGTAAATAGCGAGCCAGTGTTCGCCGGGGAGGTCGTGTGGGTGTATATTAACTATTAAACTCAAAGGCCGCCGCTCCAGTCTCTCGATAGGCAGTGCATCGCTAGGGAACACACCTAGAAAACTGTCTCTGGTGTAGCGGTCTCGGGTTAGAATGTCTTCGAGCTGTTTGGTGTTCATCTTTATGTGTAGGTTGTGTGGCCCCCCGTGTTTTTACCTGAAGTCGTAAATGACTTGACGTCTCATATCAAGCTCTATCACATTGTCGAATAGAGCGTACACGACCATGTTAACTGTAGTGGGTAGTGGTTGTGCGAAGCGTATTTCAGCTCTCAGATTACCTGTTTTAATAAGTGAATAATGACCTGTGCACTTGTCGTCGGGGCTGAGGTTGAAAGCGAACAAAGAGTAATCGCGCGCATACTCCTCGTAGTCCACCAGAAGAGGTTTGTCTTTCAGACGCTTCCCAGCTGTTTCCACTAGATTAAAATATTCACGGACGCAATGTCCATTCTGGAAGTTGGGTTGAAGCGGTTTAGTAGGGATCTGTTCACCATCTGCGTAGAGAGCAAAAAAGTTAACGTTGTAGTGTTTAAAATTGGGGTTTTGTGTAAAACTACCACTGAATGCTGAGTTGTCCACAAACCCCAAAATTACCACTTTGTGCAACTGCCCGAGAAAGAGGTTTTCTTGGTTACACACGCGGCTCCCTGGAGGCAGACTGAAGAATTTCATCTGTACGCGGTCTATGGGGTATTTAACGTTGGCCGTCAGGAGTGCTTCGGTGTGTCTGAGTCTGACCCCTGGTGACAGTCTTTTCACAAACAAAGATGCAGAGAGTACGCTCAGTTTGTGTTCTCTGACGTTGTTCATTAAGCAGAAAGCATCTCTGTAGCATGTGAGTTTTATTTTCAGGTCAACGCCATTCAGTAGTAGTTTGTCCTGAAAAAAACAGGTCTGCGTGAATGTGACCCAGGAGCTCCAGTTTCCGGCTTTGCATCGTGTATGATGCTCTTTTTCGGAACCCCTGATTGGGTCCATCCAAAATTGTGGACTCGTGTTGCCCGGCTGTGTCTTTGTAAAAGAGCCAGGTTGAATACTGCGTCTTTAGCGTCTCTTCACTGTAGTTCAGGACAGACTCTATAAAGGCCCTGTATGGATACAGTTGTTGCTCTGGCTGATCAGCCAGTCTCCCACGGTGATGTCAACCTGGCTGAAGATGGCAGCGATGGGGTAATTCACCAGACTCACATGGGCTGCCACATCAATGTCCCTGCCGTCTGCTTCCGTTATTTTACAGGTCAAATAGAGCAGAGTGTTGTTTAAATCTAAATAATCTTCTCCGTTGCCTGCGATGTAGAATTCCAGAGGTGCATTTTCTGTTAGGGCCGTGAGGGGTGGAACTTCTATATAAAAGCTTTTCTCGATGCTTGTTTGTGTAGACGCTAGTTGAAATATGTCCAGCTCCGACTGCGCATTCTGCAGACCTGCTGTGAACAAATGCCATATTTAAAATACGTCTCGTTTCGTTTCTCGTTGATTGCGTCGTGTCATGGCCCTCTTCTTCGTCAGTCTTCAGCTTTTATGAGATGACTGTCTTGTCTTAGCCGTTCTTTTATCAGGTTTCGGCGGCCGCCGATGATGAAATGATGACATCTGTCTTTTTGTCCTGACACCACTACGGATGTATGCTAGACCCGAACCTTCCTTCTGATGTGCTGCCGCTTTAGACATGACCAAGCTTGTAATGTTGCTAACCATGTCTTTGGCGATGTTTTTAGCTGCCGATGCCATGTGCAGCTTAGCTATTTCAAACCCTTGTTTCAGAAAAGGCACGGCTTTTCTAAATGGTGGTCTAAAAATACCACCTATACCAGCGCCGTACTGAACTGGTAGCCCCAAAAATCCTGGTAATCCGTAACCAGCCTGTTGTTTGTAGTAGTGTGTATACAAAGAAGGATCCCCGTAGCTCTTGTTGACCGTCATCCTTTTAGATGTTTGTCACTTTGACAGGTCTGAAATGCAGCTTGACGATAACCTTACCAAATGCAAATGACACATGTTCATTTTGATCCGTCTTTATTTCAATAGTGATGGTGTTAAAATGGTCGATGCTCACCGGCACGTAATGGGGCTTGTCATACAATACTGTGACGAATTCACCATCCACGCCTTTGAAGGGCACACAGCGCAAAAGCGGTGCATAGACATCGCCTATTAACTGGTGTTCTATGATATCTGTGTATACTGTATATACTGTACATGGCGTTAAATCTACCAGTCATATCGATGGGGTACGGTGATTTTACACTTCTGACACCCGATTTGAAACCCAACACCCTCGCCAGATGGTTATGCACGTGCATAACAAGCCAGTTATCACCAACAATCCTTACAGACTGGCTAATGGGGTTGTATTTAAAACTTACATTAGTTAACATGGATTTTTCCACCTTACGTTTCATTATGTGCATGAGCTGCTCGATGTTGCTGTAGTACCCTCTAGGTAAGGTACATGTCTATATAGTCACGAGCTCTTCGCTGACGAACAGAAAATCTTCATCTTAATCAAACGTGTTTAGCATATGCGGATAGTGCAGCTTGACCAGACCCACTTCCCAGCTCCCGTCCAGGTCAATCACCCTTGCTAGATACTCTGTGAAGTACGTGCTGGTGTTCTTTGGAAACATTTTTGAGGATGAATTACTGGCCAGCGTAACATAGAAGCCATTGGGGTTCATTTTTCAGCACCTCTATATGTCTCTGACCTCTGAAGCCTCTACCCAACTATTGAATTTATCGCTCCAGCCGTGCCACTTTACCAGAAGCTGTTTGTTTTTACCACGCCCCCTGGCTGCTAAAATCTTTTGGACGCGATAGACGCTTTCAGCATTGGGGTTTATTTTCTGTAGCTCTTCTGCGTAGAAGGAGCCCTTAATGTCATCGCCTGCGTAGTCCTGCAGCCGAGGTCTGCTCTTTGACAATGAAAATTTAATCTGTGAATGTCTATTCATACCTCTTCTCAAACACTCCCTTTATTTTGAACACCTGCACATGATCACCCGCATTAAATGAAAACTTTGACGGTTTTCTCTTAAAGTGTTACAGTTCTCTGCTCCTCAAGGGAGTTGTCGGTCGTAACAGAAGCCGGGGTTCATTTAATAGTTGTGTGGTAACTACGATTATAAGATTAAATAAGATCAGATAGGAGATTGATATAACAAAAGGTGTTTTTGTGTGTCAGGTACCACCACATTTTTGTTTTAATAGTTCTATTAAACCTCTCTACCACACTATACTTCACATCGCTGGCCGTAACTAAATGTTCAATATTCTCACGTTTGAGAAAAGTTTGGAAGGTCCTGTTAAGAAATTCTTTTCCCTCGTGCGTTTGTAACTTTTTAGGAGTACGACCCTCTTGAAGTATATTTCGGAAAGCGCTTGTCACTACCCCACCAGACTTGGTTTTCAGCAGCACAGCCCAGGCGTATTTAGACAACATGTCTATACATGTTAAGATGTAACAGAAACCATCGTTGAACTCGCTGTATTCTCTCATGTCCATCAAGTCGGCCTGCCACTGCCAGTCCATTTCAGGTACCAGTGTCCTATTTCTCTTAAAGCACACACGCGCCGGCTCGTGCAGCGTATAAGCGAGCTGGCTGGACAACCACTCGGCCACCCGGTCACGGCTGGTGCCGCTCACACCCTGGGATCTCGCGGCCCTCACCAGACTCCCCACTCCTTTTGGACTCTGAGGCTCAGGACCGCTCGGTGGGGGAAGGCGGGACATCCGTCCCTTAACAACACACCATTGGCTCGGGAGGGGCGGGACATCAGACCATAACAACGCACCATTGGCTGAAAAAGGGGGTGTGGCACCTGTCAAAAAGTTTGACGAAAGGTGTCGCTTTATACTACTACAACATTTAAAACAAAAGTAAAACTATAACCAGCAGTTTATTATCAGTGTTAATTGTGTTTGTTTAAAAATTTAAAACGTTTATAAACTTTCGCTGTTTGATTCCACCCCCCTCATGGTCCCAAAGGTGACCATCTCTGTGTCGTGAAAGCGTTATAAGTATTTATTTTTTTGTTGTTGTTCGTGCTTAAAAGTTATCACTGCTAAACGTGTCTTATTAAATTATTTTTAAAACTTTTATGACCTATCCACTAAACTATAAAGACCATCACCACAATGCTCTTCTCAAAAGATAAAATAAGTTTTACATTTTTGGTTCAATGTAATTTCTTTTCTGCGCAAACCCCCCATCATTTGAGGTTTGTGATGCATGTTAAAACTTAGGTTTAAAGACTTTTACATTCACGGTACGTGGAAATTCATTTCAAACTTTTGAAAAACTGTCGAGAATGCATTATTAAAAAACAGCTAAATGTGTCTTATTTTTATTTTATTTATTTATTTTACTTTTATAACATTAAGACCCGTCCCGGTTGTGTTTAAAAGTTATCGTGGCTAAATGTGTGTTATTAATTTATTTTATAACTTTAAGACACACCCCACACTCGTGCTTAAAAGTTATCGCTGGTAAATGTGTCTTATTAAATTATTTTTAAACCTTTTATGACCTATCCACTAAAATATAAAAACCATCACCACAATGCTCTTCTCAAAAGAAAATAAGTTTTACATTTTTGGTTCAATGTAATTTCTTTTCTACGCAAACCCCGCATCATTTGAGGTTTGGGTTGTATGTTAATACTTTAAAAGTTTCCACGTTCACAGTACGTGGAAATTCATTTCCAACTTTTGAAAAGCTGTCGAGAATGTGTTGTTAAAAATAAGCTGATAAGTGATTACTTTTTGCTCTCGATAAAACACGTGTGGTTTTGGGGGCGTGGGGATACGGTGGGACGTTCTAAAACATCACAACCAAATGAAAAATGTCTTGAGTTATGTAGGCGCAGTTACGACGCTGGCGTTTATTCTTAATTGCACCGACTTGACAGTGGTGAAGCGTATCACTTGAGCTGTCAAACTCCCCCCCCCCGATAGTGACTGCAATGAAGATGGCTTCTTTGAGTGGCGAAACATCGGATTCCTCTGCTCTGCAATGTTAAGAGGTAGGCTGCTAAAATAAAAAATATGTTTTCTGATCGTGGAATTGTTGTTTCAATCTGCGCTTGTATGTCATTTTCAACACTTCTTTTAGCAAAAGCCAACCCCACCCTCTGCGGCATGTGATAGTGGCTGTCATGTGAGCACGGCGAATCAGGTGTTGGTGAACTGTCAACGACTGATGATGAAGAGTCGCTACAAATGGTAAATATTAAACCACGGTGGGTGCTGAGGAAACGATAAACTCTAACTCAAAAGAGGCGTTAAAATGGTAAATATTTTAGGTAAAAAGCATGCCTATTTATTTTGTTAAGCCCTCCTTTTCTTTTTTCCTTTAATAGAATAACGAAGAGGTTGACGCATCGATCTTCAAACGACCGTCGAGCTTGAATGTTTCGTGTCTATGCTTGTGTGTTTGACAAAATGTTAATAATGATGATGCTCAACCAAGTTTAGCTAACGATGTCCCTAATGTGCGCGATGTTATGGCCCAGATTGTAAAGGCGGTAGTCTGTTGCATTTTCAACCACTGTTTAAAGGGGGTTCTGGTATGATGAATGCCCGGCCTGTTTGATTGACCATCCCGGTCAATGGGGTCACACATGCCTGGCTGTCGGCTACACAGATGGGTTTGAAGATGTGACGTTTGCCGCGTTAGAAATTTATAAGTCTCTCAGTTTAGCCCGAATTTTATCAGCTGTTCTGTACATCGCCAGGGGCCTGGGTGCATACACCATTACAAATGATACTGAGCAGAGTAAAAAACACTTGCTGAGAAACATAATTGACGACCACACGCCACACGAGCATGTACGCTCCTTACTTGAACAGGTAGATGGAAAAATAGTAAACGTGACTTTTGATGCGTTGCAAAAGAAACATTATACTTATTTTTACAGAAGCGAAAAAAGATCTATGCAAAACCAGGGCTGTGAAATACACGCAATGTGAATAGAGCTTTCACTCTGTTTTATAGACACGGGTGTGCCATCGGCCAAAGAATGAAGAATTTCGAATGTATACGTCTGAATTCTTACAAAGAGTGCCTTACACACTTCTTTCTGCAAAGCTTGATATGAAAATCAATGAGTCGAATGCTAAGGTCCTTAAATTTGTTAAAGAGATAGATGTGTATGTCAAGAACATGAGTGAAATTACTGCGCTTCTGCTGTTTTCAGATCAAAAACGGAAGCCTGGCGGATTCAGCGGTGTGTATTCCAAAATACAATGTGTTTTGCATAGAACCTGTGGTAACACCATCCCTCTGATTACACAGGCAACTTTTTTTGCTCTGTTAGACCGAATCGCCCAGTGCGGTTCTCATGGTGTTAGACATGGTGAGGGGAAGGGCATTATAAACACTTTTTCAGATGCATCATAGTTTCTGAGCTATGTTGGGGTGATAGCTACATGTAACAAACTAATTTTCCACACCAACATTTAACTGGTGATTGCAAACAGGAGTCTGTAACGTGTGTGAAAAGTTCAAAAGTATATGCTGTGATGTTTCTGTATTTGAAAACCTACTGATGAAATAAAGTGGTTCACATTTCACATGCAATTTGTCCTGCAAGTTCTTTCCGTGAGACTTTATGTGGTCAGTGTGTATGTGTGTGTGTGTGAGTGCTTACACACCCTTGATTTTTTGAGACATGCTGTGAGGGCCAACCACTCGGCCACCCGGCCGCACCTGGTGCCACTCACACCCCAGGGATCTTGCGGCCCTCACCAGACTCCCCACGCTGCCGTAACTCCCCTATTCCCTAGGGTTATAATAGAGCGCGCTCAACCCGCTCGGGAGGGGGCGGGACATCCGACCATAACAACGCACCATTGGATGAAAGGGCGGGATATCCGCCCACCACGGACTCCCATTGGCTGAAAAAGGTTGACAAAAGGTGTCGCTTTATAGTACTAACAGCAATTCTGTCAGCGAACATGGTTTCATGGAGAGCTTCTCAGATTGTTTGGCACTCAGGTAGATTGCCAAACGAAAGGATTTGTAAATATACAGTATTTTGTTAAAACAAGTCAGTTTTTTGCAACACATAAAAAATATTTTTCCAAGAAAGATCTGATGATAAGGAAGAAAAATCAACCATTTTTGGGACATAAAAAGTAGTTATTAACTTTCTAAACCTGTTTTCATAGCTTTAAAAGTCATGCAATATCTATGTTAAGCAGGGACACATCATTATATCTCATTTTTTATTTCTTTTTTAAAAACTAAAAAAATCATTTGCCCAGCCTAAGAGGGGGGTTCTGCTCTCATTGAGAGCTGACACTGCTCCATACACTTAAGTGAAAAAATAATAACGCTGATTTAAATGTCATTTTTACAATTTATTAATAATAAAAATGTTAAGTTCTCTAAAGTTTTCTCAGTCAAGTATGATAATTCACCCAGGGAGCTGTGTAAGCATGCATAGGCAGCAAAAGATCAGCTAAACAGGGAATAAAACGCTTTCAGAGAAAACAATGTTTCAGGTGTGAAGAATACAGATTCCTAATTCAATTTCAGCCTAAGCTTGTCCTCACACACCCTGTGATTAGAATATGCACAAAGCACTGAAAGCTTTTACAGTAGATGATCAGGTGTTTCGCAGACGTAAGCATAATACATAATTCAGGCTTTATGAACTCACACCTGGGATTCTATTAATTAAAAAAAATGTTTTTTGTAAAAACTGCACCAGGTATTAGATCTTGTTTATATTATATTTATATCACTGGTGTAGTGTGCTCTCACGAGGCACCAGTTCTGTAGGGGTTTGGGCATTTACTGGGACAATTATTAATTGTAGCAGTAAGTCACAAAATGATTCTTTTAATGGTCTTAGAATTCAACCATGCGGTATAACTCAAACAACGCACACACACGGATACTAATACACAAGAATACATTTATTAATACATAGAATGTGCATATAAACCTAACAGATCTTATCGTGAGGGTTAGCAGAATACAAAAGGTATATATTCATTCAGTTACGAAGAGTTACACATACCAAGAGGACATACGTTCAGCATATCATTCATTTAGACCGTTTCGTAAGTGAACTTGGTTACAACTTGGCTAGGATAACAATTGAATTCTCGAGCAGTAATGCAGTGAAGTTGAATACTCATCCAATCTCTGGGGATTCAGATCTCCTGCAGGCACAAAGAATCAGTTGTAGGCTTGTTGCTGTCCAATCCGTGCTCTCTGGCTCGGTGCTAGGCTGTGCTGTGCGGCTTGCGACGGTGCGCTGCTGATGCTCTCTGAAGACCGGCTAGTTAGTTTTGGCTGAAACTAGCAAGAGTTTGTGCACAGGAGAAAAATGACTGTGGGTCCCAGCAGGTCAGGAAGAAGACCGGTTCGTTCCTGATGAAGCGCTAGTCCTGAATACTGATTCAGCCGTCCACAGTTCCAACCTGTTCAAGAGGCTTGCTGCTGATGCTAACCTCGGGTGTCAACCTCTGGTTACGCACTGGCAACCTCTGCTCTCGACTCTTAGAACAAAGGAAAGTCCTGTTATTTCTGTATGGAATGCATTTTAAGTTTACAAAATTAAAGTGTTTCAAATGTTTAATTAAGAAGTAAAAAGAACTTACAGCTTACACAAAGACTCAAACTACAGTATGGAAAAACGGGTGTTAAGAAGTTGTGGTGCTCTAGAAGTGCTGTCCTAAGGCTAGCCACTGCCCAGTGATAATGAGCGTATTCGCAGAAAAGGTTAAAACAAAGTTTTTACACAGTATATAAACTTAATATAGTCAGAAGGACTATATTAATATATTATTATCTCAGTAATAATATCAGTAGCAGTTTGAGATTATTCGTTGTTATTAATAAATGATTTAGCTTCCAATATGTTTTTATATTTAGAAATATAAAAAAATATAGTGTCCATAATATTTGCTATTTTAGTTTTTCAAAGAAATATTTATTTGTTAAAGGAGAACTAATGACGACAGCTGGGGTTGAACGCCAGACCTCAGGCTTATAAGGCACAAGCTTAAGCCATCACGCCACAGACACAGTCAAAGCAGTGAAACAGCCGTACACATATAGAAAGTCTTATACTACTGCTTATACTTCAGTATATGAATATAATTATATCATTGTATATTATATCATTATTAATTTGTTTAGATATGCGATTCCATATTATATTCCCTATTAATCAAATTCTATGCTGTGTATGCTTTTGTTTACTCTGATAATGAGCGTATTCGCAGAAAAGGTTAAAACATTATCACTTTTCACAAAGTATATAAACTTAATGTGGTCAGAAGGAGCATGTAAAAACATTTCCGAAATAACCACATGTAAGACTTTGATGCTTAAAATGTTTAGGGAGAAAGTGGAATACTGGTGTGTATTTTTTCTTTAAACTACCGATACCAGCCATATATAGTTTACATGATATGTTTATGTTCCTAGATGAATTTCATTTACAATCATCAGATGCGTTATGCTCCTCTTCTTTTTATGCTCAGCTACTAAAATTCCCCTTTAGTTGTAAAATTTCTTACAAATATTCAATGCTAAGCAGATTCAAATGTACACAGCAAAGAGATTAAATGATTAAATCTTTTCACTACCGACCAATCTACCGACCAATGCACCATGAGTGCCCCTGTCGGTCATCTCGGCCAGCCAATCACATACGGCGGTATGACGTAGGTAGTTGCGTGTAGTACGGGTTTGTACCACATACTTTGAATGGCTGCATCTGTACTACTCTTTGCCATGTTACTGTATATTTAAATTTCTGAGTGCCATACACAATCTGATAACAGGTAACCTTGTTGCTGGAGTGTAGTTGAAGGAACTAATGGACAGTGAATTATTTAACCTCCAGCCACTCCTAAACTAAAACCATTCTCATCTCACTCATCAAGCTCCAGTAATCTGATGATGATAAACTACTGTATGTGTCTTGATAGAAAAGGATGTCCAGACAATTTTGAACATATTTAACATATTTAATGAGGTTTATGATAGAATGCGGCTTCAATTTCAAAAGCAAATTTCTTTATCGACAAATTCCAAATGTACCAGTCATATGACCTTTGATTTGAATTATGTGTCTGAAAGCAAAGTACTTCACATAATGTTGGAACTACAGTATCATTCACAGAAGGCTAATATTGACAAAGTAAAAAGTAGGTTATCTTCTCCTGATTTAGCCAAAATAATCACACTCCAATATATATGATCAAGCAAACTTGAAGAAAAGCAATTGATATTGTTACAAATTAAAAGGTGAGGAAAATAGATGGCAGGAAATAAAATAATTAAAATGAATATATTCAAATTAGGGTTGTAGGGTGGTGCAGTGATTAGCATTGCTGCTGCACAGCATTGGGACTCTGAGTTCATGTCCTGGGGTGCTATTTACTTGGAGTTTGTATGTTCCCCTATGTTGGCATAGGTTTCCGCAAGGTGCTTCACTTTCCTCCACTGTCCAAAGACATACTGGTAGGTTATATGGCCTCTGGTAAACTTGGCACTGGTGTGAGTGTGAGTATATTTGTGTCCGTGTGTGCCCTGTGATGGACAGGAGTTCCTGCCTTGTACCTTTTGCTTGCAAGGAAATACTGCAACACCCTTGCAAACCTGTACTGGACAAAGAGGTTAGAAAAGAGATTGATGGAGGAATCCAAATAATACCCAAGGGGTAGATATATGGGTTCTGGTACATGATTTTTTTTCATTCACTGGTGCAGCTCTGGCTAGAATAACAAGTTCAAAACTTGGACAAATATTTCTTATCAAATAAAGTAAGACAAAACTAAATGACACAAAACATTACAAAACATACATTACTTATTCATTACAGTAAACAATCCATCTTAGAGACTTACAAAGTTCCAATTACTTAGCCAGAATATGGTCTCCTAAAGGAAAAGTGGTGGAACTATAGCCTAACATATTATGGTTAGCCTGCAAAATACAATGAAAATAACAATAAATTCACTACCATGAGAACTATTCTTATGCATGTGATGGTATATGCCATTGTATAGTTAATTTCTTTACACTGCTTTTAATTTTAAGTTCAGAACTTTCCCAACAGAATAATTTTTGTTTTGTTTTTGTACAAGGAAACAATTTTGCCAGATACATACAGTACAGTATGGTCATGTTTTGTTGGCTACTGAAGTACAAGGCTAAAGTAAATCTAGATAATAATAATCTAAAAACTAACATAATCTAAAAACATTAAGCAAGAAGATACAAAAATCCCAGATTTATCTCCAAATAGCCATTGACATTAAAAAACACATAATCTAGTGAATGACAGATTTCTAAATGAGATTTCTAAAAAGAATAGAGTTATACATTGCCAAAAAATCTGGTTAATTAATTTATCAAACAGGTTCAGCCTTGTTTAGAGTGACATATTCCAAGAACATTTTTCTTTCCGTTTAAGAAAGATATGATTTATGAGAGTTGCTTGCGTCCTGCTGAATACACAAAATGATTTTCAGATTGCCTAGTGGTAGGAACCATATCCCAAAGCAATCAAGACTGGCTTTACACTGCCATCCCCTCAGGTTTGCTGGGCTCTTCTTTTACAAACCTAGTCATGCACTAATGCCTAACCTGAAGGTCTTACTGTTTTTGTCTAATGGCAGTTCTAAAACCTGGAGGCAATTAATTGTAATGTTTTGAAAAAAAATCTATGAAAATTTCATTCTAATACAAACAATGTTTATACTGAAAATGAAAACAAAATACAAAAATTCAAAAAAGAAATAATACCTAAAAATGCACACTGGTCACTACATTATTTTTGGTTTATTTTTGTTAGAGAAAATATTTTATGTAAATAACATCCTGATAATCTTAATAAAGATTTTCTAGTATGCAAGAAATATTTCTATAAAATTAACAATGAAACGTAAATACATTTAGTGGCCCTCCAGTACTTAAATAGCTTTATCATATTTACATAAATCAGAAAATATTATAACTTACATCAGTGTGAAGTCACTGGGTATTTCCATGAATCCAGAACTGAAAGATAGGGGCAATAAGAAATCTGCACACTCTGGAAGTTTGAGCAGGTGAGTGAGAGAGCTTTGCTTCATTGATCTGATCTCTTTGGGTGGGTCTCAACATATTTGGTTTCTTCTGAAATATTATTCCTCCATCTTCTTCAGTCAAGGGCTATAATCTCTCAAGAGATGATACTATTACAGCTGGGTGTGGGTTGTAAAATTGAAAAATAATGAATTTCAGTTTTGGTGTTTACCTAGCTGTGAGTGATCTTACAGACAGGTAAACACAACTGATCAAAGGGAAATTTCCAGTGAATGATTCATTCTAAAGAATAAACATTCATCACACTATGATACAGCATAAAAATACAGAGTAAAAAAAAGACCAGACAGCAAGGAGTTAAACTCTTAATGCCTACAGAGCTCACATCAGAGATAATCTGCCTTCTAACTAAATACAATGCAACCTGCAATTAAATCTCTCTCTCTCTCTGCACCCTGGATGCCACAAAATAAACGGGAGCCTATATCCTTATCCATAAAAATGCACCCTAAACAGGAAAGACGTTTCTAACTCAAGTATCTTTTACACAGGAAACCCAAGTTCCCTAAAAACACAGAATATCATGCTCTCTCTAACAAGATTCCAATACCTACCTTTAGTCAGGTTTGGTTTGGATGATCGTTAA
Organism: Atractosteus spatula; assembly: GCF_055471065.1. Classification (NCBI taxonomy): domain Eukaryota; kingdom Metazoa; phylum Chordata; class Actinopteri; order Semionotiformes; family Lepisosteidae; genus Atractosteus; species Atractosteus spatula. The sequence continues at coordinate 34,373,131 of NC_142714.1, forward strand.
ATAGGGGCTGTTGCCTGGCCCAAGCTTCAACTCCCAACTCCTCCAGAATTCTTTCTGCTTGCCTGCTTCTTGTTTCTTCCATCTCTCCGTGCTCTTAATGTGATCTTCTATTGCGTGTATCTGTACTGCTCCTTGACAATCATTAATCCGCAACTTACCTAGATATACTAAGGTAAACTTTACTATTGTTTCTCCTCAAGGGACCCCCAGACCTCAGCAAACATCCTCTCACCTTTGAAGCTGAAGCTTTGAAGTGTTTACTTTGCCAAGTATGACAGTGAAGACGTGTTACACCTTTAAGTGAGCCAGCGACTGTTGAGCCAGTGACGATATTGTGTGGCTCTGCGGGCATTTTTCTGTAAACTGAAGAGTTGTAGAGGAGATATATTGTGTATTGCCTTTTTTTTATATATGTAAAAAATGCTCCAATTTAAATGCAATACGGAATATATTATTAATAATATTAATAATTAATGACCTTGGATGAACTGGAAACTGACGAGTTATAGAGAAGACACATCGAGTCTGGTCTTTTCAGCTTGGAATTTAACCTTTATAGTGATCATTGTGGCTATATTTTTTACATAGCTGGATGTGTAAAAATAGTTTGTTATTATAGATTGTTGCGAACACGATGTGCCTCTTTTAGGTCATTACACCCTTCCTTCGGATGAGATGTAAAACCGAGGTCCTGACTCTCTTTGGTCATTGAAAATCCCAGGGCATTTCCTGAAAAGATAAGGGGTGTTACCTCAGCATCCTGACCGAATTTCCCATTGGGTTTACCAATCATGGCCTCCTAATAATCCACACTATGAATTGGCTTCATTATTCTGTTCTCCTCCCCACTGATAGGTGATGTGTGGTGAGTGTTCTGGCGCACTATGGCTGCCGTCGCATCATCCAGATGGATGCTGCACATTGGTGGTAGTAGAGGGGAGTCCCCCTTACCTGTAAAGCGCTTTGAGCGGAGTGTCCGGAAAAGCGCTATAGAAGTGTAAGCAATTATTATTATTTTTATTATTATTATTGAGAAAATTTATATTTTGTCTTAATACAAATTTCAGCAACGAGAAATTAAAATTTTGATTAAGAAAAATATTTGGACTGGTAGTATACCATGGACTACAGCAATACTACCAGCTATATAAATATATTATATTTAGATCCTTAAATTAATATTTCATACAAACTGTACTGTACTGGCTTTGAAACCATGCAGTATCATACTGTATATACAGTATATTTATACAGTATACAAACTCAGAGCCATTCATTGCCATGTGCGCTACTGTTTCGGTATATCCGTGGATCTGACTTCATAGGATTCAAGTTTGAGGAAAAGTGGGAGGCGAGACCCGGGGGGGATGGGGTGTTATTTTGGTTATAATATGAGTCCCTGAGGCATATCGTCCGAATGATAAAAAATAAACCTTTCATGAGTTTGCGAGAGAGAAAAAGGTACCTTTCCAGAAGTCAGAAGTGCAAAGCAGGCGAGTTTGGCAAACAGCTAATGTTGCTTAAAGAATTTAAAATCTACTTGACTGACGTTGTAGTTCTCGTGTAATTGAGCAGAAAGTCACTTTGCTCTTACAAAGGGCTCTGTAAGACTTTGTGTTAACACACTGCACCCTTTTGAATGGATTTTAATCACCTTTATTACCTTTGTCTGTCTGGGGCATGGGGGTTGTATCCTTTCCTCAGTTTAACATCTGATACATCCCCACTAAACCGAGAGACTAAAACCTGCTATCGATAAAACCTTGGGAAATTTCTCAGACTGCTCCAGAGTTGGGCACAGAGTAAAATCCTCTAAACTGAAAGCCACGATGAACACCACAATTACCCGTAATACAACCTTTAGTACCTATAATACAAAGGACCACTACAAACTAAAACAACTTCCAGTTCAGTACGTGTGAAACCAAGGAAAAAATATCGGCTCCACAAAACAAATCAAAGATACACAAAAATCACATTCTTCTCTTTAATCCAGGAATTTAAACCAGGAATTACTTGGCTAATGCTGCATCAGTGACTATTGGGAATTTGTATTGATGGAGAGTGAAATTAAAGCCCACTTCCCTTCCCCTACTGCGAGGTGATAATACGCTAGCTGGCTGGCACAAAACAATCCCTTCTTTCCGAGTATGCTGGAGATGGTCTGGAGGTTAATTCATTCGTCCTATTATTAAAAGACCTGCTGATCTGCTTCACACCACAGGGAGAGGGGAGAATGTGAATTTTTTGTGTGCCAAATGTGTGTTGCATTTACAAAAATCACAATGTTTTTAAAATTTAATTAAAAAGTAAACAAAAAACTTACAGCATACACAAAGATTCTAAGCTGATCATGGGGAAGAAAAATTACCTGTTTTTCACTAATTTTTTTTTAACAATCTAAACCCATTTTGTTATGGTTTTTAAAGTCATGCAATGTTTATTTTTGGCAGGGACACGTTATTGTTTCTTATTTTTGATTTTAATAATCAGTTGCCCATCATGCCATACAATATTATGTTACATTTTTTTATGTTTTTGAGAGACTTCAGAATGCTTCAACTGATTCATAAAAACGTAGCATAATGCATTCTTGCGTAATGAACTTGCTTACACCTGGGATCCACTTTATTCAAACTAAGTGTTATGCACCGCCCTTGTCTGTTCAGTCTTTCTGTGGTTTCAGTGCATTAGTTCAAGGCATTGAAATGAGTTTTATGAAAGTGTCTTTACATCGTATACATCTGCAGTGAGACCTAGTTAAGGGGTTTGTTAGAGTTGAGGTACTTCCTTCGCTACCCATTAAAGGGGTAAACTTTATTTCAGGAAATGACCTGGCAGGGGGTAGAGTACAGCCTATTGTTTTTTTTTTCCTTGCTTTAACAAACATGTTTGTTTTTATGGGTGGGGGTGTTACGTCCCAAGTGTGTCCGTATGTTTTTTTTCCACTTCCTGTATTCAGCTACCCCCATATTGGTCCATCACTACACAATCTTTGCCATTGTGATATCATCTTCAACCACCTCTCGACCAATCAGAATTCAATTTCTTCAGTATTTAACTTGGAGGTTTTCAGAATGAAGGGGCCTTTCGCTGGACTTAGGTTCTGCTCGGCTCAGCTTTGTTTCGCTTTCATTTTGCTTCGGCTTTGTTGGTTTGTGTTGGTCTTGTACTTTCGTTTGTTTGTGTTATCCTTTATTTTGCTGTTACCTTGGCCTAACGTGTTATATCAACCTCTGTGCTCTTTTGTACCCTATTCCTTTTCTACACTCGTTTGAATAAAATTGCTACCAGGTACTAGATATTGTTTAAATAAAAGCTGTGAACATCTTTTCACATATTGCAATCTTTAAAATGCCTGTGGTTTGAAGGCTCTGTGCCATTTTTTGCAAAGTTTTTGACATCTGAAACATTGTATCTCATAAATAGGCGTTTTAATAAGAAAGCGAAGGTTATGAAAACTGGAGAAAACAAATGACTCTGTAAAAGATACAAAAAGTTTGAAATTATTATTTATTATGAATAAATTAATACTGTTAATAATGATCAGATACATTATTATAGTTTCAGTGGTCTTTTTAATACCACTTTGTTATTCTCAATTATAATTATAATATGTAAAATTTCATTTTAAGGCTTTTTGTAAAGCTTTTTGTTAAATTTCCCCACTGAATAAAGTGTTTTGAATTGAAATAAACTGGTTGACAGTATTCATGTTTGCTCATTCACGTTTTTATTTCATTATTAATATCACTTAACATTGAATAGGTTGTGATATATAAAAAAACAATAAATAATTGTTAATAAAGCGTACATAATATTTACTATTCTATATTTTAAAAACTTATGCCCTAAGCAGGTATTGAACTCGAATCTTCTCTGTTGACAAACCCGCAACACCAGCTGGCAACTCAGAAACATGGCTGAAACAAACAGTTTAAAATGTTTCAAAAGTAATCATGAGTGAATGAATCAAAGAAAAAATAAAACATGTTTACAAAGAAAGTGTACTACAGTAATACTACAAGCTATATAAATATATTATATTTAGATCCTTAAATTAATAGTTATTGATTTCTTTAGTTACGCAATTCCATATTATAATGTTATTAATAATAATTTAATATCATTAATAGTGATCAGATATGTTATTATAGTTCAGTTTCAGTGGTGTTTTTTTAATATTGCTTTGTTATTCTTGATTATAATTATAATATATACTATTTCATTATAAGACTTGTTGTAAAGTCTTGTCTTGAATTGCCCCATTGGGATTCAGTATTTTGAACTGAATTGAATTTAATTGAATTTAACCGTTTTTTACTGCCACTGTTGACAGTATTCACATTTTCAATTTATTTATTGAACACATTGTGAGATCTAAAAATAAAATGTCAATACAATGTACATAATATTTACTTTTTTTTTAAAATGAGTCTTTATTTGTTTTTCGTGCCTTGACAGGGAATTGAACACTGATCACTGAACACTGACCAAAACATCATTTAGAAACAGTGCTTAAACAGACAGGTTAAAATGTTTCCAATGTAATCACGAGCGAATGAGTTTCTAACATAGAAAGGGTAAAAATATTATAGCTTTTTACAAAATATATAAAGTTAATATATTCAGAACGAGAATGTCAAAACTTTTCCAAAATAACCACAGTAAGTGACTGAGTTAAAGACTTTGATGCATAAAATGTTTATGAAGAAAGTGGAATATTGTTTTGTACTTTTTTATTTAAACTACCACTACCAGCCATATATAGTATGTATAATATATTTATATTTCTAAATTAATATTGTTTTTGAGGAAATGACATTCAGAGACATTATGCTCCTGTTATTTTTATGCTCAGATACCCACATTTCTATTTAGTTGGAAAAATTCTGTATTAATATTCCATATTTATGGATTTAAACATGCACAGTACAGAGATTAAATGAAGCAATCTTTTCACTAACAACTAATGCACTACAAGTGCCACCTGTCAATCATTTTGGCCAGTGAATCATGTACTGCAACTGCCTGTAGCTCAAATCCTGCAGTACGGGGTTTACCGTGCATTTTGAATGGCTACATCTGTATATCTTACAAATTGGCAGTGTCACTGATCAGAGTAAGATCAACGGAAGGCAACAATTTATTGTGAAAAATAAGAAATTGTCTTTTTACAACTTGCAGTTAATGGAATAATTACTATAGTTACTAAATAAGCATGGATTTGTTTATTAAAATTAGCAATATCAGATTCATGTTAGATGCAATGTCCATTGCATTTTCATAAATCTTGATAAAGCACTGAATTAATTATCCAAGAATCATATTATGAAGTTTAGGAATCAAGTAAAAACTACAGGTAAAAATGTATGAGTGATACGTTTCTTGTATATATAACCTTCATACAGTTTCACATGATTGTACCGACATATTTTTAGACCCATCGCCTTTTGGTTATTAGTACTTCAAACGTTTATACTTTGCTATAATTGTCAGAGAATACTTTTTTCTACTGTAGTTAAAGGATTTTAAAATGATAAAAGCTAATAGCTATTACCCAATAATATTCAAGAAGACAAATTCTCCCTTAACCTTGCTGTTAATGAAAAGGATAAATGGGATAGGATAGATGGCATTGATAGATAAAAAGATGAAGGTGTGTTACTAACATCTATCAATATCATGAAGCATATCTGACAAAATGTGATGTGGTTTTCTTTGGTTTACCAGTTTTATTCTATTACTGCAATTGGCAATTGACCAGTGCTTAAATTAATCACATTAGTGGTTTTGCTGACAGCAAAAATTGAAATCTATTCAACAAATAGAAAAGCTAATTAAATCGGTAACTGATATTCCATGGTATAGACTGCTGTCCCAAGCAGTAATGTAGCTGCCTCTGTGTTATGTTGGTCCACTCCTGCTTACTTATAAACATTATTAAATTATACACATCTGGTAAAGTACCAATTCAATTTACAATAATCTAAATTAAAGAAATAATCTGAAAAGTAAAATAAAAGGTGTGCAACAATGGTCTTTACAGTTTTTCTGTTCATAAATATTATTGTTGATGTGTTATGGATGTTTTAAGAGCTAAATATTTTTCGGAGTACCTGCATGAACCCAGTAATGGACATAGACCCTGCTCTGTAGTGACCTGCAGCACATTTTTATCTCAATTTCTTTATTTGTTTTGTTGTTTTTTCTTTTGCTTTCTATTTTCAATTTTTAATTGCTTGATCCTCATTCAAGTGGAGGATGATTGGTACAGATGCAGCCATTCAAAACGAGCGGGGTATAACGTGATAGGCGTGTTGCAATGAAACGCATCATTTTGTGATGTACTATATGCAAATTAGATTATGTTAATAGTATCCGGAATCACCTTGTAAAACCACCAGGTGGAGCTAATAAAGTTTAACCTCTCATATACAGCATTTAAGCTGTCACCAGAAAACACTGTTTTGAATCCCGATCACTGCTGAGGGACAATCTTTATCCAATTAAGAATTTAAGCTGTATACTCTTTAGACTTTTAAATTTAAACTATGTATTACAGCATTTTAATCATTATACATTAAAAAGTTTGTATATTTTATGAAAGCAAGATTGCTTAGTTGGACAAAAGTACACAACCTACCACCTTTATCATAAATATTTTAATTATGCAGAAATATTTTATGCACCAAAGTCTTTACCGAAGATATTACTAATAGTGTTAATAATGAATGACCTTGGACAAGCTGTAAGCTCCAAGTATTACCCTGGTCCACTTTCTTTGTAACTGTCTTTGTAAACAAAATTACTTTATTTTTTCATTGATAAAAAGTAACACCACACCATTTTGTTGATCCGATCACGCATTCGTTTGCAATCATACTGTTAAGGCTCCAGCCAGTAAAACCGAAACCAAATAAGGAACCCACTTGCAGGAGCTAACAAAATACCCTGAAGAAGATCTTAACTGTAAAACGAAACCAAGTCCAAAGGGGAAGCCAGTAAACCTAAAATCAGGGAGTGAGTACCAAAGCCAAGCCATGATCCAAATACCGTAGGTGAAGGAGTTAGCCAAGAGTCCAGGGGAAGCCAGTGATCCAAAAATCAGGGTTTGAGTAACTGAAGCCAAGCCGTAATCCAAAAACCGTAGTCGAAGGAGGAAACCAAAGTCCGTAGCTAACAGAGTAACAATAGGGTAGAAGGCGAAGCGCAACAAAGAAGCTCAAACGGAAAACCAATACTGAGCGAGGAGGTAGGGAAAGACTAGTGCTTAAGTACAAGATGAGACGGAGGTGTGGTGATGAATACGTACACTGATAGGTAGACTAATGAACTAAGACTATGCCTTCTTCTGCCTCTTCTGTTGCCGGGAGACAGGGATCGTAACACATACAAAGTAAGTCTTGAGAATCTCCGATTTCTAGTGGCAGCCTGTTACAGCAGCACTGTGTCTTTTTGTTGTCTTTTTGTTTCTTTTAGTTAGTTTTAGTGAGTTAGTGTTTTTCTTTCATATCTTTGCTGGCGACTAGATTTGCGAACACAACACGATGGATACTAGGGAGCTGAGATACTTTTTCTTATTTTTTCTGCTGCTCGTACCACTGTTTTCCTCGGGTTGCAAAGCCGATAGCTACAGAGGCATTGTTTACACATGTGACCAGCTGGTCGTGCTAGCACGTCCGGCTCTATTCACCGGAAAGAAGCTGAGGAGGAAACGCAGAGGCTGTAGGGGTGGTGTGACGCGAAAGGTGAATAGAAGGAGATTTAAACCCTATCTTCCTTTGATCATTATGGGAAATGTAAGGTCTTAAGCGAACAAGATGGACAAGCTGGGAGCATTGGTGAATAGTCAGAGGGACTATAGAGAATGTAGTATCATGTGTTTCACTGAGATATGGCTACAGGAACTTATTCTGAACTCGAATGATACCATCGGCGGCTTTCAGACTGTGCGGGCGGACAGAAACACCACTGAGAGCAGTAAGAGGAAAGGAGGGGGGCTCGCGGTGCTTGTTAACAACAGATGGTGTAATCCTGGAAATATTCATGTTAAGGAGTGCTTCTGTAGCCCGGACATTGAATTGATTGTCATCGGACTGTGTCCATACTATCTACCGCAGGAGTTTACATGTGCCATCTTTGTTATTGTTAACATTCCGCCTACGACAAATGCAGAGGCAGCATGTGACGTCATATACTCAGTCGCAGCCAGGCTACAAACAAAACACCCTAGCGCTTTTATGGCTATTTCAGGGGACTTTAATCATGTCTCTATTTCCACTACTTTGCCTACTTTCCACCAGTTTGTTAAGTGCTCGACCAGAGAAAACAAAATACTGGACTTATTATATGCCTATGCTAAGGACGCATATAGTTCCACAGCCCGTCCCCCTTGGAAGATTAGATCACAACCTTGTCCTTCTTACAACACTATACAAGCCTATTGTCCAGCGCCAACCTGTGACCATGAGGACTGTGAGGAGATGGTCTCAGGAGGCTATGGAAAATCTAAGTGGTGCTTTGGAGGCTACCAACTGGGATGTGCTGTGCGAGCCACATGGGGACGACATAGACAACATGGTGGACTGTGTTACTGACTACATTAACTTCTACGTAGACAACACCAATTTCCACCAAAGATGTACACTGCTTTCACAACAACAAACCCTGGATCACCAGTGATCTGAAGGCTCTTCTGAATGACAAGAAGAAAGCCTTTAGGAGGGGGGACAAGGAAGAGTTTAAGCATGTATAGAGGGAACTAAAGCAGAAGTTAAGAGAGAGCAAGAATGCCTACAGGAGGAAGGAGAAGGACATGCTGCAAAGGAATAGGGTGAGGGACGTATGGAGCAGCATGAGAGAGATCACTGGCTTCAAACAGGCTTGGGGGTGAAACAGAGGGGAACCACGTCTCCCATCCCCTCTATGACATGCTTGTGAGAATGAAGAGCACATTCAGCAATAGGCTGATCCAACCACGGTGTGACAGGGAGTGCTACAGGATGTCATTCTTGCCTTCTGCCATAAGACTGTACAACGCATCCACTTTGTGCCTAGGCAGGGGCAACATTGACATTGACCTGTTTTTGGACTAAACAGTAAACTCTCTGCTTACATCTGGCTTTTACCATTTACAAATGTTTTTTGTGCAATATATGCCAGGGGCTTGTGCAATATATTTATAATTATAATGTGCAATAGAACTTTTTGTGTACTGTTCTGGTTTGATCTTTGTATATTCTGGACTGTGAGCAACTCTTCTTAGTGCTCTTCTCACTGACTGTACTGATTGTATTGTATGTATTGTATTGTGGTATTATTGTATCATTTCGTTACACTGTTGTTGTGTTGACTGTGTTAAGCTGCTGTTGAACTGCTAACCCTAACCCTAACCCTCACGGGATCAATAAAGTATCTATCTATCTCAACTTAATGTTATTAATGGTCAGAATACAGAGGTTGTCAATGACTACAAGTATCTGAGTATCAAGTATCATAATCAAAAACATCTTATAACACCGTTTAGAGAAAAAGGCCAACACAGAATGTCTTTATTAGAAAACTCAGCTTCTTTAAAGGAGACAAAACTATTTTAATACTTTTTTACACACCATTTATTGAAAGTGTTTTAATACTAAATGTAATTGTTGGTTTGGTAACATCAGCGTTGCAAAATGTAATCGATTGAAAAAGTGAAGATAAGCAGAAAAATAATTGGGACAAATGAGATCAAACTTAATACTCTCTGTGTTGTTAAGAGGACTAAACCAATTAATGAGTTGTGGCTAGCTCCCTCTATTGTGAATTTAGCCTACTCCCATTTATATAGGAAATATTTAATCTTTTCAGCAATTTCATTTTCAAACAATGTAAAATAACTATCCTATCTGTCGTCCTGAACTCTTTGTTAGCGATGTTTGTTTTTGTTGTGTTGTTGTGCTTGTCACTGCTGCAAACATCTTTCCCCCAGGGGATAATAAAGTTTGAAATGAAAAAAAAAACTAAATTTAGCTAGATTGGCTTCATATTTGAAATAAAATAAACCAATGCATACAGCAGTGATTTCTTGAACAGAAAACTGTTATTCAATTATTTATTTATTTGTTTATAGGAAAACAATCAAAATGCTCAACTCTGGTAGCAAAATTCAAGGTCTGCAAAAATTCAAATTTAACCCAAATATGCAATATCAAATAAATTATTTAATTCCACTCATTTAAACAAATCATGCAAAAGATTGATTCACAGATAAAAAATACAGGAAACATGTTTAGCTGTCAGATAATTCAATAGCCTCAATATGCCTACTTTTCGTTTACAGGGACTCTGCAACACAACTTTATATTTTATTCTAGCTACATAAGTTACAGTGGTGTAAATATTATTGAATTGCTAAATCACTGCAATAAAATTATAAATATAAAATGTTATTTGAAAATTCACTAAGTGTTTGTTCATGTGTAGCAACAAATAGTAAACATGACCTGAAGAGAGTGTTGACAGCAAGCAATAAAAAAATAAAATCCTACAAGCAACATCAGTTCCAACCTTTGTATATTGTTACAGTTTGTAGCACTATACAAAAATCTATTTGGTTAAAGTTTACAAATAAAAGAAGACCAAGACTACTGGGAGAAACCAAGCATACAGCCATTTCACAGCAGCACTGTGGATGATAAATATGTGTATTTTATATTTTAGACATGTTTCCCTATAGCAGTATAGGGAGAAGAAAAAGACTAGGTGGTGTTTTACTAATAAGGAGTGTTGTACCTAAAATGTTTCTAAAAGCCAGGTAGATTTCTAGTTTTTTGTACATTTTGCATAGCTTTTGATGAAACATGGGATATCACAAAACAAAACTTATGTCCCTCTAAAAGTAATTAAAATAGCCTCTCAAATGAGCAATTCTGAATACTAATCTTTTTAGATTTTTTTACATCCTAAGAAAATGAAGACAAAGTTTAGACAAAGTAGTTATTTTTAAAGTGCTACTGTTTCTTCTGAAGTTTAAATTCAGAATACGTTTCATACAAAAGAAAGTTAGCCTTTCCGATGTATTAAAGAGGTCACCTTTGAAACCAGTGGCAGACTAGCTTTGACCACAGCAGGTGGGTATATGATTTAGCTGATAACAAGAAGGAATGTAGTGAATAATATGGTGTCAAAGATGACAAATTCCTGACAGCACTCATTGAGCAGTGATTAATGAGTAACACAGGTGCAGTCTGACTTTAATAATGCAAATCTAGCATTGTGATAATGATGCTAAAATGAGTAATTGGTAGCATCTATACCAGTAATTGGTAGCAGAGGACAACAAGCAGAACTGTCAGGTGTAAACAAGTCATTTGTTGTAAAATAACCATTTGTGTAGCTCAGGCTGGTGTCTTTTTATTAATGTTAAACAAGCATGTACTCCTTTGAAGTATTCTTATTATTTATTTCTTCATTTATTTAATTCATAATGAAGTCAGAACTGCTGCAATATAATGAACTTGTGTCATGACTGATTACAATTCTTTTTTATTTGTAGAATATGACATACTGCACTACCTGTTAGGAGACTGACTTACTATTGCTGTCTATTACAAGCAGTACTATTAATAATATTGGTAGCACTTTACAATAAGGTTGCAATATTAAGGGTTTATAAATGCTCTATTGATGATGAACTGACAATGATTCATAGTTTATTGAAAATTAACAAAGTATTAATTAAGGGTTAACAAAGGTGTTCTTGGGCCTTTATTAACTCTGATTTTCATGCTTTGTAAATGTTTTCTTAAAATGGATCTAACACAAACTCATACTTTATAAAGAGTGAACAACACATTAACAGATGTCAATTTTTGTTTTGCTAAACGTGAATTCTCTGCTCTGTGGAAGAGCAACACAAGCTGTCTCTGGCGCACATGAGTGTTTTATAGAACACCTTTTGAAGAGATCCACAGCTTACTCAACTACAGGATCACAATTGAAGGTATAGTAGATATTTATGGGAAACATCTTGAAGAGAGTGTGTATGCAGCTCCAGGCTGTTGACTCCTTTCAGTGGTAGAATTGCAGTATGTTCTTTTATGAATGGGCTGTTACAGTATTCTGTGACTTATAACTATCAACCACATACAGACTAAGACTTATGAACAACCTTCCTATTTATTAACCACACATTGGGTTGATATATATCATTAACAGGCATTTGCAAAGGCTTTATAACCCTTTAAACATTCTTTGCAGCACCTCATTTAAAGTGTGAACTTATTCATGCTTATTAATGCAAAATCATGTTGCAGTAAACTATTAATAGACATTAATAAAGCTCTTGTACCCAGCGTGTTCATATTTTTGCTGTACCCCATGTAAAGTGTGAACCTATTCATGTTTATTAATGCGAAATCATGTTGCAGTAAACTTTATTAATAGACGTTAATAAAGCCTTTGTAAACCACACATTAAATGTGCCAATAATACAGGCCACATTTTCTAAACTTCTTTAAATGACAATAATTGTAACCATTGTATTAGTTATAAAAACATTTTGCAAATACAAGTACAAAAACAGAATTCTTGGACAAATTAACTTTACAGTATGTTAATGAAAATGTATTTTACACAGAAATTAAGTTTAAAAAATCCCTATATTTTCAATAAGAACACTGTGGCATGGTAACAAAGTAAACATTACTATTAATATAGAAAATAGATACAATTAAATAAGAAAGTCGGTTAACAAATATAAAAACTAAAAGAATAGAAAAATCTTTCTACAGGAAAGGCGAGCTTAATAATTTCAAAGCCATGAAAAACTTACAATGCTTCAAATTTCCTTTTGTTGCTACCAATGTACAGGTTATTTTTGTACAGATCTCAGAATTGGCATAAAATGAGAAATACTGTGAGAAACAATAACATGATAAATTAAAAATGTAATAGACAAATGCAGTGAAACACCTTTAACTTTTGAACTAATTCAACACTTAACAGCAAGTATTCTTGTTCTTCAGAGGAAGCAACTTGCTTCCATTTTCATTTGTTCAATTTTGTATTTTATTTCACTATCTATCACTGCTGAACAGAGCATTGCAAAATCGAGCAGCTTTGTCCTTCCGGTATGAGACTGTAAAACCTCATTGTATTTCCCTGGTGCACTAATTGCTAGCTGTGCAAAGGCAGCTGTTGAAATAATTGTGTTCCTGTCCACATTCATTGTCTTAAAGGCTTTCTTCATCGTCCCCTTCCTTCTGAATAATTTCAGCTCCTTCTTGTATCATAGCACAACACTGGAAGGAGCACTTACTACAACACAAAGTTGGAAGGTGAGGTATTTACTGAGTGGAGTAGAGAAATCTTACACAGAGAAAAAACAATTCATTCATAAATGAATTCTATCTAGCAAGTTTCTGTCATGACATAGGCAACACTGTTACTGCAACCAAAAACAAATAATTCCTTCTTTCCATAACTTTCACTCATATTCAAAATGATCGTGAAATCACTTATCTTTAATAATTTTGACTGTAAAATAATTAAATAATTGAAGACTGTGTTACAGGCACTGACAGAATAGTTTTGTAACAGGTGAAGAAAGTCCCCCTAGAGGGCCTAGTTGAGGTTTTTAAATTATTCCTAATAAAACGGCTACTGGTGTTTTGTAATCCACCATAAATGGAAAAAAAACACAAATACAGTGAACAAAGTAAAATATAATGGCTACAAAAAATAGAAAAGCACACATTAGCCAGCAAAGCCCCCATCTGTTTTAGTGTATACAGTATGTGTTTCTGTTAGGAGGTTGGGAGCCCAAGATATCATTAGATAGGTGTGGTATCCAACGTGAGAAGTCAGCTGAAATATTGCCGTTTCAGTGTGAAGATAATAAGCTGCCACCTCTAACATGTTGGTCAATGTTTCAATCATCCTTGCCCAGGGAAATTACACACTACCAGTAAAAAAATATTTAAAGTCATGTACAAAACAAACTCATTATTGTATACAACAGCCACATTAGTATTTACTTCTCTTACTGCCTCTATGAACTTCACTCTTCTTCCTTTTCTTCCAAATTCTCTTTTTCTTGTGAGAGGAATCAGAAGAGGAATCAGATGACAGCAAAGAACTTGATGCATCTTCATCTTCCGATAAAGATGACTCACTTGAAAGAGCTGACATTCTTTTTCTTGCTGTGAAAACCAACAAATGTTATTTAAAGATATTAAAAATATTAAATGTAATAAATATACAAAATACAAATGCTGATTGAAATCAATTTAAATCTAAATTGTGATACATTTATTGAAACAGACTTTACAATGCAATTGCACATAATTTATGTATGTCTTACAACTTTATTAAATAGGTATAAAGTCCTCATCGGCTACCGGCATGGTACAGTAATAGTAACCTTACCTACATGACATAGAAAAAAGCATTACTTACATTCCATCAACTGGTCTCTTAGAAAACCACATTCATCGATCATTTCTTTATTCTTTTCTTCTTGCCACTGCAGTTTAATTAATCAAATTCTAAAAGTATGCTTTTATTTACTATGATAACGAGCGTATGTTTAGGAAGAAAGTGGAATACTGATGTGTATTTTTTCTTTAAACAATACCAGCCATATAGAGTTTACATAATATGTTTATGTTCCTAAATTAATATTGTTTATGAGCATGTGAAAAGCATGGTGAATCATAGATTCTCAAAACTTACTTTGTATGATTGGAAATGAATACATGATCGGATCAACGAAATGCTGTGGTGTTACTTTCTGTCAATGAAAAAATCTTACAAAAACGGTTACAAAGAAAGTGGACCACAGTAATACTTCAAGCTTAAAGCCTGTCCAAAGTCATTCATTATTAATACTATTAGTAATATCTTCCGTAAAGACTTTGATGCATAAAATCTTTCTGCATAATTCAAATATTTATGATAAAGGTGGTAGGTTGTGTACTTTTATCCAACTGAGCAATCATGCTTTTATAAAATATACCGACTTTTTAATGTTTAATTATTAACATGCTGTAATACACAGTTTAAAATTAATAAAAGTCTAAAGAGTATACAACAGAAATTCTTAATTGGAAAAAGATTGTCCCCCAGCAGCGACCAGGATTTGAAATTCTGGTGACAGCTCAAATGCTGTACATTAGACATTAAGCTTTATTAGCTCCACCTGATGGTTTTACAAGGTGCTTTTGGATACTATTATCCTATTTCAATAAAAATGCGGTAGGATGCGGTACAGATGCAGCCATTCAAAATGCGCGGGCGATACCGCATTATTTTCCGGTACGCTGTACGCAGTCTACCGCAAGTTACCGGTAAATACCGCGAGTTACCGGTAAATACCGCGAGTTACCGTAAATTCTCCTATAATACGACAAGCAAAATAATAGTATCCAGAATTTCCGCAAGGTGGAGCTAATAAAGCTCAACCTCTCATGTTTGAGCTGTGGCCATCAAAGTCTTTAACGAAGATATTACTAATAGTATTAATAATGAATGACCTTGGACAAGCTGTAAGTGTAAACTCAAAGTATTGCCCTGGTCAACATTCTTTTTTTTATTGACCGTCTTTGTAAAAGTAACACCACAGCATTTCGCAATCACGCATTTGTTTCCAATCATGCAAAGTACAGTAATTTTTGAGAATCGATTCACCATGCCTTTCACATGCTCATAAAAGAGATTGATTTAGGAACATAAACATATTACCGTATGAAAACTGTACTGTATACTGTACAGTATGTATATGTATATTTAATGTCTTAACTGTGCCCGTTTAAGTATTGAATATTCATATCTAATTTTACCACTGAAGGGAAATCTTAGTAGCTGAGCATAAAAAGAATAGGAGCATACTGCAACATGTGTGAAGGCCATAAACGATATTAATTTTGGAACATAAACATACAGTATATGGCTGATCTCGGTACTTTAAAGAAAACATACACGCAACATGGTTTCATTATGACCAGAATCGGTCTTAAGATATTTTTAACTTGATTTACAGTATTTGAGAGGTATGTCTTAACACCGATACTACAGTACGTAAATACTGCTCACGTATATGTTTCTAGGTTTATATTATGCATTTCATACGGTCAAATTACTTTTGAGCAACTAATAAGAAGCGCGAAACGTTATGCCCAGGGCGTTTTAGTTTCGTTTTGTGCTGGGACTCTGCTTTAACAATGTCACCGTGGATTGATTAGAGATATCAAGTACATACAAGTCATTTTTTAAATGTTGTAGTTCGTCTTGTTACGAGTACATCATCTATCAACAATTACACAGGTTCTGTTTCCATATTGCGGATTTTGGTTACGTAATATTATTTTCTAAATTTCACGTTGTGAATATATGATTTGGGCAAACAGAGCCGCAAAGAAGTACATTATGGGTTGTTGTTTTTTTTTTTGCAGTTTTATCTAGAACAAGCGATGCTTAAACCTTTGTCTGATTCTTGTGAAACTATCCACACGACAGTTACAGTACCTAGGAGTTGACTTCAGTGATGTCACTGATGGGATGTTTCTAAAAATCCATCCTCTGTAAAACGTCTTCTCTAGTTGTCCTGCATATGTATTCGCTAATGAAGCTGTGTGTTCTGAGCCTGGATCTCTACATTTCTGTATGAACCAGCTTAGAGGGCTAAAGACAGCTTGTGTTTAAATTGAGTGTAAGGTAATTTATGCTTCTAAAGTCATGGTCAGCATTTATTATTGTACTGTGCTGTAAACTTGTTCTGTGCCTAGTCACATTATTTTATAGCGTTTTTATAGCATTATCAAATCTGGTGGCGCTGTGTGTTAGTTTCCTGACTCCCATGTCACATGGTCTGTGATTGAATCCCATGGAACTATGACTTTATTTTTTAACAAACATTTCTTTGAAAAAATGAAACGTTTCCCTTGGTCAGAGATTAAATAAAACCTCACTCGCACCAAACAAATTTATATTTCTAAATATCACAACATGATCGAATTTAAGTCTTTTTAATAACAATGAATAGTCACCTATGCGTTACAAAATAAACATTTATATTGATTTGAATCGCGTTTTGATTTAAATCGTAAACGCGTGTTTAAATATATGTGTTTAAAGGCGATATACTGTATAAAAGCGCTGATTCTTATGGAGTGTGTTCCGCCGGGGATTCAAAAAATTTATTTTTTTTAATCGCGTATCTAAGGAAAATTGCAGTATAACTTTGTTCATGCACAAACAGTGGCATGTTACATTATAATTTGGGTGTCTCCTCTTGCCAGAAAGCTCTAAATTGCATTTTGAGTGCGGTTTTTGACTTTTTCTAAATTGCAACCCATAAATAAAGCTGATACAGTTTAGACTTACTGTATTCTAAACTGTATTACAGCAGCACATTGCACAATGCAATGTAAATTGCAAAAATGCACTTGGAATCTGTCCAAGCCCTACTACGAAAATTATTTAAACTTCGACACTTATCATTCATCTTTAAATAAACTTTATTTTATATAGCGTTTTAAGCGAATAGGTAATCAGATTGCTCATAAACCTAATCGCTTTTTCTACATAAACACAGCGTGATTGCTCTCTGAAAATGCTTTTCCTTTATATTCAGGCTCAGATTTCAACTATAGATCGCATTATTATAAACTTTCTTGGAAAAATGTCTTTTATGTAAACCATGTTTGCTATTAATTCATTTAGGGCTAAAATACGTTCATTGTCTTCCAAACGAGTCGAGTTGACATTGGAAGCTTGCCACTCCCGGACTGTTACACCAACACATTAGCATGTTAAAGTGATTTCATTGAGGAGCCCAGCTACCAGTTAACACTGTACTTCCTACTTTGAAAATACCTGTGAAACCGGTTTAATTCGTCACAGCCAGCACTCCTGCAGAGAGGGGGTTGTACTCGTAAAGTAGAAGCAGGTGAGATTTCCAGCGAAAGACACCTCCCCCCCCACCTCAAAAACCCAGTAAGCAGTAATGCTTTATGTTGAAAATTGAGGTGGATTTTGTTTATGATAAAGAGGATAAACTGGGATGGGAGGAGGGTTTGGTTTTGCATAAGGGGCGGGATTATGATAATTGGAGGAATTTGCGAGAGTATAATGGTTTGATATATTTGATTTTGTATTGTGGTCGTTATCTATGTTTTTGGTTGGTATTATGTTTATATGGTTGTTTTTGTTGGTTGGTTGTTATTATGGTTATTAATAATACGATCTATAGTTGAAATCTGAGCCTGAGAAAAAGCAAGTGATTAGGTTTATGAGCAATCTAATTACTTATTCGTTTAAAACGCTATATAAAATAAAGTTTATTATTAATTTGCTGGACAGAGCGGTGAACATTATTATGCATAAGACAAAGATAACGATCCTGATCAGTTTAGAAATCTGTGTACGCTGTAAGGTTTTTACTTCTTAAACTTTTAAAATACACGTTTCAAATAGAAAGAAATCCTCTTCCTGGTACAGTCGCATGAAGAGAGAGGCGAAACAGCCCTACACAGCCCTGTCGCAGTACACGAATATAATCGTATCGTTATTAAATTCTTTAGATACGCGATTCCATATTATATTCCCTATTAATCAAATTCTAAAAGTATGCTTGTTGACTCCGGTATCTCTTTAGTTAAAGACTTCGATGCTTAAAATGTTTAGGGAGAAATGGAATACTGGTGTGTATTTTTTCTTTAAAGTACCAAGACCAGCCATATACAGTACTGTATGTTTATGTTCCAAAATTAATATCGTTTATGGCCTTCACACGCGTTACAGTATGCTCCTATTCTTTTTATGCTCAGCTACTAAGATTTCCCTTCAGTGGTAAAATTCAATATCTACAACGGGCACAGCAAAGACGTTTACTGTAAGTCTTTCTACGACAGACCAACGGACCACGAGTGCCCCTGTCGGTCAACCAATCACGTACTGCGGTGCTGCGCGTCATCTTGCGTCACAATGCGCGACGCCACCTGCGGTACGTGTCTGTAACGTGCACTTTGAATGGCTGCATCTGTATATTGCACCACATCCACCACGTTTTAATGCAGCGTACCTCGCTCATTTTGAATGGCTGGATCTGTAGCACCTATTTTAACTTAACTTTCCAATGTACCACTGGAGGGAGTGTTCCAAGCTTTTTGTTGCATTGTCTCCTTGCAGTTGGGGAGGGGAGGAATGAGTGAGCATTTTTTTCAGTCTGTTTCTCGTCTATAGAAACATAAGCCCCTGTGGAGCAGTGTACAACCATCTTTTTATTAAATGAACACAAATGTAAATAAAATGACTGTTAGGTCAGCTATATAGATTAAATTTAATTTAAAAATATGCTCTTTTTTAGAACAAACACATCATATGATATTTACCTATATCATACAATTCATAAACACAAAACATTGAGAGACAACCTCTCCGTTCCTCAGGCTGTGAAAGCAGATCACTTACTGTGTTGCAAACTCAATATCACCTTATCTTTCCTATTTCACTCATATTTCAAGATGGCGATGTTTCATGGTGACATCTTACATGTGGTTCTCTTGTTTATGTTGTTTATTTTTATGTTATGTCTTGTTTTTTGTTGCTATCTCCTGTATATTTTTAACCTCTCTCTGTCCCTGTCAGCTGTACCAGAGTGCTACAAGAAAACAACAAAAAATACATATGCGTCCATCACCTACGACTGACAAACACTCCTGGACCTGAGATTTAGAGCCTCGGATATGACTTCAGTGGAATTGAAAGTACACAGCTTTGCTTTTCAAGCACAGCGCAAACAGGGACATGAATGCAAGAGAAAGCAGGGTAAAAGAAGTGGCATGTTAGCACAGCTCCAGCAACGCTCCTGCCGGCACAAATCACCCCAGTAACATATTGCTTAGCCTTCCCTCGCTCTTTGAAGATTCACCCCACTTTTCACATTTCCCTTCTCAAACCTTTCTGCAGATCTCCCCTTTCTAGACCCCAGCCGCAGCCCCCAACTCTCCGGACCATTGATGGACTCCCAGCATTCACTGTTAATATGATCCTGTATTCTCGCTGGTTCCGTCGCAAGTTACAATACCTCGTTGATTAGGAGGGCTACGGACCCGAGGAGCGCTCCTGGTCCCTGAAAAGGACATTTTGGACCCACAACTGATTGCCGATTTCCGCCAACGTCTCTCCAATCAATCTTCTAGGGCGTTGGGAGCAGCCCCTGGGGAGGGGGGTAATGTTACGCCACGCCCCCGGAGGAATCGGCATTCCACCTTCCTGCACAGTTCCCAATTAGCCCTTTTCCATAGCCTTTTTAATGCTGCCTCACAGTCTTCCCGGTGCTCAGTATTAGGGTTTTCCTGGCTAGAGCTATTCCCAGCCTCATTATTATTCACTACGTGGTTTTTGGCTGCCTGACTCTAGTTTGTTCTCCGTCTACGTCTCCTGGTTTCGGTTTTGGTACTTTTGCTCTCGTTCTGGTTTTGACTCTCGGCTCCCTTACAGATTACGGCTCTGCCTCTGGTTATTTGTACTTTAGCACTGGCTAGTTTACCTATGGTTTTCTGACTTCGTATTGTTCTTTCAACTACACCTTTTGGAGTTTGCCCTGGTTTTCTGCATAGGGTCCTCACTACTAATTCTTAACAGCAATGCTGCTGTACAACCTGCTAGATTCTCGCTTAATAGAACAGACCGCACAGCTGATTCTACCAGCAAGGGGAAAAGAGGTGGAGTGTGTTTCATTATTAATAACCTTTAGTGCAATGATGTAAAAATTATCTACATATCTTGCCAATCTAATCTGGAATACCTCACTATTTAAAGTCGCCCTTTTTAC
Organism: Atractosteus spatula; assembly: GCF_055471065.1. Taxonomy (NCBI): domain Eukaryota; kingdom Metazoa; phylum Chordata; class Actinopteri; order Semionotiformes; family Lepisosteidae; genus Atractosteus; species Atractosteus spatula. Next base: position 34,393,952 of record NC_142714.1, read on the forward strand.
CTACCAAGGGAATTTATGGTTATTATTATGTCTGCTGTGTACATTCACCAACATGCTAACACTGAAGCAGCACTCAGTGAGTTGTACAGCATTATCAGAAAATATGAAACCACGCATCCAAAAACTACTGTGAGAACAGATGTGTTCCTACCAGGAAGATCCAGATATCTCCCAATCAGAAGCCCTGGTTAAACAAAGACATTTGCTGCAAACTTAAAGCTTGGTCTGCTGCCTTCCAATCAGGTGACAGAAAACTGTATAAAAATCAAGGTACGACTAGCAAAACAGAAATACAAGGACGAAATAGAAAAACAGCTTGGGGGTGACTCAAGGTGCATGTGGCAAGGCAAACTATAAAGTGGTATTTCCTCCGCTGATGCTATACCAGATGAGCTGAATGCCTTTTACTCCCTCTTTGAGGCTCAGAATACTGAACCTGCTATCAAGGCTCACAGTGGACAGGGGTACTTTGTGTTACAGCTCTCTTAGCATGAGATGTGTTGAGGTTAAGATAGTGAAAACCTGTAAAGCAGCTGGCCCAGATGATGTCTCCCCTTATGCCCTTAAAACCTGTGTATATACAGACATTTTTAACCTCTCTCTGTCCCTGTCAGTTGTACAGAGTGCTTCAAGAAAAGCACTTTTTTCCCAATGCCCAAGAAGAAAAGGTTGTTTGAACATTTACTGCTCAGTGACACTCACTTCAGTCGACTTCAGTCTGGAAAGCCTAGAATTCTTATATATAAATTGCACTATCCCAGACACCTTTGACCCACTTCATTTTGATTACTGCTCAAATAGGTCAGTTGATGATGCCATATCTCTAGCACTACATAGTGCCCTATAACATTTAGACTGGCGGGGCATTTATGTTAGGATACTGTTTATAGATTACAGCTCAGCCTTCAACACAATTGTCCCCACCATGCTGGTCCCATACTTCCGGAATCTGGGCTTATGTAGCTCTATCTTGAACTGGATACTGGATTTCCTGATGGGCAGACCTCAGGTGGCGAAAATTGGCAACAATATCTCCTCCACAGTAATCCTAAACACTGGAGCTCCCCAAGCCTGCTTCAGTCCTAAGATGTATTTTCTCTAAATTTGCATCTGTTGTAACTGTTAATTCAATGATGAATATAAATGTGATTCTACTGTTTATTGCCTAATATTTAAGTCATACACATGTGTTTTACCAGTATTGTGGTTGTTGGGGCTGTACAATCACAGGTTCCGTCTTAGCATTTTAACATTGAAAAAAACAAGCATTAGTTGTGTTGATGTAGTGGTTTTATAATGAATCAAATACTCATTTTTATTTATTCATGACATAGTTTGTCTTATGTATTGTTAAGTCACATTGTTAGATAATGTTTGACAAGGAAAAAAATTATACATAGGACTTTTTTCTCCAGAATCTTTGGTCTCCTAATTAGAACTTCATAAACTCCAACAAGACTTACAATATTTTTGATGCTAACTCTTGTACAGGGCAGGCGACATCAAAAACATCTCCTTAAGTAGCATAAACCTTTGTTGTTGTGGCATGAGAGTATTGCTATAATGTCAAATCATTTACAACAGGTATAATAAATGCATAAATTGCCCCTTTTTTCTTATACATACATTTATCTATCACCACAGTATACTTATTCTCCACAATATACAGTATGATATAATCCAATACTTCGTTTTCACATTCTACAATGCAACTCTTCTTTTTGGTTGTACATTGACATTTGGTTAATAAAACTGACAGACCTAAATTATCAAAGAAAAGAAAAAGTAATTTATAAGGAAATGAATGACATACCTTGTAGGACATAAAACACGTGGGCGTTACACACACTAAATGTCTCTCCCCCTTGCTTAACAAAATATAACAAGTGGTTAAACATGGTACAATTCATTAAACATTACACTTATTCAGTACCATCATTAATTTAACATACAACCGCAATATTCTCAGAAATAACATTACAACACTAATGTGCAATAAAGACAAAAAGAAAAAAAAATGTTAGCATGCTAACCTTGATGACCATGTGTTGATAGACTAGCACACTACACCGCTATGGCACGCTAACATATCATAACAGACCCTTAAGGTTGGACATCCTAACATTCTAATTAATCAAATAAAACATCACTTGCAACCTAACAGTGCAGCACATGCTTCATAAAGGAGTCACCAATATATCACACCACATTATTAACCATTTAAAACAAAAATACATTGATTAAAATAAAATTACAGAATTTCGTTGGAGAGAGACATGCATCTTACCCCATCAGCATCCACAATGCATCTGAGAATTTACCCAAAGAACGTGATCCCTGTGGCACCCAGGGTGTGCATGAATTAACGCCCCACCAACAACAACCAATAAGGTATGTCATAAACCCAGCTATGTACATTAAAAAAAGGGAACTAAATTCGGGGAAGTTCACCGAAATGAAATAATAAAATGCCATAACAAACTAAAATGATTACATAAAGTAATCATGGCTCAACACACTTGGCTACATACTCCCCCCTGAACTTCACCAAGATTGCTATCCTGATCAATTAATTCTCCCATACTCCTACCATGTACAATACAGATGTTACCCAGCTTACCGGGCAAGTTAATAAAAAAGATTGTGCAATCCCTCTAAAGCCCACTTACAAACATTCAAACAGATATATTTGAATATATCTGTTATATATTATGTATCTTATTTAGTTCAATTAGGAACACTCTGGACATCTGAACACATCTATTCATGCAGTACCCAACCTATACTCTAATCTTAACTTCTGCTCTTATCCTAGTAATCATTAATCCAAAAACTTCTAACTCATGAAAGTAAGGATTTAGCCAAATCACAAACTGCTTGCCTTTTGAACTGCGGCCTCTTGTGTCATGTTCTGTATTAACCTATTTACAGGTTTTACTAACCTGCCTACTCTTGTCCTAATCTGGGCCATGGTGCTGTTCTGGCCTGAACTACCCACAGTGGGAACCTTATCCATCCCATCAGGTACATCTGCCAATCTGGGACTTGTACTGACACTCTGTTCCTCAGCGTTGGTTTGAGGTGTGACTAACGCTTCTCTCAAATCTTCCCTTTGTCTTCGTACGTATCTGTTATAGCCAGCAATGTCACAATCCCTTTCACTGCGAAACATTACATCAACTGAGAGCTTAGGAACCCTTCCATACATCAGATAGAACGGGGTGTAGCTTGTTGACTCGTGAGCTGTGCAGTTATATGCGGAGGTCAATGTCTGCAGCATCTGAGACCACTTCTGTTTTGACCTCAGGGGCAAAGCCCTGATCATACTTCCCAGTGTTCGATTGGAGCGTTCAGCAGTACCATTCCCCATAGGATAGTATACAGTAGTTTTTGACTTCTTCACTCCAGCAACTTGCAACAACTCCTGAATCAAGTGACTCTTGAAACGAGCTCCTTGGTCAGAGCTAATCCTCTCTGGAAAGCCGTAGACATAGAAATACCTATCCCAAAGTTGGTGGGCAACTTGTTTCGCTGATTGATCATGGCATGGGAAAACATGATCCATCTTTGTGAAATGATCGGTAACTACCAAAACATCCACTGCCTTTCCCCTCGGCTCTTTAGTTGATCAGAAATCTTTACAAACCAACTCTTAACAGCTTAGTCATCCTAATACTCTCAAGAGGAGTTCAACTTATAATATCTAATGTTTTACTTACCACACAACGCTTGCAAGTCCTAACATACTCTTTAACATAACGTTCCATATCAACCCAAAAGAATCTCTGTCTTGCCAACTATAGAGTCCTATGCTGACCCTGGTGCCCTGCCTCATTGTGTACTACCCACAAATGAGCGAAGCAGCGACAACATACTGGTGATGTTTTTTTTCAGTCAGTGGGTCTTTAAGTATTCTGTAGAGAACTGTGCTTAAAGTCCCACTGTTTCAGTATTTTCTGGACCTTAAATGTTTCCTTCACTTTCTCTCTCCTAGAATGGCCTCCGACCATGTGCTACATAGTAAATTACCCGTGAAAGCATGCTGTCTTCCTGTTGCCTGTCTTGGAGTTCCTTCAAGGAAAACATGGGTAAGGCATTCTGTCCTGGCGGAATCAACTCCTGGTTCTTATAGGTAAGCCAAGTAATTGCCCTTCCTCTTGACCCCAGTTCCCCCTCAGCTTGACCATCCAACACTGCTGCTACATCTTCCCTACTGAATAAACAACATCTCACATCACAGACCAATCCAGGCGGTCTCACTTTTTGGCAGCTAGTACTCAGTCAGAAAGCATCCTGTATGGAATCGTCTCGAACCTGTTGTACTTCATCCAGCAAGGCTCCACAGGGTTCTGTTAGCAATCTCTTGATCACTCCGTTCTTGACGAATGGCTATCTGCTCAAGATGTCTGCAACTACATTTTTACTGCCTGGGATGTACTGGATGCTGAAGTTGTATGCCGCTAACTTTGACACCCAACGCTGTTCACACATGTCCAGTTTTGGCTTTGTGTGGATATATGTCAAAGGATTGTTATCTGTCTAGACAGTAAATGAATTGCCTTTGAGCCAGTGCCTAAACTTGTCACAGACAGCCCATTTTAGTGCCAGGAATTCTAGCCGATGAGCAGGATACTTAGTCTGTGCACGAGTTAGAGCCTTGCTAGCAAAGGCTATGGGGCATGTCTTGAGTCCAATCACATGGACTGAGCTTAAAAAGATGCAGCACCCTTTGGATTGCCCTTCTTACTAGCTGGTGCAGCTGTCAAAAAGAAGAGAGGCTTTCCTATCCTGGAACAGTTCTGGATGAACTACTGGTAATACATCACCATGCTGAGGAAGGACTTGATCTTTCTCGCCGACGGGGTGACTTCATTCTTAAGCATGAGGTCTACCTGGGTCATGGCAGCAAAGGCCTCTACTTTCTCTGGGTCACTGGCTATAACGTTCTCGTTAATGACATAACTCAGGAACCTAATGCTTCTCCGCAAAAAGTGACACTTCTTATGTGCTAATTTAATCCATGTTCACTCAGCCAACTGAAAATTATCTCCAGTCTCTTGATGGCCTCTATTTCATTTGGGGTGAAGACTAATACATCATCTAGGTAGCACAGTGGCGTCAAAAAATTTAAATTGCCAAAGATGTTCATCATTAAACACATGAAATTTGCTGGGCTACTGCATAATCCTTGTAGCATTCGGTTGAACTCATGGAGACCCACTGGTTTGATGAAAGCTGTCCTCCTCATACATCGGGATGTTATAATAGACAGATGTTAGATCCGTGGCACTGAATATGGCATTTCCCCCTAAAGCAGCCAGACAGTCAGCTTGGTGAGACACCTTGGTGTCTTGGTGTGCATCCTTTACTGTGCGCTTGTTTAACCACCGGTAATTGACACAGATACGCAAGTCTGCATTCTTTTTCCATACCAGCACCAGTGGGGAGGTCCACTCACTTGATGACTTCCATTTGATGTCTTTCTCTTCCATTTTGGATAGTACATCTCACAACTTCTGGTACTGAAGTTACTGTGTAATCAGAACGGACGGTCATCCATCAAATGAATACGATGGACAAAGTCCTTAGCTTCACCACAGTCCAACTTGTCTTTGGAGAACACCGTGTTATCCTTCTGTATGAGTTCAACCAGCTGGCCCTTCCAAACGGTGACATCTCATACGAGTCAATCTCGATGTCACTCAACCCCAACCCTTTCAGCTTGTTCTGGAGGGAAGAAGTCGGGGAAACACTGGAGACCACATGTATTTTATTTGGCATCATTTGTTCCCATGCCTGTAACTTTTGTGAGGATCGCAGTCTACACAGGTTGAAATCTTCTAATGCTACACACAGTGACACGTCAGCAATTTTAATATTTTTTCAGAGTGTTACCGGCTTGTCACTAGGGTTCACAATCTTCACAGGCACCCACCTGTCACCTTTCAATAAGACTACTACCCTTCCTACTGGAATGCTATTCCTGTGAGACTGCAACTTCGACGGCTCTACCAGTATGGAACTGCCTTTGGATACAGGCGCACTAGCAGGAGGTTTACCCCACACAAGGTGCTTATCTTGAGTTATTAGTGTCACAGGATTGATCAATTTCACAGTTCCTATAGTTTCTGGAACTTTGTCACCCTTCCATCTTGTCATACCCGGCAGCATACCTAAGAAGAGCTCAATGTTGTGTTCACCCGAGAGGCAGGCTTGCCCAATATACGCCAGTAACTGGGGCTTTGCTTCATCTGACGCAGTAAATGTTTCACATTTGTGGCCAGTATCAATTGATCATGCTGACCTGGCAAAACCAACATGGGCACACTCACCACCTGCCCATAAACACTCAGCTTTAACTGATACATGCACTTGGGCTGCACTTGCGCACTGCCACAACCCACAAGAATAATATCAGTGCCCAAGTGGATGCTTAATGGTAGGGACCCAGCCTTGAGAAGCTTCTGTTCCACATCTTTGTTCATTGTGCAAGCTATCGACATACTGTCAAGTAAAGCCAGTAGCAGAACTTGGTCACTCACTAGTACATCAGTGTAAAACAAGCTATCTGCCTTTTCCAGCTTATGCATGTTCTGATAAACCACTACACTTCCTTTTTGCGCTGATCTGCAGCTTTTCGCGTACATGGAGAAAGAATCTTCTTCAACGTTGAGGGACAGACTCATTACACCCACATAGTGACCTCCAGAATATGAGTGACCTAGTTTCCCTGGTTGGGCTGGCAACGGTCCAATTGAGCTGGATGTGCACTGGCTTTTGTGCAATCTTTCTTCTGATATCTAGCCTCCAAACACACAAAACACCTATTTTCCTTCATGCAGTGTTCAAGCTTCAGATGTGTTTTCTCGTTTCACATGCAGCAGGATCCAGGGTATGCCCACAATGTCAGTGGTTGAGCCAGTGGACCTGTCCTCACCAGGACTCCCTCCAACATGCTCAGAATTCGCTCCAACGCCCCCATGTCTGAAGCACTGGTCACCTCCACCTTTGTATGTTTAACCAGCTCCTGCACACATGCTTTCAGGCTAGTGCACTCCTCCACCATGGAATTACAATTAACAGCTGCTGTCGTCGTACTGACCCTCCCTGTCTTGGTGGATTTCTTCCTATTCCAGTGTTCTCTCTAATGTTCATCAATGGCCTCTTCGATCTCTATCGTTGACCACTTGCTGATGGGTTTACATCTAAACACACTGGACAAGCCTGGGTCAGGGCAGTTTCTTATGAACATCATAGCGATATCTTGGACAGGTTCTCCATCTTCCCACCCTTCATTCTCAAGTTCCTGTCAGCCTGCTCAGTTGCAGTGTTCAACCAGACCCAGTTATCTACAGGGCTGTCATCCACATAGCATAGAAATCTGCCAATGGTAAGTTAGACTCAGGACATTTGCTAAAGTACATCCTCAGTATATCGTAAACCATTTCTGGGTGGGTAAGGCCACCAGAGATGGAGCTACCCTTCAACCCAACCTTAACAATGTTCTTGGCATGGCCCAAGAGATAGCCCACAACCTCATCCACTTGTTCTGAGGTAGGACAGCCCTTTTTATTCAAGTATACCTCCATAACCTCTATCCAGTCTTGAATGGTGTGCTTATCTGGTCCATCTCCTCTGAACACCAGGGGTTCCTTAAAATCTTGTTTCACTACTACATTCAATCTAGGCAGATCTAGTGTAGTAAGTGGCGATAAAGGTTAGTCAGCTAACATTGACACCGGGGGACTTTTTGGAGTGCTAGAGATTTGACTAGCCAATAGGTGGCTGGCCACAGAGTCGTCAGTTTGGTTCCTAACTCTCCTATCAATTCACGCAACTGCTGTAGGGTATAATCATTACTAATAGTGGGGGTGGAAGACTTAGGTTTCACTTCAGACGTGGGATGATCTTCATTCATGTCCGGACTATCACTAAAAATCAGCTGTCTAACTTGCCTTTTCATTGCATCATTTGCAGGCGGTAACCCTCTACCCCCCCAATTACTGGTGTTATATTATTAAAGTCTAGAGTATGACCCCTACCAGCCATGATACAGTATTAAGTATACACAGCCAATAATTTCTATCTATGAATCTATGTAAATATATATGCAAGTCAATATATACAACAAGAAGAATAAAAACAACAAACAATGTGTACTTTGATTGGCACTAAGTAAACATCCTTTGACTGACACTACAGTTTCACTGACGCAGACTCCACTGTGTCACAACATGATACCTCGGTCTTCACAAGCACACAGCTTGACCCAGGCGATCAGCAGCGGCTGATCAGATGGATCCGAGACAGGGCACCAATTTTATGTAGCGGATTGTTATGTATTAATTATGGCCAAGGGACACCGGGTAGAGGTCTGTGGTTTCATTCCCTTGTAGGACATAAAACATGTGGGAGTTACACTAAATGTCTCTCCCTCCCCATCAACGTCCACAATGCATTTGACAATCTACCTGAAGAACATGACACCTGTGGTGCCCAGTGTAGCGGCAAGGTTTATTAAAAATACTGGAATTAAGTTTGGTGCTCCCTTGCCAGTCTCTCTCTCCCTCATCTCAGTGGTGCTGGATACAGAGAGGCCACTCCATTTAGTTCACATCAGTTTTTCTAGTTGATAGAGTTTCCTGATAAGGAACAGCTCCCAAGGCTAAGATTCACCAACCACCCTAATAAATGGTAAATCAATAATCTCTGGCACCTTACTGTCTGGGAGATTCCAAGGGAGAGTCGCATCCCAGGTTGTTTAGAACCCTAATGCCAGAGAGCATTGTTACTCATCCTCCACCTCGATCATCCAATCAGGAACTGGTAGGGCAGATTAACCCCACGTGGGTCTCGAATGCCCGTGGAACATTCAACCAATGAACAACCATAGTTCCTCCAGATAAAACAGGCAGCACAGGGCCCAGAACGGGGCTCCAACAAGACATTCTCAGACTCAGCTCGGACAATCATGTGATGGCCAGTGTGTCTGAGTGCCAGAACTTTACTTTGTTCTAAGAGTCGAGAACGGAGGTTGTCCGCGCGTAACCAAAGGATCTGAGCTAGGTTAGCCCAGCAGCAAGCCTCGTGAACCGCTGGTACCCACCGCAAACGCTCGCCTGATCAACGAGTGAACTACAGTCGGAACTGTCGACAGCTGAATATCAGTATTCAGGACTAGCGCTACATCGGGAATGAACCGGTCTTCTTCTCATCTAAAGAGTGTGACTTGCTTGGACCCTCAGTCACTTTCCATGTACACAAAGTCTCGCTAGTTCAGGCAGGACTAACTATCCGGTCTTCAGAAAGCCCACTGCCAGTGCGTCGCAGGAGAAATAACTCCCTCCTTCTCCCACACCTCACGCCAAACCAAGACTGCCTGGCACCAGGCCTGTCGCTGTTCCCTTGTGTCTGCAGGAGATCTGAATCCACACGGATTGGATGAGTATTCAACATTCTGCATTACAGCTCAAGAATTCAATTATTACCTCAACCTGAGTTGATATCAATTTAATTCCTATGACTCACAGTATGAGTGATGTACTTGCCTTTGAGTATCTAGGGTAGAAGTTATAATCAAAGTTCATTTGCGAAATGGTATAAATGAATGGTATACTGAATGTACAGATCCAGCCATTCAAAGTGCGCGGTACAAGCACATACTGCAGGCATTTCCCTAAGTCATAACACGTCATAACGCGTCATACCGCGGTACGTGATTGGCCGGCCAAAATGAACGACAGGGACACTCGTGGTGAAAAGATTTAATCATTTAATGTCTTTACTGTGCATGTTTTAATCCGCTTAGTATTGAATATTTATATGGAATTTTACCACTGAAGGGAAATTGTAGTAGCTGAGCATAAAAAGAATAGGAGCATAACACATCTGAAGGTCATAAACGATATTAATTTTGGAACATAAACATATTATGTAAACTGTATATAGCTGGTATCTGTACTTTAAAGAAAAAATATACACCAGTATTCCGTTTCTCCCTAAACATTTTAAGCATCAATGTATTTTATAATACAGTCCCCAAATATGCGATTGCTGTATAGAATTAATTTTAAAAATTAATTTAAAAAATTAATTAAAAAAATTATTTAACATGAAAATTAAGCTGTTTACGTTCCTCCGCCTGAGAATATAGTCCCTCGTTGCTATGCAATGCAGAAACACAGCCACAAGTAACTAGCAAAGAGAAGACATTAGCTAGCCAATATGATAAAGGAATACATGACTTTTTTTGTTTATTTCTTTAGCACATTTATTTTAACATTTCCATCGATTGTACAATCACTGAAAAACTGTCCAATCCCTAGTTCGTCAGGCATTTTCTTTTACTATAACAGACATTAAAACTCCCTTGCTTTTAACAGAGCGTTTCATAATTTCTAACAAAGAAAATGATTTAACCTGCGACACTTATCATTCAACGAGAGCTCAAAATATCACAAGGATCCTCAAGAGCACAACAAAGACAACAGAAAAAGATATGTGTATCAGATACATGAGAATCCAAGCTTTTTTATCTACGCTTTCTTATCTACGCTAAGAAGTAGTCTTTAAAATGTCTTTATCACACAGTAAAAAGTCAAAATTCTGGTGTGTGCATATGCCAGAGATTATGGCACGGCTTCAGAAGGGTGTCAACCAGTCAGATTCCAGGACCGGAATTATCTGTTTTATAATCTGGAATATAATATGGAATCATGTATCTAAAGAAATTAATAATGATATCAATTTAAGGGTCTAAATATCTGAATCTATGTATCTATATAGCTGGTAGTATTACTGTATTTCACTTTCTTTGTAAACACGTTTTGTTAACACCCGAATCGCAGGTGGATTCTGTTTTTTGTTATGGTCTGTAGCTCAAATCCTGCTTAACTAAAAATTAGACACAAGAAGAGTATTATTGGACAATGTTGTGAGGCACTGGCAGAATTTCTCTGTAAACTGAAGAGTTATAGAGGAGACACGTTGTGTATCACTTCTTTTTACACTTGTAAAAAAAACATTCCAATGTTAATGCAACACGGAAGATAATGTGGTGTATTGGTCGTTTGTGAAAAGATTTAATCATTTAATCTCTTTACTGTGCACATTTTAATCCGCTTAGTATTGAATATTTATATAGAATTTTACCACTAAAGGGAAATTTTAGTAGCTAAGCATAAAAAGCAGAGGAGAATAACGCATGTGAAGGTCATAAATGATATTAATTTAGGAACATAAACATATTATGTAAACTGTATGTTGCTGGTATTGTTATTTTAAAGAAAAAATACACACCAATATTCCATTTCTCCCTAAACATTTTAAGCATCAAAGTCTTACATGTGGTTGACCTTCTGACCATATTACTCTATCTGTGTTGCTGTTTCAGTGTGTGTCACATGACTTGCCTTGGTGGCGTGACGGCTTAAGTGACCAATTTACAGTATAAACGTGAGGTTGGGTGTTCAAATCCAGCAACTGCTATGAGTTTTCTTTTAACAAAAACATTTCTTTGAAAAACTAAAATAGCAAATATTATGGACAGTACAGTATATTGACTTTTTTATATTTCTAAATAACACAACATGTTCGTACTGTATTTACACAGCGGTACCGCAAGTTGAACTGTAGGGCACAAATCCACCTGAGCCCAAAAGCCCAACATTAATGTGCATTCGCCAGGCGCTGTGCGGTTTTTATCACTCTCTGCGGGAGTGCTGGCTGTGACGAATTTAACCGGTTTCACAGGTATTTTCAAAGTAGAAGGGGGCAATTCTTCCAGCGAAAGACACCTCCCCCACGGAAACATGTTTTCTTAGAAAAAGAGATTCACAGCACGAAGCTGTGTCAGTCTTCTGTGTAAAAAAAATCGGTTTAAACACCATTGGTGCTGTTTTTAATTAGCTGCTTAGTAAAAGCATGGGAATCTTCCTGCTACCAGCAGTATTGTGTATATAAAATAAAATAAAAACTTGCAGCTTACTCAAAGATTCTAAGATGATCACGAGGAAGTGTATTGCATGTCTAATGGTCTAACAAAAACTACAGTATGCTTAGGAGTTGTTAAACCGGTTTTTATTTTTCGGCACAGACAACTTTGCTAGAGCGCCGCAATTCACACTCAACCACATCACAGATCAGTCCCTGTGTATGAGATATTGCTGTTTAATCTTTGATCTGAGCTTTAATAGAGAACTTATCTCTATTAATATAACTATCGAGTGGTATTAAATGCAACTTTTTTTGTATAAATGACACTTTTCTAAAATTTATTTAAAAAATAAAAACGATTACTCTAACCTTCCCACTTTTGATCCCATGAAGAAGTAGTATACGCTCCTGCTTTGTTTAACGGTGGTATGAAAAATAAATCTAAATTAAACAAAAAGCAGGAGCATATACTACTTCCTCATGGGATCAAAAGTGGAAAGTTTAGAGTAATCGTTTTTATTTTTTAAATCAATTTTAGAAAAGTGTCATTTATACAAAAAAAATTGCATTTAAACAGCAATATCTCATACACAGGGACTGATCTGTGATGTGGTTGAGTGTGAATTGTGGCGCTCTAGCAGACAAAGTTGTCTGTGCCGAAAAATAAAAACCGGTTTAACAACAGTTAAGCATACTATAGTTTTTGTTAGACCATTAGACATGCAATACACTTTCTCATGATCATCATAGAATCTTTGATTAAGCTGCAAGTTTTTTTTTTATTTTATATACACATATTTTATATTTAATTTTTTTATATATTTGATATATATGCTTTTACTCAGCAACTTATTAAAAACAGCACCAATGGTGTTTAAACTGATTTTTTTACACAGAAGACTGACACAGCTTTGCACTGTGAATCTCTTTTTCTAAGAAAACTTATTTACGTGGGGTGAGATGTCTTTCGCTGGAAGACTTGCCCCCTTCTACTTTGAAAATACCTGTGAAATCAGTTTAATTTGTCACAGCCAGCACTCCCGCAGAGAGTGATGAAAACCGCGCAGCGCCTGGCGAATGCACATTAATGTTGGGCTTTTGGGCTCAGGTGGATTTGCGCCATACATTTCAACCTGCGGTACCGCTGTGTACATACAGTACAAACATGTTGTGTTAATTTGAAATATAAAAAAAATCAATATACTGTACTGTCCATAATATTTGCTATTTTAGTTTTTCAAAGAAATGTTTTTGTTAAAAGAAAACTCATAGCGGTTGCTGGATTTGAACACCAGACCTCACGCTTATACTGTAAATTGGTCACTTAAGCCGTCACGCCACTAAGGAAAGTCATGTGACATGCACTGAAACAGCAACACAGATAGAGTAATATGGTCAGAAGGTCAACCACATGTAAGACTTTGATCCTTAAAATGTTTAGGGAGAAATGGAATATTGGTGTGTATTTTTTCTTTAAAATAACAATACCAGCAACATACAGTTTACATAATACGTTTATGTTCCTAAATTAATATCGTTTATGACCTTCGCATGCGTTATTCTCCTCTGCTTTTTATGCTTAGCTACTAAAATTTCCCTTTAGTGGTAAAATTCTATATAAATATTCAATACTAAGCGGATTAAAATGTGCACAGTAAAGAGATTAAATGATTAAATCTTTTCACTAACGACCAATACACCACAAGCCCGAAAGCGCAACATTATTAATAATATCTTCCGTGTCGCATTAACATTGGAATGTTTTTTTCAAGTGCAAAATGAAGCGATAAACAACGTGTTTCCTCTATAACTCTTCAATTTACAGAGACATTCCGCCAGAGCCTCACAACATTGTCCAATAATACTCTTCTTGTGTTTATTTTTTAGTTAAACAGGATTTGAGCTACAGACCATAACAAAAAACAGAATCCACCTTCGGGTGTTAACAAAACGTGTTTACAAAGAAAGTGAAATACAGTAATACTACCAGCTATATAGATACATAGATTTAGATATATAGATTCTTATATAATATCATTATTAATTTCTTTAGATATGTGATTCCATATTATATTCCCGATTATAAAACAGATAATTCCGGTCCTGGAATCTGATTGGCTGACACCCTTCTGAAGCCATGCCATAATCTCTGGCATACGCACACACCAGAATTTTGACTTTTTACTGTGTGGTAAAGAAATTTTAAAGCCTACTTCCTAGCGTAGATAAGAAAGCATAGATAAAAAAGCTTGGATTCTCATGTATCTCATACATGACAATCTTTTTCTGTTGTCTTTGTTGTGCTCTTGAGGATCCTTGTGATATTTTGAGCTCTCGTTGAATTATAAGTGTCGCAAGTTAAATCATTTTCTTTGTTAGAAATTATGAAACGCTCTGTTAAAAGCAGGGAGTTTTTATGTCTGTTATAGTAAAAGAAAATGCCTGATGAACTAGGGATTGGACAGTTTTTCAGTGCTTGTACAATCGATGGAAATGTTAAAATAAATGTGCTAAAGAAATAAACAAAAAAGTCATTTATTCCTTTATCATATTGGCTATCTAATGTCCTGTCCTTGTTAGTTAGATTAACGAAATACTGTGGTGTTACTTTTTGTCAATGAAAAAATAAAGTCTTTTTGTTTAAAATGATGGTTACAAAGAATGTGGACCAGCGTAATGCTTTGAGTTTACAGCTTGTCCAAGGTCATTCATTATTAATACTATTAGTAATATCTTCAGTAAAGGCTTTGATGCATAAAATATTTCTGGATAATTAAAATATTTAATTAGGTAGGTTGTGTACTTTTGCCCAACTGAACAATCTTGCTTTCATAAAATATACCAACTTTTTAATGAATGATGATTAACATGTTGTAATACACAGTTTAAATTTAAAAGCTCAAATGCTGTACATGAGAGGTTAAGCTTTATTGGCTCCTCCTGGCGGTTTTACAAGGTGATTCCGGATACTCTTAACATAATCTCATTTGCATATGGTAATTTCCTGTATGACCCCAAATGACCGCGTTTTGATGCGACACGCCCACCACATTGTACCCCATGCGTTTTGAATGGCTGCATCTGTATGTCCCTCTTGGTATTTGTAACTCTTCATTATTGAATATATTCATTTTGTATTCTGCTAACCCTTACTCTTAAGATCTGTTATGTTTATATGCACATTTTATATATTAATAAATGTATTCTTATGTATTAGTATCCTTGTGTGTGCGTTGCTGAGTTATCTCGCAAGGTCGGTTTTCTAATAGCCATCAAAGAATCATTTTGTGACTTACTGCTACAATTAATAATTGTCCCAGTAAATGCACAAATCCCCTACACCAGGGTGTGGATGAATAACGCCCCACCAACAACAAGGTATGTCGTAAACTCAACTACAGTATATACATAAAAAATGGAACTAATTTTGGGGAAGTTAACAGAAAATAAAAAAATACCATAACAAACTAAAATGATTACATAAAGTAATCATGGCTCAATCTTGGCTACACATCTCTATATAGGACTTTTTTTCTCCCAATTAGGTCTTTATATCTCCTAATTAGGACTATATAAACTCCTCCTATGTCAGACATTTTTTCTCCTACATGGGGCTTTTGATACTTCTCTTGTATATGGCAGGCTTTCTCAAGAACATATTTACCCAGCCCAATAAGAAGCATAAACCTTTGGTGCTGTGAAAGGTTTTCCCAAATTATTTTGCAAACAAACTGAATTGCTATTGTTCCTAATAAATGTAATATCAACATGCTCAATTAAATATGTCCTTAACATATCTTTGTATATTGTGTAATCTATCTACATTTGATCATCTCTAAATGAAAAAAGGTGGCATATCTCTTCAAGAGAAATGTGTTGGTCGTATTTAATTGGTTGTTCTTGTTTTTCAGCAGCGATACAGTATATTGTGCGACTACTGAAAAAGGCATTAAAAATCCATTAGTATGAGAGCACATGTGTCCCTGCCACCCCAAATATAAAGTCCTGGATACTCCACTGCTGACAGCTGCTTCAATGATAGCCAATGGGCCATTATTTCTGGATCAATTTAAGTACATGATAAAGACACCTTGGCAATATTTTGAGCAGGTGGCATCAAAATTAAAAGATAATGCTTTTATAATAAATCTAATACACATTTTTATAAATTCATGGTAGAATTTGTCTTACATACAGTATGTTTAAGAAACATTGTTACTTAAATTAGCATTAAGACACAACATAATATTTATTTTAATGTAACAATAGGTTTATTCCATGCTGAAAAAAGAAGAAAGAAAACGTTTTGGCTGTGGAGACTTCTTCTGTTGTAAAAACTACAAACATTGGTTAGTGATGAGTTTATTTGACTGAAAGTTTAATTTCAGTTTCATTTTCCATTACACTGCAAATAAACTATATTATACAGATGCAGCCATTCAAAATGCGCGGTACAAACCCGCAGTACAGTAATCTACCCACAAGCCACCGCGGGACACCGAAGGGCACCGCGGTAAGTGATTGGCTGGCCAAAATGACCGACAGGGGCACTCGTGGTGCATTGGTTGGTAGTGAAAAGATTTAATCATTTAATCTCTTTACTGTGCACATTTTAATCCGCTTAGTTTTGAATATTTATATGGAATTTTACCACTAAAGGGAAATTTTAGTAGCTGAGCATAAAAAGAAGAGGAGCATAATGCATCTGAAGGTCATAAACGATATTAATTTAGGAACATAAACATTACTGTATGTACGTAAACTGTACTGTGTATGGCTGGTCTTGGTAGTTTAAAGAAAAAATACACACCAGTCTTCCATTTCTCCCTAAACATTTTAAGCATGAAAGTTTTATGAAATGGTACCCAAATATGCGATTGCTGTATAGAATGAATTTTAATTTAAAAAAATTATTTAACACGAAAATTAAGCTGTTTACATCTTCCGCCTGAGAACAGTCACCCGTTGTTACCCAACGCAGAAACACAGTCACTAACTAGCAAAGAGAGGACATTAGCTAGCCAATATGATAAAGAAATAAATTATTATTTTGTTTATTTCTTTTGCACATTTATTTGAACATTTCCATTGATTGTACAAGCACTTGGAAACTGTCCAATCCCTAGTTCATCAGGCATTTTCTTTTACGCTGCGGGCATTCTCCCGGTCTGGCGCCGGTCTGTGTCTTGTAGGATATAATGCCAGCGAACTCTTGTTTTTATGTCCACTATAACAGACAATCTCCTTTGCTTTTAACCGAGCGTCTAACCCCTCTGATTGGAGAAAAAAGACGTGCTGGTTTGCTATACATACTGTACCAGGAAGATGATTTCTTTCTATTCGAAACATGTATTTTAAAAGTTTAAGAAGTAAAAACCTTACAGCGTACACAGATTTCTAAACTGATCAGGATCGTTATCTTTGTCTTATCCATAATAATGTTCACCGCTCTGTCCAGCAAATTAATAATAAACTTTATTTTATATAGCGTTTTAAACGAATAAGTAATTAGATTGCTCATAAACCTAATCACTTTTTCTACATAAACTCAGTGTAATTGCTCTCTGAAAATGTTTTTTCTTTTTATTTAGGCTCAGATTTCAACTATAGATCGTATTATTATAAACTTTCTTACAAAGTAAATACCCAGACAAACGCAAACGCGTTTTTAATAAAATGCTTTTATTCAGTCAGCAGAGAGACATATTGTATTTCATTGCACTTTGACAGATCGTCCTTAAATCAATTGTTGACTTTTCTCTCTTTACTACTGAACTTGTTTGGATTGACTGAGCTCCATTCTGTACCACACAATGATCCCCCCAGAGTCTCTGCCCCGGGTGATTTGGGTTTTTTTGACAGAGGGTAAAAAACTCTCTCTCTCGCTTGCCCTCCCCCCCCTGTGTATTGTCTGTTTTTTGTTTGTGCTGTCCTTTGACAAAACAAGGCTCGCCAGATAGTGTGAATCGAAATCTGTTTTTCTAGCTTTTAAAGTCGTGCGATGTGTAAGTGGGAACACATCATTATATCTTACATATGAAAAATACATAATATAGCTCCCAAACAAACGCAAACGTGTTTTTAATAAGATGCTTTTATTCACTCATAATCTGACAATTTCAGGAAGACTAAGGGAGGACTAAGGGAATTGTCATCTGTTGTTGAAGCTCTGTGAGCTCGGTGACTTTGAGACCACTTGTTATCCCAGGTTGTTTGAATCGCCACAATTCAAGTAGAGAAAAAAGAGCTGACTGACAAGATTTGAGAAGTCAATGTTGGATTAAAAAAAAACACTTTGCCCGACATTTGTTGCATTGCTTGAAAAATAACTTTATTTCGAGAGACTGGATAAGTAATTCAAGTGTTTTTTTTTTAACTTCCTGAAAAACAACTAATAATTTAACTATATGTGCAAACGTTTTATGATATGTCGCTGTTGTGAATGTCTGTGGACATGTGCTGGCTGGACAGGAGGCTCTACTGTACACAGAGAGGGGCGGTAGGGGGGGACAAGCCGATACATACTCTTAGAGTTTGATTAATAGGGAATATAATATAAAAATATAGTACTAAAAATAAGATACACTCTACAGACATTCACAACAGCAACTGTCATAAGATAGGACACAGTGGCTCAGACACCTGCTGAATGGAAAGGGTCACTTTAATGTTCTGTATGGCTAATACTAAAGCCAATACTTTAATATTCTTTTCTGTATGTTTAACAATAGTGGGTACTGGCCTAATTCGGCCCTGCTCCCGTTGTTAGGTGTTAATGTGTTGTTGTTAAGTGTGAATTTGTACCTGTTTCTCTGAGGTCTGGCTTTTTTTCTGGAAAACCATAACTCTGGTCTTGTCCAGATTGACTGTCAGCGCCCAGGTCTGACAGTGCTGCTCCACCAGTGCCAGGTTCTGCCGCAGCCTCTGTTCTGTGGGCGACAGCAGGACCAGGTCGTCTGCAAAGAGCAGGAACTCGATTTCTGTAATTAATGCAGATCAGTAAATCAAGGGACAAAACAATTATTGCGCCCGGCTCCTCAATGGGCTTTGATGTGCTAGTGCATTGGTTTAACAGTCCAGTTGTGGCAATGTTTTTTATTATTGTGTAGTGATTCGTAGCCGTTCAGGGACGCCAAATATGTAGTCATAGTGGCTCTCTGAAGGCACCAGTTCTGTAGGGTTTGGGCATTTACTGAGACAATTATTAATTGTAGCAGTAAATCACAAAGTTGATTCTTTTGATGGCTTTAGAATCCAACCACGCGACATAACTCAAACAACGCACACACACAGGTACTAATACACGAGGATACATTTATTAATACATAGAATATGCATTTAAACCTAACAGATCTTATCGAGAGGGTTATCAGAATACAAAAGGTATATATTCAATCAGTTACGAAGTGTTACACATATCAAGAGGACATACGTTCAGTATATCATTCCTTTAGACCGTTTCATAAATGAACTTGGTTATAACTTCTACATTAGATACTTGAAACAAGTACATAACTCTTAGGAATTAAATTGATATCAACTGGTTTGGATAACAATTGAATTCTCGAGCTGTAATGCATTGAAGTTGAATACTCATCCAATCTTTGGGGATTCAGATCTCCTGCGGGCACAAAGAAACAGTTGCAGGCTGTTGCTGTCCAATCCGCGCTCTCTGGCTCCGTGCCAGGCTGTGCTGTGCGGCTTGCGACGGTGCGCTGCAGATGCTCACTGACCGGCTAGTTAGTGTTGGCTTTAACTAGCAAAGTTTGTGCACAGGAGAAAAGATGACTGTGGATCCCAGCAAGTCAGGAAGAGGACCGGTTCGTTCCTGGTGAAGAGCTAGTTCTGAATAGTGATTCAGCTGTCCACAGTTCCGACCTGTTCACGAGGCTTGCTGCTGGTGCTAACCTCGGGTGGATCCTCTGGTTATTCTCTGGCAACCTCCGCTCTAGACTCTTAGAACAAAGGAAAGTTCTGGCACTCAGACACACTGGCCGTTCCGTGGTTGTCCGGGCTGAGTCTCAGGATGGTCAGGAGGCGCGCTGCGAGAATGTCCTGCCCTTGGGAGCCTTCTGCTCCTGGGCTGTCCTGCCCTGGAGTTCTCCTTTGAATTCCCTTTAGAAAAGTCCACAGAAGTCTCACTGAATCTCTTCTGAATCTCCAGGCCTGTGTTGCCTGTTTTTACCTGGAGGAACTTCAGCTTCTTGATTGGCTGAAAGTTCCATGGGCATCAGAGTCCCACGTGGGTTACTCAGCCCTACCAGTCCCTGATTGGTTGATCAAGGTGAGATATGAGTCACTTAGTCCTGACACTTAGTAATGCAGTCCAGATGTCCATTCGGCACTTCCTAGACTGATAGGCGCCAATGGATGACCATTGATCATGATAGCCAGACTTAGCTAAGTGCATCCCCGTCTGGGAGCTTGCTTCTTATCAAAAGAAAAACATCTTAAATCAGCTTGCATGAATTCTTTCTCTGTGGCTGCACCACAGAGATGGAGGGTGAGATGGGGCCTCCTTTAGGACAGCATACCAACGCTTAATTCTGTCTTATTAACAAGGATTGCCGCTACAATTGTTATAAAGAAACATGATCAGATTTTCCCCGGTTCAGAAAAAAAGATCTAAAGTATACTAGTTTGTCACTCTTCTCATCCCCTCTTTGCTAAATGGCTTTTGAACAGAGTCACATGAAGAGAGAGGTGAAACAGCCCTACACAGCCCTGTCGCAGTACACGAATATAATTATATCTTATCAATTTCTTTAGATACGCGATTCTTTTAATACAGTCTTTGCTGTGCTCTTGGGGATCCTTGTGATATTTCGAGCTCTGGTTGAATGATAAGTGTCGCAGTTTAAATAATTTCCGTAGTTAGAAATTATGAAACGCTCTGTTAAAAGCAAGGGAGTTTTTATGTCCGTTGCAGTAAAAGAAAATTCCTGACAAAGTAGGGCTTGGACAGATTCCAAGTGCATTTTTGCAATTTACATTGCATTGTCCATTGTGCTGCTGTAATACAGTTTAAAATAATTCAAAGTCTAAACAGTATCAGCTTTATTTATGGGTTGCAATTTAAAAAAAGCCAAAAACCGCACTCAAAATGCAATTTAGAGCTTTCTGGCAAGAGGAGACACCCAAATTAATAATGTAACATGCCACTGTTTGTGCATGAACAAGGTTATACTGCTATTTCCTTAGATACGCGATTAAAAACAAAAATTTTTGAATCCCTGGTGGAACACATTCCATAAGAATCAACGCTTTTATATATCGCCTTTAAATTTGGCTTCTCAAAACGACTTACAGGATAAAAACAGCAATAACAGCAACAACAACAATATTGTATTTCATTGCACTTTGAAAACCAAGTAATAACTTAACTATATGTGCAAACGTTTTATGTTGTGAATGTCTGTGGAGTGTATCTTATTTGCCTGTCTGTCCTAGCTCTCTCGCTCGCCCTCCCCCCCTCTCAATTCAATTCAATTCAATTCAAGGTGCTTTATTAGCATGACAGATGGGTACAATCAGTGTTGGGTATTTACTTTGCTTTGAGATGCCACTTTTAAAGGTGATATATAAAATCTAGGCTTTAACTTGCTTTAACTCCGCAAGTCTGAGTTCTCGTGTCTGTCCTATCCGAACTCGAAAGTATTACAATATGTATCTTTATAGCAGGTGGTGTACAGCTTTTTAGTATAGATTACACTTTTCTAAAATGTTTTTAAAAAATAAAAACGATTACAATCTAATCTTTCCACGTTTTAACCAAGATCCCAAGAAAAATAAATCTAAACGGGAAGAAAGCTATGCTGAAAGTTTATTAAGATACTTAGAAGACAAAGATATCAATTTATGTTGCATTTGTCTGATTGTGAATCAAAAAACACGTATATTTAAACCCGCGTTTGTGATTTAAATCAAAACGCGATTTAAATCAATATAAATGTTTATATTGTAATGCCTAGGTGACTATTCATTGTTATTAAAATGACTTAAATTCGATCATGTTGTGATATTTAGAAATATAAATTTGTTTGGTGCGAGTGAGGTTTTATTCAATCTCTGACTCAGGGAAACGTTTCATTTTTTCAAAGAAATGTTTGTTAAAGGAAATTCATGGCTCCAGCAGGATTTGATCACAGATCGTGTGACATGGGAGTCAGGAACCTAACCCACTGCACCACCGGCAAGGTCACATGCAGTGTGCTGAAAAAGCACTACAGAAACATTATCAACAGACAATGTACAGCGTGTACTATTCTTGTGTTGCGGTACATGAATATAATTATATCATTATTAATTTCTTTAGATACGCGATTCCATATTATATTCCCTTTTAATCAAATTCTAAAAGTATGCTTGTTGACTCCGGTATCACGTTAGTTAAAGACTTCGATGCTTAAAATGTTTAGGGAGAAATGGAATACTGGTGTGTATGTTTTCTTTAAAGTACTGAGACCAGCCATATACTGTATGTTTAAGTTCCAAAATTAATATCGTTTTTGGCCTTCACACACGTTACAGTATGCTCCTATTCTTTTTATGCTCAGGTACTAAGATTTCCCTTCAGTGGTAAAATTCCATATAAATATTCAATACTTAAACGGGCACAGTTAAGACATTAAATATACATATACATACTGTATACAGTACAGTTTGCATACGGTAATATGTTTATGTTCCTAAATCAATCTCTTTTATGAGCATGTGAAAGGCATGGTGAATCGATTCTCAAAAATTACTGTACTTTGCATGATTGGAAACAAATGCATGATTGCGAAATGCTGTGGTGTTACTTTTACAAAGACGGTCAATGAAAAAAAGAATGTGGACCAGGGCAATACTTTGAGTTTACAGCTTGTCCAAGATTATTCATTATTAATACTATTAGTAATATCTTCGTTAAAGACTTTGATGGCAACAGCTCAAACATGAGAGGTTCAGCTTTATTAGCTCCACCTTGCGGAAATTCCGGATACTATTATTTTGCTTGCGGTATTATAGGAGAATTTACGGTAACTCGCGGTAGACTGCGTAAAGCGCACCGCAAAATAATGCGGTATCGCCCGCGCATTTTGAATGGCTGCATCTGTATATATAATATATAAACAACAAATCATTAAAATTGCTGATATTATAATTACTTGCAGAGGAACTGAAACCAAACAACCAGAAGTGTTTAAAAAACAAAATGATATAAATAAAACACTGAATGAAAACTCACACAAACACAAACACATAAAAAAACAATAAATTATAAGTTAAAAACATTTTGTTTGAAATATTACAGCACTGTGCTTAAAATGTAGTTAATGCATCTTAAAGATAATTTCTGGTGCTCAATAAATCTTTATGGGACTGGATATAAGCAGGATCTGAAAAGCAAAGACAATAACTGGACAGACATTAGTATTTTCTTAAACTGGTTATTTTTATATTGTACATTTCTGTTTTGCAATCCAGTACTGTTTACTTAAAAAACAATAACAAAACTTGGAATCACCACATTGTTCGCTGTATTGTAGTGATTCTCCATTAATTCCCCTTGCTATTTCACAAAGCAAGTTTACTCAGTTAAATGGATACCTTTTGAAATCCTTGACAGAAGTCTGGATTTTTTTCTAAACGAAGCAAGAATGAATTGTATCTGTTTAAGTAACTACAGATACAGAAGTGAAGAAGCGCAAGGTGTCAGGCGACATACAGCAGTAAGAAGTAAAGTCCACATTATGGCGAACAGTACCATTTTTATTTAATTTTTTGATAATCTGATGCAGGACTGCATAACACTGTAAAACCGCCAGGAGGCACAGTGAATCATTAAATTACTGGAGCTGCACGTGACTTTTGCATAATTGATTACAGGATTAAATGTTTATTAACCCATTAGTACTTTCCCCTGCTAATAATACTGTATGCAAACTGTACTAGTGACAAACATTCAACAATACATTTATCACATTGTTGTGAGAGAATGTTGCTGCCAAAACTATAAATGACATACTGCATAGTATGCCACAATACAGTATAACAGTAATATAGTGACACTCCCATTTTTTATATAGAATTATTGTTTTTAATTACACACAGTATACAGTTATTAGTAATTGTGCATAAAAATAATTATAAAACAGATACATTTTACACATATTGTACTGTAGAGGCTTTAAAACCCTATGCTATTGTTTCGGCATATCTGATGGATATTACTTCATGTTATTCATATTTGTGTCACATTGGGAATTGTAGTCTTTGTTCATTTATTATTTACTGTAAATTAAATATGATCCGTTTTAAAGGGACCATACCATCTCATAATGATAGAAATGGGCCACCTTTAATTACCCAAACAGTGTACTGTAGAAAGTAACACTTGTACTTCTTTTTCTAGAGATTGTAAGATTACCAGGGGAAGGGTCATTCATAACCGGTATTTCCGGAACGAGACGCTTTATGTACTTGATATAGACCTGAGCAAGATGGCCGCCAAGGAGAACCAGCTGACCTGCTTTTGGAAAAGGCTTATTCAGCAAAACAATGAGACACAGGTGAGCCGCATCAGGAAACAAACCATAAATGCTCCGGAAGCAGTGAGCCAGGGCGGAAGCCAATAAGGTGAATGCATTTTGGAGGAAAAGGAGGATTAGGATTGTGTTTAAAGGGATTAAGGAATAATAGACTAATGAAAGGACTATGGATTAAAGTTTGCGGATTGTGACTGGTGACTTGGATACAGCATGGATTTGTGTGGACATACGGACTTTGGAATTTGGATTGTTTAAGGATACAGAAAACAGTTTACGGAATGGGATTGGAAAACAAACGGAGAAGATCAGGGTGGTGTGAGTAACATCTCTTTTACACCAGCTTTTCCCCTGGTGATACCACAATTGGTGGAGAATGCGGGCACCCGTTGCTCGGGTCTGAGAATTGTGGAAATTAAGTATTTTTATTTGTGGGTTTTGTTTTGCGTGTGCGATCCCTCTAAAAAACAAACAAACAATGGAGCAGTTAATACAACAATTGTCCCAAGCCACCCTCACCCAGTTTCAAGCTTTAAAAGGACAGCAAGAAGCTATCCAAGCACAACAGGAGGCAAATAAGATTCAAACTGAAACTAATCAATTAATTATAGAGGAACAAAAATTGATGAGGGAAGAATTACAAAGATTAGGGGAGGAAATCAGACAGACCCCAGTAATGGGGAGAGACACCTGCAATGGTGAACGAATTGGGCTCCAAAACATAACATAACTTGATGATGTGGAAGCTTATTTAACCACATTTGAAAGAACTGCCACTAGAAATGTAATGCATGGCCAAGAGTGCAATGGGCAGGGAGAGTAGCAACTTATTTAATTGGAGAAGCCCAAAAGGCATATTATGATTTAAATGAAAAAGATGCAGACAACTATGAGACTCTGAAAAAGGAGATCTTGGCAGATTAGGGTAACAATGGAAATACGAGCGGTCCAGTTTCATTGGAGATATCAAATAGACAAGCTTACTAGGTCTCAAATGTTTGACCTGGTACATCTGGCAAAGAAATGGCTCCAGCCAGAAGAATTAAACTCAGGACAGGTGGTAGAAAGGGTGGTGTTGAATCACGTTGTGAGGAGTCTGCCTGTTCACTTGAAAAGGAAAGTGAGTTATGGGGATCCCCAGACTCTGGATCAGGCAGTGGACTTAATGGACAGACAGCATGCCACGGAGCCTTGATTAGGGAAGAAAAAGGGGAATTTCGAAAAGAGGAGAGGAGAAACTGAAATGAAGTATTGGCCGATAAAGTATAGTGATTATCGAGGTCCTCCACCGTTTAAGAAACCCCTTCGGGAAAGGTCCGATTCAAGGCCCCCGACCATGAAACCCATCGATGCTTTAATTGTCATGAAGAAGGGCATTTAGCCAGCCATTGTCCCAGCCTGTCTGAACCCATGCAAGTAGACCCCAGAGATGAAGCCAAGTGTAACTACCTTACGACACATGTCCCAACCTGTGAGGATCCCCACCTTACTAAAATCAAGATAGGGGAAGAACCCGTCGAGTCCTTGTTGGACTCTGGAAGTACGGTGACTCTGGTGACCCCTACAATACTTCTAGAAACGGAGATCAGGGGAACAGAGGGGATACCTATCACTTGTATCCATGGAGACACAAAGGTATATCCGTCGGCAGAAATTAGCATCTCTACGGAAAAGGGAACATACCGTCCAACTGCTGGAGTGGTTGAGCACCTGCCTTACCCTGTGGTGTTGGAACAAGACTGTCCCCACTTCCTCCAAATTTGGAACACTGTCCAGGCAGCTAGGCGAAGGTCACCCCCCGTCCTGAAGGCATGGGCGATGCCACAATCAATTTCCCTGATGAGGCGGACCAACAGGATGGAGGATATGAACTTGGAGACAAATTCATAAATATGGATTTACCGGACTGGGAGCCACTAGAACATCGTGGTAAGTTTGGGACAGCCCAATTAGAAGATGGAAATTTGAGACATGCGTGGTGAGATGTAAGGAAAATCGATGGAAAGTGGTATAATAATCATAGTACCCTGATTTACCCATATTTCATGATAAAAAACAATCTCCTCTATCAGGTGCAGCAGAAGTGACAAGAAGAAGTGGAACAACTCCTGATTCCCTAGGCCTACCAGATGAAGCTCCTCAACTTGGCCCATAGCCACCTACTGGGAGGACACCTGGGGGCGAAAAAACAGCTGAGAGACTGCTCACTCGGTTCTTTTGGCCAGGAATCTATAAGGCCATCGAGGAATGCCCAGAGTGTCAGAAAACAACCTTATTATAGGAACCCTTTGATCCCCCTCCCAATTATTGAAACCCATTTTGAACGGATTGGGATGGAGTTGGCGAGACTCCTGATCAAAACACCTAAAGGTCACCAGTATATATTAGTAATAGTGGACTATGCCACGAGGTACACCTAAGCCATTCCATTGAGAGCAGCCACAGCCAAAAACATAGCTAGGGAGCTAGTACAACGTTTCGCAAGGGTGGGAATTCCTAAAGAGATCTTAACTGATCAAGGAACTCCTTTTATGTCAAAAGTCATGCAGGACTTATGTAAGCTATTGGGCATACATCAGATCCAAACCTTGGTCTATCACCCTCAAACCAATGGTCTAGTGGAACGTTTTAATAAGACCCAGAAAGGCATGCTGAGGTAGGCCATGCAAAAGGGTGGTAAAAATTGGGAACACCTGCTCCCGTATCTCATGTTTGCTGTTTGAGAAGTTCCGCAGGCCTCGACTGGATTTTCCCCATTTGAGTTACTATACTCTCGGAAACCATGAGGCTTATTAAATTTGGTCAAACAATCTTGGGAGCATCATCCTTCCCCTTTACAGACCATCATTGAACATGTGGAACAAATAAGAGAAAGAATAAACATTATTGTTCCCATTGTGAAGGAAAACCTGGAGAAAGCCCAGACTGAACAAAAACAGATTTATAATAGGGGAGCTATTTCAAGAGAATTTCAGCCTGGGGATAAAGTATTGGTCTTAAGTCCGACCCCAGAATGTAAATTCTTGACCTCCTGGCAGGGGCCTTATGAGGTGGTGGAAAAAGTGGGTCCGGTCAACTATAAGATCAGGCAACATGACAAAAGATGGCAGCATCAAATCTACTATGTCAGTTTATAGAAGAAATGGCATGGTACCAAAGTTCTGCTCACCCATTTCTCCCCTGACCCTATGGAAGAAGAAACAGGTGCTGTAGTCATGGGAGACCTGGCTCCGGCTCAGAAGCAGGAATTACAAGAATTCCTGTTGCAAAACAAAGATGTTTTTTCCCATACACATGGTTGAACCCATCTCATATGACATAAGATTATCACGGAAACAGGGAAGAGGGTAAAACTACCCCCCTGTCGAATACCGGAAGCCAAAAGAAAATTAATTAAAGAAGAGGTGGAAAAAATGCTAAAAATGGGAATAACAGAGGAATCCCATAGCGAATGAATCAGCCCGATCATTTTGATACCAAAGCCGGATGGAACTATTCTGTTTTGTAACAATTTCAGATGAACTAATTCAGCGATTAGGTAACGCCTGATACATCAGTACCCTTGATCCTACGAAGGGATTTTGGCAAGCGCCACTGGCCGAAGAAGATAAAGCCAAGACCGCTTTTGCCACACCTGAGGGACTATACCAGTATAGGGTCCTACCATTTGGCTTACATGGCGCTCCAGCTACTTTTCAAAGATTAATGGACCGAATACTGAGCCCTTCGAAGTTTTGCAGCTGCCTTCTTGGATGATGTCGTAATTCATACCACGACATGGGAACAACATCTACAACACCTGGAAGCAATGACTGGAGCTCTGCGAGAAGCAGGATCAAAGGCCAATCCAAATAAATGTTGTCTAGGGGACCGGGAAGCCAATTATCTTGTTATACGATTGGGAGAGGATTGATCATGCCACAAGACCGGAAGGTGCAGTTAATTAAAAACTGGCCCAAACCTTCTACGAAGAGGCAAATACGAAAATTTTTGGGACTTCTGAGTTATTATCGCCGCTTCATTCCAGGGTTTGCCTCCATTGCCGCCCCTTTGCACAATTAACAAAAATGAATTGTCCTGAAAAAATAAAATGGACCAAATTGGAAGAAAGGGCCTTTCAAGACTTAAAAACAACTCTCTCTTCTCAACCAGTCTCAACTTTAGTAAAACTTTCATGGTACAAACTGATGCTTCCAACACTGGAATTGGAGCCATATTCTCAAAAGAAATTGATGGACTGGAGCATCCTATTTTATGTATTAGTCCTAAATTAAATCCCGCAGAAAAACACTATTCTACATTAGAAAAAGAATGTCTAGCAATAAAATGGGCCCTTGACTATTTAAGGTATTATTTATTAGAAAGACGGTTTATATTGTACACAGATCATGTGCCATTAACCTGGATGTTATAAAATATGGATAATAATGATGGAATAACACGATGGGGTCTTAGTCTTCAAAGGTTTCAATTCCAAACAATATATAGACCCAGAAGAAAACAAGATAATGTAGATACCCTCTCTCAAATGCAATGTTTATTTTTATCTAAACTGCCTGAGGATGGGGTTGATCTCAGGAGGAGGGAATATAAGATTACCAGGGGAAGGGTCATTCATAACCAGTATTTCTGGAACGAGATGCTCTATTTATTATTTATTTACTGTTATCTATTTATTTACTTGATATAGACCTGAGCAAGATGGCCGCCAAGGAGAACCAGCTGACCTGCATTTGGAAAAGGCCTATTCAGCGAAACAATGAGACACAGGAGAGCCACATCAGGAAACAAAATATAAATGCCCCGGAAGCGGTGTGCCAGGGCTGAAGCCGAAAAGTGAATGCATTTTGGAGGAAAAGGAGGATTAGGATTGTGTTTAAAGGGATTAAGGAATAACGGACTAATGAAAGGACTACGGATTACGGTTTGCGGATTGCGACTTGTGACTTGGGTACGGTGCGGATTTGTGTGGACATACAGACTTTGGAATTTGGATTGTTTAAGGATACAGAAAATGGATTACGGAAAACAAAAGGACAAAAGTAACGGAGAAGATCAGTGTGGTATGATTAACATCTCTTTTACACCAGCTTCTCCCCTGGCAACACCACAACATGTACAGTAACTGTTAATATGCCACAGATATGCTGTGATCCTGCAGTCCTGAGGTTAAATGTTATTGAGAGATGAAGAAGTAATAAAGCAGGCTGATTTATTATAAAACAACTAACTTTGACACAGAACATGCATTTAATTTTCAATGTGAAAATGTTAAGACTGAACCTGGGGGAAATAGTACACTCAACCAACAACATATGTGTAGGATTCGCAATATTTGATGATGAAGTAGAATTTAAATTATATTCATCATTGTTAACATTTACAGCAGATACAAATTTTAAAACAAATCTGAAATCTTTTAAAAAGAAGATTACTACTTTATTTCACACCTGCATTTGAAATCATGGTTTTTGTTTTGTCTATACTGAGAGTGTGAAGATTCAGTGAGCAGCAGGGCGCTATTTAACACAGTGTGATTACTAAGCCGGATAATTTTAGGAAATATGTTGACTAAAGTCTGTATTTTCGATTTCACGAGGCAAGATCAAATTGTTTCCAGTTGGGAATTAACTATGTGAAGTAATATTTTGTTACTGAGATACAGTGTATAGTGCCTTATTATTCACCTTATTGGAAGTCAGCTGTTGGATACTGTCTGCTGAAAATATTAGGATCTTGTTGGTTGTTTGTCAGTGGTATATGTTTTATATGTTTTTAGGGATATTTTGGGGGGGAGGAGAGATGATTCCCATAGAGTGTTAGTTTTAATGTAACACTGTACTGTGGCTTGCAAATACATTTTTTAAACTATTATAATTGCTATTCTTGCAAATACACTTTTTATTGCTATTCCATTTGTGTTTGCATGTTTGTCAGATCCGGCTTTTATGTTGTTTCCCACTTTCCCCTAGATGTATCTGTAGTGGGGATGTAACATATTTGGGTCCGGGATCTGTAATCCATTTTGTGGAGCCATATTTTTTTTTCTTTGTGCACCATGTCTTTAGTGCTGTGCAGGGGTAATTGTTGTTGTGTCCATCATGGCATTCAGGTTAAAGGATTTTACTCTGTGCCCAACTTTGGAGCAGTTTTAGAAATGTCTCAAGGCAACATTTTATTGATAGTAGGTTTCCTAAGTCTTTCTGTTTCCATTACAATATCATAGAGTCACCTTCTCTGAGCTCTTTTAAAGCTCTTTCAAACATTGTCTAGTTTCTGATCTATCTAGTAAACCAATTACATTTGCAGAGGATATCAAAATATGAGGATTATGAGGAAACACTGTAAATGCTCCAAAAGTAAAGCAAAATGGTGGAATTCAATATTTGACAAATGCATGGTAAATAACGATTAAAGTGGACAAGTGTCACATATACGTACAGCAGAAAAAACAAACTATAAATATAAATGATGTTCTAATGTGAGTCAGGTTTTATGTTTAACAGTTATTTTATTTGCCCTAATATTTGTTTTTGCTTGTAGTGTGGTACAGTACAGAGATGTTTTGTTTCATTTAAATATAGAAACTGCTGTTTTGTTTTTTTATTCTTCAATGACTTTTTAACATTTGATTTCTTGCTTAATGTCTTTTAATATAGTTGATGTTGCCTCATTGTTGTTGGATTTGTTTTTTAGTGAAGAAAATGGCAAACATTTTTCTTTTGCTTTTTCTACTAGTTTATTAAGCTTTAAAACCAGTTTATAATGTCTTTGTTTTTCGATTTCAGATAGCTAATTTGCTCAGTTTTCATAAAGCAGCACCTTTCAAGTTGATGAGAGACTTAGAAGTATTGTCTTCCAGTCAGTGGAGACAATGGACACCTAAATATTCTCAACATTGTTTAGGTAAAAGTTAACTCGATTGTTTTCCTTTGGTTGGAGCTTTACCAGGACCAATCGCCATTATTGCTTTATGTTGTGGTCACTTCAAACAAAAAATGTCAGTTTGAAGTCGGGGAAAATAACAGACTTTCACACTTTTTTATTAGATCATGTTAACAGTATCTGAACTTTTGTTGCAGCACTTCAAGGTTTCATTTCAGGGTTTTTTATTTTAAAGTTTAAGTGAATTTTATTGATTCTTACTGAAGAGTTTATTTTAATTAGGGAAGTGTTTTTATGAAATGGACAGCCCTGTTTGTCTTTACTGAGTTGAAAAAGTGGTGGAATAGCAAACCTTTTTGGTCTGTCACTGTACAGGGTTTGAATGACTAACTTGTGGGATACACAGCTCTCAGAAGCAGAAGCTAAAATCTCTATGTATCACATAAATAATGGTAACTTCCACTGCTCAGTACATGTTTATTGGGTCCACTTAGGAAACCTTTATGCAAAGTTTTGATTTTTTGTTTTACGAAGACCACGAGCCATAGAATGACATAAGACACAGAGTGATTGTCCTAGTATTGCCAATCGGACATCCTCTTGATAAGCCCATAATTATGGGGAATCAAGCTGGAGAAACATTTTAAGTTCTGTCAGTAAGATCTGTTGGTTTTCTCCAAAATTGGAGAAAATTTTAAAATTACAAGTCTTAAGTACTGGAATATATTTTAGGTAAAAGCAGAAATCTCTTACATTTCCCTCCCCTTTATTGATCTCTCCACATGGTAAGGTCACTTGATGAAAGCAATTATTGTGGACAATATTTTTAAGGAGGGGTATTTTTACAGGTATAGGTGACAAGGAAGTGTCTCTAAGAGTCTAGATAAAGTGTGTAACACCAGGTAGTGTAAGAATTTCCAGATTCACAGCAAAGGAGGTGTTTGATTAGACATAGGGGGTTGAGATTCTGTGGTCAAATTAATTATAAAGTTTACCTTGGTTTACCTTAATTAATTGTTCTGGGTAAATGATTAAGTGTTAACACTCCAAAAAGATGACATGTAAGATGAGATCAAGACAGAGAAAGGAAAGACTAAAGACCACACAAAGGGAGAGGTAAAACAGGAGGACAGATTTTAAAGTGTGTGCCAGGCGAGAGGTCCTTGTTCAAGATTATATAAAAAGACTTGATTAGAGCTAAGTATTAGAATCTTGCTAAGAAAACTTGCTATTCTGTAGTTTTTAAGGAACGTAGATTTCCTGAGTGAAGAATTTCTCTGTTAAAAACTGCCTCTCCTGCATAGTGGGTGCATTTTGGAATAGGGAGTTTGGTTTCCATTTAATTTGTGGTATCCAGGTTTTCAGAGAGATTTGACTGCAGTTTGTATTTTATTTAGTTTAGAAGGTAACTCATCTCTTTTTGGTCTTTGTAGGCATTACGTGTCGACTACTTGGCAACTTTCTGGTCTAGACGTATGTCTCTGAAATGACTTTTCTGTAAACTTCTACTGTAAATAGAGTAACTTGTTTGTTGTATGTTTATGCTGTGTGTAGTGTAGTTTGTGTCATATTGTCATTAAATATTTGTTTAACTAAATGATCCTGAATTATTACTCTTTTCACCAAAACTGTGACAGAGAATAAAGAACGCATGTGTCTCTAACTAACCAACTGCTAGGGAGTATTCTTGGAGTAATTCTTACAAATTGGGGTTATTTATTTCAGTAATTGTGTACGCAGCTTGGTCAATTCCTGTTATTCATCATTTGTAACAATATATTTGTACAGGACACTTTTGTTATGTTTCATATTTCATATTTTATATTTAAAATTTAGAAAAGTTAAAATGTTAGTTTTAGTTAAAGATAGCACTTAAAAATAATTAAGCTCCATGAAATGGAAGCATTTGATCTTAAAATATTGAATCCTTTAGAACAGTTGAATGGATGAAATGTATGAAACAATATATAACAGCATTTATAAAAACATTAACTTTTACAGCATTTGTTCCCATAACAATTTGTTCAAGGTATCTGGCACAGGTGTGATTCCATTGTATAAGACCTGAGACTAAACTAGGGTTCTATTAATGTGGTTTGTGTAGGAATAACTCACAGTATGCAAGCTTTGACAGGAAAACATACACTGACCTTCAATTAGACTGCAGGTTGACAATTTAGGAAAAAAAGAAAGAAAAATCAATACCTAATTTTCTCTTTTTTTTGTACTGGGATTTTAATGTTTGCTCAGATAAAGGATGGCAACCAAGGAGCCTTATGTATCCTCTCAACATTCATTGATATAGCTATTGTCTCAAGAGGTCGGCCACAGGGATTTTCATCTTGCTGCTGAGTTTCTATGAATTGCTTTTGACAGTCCTTCAACTACATCTCTTTGCATGGCTCCAGCACACACACAATAATACTGCAATGGTGTGGCTGAACCTGGAAGTGTTGATACAGGTTTATTCTGCTACATGGTTGCTTAGGGACGCTCTAGAGAGAGAAAAGAGGGTACAGATTAGCACAAGATTATTAGAGGAATTATATCTAAGTGATTGTCATAAGATTCCTGTATAAAAAAATGCTACATACAGGAGAGGTTGTCTACTCTGGTCATGGATTAGACAGGCTTCATGCTGAGACATTTCTGAGGAATTAAAACTTAAGTCTTTTTGAGACAATATAATATGAGGTTAGGAAACTGAAATTGCAAACTAACTGTTGCTTTGTTAGAAGCACTTCTATTTAAGTAGTGTCCTTCACAAAACACCCTGGAAAACTGCTAAACCAAGCACAAATCAACAATTGATTTAAAGATGATCTGTCAAAGTGCAATGAAATACAATATTGTTGTTGTTATTGTTGTTTTTATCCCATAAAGCACTTTGAGAAGCCACCTTTAAACGCGCTATATAAAGGTGCTGATTCTTATGGAATGTGTTTTCTTTCTTCTTTTTTTCAGCATGGAATAAACCTATTACTTGATTCTTATGGAAGCCCGGTTCCGCCAGGGATTAAAAAAAAAAAACATGGAATCGCATATCTAAAGAAATAACAGTATAACTATATTCATGCACAAACAGTAGCATGTTACATTATTAATTTGGGTGTCTCCTCTTGCCAGAAAGCACTAAATTGCATTTTGAGTGCAGTTTTTGACTTTTTTTAAATTACAACCCATAAATAAAGCTGATACTGTTTAGACTTTTAATTATTTTAAACTGTATTACAGCAGCACAATGCACAATGCAATGTAAATCGCTACCTTTGTCTTCTGCGTAATAATGTTCTCTGTCCAGCAAATTAACAATAGTAATAATAATGAACTTTATTGTATATAGCGCCTTTAAAGGTGGCTTCTCAACAGAGCTGTTAAACCGGTTTTTATCTATTTTTCGGCGCAGCCAGCCGGCTGTTGAGTGGTATTAAATGTAACTTTTTTGTATAGATGACTTTCCTAAAATGTATTTAAAACTAAAAAAGATTACAATTGGCATGCCTGTAGCTTTTTCACGAAACCTCCTAGAGTAACGAAATCTCTTGCGTTGTTCAGCTTTTCAGCTAAATATATTTATCGCTTACGCCTGACATTTGAGGTGCCCAATAAAAACTGGTTGAACAGCTCTGTTGTTTTTATCCTGTAAAGCGCTTTGAGAAGCCATCTTTAAAGGCGCTATATAAAGGCACTATATAAAGGCATGTATGGCTGGTCTTTAAAGAAAAAATACACACCTGTATTCCATTTCTCCCTAAACATTTCTTACATGTCTTACATGTGGTTATTTCGGAAAAGTTTTACGTTCCTTGCTCCTTCTGACCATGTCACTGCGCATTTAAAAGCATACTTTTAGAGTCTGATTAATAGGGAATATAATATAGTACTAAAAATAAGATACACCCTACAGACATTCACAACAGCGACTGTCAGAAGATGGGACACAGCGACTCAGACACCTGTTGAATGGAAAGGGGCACTTTAATTTTCTGTACAGCTGGTACAGTACCCCACAGCGCCCGCGCACCAGCAGAGAGAGAGACACACACACAGTTTTTTATTGTCAAAATTTGTGATTTTGGTCATAGTCCATCTCCTTACCAAAGCGATACAGTGGTGCAGCTTGAAGTCTGTACCTATATGCAGTATGGTACAGATAAACTTGCAATATACTGATGAGCTAATACCTGGGAAAGACACTCCTATCTATTTAAAACACAATACGCCAGGAAATGTGTCTGATGAATTAGCAAGTTAAAAAAAATTGTGTCGAAAAGCCGGGCGTAACAATTGTTTCCTTTTTCTGATCACTCACTGTTTGGATACTCGTCTCACCTGCCCTGCTCTTTGTTTTCCTGTTATTTGCTGTGTATTCCTGCTGCGATCCACACCTGCCCTCACACCTAAAGAAGACTATTTTACATTTCTTTGTGCGGTTCATAGTGCAATTAACCCTTGCTAGTATCTTTGCGGCCTTTTGAAAGTCTGTGCTGTCCTTTGAAAGCGAGATGATCTCTGGTTCTTTGACAAAACAAGGCTCGCTAAATAACGTGAAAAAGACATATTTTTTTACCTCACTTGCTGTCTTCCAATCACATTACATCAACATCCAAAAACATGATTTCTTCTCTTAACATGCCTTGTAAAGATGACTCATAGCTTGGCTTGTTTTTCAGGAAGTTAAAAAACACTTGAATTACTTATCCAGTCTCTTGAAATATAATTATTTTTTAAGCAATGTAATGCAAGATGCTTTCTAATGCCGGGCAATGTGTTTTTTTTAATCTAACATTGATAGATTAAAAAATCATTCCTAATAGCAATTATTTACCTGCATAAACTTATAAAGGAGTCAGAAGATAGGACACAGCAACTCAGACACCCGTTAAATGGAAAGTTAATTTACAGCTGGTACAGCACCCCACCGCGCCCGCGTGCCAGCAGAGAGAGAGAGACACACACACAGGTTTTCATTGTCAAAAAGTAATTGTTTTTTACTTTTGTACAATTTTTTTTAACATTCCTCTTGTTTAACAGGATTGTTTTGTTACTGGACAGACTGTTGAACTAGAGGAAAACAGTGCCTCCTTCTTCGAAGCATTTCATTGATCCGATCACTAATTATTTTCCAGTCGCACAAAGTAAGTTTTGAGAATCTCCGATTCACCATGCTACTAATGGTTTCCCGGAGATTGCAAGGCAAGGCACTTTTGCCTCTGGACCCATCGAAATTTATTGATGTGGTCCACCCCCAGTAAATTTCAAATGTCACAAGATTTCGAAACTTGAGGGCGGCGTAGCAGTTGGCTCTCGCTTTCCCACCTATACCGATGCACTGCAAGTACAACCCCCCCTCTTTCTCTTGAGTGATGGGCAACAGTTGGATATCTGGGAAAATTGTTTGTTCCACTGGCGTCTGTGAATTCCGCTGTGTAAACGGTGCTTTCTGAGGGGAGATAGACGGCGGGGACAGCATCAGCCAAGTCCTGGGCGGTGGTGAGCAGAGAGGCCGGGATGGAGTGTCCTGAGGCGGTGTGTGCTCTGTGGGGGGCAGAGCTTCCGCCAGGCATTGCAACCTGCGCGGCGGGGAGAGGCACTTATCGGGAGACAGCTGCTCTAGCGTTTGACTGCCGGTGCACACTGTCTCCGGCTTCTGCATCTTCAGGAGAGTCTCTAACCTCCCAATCCTCCCCAGTAACGCGTCGTACTGCTCCCGCTGCTGCCGAAAAGTCTCCATACAGGTGTTGCTTCTACAGGTTGGCACCCTGGCCAGTGGCCGAGAGCAGAGACCCACAGCCTGTGGCAAAATAACATAATTCATGTAAGAAATAAAGTCACACAGTAGTATTCATTAGTTGCGGAACAGACGTCAAAATAAACTTTTCTTTTCATCCATCTTACCGCTTTCTTTTTTACTGTCCTGGTAGATTTCGAAGATCGTTTCGCCTGTGCGGTGTTTTCCTGAAGAACAGGCTGCAAAGAAATTTTTATAATAGAATGTATAGTTCAATATGGCAATAAAACCTTGTAATATGCACTATAATCGCGTATTTCAGATGAAGCCTGCTGTATTTGCTTACCCTTTGCTCTTTGCAAGCTGGGACAGCAGAAACACCTCATCTCTTCCCGTAAAAGGTCTTGGTCTCCATACTGTACTATGGTCGCTGTAGTGCAGGATCGCAGATTTTTTTGTGAAGGGAACTCAACCAAATCCCTTGATGTATTTATACTATATTCTCATGTACGGTTAGAATGTGTTCATTGTCTTCCAATGAAAGACGGGTTCCTTTCGCCGAAGTCGGGAGACATTAGAAGCTTGCCACACCCAGACTGTTACACCAACACATTAGCAAGTTAAAGCAATTCCACTGAGGAGCCGGGTGCAATAATTGTTTTGTTCCTTGATTTTCTGATCTGCAAGGCCATTTGGCTGCAGTGAATGTGAATTCTGTCTGGCATTGCCAGATTGTGAAAAAATAAAAGTATTTTAATGAAGATGGGGGTAAGGGAGTCGTCTCTATGACACTCTCCCTTATAAAATTAAAGAGAAACAAAACAAAAACTAAAAATAAGATACAATCTACAGACATTCACAACATAGACATATAATTTACATATATTGTTAAATTATTACTTTAAATATATACTTTAAGTTACTGAAACAGCCAGTTAATAAAATCGTTGCAATTTTGTTCTTGTTTGGAGGTGGGGATATTCTGACAACAACTGATTTAAAGACAATCTGTCAAAGTGCAATGAAATACAATATTACGCTGGGTAAACGTTCCAAAGTCAAATTCTTCCGCGACAGGGGTACCTTTAAAGCGCAGACGTCAGCACCGAAAAATTTTGGCGCGCCCTCTCTTTAAAGCCCTGGCCAAATACGAAGACAGTACGTACAGTTATAATTCAAACTGAATTAAAAACTACACATCCCAGTTCCCATGGTGGTGCTTGTGATCATTGCTTTTAACCAATGAAACAGGGTGAAAAATAATTTACATGACTTTGGGGCAGAGTTTAGAAAGCTTTATCAGCAACAAAGTGAAATTTACACGATAGGCTACCTCAAACTGTCAGTTACACGACTGTCGCTTAAGCCACTCCTATTTGGCATTTTAGTTATGGAGGGGGAAGGATGCCCCCCCACCTCTGGGTGCCTGACTTGTCGCCATCTTTAACCATGTCCGAGTCACAGTAGGTAGAGACACGTACAAAAAAAAGTTCATCCCAGCTACAATACATCTATTTTTTTGTGGTAAGAGGAAGCAAAACATCAGTATTTACTGCTGGTAATTAGTGTATGATTTATAGTTGAAATCTGAGCCTAAATATAAAGTTAAAATCTTGACAAACAAAGCAATGTAGGAAATGAGCACACAGAAATACACAGAAAATAAATCCGTTCTGACATCTCAAATCAGTTTCGATGAAGGTCTCCAAAACGAACAAGAAAAAGAGCATTTTCAGAGAGCAATTACGCTGTGTTTATGTAGAATAAGCGATTAGATTTATAAGCAGTCTAATTTCTTATTCGTTTAAAACAGTGAAATGTCAGCTGCAAAAGATCACCTGTTTCTCGCGCATAAAAAGTTATTAACTCTCGAAATCTGTTTTTATAGGTTTTAAAGTCGTGCAGTGTCTAAGCCGGAACACATCATTATCTCTCATTTTTGATTTCTTTTTTAAAAAAATTAAAAATCGTTTGTCCAGCCTAACAGTATTGTTGTTATTGTTGTTTTTATCCTGTAAAGCGCTTTGAGAAGCCACCTTTAAAGGCGCTATATAAAATGAAGTTTATTATTAATTTGCTGGACAGAGAGGTGAACATTATTATGCAGAAGACAAAGATAACGATTTATGTTGCATTGCCAGATTGTGAATCAATAAAGACATTTAATTAAACACGGGTTTGCGATTTAAATGGAAATGGGGGTGACGGGAACTCTTAATCTAAGTAAAATAAAATAAATAAAACAGGTTTCGATAGTTAATAACCTCTTTTTATGTGCGAAACACGGGTGATTTTTCTTCCTCCTGATCAGCTTAGAAATCTGTGTACGCTGTAAGGTTTTTACTTCTTAATTAAACTTTTAAAATACATGTTTCGAATAGAAACAACATATGCTGTTGTCTTCCTGGTGTGTAGAGCAGATCAGCAGGTCTTTTTTCCCCAGTCAGAGGGGTGTCAGATGGTGTCAGCCAATCACCATTCTGAAGCTGTACCATAATCTCACACTACATGACACAGAAATCAAGTTCCTGCTCTATGCAGATGACCTGGTCCTGCTGTCGCCCACAGAACAGGGGCTGCAGCAGAACCTGGCACTGCTGGAGCTGCACTGTCAGACCTGGGTGCTGACAGTCAGTCTGGACAAGACCAGAGTTATGGTTTTCCAGAAAAAAGCCAGACCTCAGGGAAACAGATACAAATTCACACTTAATAACAACACATTGGAGCACTCATCCAGCTACACATATCTCAGCATATCACATATACCATCAGCTCATCTGGAAGTTTTGACCTGGCAGTGAAGGCACTGAGGGAGAAGGCACTCAGGGCTTTCTACGCAATAAGAAGGAGGCTCTTCAACAGCAATCCACCAACAAGAATCTGGCTCCAAATATTTGAAGTGTAATCCAACCCATTGCCCTATACGGCAGTGAAGTGTGGGGTCCCCTCACAGACCAGGATTACACTAAATGGGACAAACACCCCACAGAAACTCTGCACATGGAGATCTGTAGAAACATCCTCCGTGTGCAGAGAAAAACACCTAACAAAGGGTGCAGGGCCGAATTAGGCCAGTACCCACTATTGATAAACATACAGAAAAGAATATTAAAGTATTGGCTACACCTAAAAAACAGTGACCAAAATTCCTACCACCACACGGCCCTGCTGAGCCAAGAGCTGAGCCCAAAACAGAGCCCCCTGAGCCAGCTGGTCCTGAGGCTCACTGGCCTGAGCCACACCGACACTAACCAGCATCAGGACAGCACTGCCAGAGCACCACAACTCAGACTCAAGCACATCACAGCACAGATCAAACAGCAATATCTCACACACTGGGACACACACACACAAACACAATACAAACTGGAATGCTACAGAACCCTAAACAGACAATACACACTAGCCGAATATTTGACCAAGATAAGAAACAACAAAAAGAAACAGACCCTGATGAAGTACAGGCTCAGTGACCATAGCCTGGCCATAGAAACTGGGCGACACAGGCAGACCTGGCTGCCCAGAGAGGACAGGCTGTGCTCCCACTGCCAGCAGGGAGAAATAGAGACAGAGGTGCACTTCTTACTGCACTGTGACAGGACACTGGAGAAATTAAATACTGGTGTGTATTCTGTCTTTAAAATACAGTACCAAGACCAGCCATACATGCCTTTATATAGCGCCTTTACATAGCACCTTAAAAGGTGGCTTCTCAACAGGATAAATCCTTATCCTTCTTTTACAGGATAAAAACAACAACAATATTGTAATTCATTGCACTTTGACAGATCGTCTTTAAATCACACACTGGGACACACACACACAAACACAACATAAACACAACATAAACTGGAATGCTACAGAACCCTAAACAGACAATACACACTAGCTGAATATTTGACCAAGATAAGAAACAACAAAAAGAAACAGACCCTGATGAAGTACAGGCTCAGTGACCACAGCCTGGCCATAGAAATTGGGCAACACAGGCAGACCTGGCTGCCCAGAGAGGACAGGCTGTGCTCCCACTGCCAGCAGGGAGAAATAGAGACAGAGGTGCACTTCCTACTGCATGGTGACAGGACACGGGAGAAATGAAATACTTGTGTGTATTTTTTCTTTAAAATACAGTACCAAGACCAGCCATACACACCTTTATATAGCGCCTTTATATAGCACCTTAAAAAGTGGCTTCTCAAAGCGCTTTACAGGATAAAAACAACAACAACAATATTGTATTTCATTGCACTTTGACAGATCGTCTTTAAATCAATTGTTGTCAGAATATCATTGCCTCCAAACGAAAACAAAATTGCAACAATTTTATTAACGGCACCATCTGACACCCCTCTGACTGGGGAAAAAAGACCTGCTGATCTGCTCTACACACCAGGAAGACAACAGCATATGTTGTTTCTATTCGAAACATGTATTTTAAAAGTTTAATTAAGAAGTAAAAACCTTACAGCGTACACAGATTTCTAAGCTGATCAGGAGGAAGAAAAATCACCCGTGTTTCGCACATAAAAAGAGGTTATTAACTATCGAAACCTGTTTTATTTATTTTATTTTACTTAGATTAAGAGTTCCCGTCACCCCCATTTCCATTTAAATCGCAAACCCGTGTTTAATTAAATGTCTTTATTGATTCACAATCTGGCAATGCAACATAAATCGTTATCTTTGTCTTCTGCATAATAATGTTCACCTCTCTGTCCAGCAAATTAATAATAAACTTCATTTTATATAGCGCCTTTAAAGGTGGCTTCTCAAAGCGCTTTACAGGATAAAAACAACAATAACAACAATACTGTTAGGCTGGACAAACGATTTTTAATTTTTTTAAAAAAGAAATCAAAAATGAGAGATAATGATGTGTTCCGGCTTAGACACTGCACGACTTTAAAACCTATAAAAACAGATTTCGAGAGTTAATAACTTTTTATGCGCGAGAAACAGGTGATCTTTTGCAGCTGACATTTCACTGTTTTAAACGAATAAGAAATTAGACTGCTTATAAATCTAATCGCTTATTCTACATAAACACAGCGTAATTGCTCTCTGAAAATGCTCTTTTTCTTGTTCGTTTTGGAGACCTTCATCGAAACTGATTTGAGATGTCAGAACGGATTTATTTTCTGTGTATTTCTGTGTGCTCATTTCCTACATTGCTTTGTTTGTCAAGATTTTAACTTTATATTTAGGCTCAGATTTCAACTATAAATCATACACTAATTACCAGCAGTAAATACTGATGTTTTGCTTCCTCTTACCACAAAAAAATAGATGTATTGTAGCTGGGATGAACTTTTTTTTGTACGTGTCTCTACCTACTGTGACTCGGACATGGTTAAAGATGGCGACAAGTCAGGCACCCAGAGGTGGGGGGGCATCCTTCCCCCTCCATAACTAAAATGCCAAATAGGAGTGGCTTAAGCGACAGTCGTGTAACTGACAGTTTGAGGTAGCCTATCGTGTAAATTTCACTTTGTTGCTGATAAAGCTTTCTAAACTCTGCCCCAAAGTCATGTAAATTATTTTTCACCCTGTTTCATTGGTTAAAAGCAATGATCACAAGCACCACCATGGGAACTGGGATGTGTAGTTTTTAATTCAGTTTGAATTATAACTGTATGTACTGTCTTCGTATTTGGCCAGGGCTTTAAAGAGAGGGCGCGCCAAAATTTTTCGGTGCTGACGTCTGCGCTTTAAAGGTACCCCTGTCGCGGAAGAATTTGACTTTGGAACGTTTACCCAGCGTAATATTGTATTTCATTGCACTTTGACAGATTGTCTTTAAATCAGTTGTTGTCAGAATATCCCCACCTCCAAACAAGAACAAAATTGCAACGATTTTATTAACTGGCTGTTTCAGTAACTTAAAGTATATATTTAAAGTAATAATTTAACAATATATGTAAATTATATGTCTATGTTGTGAATGTCTGTAGATTGTATCTTATTTTTAGTTTTTGTTTTGTTTCTCTTTAATTTTATAAGGGAGAGTGTCATAGAGACGACTCCCTTACCCCCATCTTCATTAAAATACTTTTATTTTTTCACAATCTGGCAATGCCAGACAGAATTCACATTCACTGCAGCCAAATGGCCTTGCAGATCAGAAAATCAAGGAACAAAACAATTATTGCACCCGGCTCCTCAGTGGAATTGCTTTAACTTGCTAATGTGTTGGTGTAACAGTCTGGGTGTGGCAAGCTTCTAATGTCTCCCGACTTCGGCGAAAGGAACCCGTCTTTCATTGGAAGACAATGAACACATTCTAACCGTACATGAGAATATAGTATAAATACATCAAGGGATTTGGTTGAGTTCCCATCACAAAAAAATCTGCGATCCTGCACTACAGCGACCATAGTACAGTATGGAGACCAAGACCTTTTACGGGAAGAGATGAGGTGTTTCTGCTGTCCCAGCTTGCAAAGAGCAAAGGGTAAGCAAATACAGCAGGCTTCATCTGAAATACGCGATTATAGTGCATATTACAAGGTTTTATTGCCATATTGAACTATACATTCTATTATAAAAATTTCTTTGCAGCCTGTTCTTCAGGAAAACACCGCACAGGCGAAACGATCTTCGAAATCTACCAGGACAGTAAAAAAGAAAGCGGTAAGATGGATGAAAAGAAAAGTTTATTTTGACGTCTGTTCCGCAACTAATGAATACTACTGTGTGACTTTATTTCTTACATGAATTATGTTATTTTGCCACAGGCTGTGGGTCTCTGCTCTCGGCCACTGGCCAGGGTGCCAACCTGTAGAAGCAACACCTGTATGGAG
Organism: Atractosteus spatula; assembly: GCF_055471065.1. Lineage (NCBI taxonomy): Eukaryota > Metazoa > Chordata > Actinopteri > Semionotiformes > Lepisosteidae > Atractosteus > Atractosteus spatula. The sequence continues at coordinate 34,437,832 of NC_142714.1, forward strand.
ACTTTTCGGCAGCAGCGGGAGCAGTACGACGCGTTACTGGGGAGGATTGGGAGGTTAGAGACTCTCCTGAAGATGCAGAAGCCGGAGACAGTGTGCACCGGCAGTCAAACGCTAGAGCAGCTGTCTCCCGATAAGTGCCTCTCCCCGCCGCGCAGGTTGCAATGCCTGGCGGAAGCTCTGCCCCCCACAGAGCACACACCGCCTCAGGACACTCCATCCCGGCCTCTCTGCTCACCACCGCCCAGGACTTGGCTGATGCTGTCCCCGCCGTCTATCTCCCCTCAGAAAGCACCGTTTACACAGCGGAATTCACAGACGCCAGTGGAACAAACAATTTTCCCAGATATCCAACTGTTGCCCATCACTCAAGAGAAAGAGGGGGGGTTGTACTTGCAGTGCATCGGTATAGGTGGGAAAGCGAGAGCCAACTGCTACGCCGCCCTCAAGTTTCGAAATCTTGTGACATTTGGAATTTACTGGGGGTGGACCACATCAATAAATTTCGATGGGTCCAGAGGCAAAAGTGCCTTGCCTTGCAATCTCCGGGAAACCATTAGTAGCATGGTGAATCGGAGATTCTCAAAACTTACTTTGTGCGACTGGAAAATAATTAGTGATCGGATCAATGAAATGCTTCGAAGAAGGAGGCACTGTTTTCCTCTAGTTCAACAGTCTGTCCAGTAACAAAACAATCCTGTTAAACAAGAGGAATGTTAAAAAAAATTGTACAAAAGTAAAAAACAATTACTTTTTGACAATGAAAACCTGTGTGTGTGTCTCTCTCTCTCTGCTGGCACGCGGGCGCGGTGGGGTGCTGTACCAGCTGTAAATTAACTTTCCATTTAACGGGTGTCTGAGTTGCTGTGTCCTATCTTCTGACTCCTTTATAAGTTTATGCAGGTAAATAATTGCTATTAGGAATGATTTTTTAATCTATCAATGTTAGATTAAAAAAAACACATTGCCCGGCATTAGAAAGCATCTTGCATTACATTGCTTAAAAAATAATTATATTTCAAGAGACTGGATAAGTAATTCAAGTGTTTTTTAACTTCCTGAAAAACAAGCCAAGCTATGAGTCATCTTTACAAGGCATGTTAAGAGAAGAAATCATGTTTTTGGATGTTGATGTAATGTGATTGGAAGACAGCAAGTGAGGTAAAAAAATATGTCTTTTTCACATTATTTAGCGAGCCTTGTTTTGTCAAAGAACCAGAGATCATCTCGCTTTCAAAGGACAGCACAGACTTTCAAAAGGCCGCAAAGATACTAGCAAGGGTTAATTGCACTATGAACCGCACAAAGAAATGTAAAATAGTCTTCTTTAGGTGTGAGGGCAGGTGTGGATCGCAGCAGGAATACACAGCAAATAACAGGAAAACAAAGAGCAGGGCAGGTGAGACGAGTATCCAAACAGTGAGTGATCAGAAAAAGGAAACAATTGTTACGCCTGGCTTTTCGACACAATTTTTTTTAACTTGCTAATTCATCAGACACATTTCCTGGCGTATTGTGTTTTAAATAGATAGGAGTGTCTTTCCCAGGTATTAGCTCATCAGTATATTGCAAGTTTATCTGTACCATACTGCATATAGGTACAGACTTCAAGCTGCACCACTGTATCGCTTTGGTAAGGAGATGGACTATGACCAAAATCACAAATTTTGACAATAAAAAACTGTGTGTGTGTGTCTCTCTCTCTGCTGGTGCGCGGGCGCTGTGGGGTACTGTACCAGCTGTAGAGAAAATTAAAGTGCCCCTTTCCATTCAACAGGTGTCTGAGTCGCTGTGTCCCATCTTCTGACAGTCGCTGTTGTGAATGTCTGTAGGGTGTATCTTATTTTTAGTACTATATTATATTCCCTATTAATCAGACTCTAAAAGTATGCTTTTAAATGCGCAGTGACATGGTCAGAAGGAGCAAGGAACGTAAAACGTTTCCGAAATAACCACATGTAAGACATGTAAGAAATGTTTAGGGAGAAATGGAATACAGGTGTATATTTTTTTCTTTAAAATACAGTACCAAGACCAGCCATACATGCCTTTATATAGTGCCTTTATATAGCGCCTTTAAAGATGGCTTCTCAAAGCGCTTTACAGGATAAAAACAACAGAGCAGTTCAACCAGTTTTTATTGGGCACCTCAAATGTCAGGCGTAAGCGATAAATATATTTAGCTGAAAAGCTGAACAACGCAAGAGATTTCGTTACTCTAGGAGGTTTCGTGAAAAAGCTACAGGCATGCCAATTGTAATCTTTTTTAGTTTTAAATACATTTTAGGAAAGTCATCTATACAAAAATGTTACATTTAATACCACTCAACAGCCGGCTGGCTGCGCCGAAAAATAGATAAAAACCGGTTTAACAGCTCTGTTGAGAAGCCACCTTTAAAGGCGCTATATACAATAAAGTTCATTATTATTACTATTGTTAATTTGCTGGACAGAGAACATTATTACGCAGAAGACAAAGGTAGCGATTTACGTTGCATTGTGCATTGTGCTGCTGTAATACAGTTTAAAATAATAAAGTCTAAACAGTATCAGCTTTATTTATGGGTTGTAATTTAAAAAAAGTCAAAAACCACACTCAAAATGCAATTTAGCACTTTCTGGCAAGAGGAGACACCCAAATTAATAATGTAACATAGTACTGTTTGTGCATGAATATAGTTATACTGTTATTTCTTTAGATACACGGTTCCATGTTTTTTTTAATCCCTGGTGGAACCGGGCTTCCATAAGAATCAAGTAATAGGTTTATTCCATGCTGAAAAAAAGAAGAAAGAAAACACATTCCATAAGAATCAGCACCTTTATATAGCGCCTTTATATAGTGCGTTTAACGGTGGCTTCTCAAAGCGCTTTATGGGATAAAAACAACAATAACAACAACAATATTGTATTTCTTTGCACTTTGACAGATCGTCTTTAAATCAATTGTTGATTTAAAGTTTGACAGTAAATGTTTATATTGTAACGCATACAGCCTCCATTTCATTATAAAAAATTTAAAAATCATTTGTGCAGCCTAAGAGGGGGGGTCTGCTCTCAGTGACAGCTGACAATCCTCCATACACTCAAGTGAAAAAGTAATAACGCCAATGTAAACATCATATTTACAATTTGTTGATAAAAATGTTAAGTTCTCTAAAGCTTTGTGACGAGGAAGTCGTGGTCAAACAGGATGCTGCCGCATATATCAGGGAGCACTTTGGATCAAGGCACCATCTCTTTCAAGACAATGATCTGAAACACACAGCAGCAAGGGCGAGGCTTATAGCAGAAGGAGTGAACTGGGTGAAAACTCCAGCCGAATCCCCAGATTTAAATCCAATAGAGATGTTATGGCATTTGCTGAAAGACTATGTTCGGAAAACTGCTAAACCCAGCACAAAGCAAGAACTTATCACTGTCAATATAATGCCAATAATATGAGCTATTTTATTTTTTCGAATAAATGTTTATTTGTTAAAAGAAAACTGATGGCGGTAGCTGGATTTGAACAGCCGATCTCTCGCTTATAGGTCGGGCACTTAGACCACCGTGCCACTTGTATGGTCACATGACAAGTGGTGAAACAGCCCTACACATATAGTATCAACAGACATTGTACAACGTATTGTATTCTTGTGTTGCAGTACATGAATATAATTATATCATTATTAATTTCTTTAGATACGCGATTCCATATTATATCCCTAATTTTGTGTCATGACTTTAAAAGCGATAAAAACAGGTTTCGACAGTTAATAACCACTTTTTGTGCACGAAAAACGGGTGATTTTTCTTCCTCGTCATCAGATCTTTCTTGGAAAAATGTCTTTCTTACCCTCTGCAATTTGAGCACAAACGGGTTAAAAAGAAAGTCAGACAGGCAGGGGGAAGGGTGAGTGATGAAATTGTTACTAGTCCTGGATAAAGCAGTTAGAAAATAGGTGGATTTACACCTGTTAAAAGCGTTCCAATTTTAATGTGATACGGAAGACATTATTCATAAAAAATGATCTTGTACGGTCTGTAAACTGAAAATATATGAAGGAGACCAGTTGAGTATCGCCTCTTTTTACACTTGGAAGAACATTCCATTGTTAATGCGACACTGAGATATTATTAATAACCTTTTAAGTCTGAAGGGAGATCTAAAGGGATCCACACGGTACAGGTTCCTGCTAGCTATTCAGAGGGAAAGACGGTGACGTCACCGCGCAGGTGAGCAGACACACCTTCTAATGTCAGGCTTATGTGTTAAATATATTTAGATCTTTGAATTAATATCGTTATTGATTTCTTTAGCCTCACAACATTGTCCAAAAATACTCTTCTTGTGTCTAATTTTTAGTTAAGCAGGATTTGAGCTACAGACCATAAAAAAACAGGATTCACTTTTTTCACTTATTGATGATAATGATATCAGTAGCAGTTTGAAACTATTCGTTGTTATTAATAAATGACTTAGATTCGAACATGTTGTGATATTTAGAAATATAAAAAAGTCAATAGAGTGTCCATAATATTGCTATTTTGGTATTGCTATTTGAGTTTTTCAAAAAGAAAATCAAAAGATTTGAACACCCGAGCTCAGCATTAAAAGTCAGTCACTTAAACCATCACGCCACTGATACAGTCATAGGGCGAGCACTGAAACAGCCATACACATATCAATGGAAAGTTTTATACTACTGTTTGTGTTATAATACATGAATATAATTATATCGTTATTAATTTCTTTAATTACGTGATTCCATATTATATTCCCTATTAATCAAATTCTAAAAGTATGCTTCTGTTTACTCCGATATCGAGCGTATTCGCAGAAAAGCTTAAAACTATCACTTTTCTTACAAAGTACTATATATAAACGTACAGTAACATGGGCAGAAGGAGCACGTAAAAACGTTTCCGAAATAACCACATGTAAGACTTTGATGATTAAAATGTTTAGGGAGAAATGGAATACTGGTGTGTATTTTTTCTTTAAAATACCAATACCAGCAATATACAGTTTACATAATATGTTTATGTTCCTAAATTAATATCGTTTATGACCTTCAGATGCGTTTTGCACCTATTCTTTTTATGCTCAGCTACTAAAATTTCCCTTTAGTGGCAAAATTCCATATAAATATTCAATACTAAGCGGATTAAAATGTGCACAGTAAAGAGATTAATTGATCAGGCGAGCGTTTGCAGTGGGGTACCGGCAGTTCACGAGGCTTGCTGCTGGGCTAACTTCGGGCGGATCCTTTGGTTACATGCGGGCTCCTCCAGGACATTCTCAGACTCATCTCGGACAATCATGTAAAGGCCAGTGGGTCCGAGTGCCAGGACTTTCCTTTGTTCTAAGAGTCAAGAATGGACTCTACTACTCTACTCTACTTGTTACACCTTTGTTTTCTGACTCCAACAAGTCTTGTGGAACCCTAGTGGTTTCTCATGTTGTATCTCCAATAAGGACACCCATGTGAGAGAGATAAAGAGAAAGCCATTATTATGTATGCATACAGGAGGCGAACCTTCAGACTAAAGAGATCTGAAAGGTGAGACTCAAAGGCTTGCTTACAGTTCAAAGAACATCTGATTTTGCCTTGCATGATCAGCTCATTCTTAAAGAGTTTTTTTCTGTTACAAGTACAGCTTGTGCAAGCAAGAGATAAGAAACAGGTAAAGTGAGTAAAATCCTTCTGATCAGACGTACAGATGCAGCCATTCAAAGTGCGCGGCTGTGATTGGTTGACCGACAGGGGCACTGATAGTGCGTTGGTCGGTCGTAGAAAAATTTAAATGTCTTTACTGTGCCCGTTTTGGTATTGAATATTTATATGGAATTTTACCACTGAAGGTAATTCTTAGTAGCTGAGCATAAAAACAATAGGAGCATAATGCATGTGAAGGCCATAAACTATATTAATTTTGGAACATAAACATACAGTATTACAGTATGTAAACTGTATATGGCTGGTCTCGGTACTTTAAAGAAAAAATACACACCAGTATTCCATTTCTCCCTAAACATTTTAAGCATCGAAGTCTTTAACTAACAGGTGAAATAACGTGTATAAAAAGTGGTAGTTTTAAGCTTTTCTGCGAATACGCTCGATAGCGGAGTAAACAAGCATACTTTTAGAATTTGATTAATAGGGAATATAATATGGAATCACGTAATTAAAGAAATTAATAACAATATAATTATATTCATGTATTATAACACAAACAGTCGTATAAGACTTTCCATTGATATGTGTATGGCTGTTACGTGGCGTGATGGTTTAAGTGACTGACTTTTAATGCTGAGCTCGGGTGTTCAAATCTTTTGATTTTCTTTTTGAAAAACTCAAATAGCAATACCAAAATAGCAATATTATGGACACTCTATTGACTTTTTTATATTTCTAAATATCACAACATGTTCGAATCTAAGTCATTTATTAATAACAACGAATAGTTTCAAACTGCTACTGATATCATTATCATCAATAAGTGAAAAAAGTGAATCCTGTTTTTTTATGGTCTGTAGCTCAAATCCTGCTTAACTAAAAATTAGACACAAGAAGAGTATTTTTGGACAATGTTGTGAGGCTAAAGAAATCAATAACGATATTAATTCAAAGATCTAAATATATTTAACACATAAGCCTGACGTTAGAGGGTGTGTCTGCTCACCTGCGCGGTGACGTCACCGTCTTTCCCTCTGAATAGCTAGCAGGAACCTGTACCGTGTGGATCCCTTTAGATCTCCCTTCAGACTTTTATTATTAATAATACTGAGGTTATTAATAATATCCTCAGTGTCGCATTAACATTGGAATGTTCTTCCAAGTGTAAAAAGAGGTGATACTCAACTGGTCTCCTTCATACATTTTCAGTTTACAGACCGTACAAGATCATTTTTTATGAATAATGTCTTCCGTATCACATTAAAATTGGAACGCTTTTCACAGGTGTAAATCCACCTATTTTCTAACTGCTTTATCCAGGACTAGTAACAATTTCACCACTCACCCTTCCCCCTGCCTGTCTGACTTTCTTTTTAACCCGTCTGTGCTCAAATTGCAGCGGGTAAGAAAGACATTTTTCCAAGAAGGATCTGATGACGAGGAAGAAAAATCACCCGTTTTTCGTGCACAAAAAGTGGTTATTAACTATCGAAACCTGTTTTTATCGCTTTTAAAGTAATGAAATTTCTAAGTTAAGCAGGAACACATCATTACATTTCATTTTTTATTTTTTTTAAATTAAAAAATTTGATTGCCCAGCCCAACTGGAGCGTGTATAATATTGTGGCATTATTGTATAGGACGGACACAGTGACTCAGGCACTCGTTGAATGAAAAATGGTGCTTTATTTTTCAGTACAGCTGAGTACAGAGAGACACACACACACTTTTTCATTGACAAAAAGTAACTCCACACTGTCTTGTTTAACGCACACAGGCAGCTGAAGCACCACGTCTCTTCCTGTAAAAAGTCTTTGTCTCCATACTATATACTCGCAGATTTTTTTGTAATGTGAACTCCTTGTGTATTTATATTATATTCTCATGTACGAGTAGGATAGGTTCATTGTCTTCCAATGAAAGACAGGTTCCTTTTGGCCAAGACAGTCAGGGGACAGTAGAAACTCGCCGCACCTGGACTGTTACAGTAACTCAATCAATCTTAATAGTCTTGCAAATGAACTCACACTGTTGGATATATACTCGACGCTCCAGAGATGTCACATTTTACTGTACACGTCAAACCAGTTGCTTTTTATTGCAGATGTTCTCCCGCAGAGACTTTTTTTCCGCATAGCACTTTACACTTAGTTTAAACTACTGAGTGAAATAGGTTTAATACAGGTGGGTAGCCGTGTACAGCATGAGTAGGCTGTAAAGGAACAAGTAATAGGTTTATTCTATGCAGAAAAGAGAAGAAAGACAACACAACATTTCGGTAGTTTCAGGCTGCGCTGTTCTGCTTCCTATGGTGATATACGGGTTTTTCGCGTGAAACCGTATTGAGCAGTATTTCTCACGTTGTGAACATGTGTACACAGCGGTCCCCCCGGGTTCCAGTTAGTGCGTAATTACGCATCAATGAAAAACCAAAGGTTTAAAAAAAGAGAATTAGCTCACTGATAGTTTTATGTGGAGGCTGTGAAGATTTTCACATGTCGTGGTCTTTAAAATACATTTGGTTTGAAGGCTTTCTGTGTTTCCCTATCAAAGATATGGATGGAAGAATATTCGAGCGTGGTCAAAAAAATGGCTTAAAAATGACAGAGTGAAGGCTGTGAAAACAGCCACATGTACTTTGTACACACAGCAAGTGTTTTCGTAACTCTAGGAGGTTTAGTGAAAAAGCTACAGGCGTGCCAATTGTAATTGTTTTTATTTTTAAATACATTTGAGAAAAGTGTCATCTATACAAAAAAGTTGCATTTAATAACACTCAATATTAATATATTAATAGAGATAAGCTCTCTATTAAAGCGCTCAGATCAAAGATCAAGCACAGATCAAACGTGTAGATGTATTTAAAATAATGAACGAAGTGTAACATAGCATTCAGAAATACAATCGAGAATAGTTTTGTGGTGTATGTATAGATTAAACTTTTCTAAAATGTATAACAAAATTAAAGGTGATTAAAATCTGTAATCTTTCCACCTGTAATGTATTATAAAATACAATAAGTTCCTGCTTTGTCTGACAATGGTATCAAAAAGTAGTCTGAGTGCTGAGAAGCCTGTGCTTAATGATAATCAAGGGACTTAGGAGTAAAAGATCTACATTGTTAAATTTTAAACACTAAGTTATGAATGCAGACGTAATTGGTGCTTTACGGCCATTGTGCAATACTGAGCTCAGCGCCTCCTCCCTCTCTCAGTGCCGCCTCCCCCTCTGATGTAACGCAGTGGGCGGCACGCTGTTTTCAGAGCCTGTGATTGAGGAAAAAAAGACCTGCTGATCTGTTCTACATACCAGGAAGACAACAGAATATGATTTTTTCTATCCGAAACGTGTATTTTAAACGTTTAATTAAGAAGTAAAAGCCTTACGGCGTAAACAGAGATTTTAAGAAAAAAAATCACCTGTTTTTCACGCATAAAAAGTGGTTATTAACGATCGAAACCTGTTTTTATAGCTTTTAAAGTCGTGCAATCTCTAAGCAGGAACACATCATTGTATCTTGTTTTTGCTTTATTTTTTAAGAATTAAAAAAACAACCTAATTTTAAAGACCTCTACTTGTGAAAGTTTTCGCAGCCTGTACATAAAACTATATACACAATACTGCTGACAGCAGGAACATTCCTATTCTTTACTCAGCAGCTTATTAAAAACAGCAGCCTTGGTGTTCAAACTGTTTTTTTTACACAGAAGAGTGACACAGCTTCGCGTTGTGAATGTTTTTCCGTGTTTAAAATGAAAGTGGAATACAATAATACTATCTGCTATGTAGGTACATATATTTAGATATTTAGATCCTTAAATTAATATCATTATTAATTTCTTTAGATACGTGATTTCATACTATATTCCCTATTATAAAATGGATAATTCTGGTCCTGAAATCTGATTCTCTCATAGATGCACACTCCAGAATTTTGACTTTTTACTGTGTGATAAAGACATTTTAAAAACTACTTCTTATCATATAAATAAAAAAGCTTAGATTCTCATGTATCTGATACACTTATCTTTTTCTGCTGTCTTGGTTGTGCTCTTGAGGATCCTTGTGATATTTTGAGCTCTCGTTGAATGATAAATGTCGCATAGTTTAAATCATTTTCATTCTTAGAAATTAGAAAACGCTCCCGCAGCGAAAAAGAAAATGCCTGACGAACTAGGGATTGGACAGTTTTTCAGTGCTTGTAAGATCGATGGAAATGTTCAATGTATAATGATTAACATCCTGTAATACACAGTTTAAATTTAAAAGTCTAAAGAGTATACAACTTAAATTCTTAATTAAAGATTGTCCCTCAGCAGTAATTGGGATTCGAAACCTAATGTTTTCTGGTGACAGCTCAAATCCTGTACAGGAGAGGTTAAGCTTTATTAGCTCCACCTGCTGGTTTTACAAGGTGATTCCTGATACTATTAACATAATCTATTTTGTGTAGGTGAATTGCAGTATACTGCGACACGTCCACCGCGTTGTACCACAGTATACCCCGCTTGTTTTGAATGGCTGCATCTGTACATGCCTGCCAAACTTGTTGTCTGAAATGTATGATTTAAACTTTTTCCAAAAGCACCAAGTTAGAGGGTGAGCCCAAATGTAAAAACATAATTTTGCTCAAGGTATAGCCTGCAGCAGGACCTTGTGACTAGCTAGCTATCACCATAAACCTGCTTGATCACCAGAGCAATACAGTTGGACTTTTTGTTGACATGCCTGAATATGGCATTATTCAGCAGTAGCCACTATGCATACAACTAAATGTTGTGACAGTGAATTCACAAAACCCCTCTACACTGTATCTTGATTTGACCAAATCAGAGTCTTGGCTACCAAATAAGAATTCCCCCTCTCTATTTGGCACTTCTACTTACTGGTCAGGTTTAAGGCATGGTCTCTTTGAAGGGCCCCATGTTGTAGTAGGAGAGCAATACAAAACACAATACAATACAGAGAGACAGACAATATGATACTGCAGCTGTTAGGTGTGATTTGGCCCAGGCCAAGCAGACATCTCTTCTGGTTGTGTGCTGCAGAAGGCCAATTGTAGTGAACTAAAATCTCCGTCTTCCTGGTTCTACTGGTATCACTTTTCAGTTTCAACTGCCATTATTTGCATTCTTCTCTTTTCTTTACACTCACATTTGATTACTTATTTGCACTAGCTTTATTGTCTGTCTCAAATTGTATTTCAAACTGCATACATTTCTTTCCTTACATTATACATTGTACATGAAACTGTTCATTACACTGAGTTACATCTTTTTATTAAGATACCTTTTCTGAATGTAATAACATACAATCTCAATGGATGAAGGCTGTAACAAAGACATGCCTTCTCACTTAACCACACTGCACTGCTATTTTAGATAATACACATATACAACTCCACAAAACACATTTTGATCTATGTTATTTCCTAGACAACATACAAATTCATGGGAATTTTCTCACATAGCTCCTGTACAGTTTTTTTTTTCCAGACCACAAAAATTCTTAAGATCCTTGACTTTCCAGTGTTGTTTCATTGATTGTCCCCTCTCCTCTGCTTTCCAGTTTTTGTGGATTTGTGTGTTCCTATTGTTTCACAAAAATGAAAATGCAACCTCCACTGTGGCAATCGGTCCTTTTACTTACCCTCCTGTAAGGTGCTAAAGTTTTAATTTAGCCCACACTAATCCATGCCTTGGTGATCAGCCCATGCTATGTACTGTACATCCAGCTACAGTTTCTCACCATTAGACTTAATCTTGAATTTCAACTTCATGTTGATTCCTTATATTAATGTAGGTTATGTATTTATTTACCTCAGTCAGTTCAAATAGGTAGCTGCATCAGCATGCGTATGATACAAAGGAACAAGTAAAGGTTTCAGCATGGAATAAACCTTTATTTGTTCCTTCATTATTTCTAGTTATTCTAAAGAACACAAATTGAGTAAACCTAGTAAGTTATTTCCTCACCACTTTTTAATTCTTGAAGTTCCTCTAAAGAAAACCTGAATTGGATGGCACCTTCCAGTGTGAACCACCAGCACATTTGACCTCTTGATTTTAAATACCAGAACTTGAGTCCTGTCAATTTTTGATGGTTCACTGAATTAAATACATTTCTTAGTAACTGTGGTATTTATAATTTTCATCATAAACTGTTTTCATACAGTTGGGATCAAACACATCTGTAATACTAAACACCATCCATTTTTAATTATCTCCGGCAAGCTCACACTCCTCAGCACACTACAGTCCTAGATCATAACACATGCGTATGAAGTTGCATTGGGTGTTGTAAAATTAAGAGTATGATTTGTACAATCAAATAATCTAGATATTTTTTAATTCCTAACTATTCCTAGACATTGACCCATTGATAGTAGCAGCATGTTTTTTAAAGCAATGGCTTGATGTCATATCACCCTGCAACTCACACCTAGTGACCCATTGAAGCTAAGCAGGTATAAGCCTGGTAAGTGCCTGGAAGGGGGATCTCCAGTAGGGGCCAGAAGGGGGTGCTCATTCTGTGGTCTGTGTTGGTCCTAGTGCACCAGTATTGTAATGGGGATGCTATACTGTAAAAAGGTGCTGTCCTTTGCATGAGACCTCTCTGTGGTCATTAAAATTCCCAGGGTGTTTCTTGAGAAGAGTAGGCTTGTAACTGATAATAATGTATGTTGACATGTTTATTTTGTTTCTTGACTGTGGATTATATTTATTCAAAGCGCTGCATAACTGTTCATATGCACAACATAATGCTATGACCCCATTTGTAGCATAGCCTTTAGTTTCTTCTTCTAGCACAAGCAGTATTCATTTAACTTCTAATTATGTTGTGATCCATTATTAAAGATTTAAACTATATTTAGATTATGCTGCTAACAATTACTGTATGTTCGTTATATAAACTCCATTAAATGAATCTTGTGCCTCACAGAAATACAATATTTGCTGGTCTTTTTTGTCTTTTTTAGTTATCTAGAAAATAGTGTTTGTTAGTTTTGTTTTGTTTTAATTGTGTTTCTGTTCATATCAAATACAGAGTTCTTGTGTTACTCTCGTTGAAAACAGGAAATGCAAAAGTAAATTACACAGCTAATCTTTTAAATCTGTGTTAGAATTATATATAGGATTTAATAGTATCGTAGATTTTAGTGGAAACAATACAACAATGTTTTGACATTTAAATTGAAATATCTTTTTTCCATTCCTGTTCTTAATGACTCATTTGTCCAGCTGTCTTTGTGATCAATTTTATTCAACACGAATGCATTCTATTGTATCTCATTGTAAAAAACTTGATATAACCTAGGAATGTAAAATGCTGTCAACAGATGTATTGTTAAATCTGCAGTTATCAGTGGTGATGCATGGCTATAAATTTGAATTGTATAAAATGAGAGTACTATTTATTAAATGAGTTCTTAAAATGATATGGGACAAAATGAGTTGACAGGAGCTTGCATGACCACAAAATATTGTTGAAAATAACAAAGCCAAAATGCATGTACTCCATGAATTAGCCACCAAATTACAGATCCATTATATAAAATAGAATTGAACTGTAAAAACCTTCATTGTCATTAAGATGTCAATCTTAGGCACAACATTATTTAGTACATTTTAAACTACTTTTTTGTACAGTATAAAGAAAATAATATATATATATATCTTCATGTTGGGGGGTATCCCGTAGTGGTATAAAGTAAGACAATGGGCGCTTATTTGCTCAGCTGTGCTTTATCTTGTCTTTTGAGGCAGTCAAAATGGGCAAAATTCTAGATGGCCATGCATGTGTCCTATTTAAAAATAGCTGAATCAAGTTTAGTGAAGTCATTATTGGCAACACATCAAAGTTCTTCATAGAGATGGTACAGAGGAAAAATTGGCCTAAAGGGTGGATACAAGTATTGTACATACAGATGCAGCCATTCAAAGACACGTACCGTGGGCAATTGGCTACGTCCTCGCGCGATAACGCAAAACACCACAGTATGTGATTGGTTGACCGACAGTGGCACTCGTGGTGCGTTGGTCGGTCGTAGAAAGATTTAAATGTCTTTACTGTGCCTGTTTTAGTATTGAATATTTATATGGAATTTTACCACTGATGGGAAATCTTAGTAGCTGAGCATAAAAAGAATAGGAGCATTCTGTAATGCGTGTGAAGGCCATAAACTATATTAATTCTGGAACATAAACATACAGTATATGGCTGGTCTCGGTACTTGAAAGAAAAAATACACACCAGTATTCCAGTTTCTCCCTAAACATTTTAAGCATCGAAGTAATTAACTAATGTGAAATAGCGTGTAGAAAAGTGGTAGTTTTAAGCTTTTCTGCTAATATAATATGGAATTGCGTATCTAAAGAAATTAATAACAATATAATTATATTCGTGTACTGCGACAGGGCTGTGTAGGGCTGTTTCACCTCTCTTTATATGACTTCCCCAGTAGCCTACTAGTTTACGCGTGGGACTAGTAACCCACAGGTTGTGTGTTCAAATCTAGCTGGTGCTGTGACTTTTCTTTTAACAAACATTTCTTTGAAAAAATAGAATAGCAATATTATGGACAATTAATTGACTTTTCATTTTTCTAAATATCACAACATGATCGAATTTAAGTCATTTTTAATAACAATGAATAGTCACCTTCTTTCCTTCTGACAACTGTCCCTGCTTCTGCTTCCTGCTTCTATCGTGTGTGTGTGTGTGGGGGGGGGGATCCCTTTAGATCTCCCTTCAGATTTAAAAGGTTATTAATCATATCTTCGGTGTCGTATCTTCCCAGTGTAGCTGATCTTTTGCTGCCTGGGTAAACTATCACAAAGCTTTAGAGAACTTAACATTTCTATTATCAACAAATTGTAAATACGACGTTTACATTGGCATTATTAATTTTTCACTTGGGTGTATGGAGGATTGTCAGCTGTCACTGAGAGTAGACCCCCCCTCTTAGGCTGCGCAAACGATCTTTTAAATTTTTAAAGAGAAATGGAGGCTGTACAGTATGCGTTATAATATAAACATTTATATTGATTTAAATCACATTTTGATTTAAATCGCAAACGCTTGTTTAATTATATGTGTTTTTTGATTCACAATCAGACAAATGCAACATAAATTGATATGTTTGTCTTCTAAGTATCTTAATAAACTTTCAGTATAGCTTTCTCCCCGTTTAGATTTATTTTTCGTGGGATTTTGGGATCAAACGTGGAAAGATTAGATTGTAATCGTTTTTATTTTTTAAATACATTTTAGAAAAGTGTAATCTATACTAAAAAGCTGTACACCACCTGCTATATAGATACATATTGTAGTACTTTCGGGTTCGGATAGGACGGACACAAGAACTCAGACTTGCGGAGTTAAAGCTGCCTTTATTTTTCTTCTCCGTCACCACCTGCCAGCCTGGCTCTCCCGCGCCCCCAACCAGAGCCCCCGCCCGCCAACAGCGCGAGCCAACACACCGCCCGCGAGCCCGAGAGAGAGAGGGAGAAAAGAGAGAGAGAGTAACACCCAGGGGTGCAGAAGCAGGGAACTATTTACAAGGAAAATGGATACCTCCCCAGACTGTACGCCTGCTTCACTGTGGGACAGCCGCACTGGTCAGCGGCCTTCCTAAACCCCGCCCTGACCACTTTCACTTTAGATATTTAGACCCGGCGCGGCACCAAGAGAGTGTCTGCATTTATAACTTAGTTTTTAAAATTAGTCAAGCAATATGGAGCATCTCTTTTTAATTTTAAGTCCCTTAATTATCATTAAGCACAGCTTTCTCACCACTTAGACTACTTTCTGATACCATCCTTAGACAAAGCAGAAACTTCTTGTATTTTCTAATGACATACAAGTGGAAAGATTACAGATTTTTATCATCTTTAATTTTGTTACGTTATACATTTTAGAAACGTTTCATCTATACACACACCACAAATAATATTGAATATTGAATTTAGTACTGTAATAAGTTGTTGAACTTTCCCCCGCATCTTGTAAAAATATATTTTCATTGTTCAAATATACATTAAATCTGACTATCATATAATAAGTTAAATACAAAACCAAAGAAAAAACAGGGTAAAATATAATTCAAAATATTTTGCTAACAATGTTAACTGTTTATAAATAAAGTTTATTAACTAAGGAGTAGGATGGCACAGTTGTTAGTATGCTTTTTGTTTTGTTTCTTTTTCATAAATACAACAGTAGTACCTGATGTCTCAGTGGCTTTCAAAATTAAATTATGCATGCAAACCTGTGAACAGGCCTGTGATACTGGCCATGTAATACTCTGCATTGTGGAATAATAGTTTATTTTAAAGGATAGAGAAAGCACAGAAAACAGGCAGTTAGATTGATCAGATTAGTATGAAAAGCCATTCAGCAAAGAGGGAATGAGAAGAGTGACAAACTAGTATATTTTAGATCTTTTTTTCTGAACCAGGGAAAATCTGATGTTTCTCTATAACAATAATAAAAAACTTTATTTAATATATCACCTTTAAAAGTGGCATCTCAAAGCAATACAGTAGATGTAAAAACAGTTAAAAGGACCACAGATTACAAAGTAAATACCCAGACAAACACAAACGCGTATTTAATAAAATGCTTTTATTCATTCAGCAGAGGGAGAGAGAGACATCCAGCAGAGAGAGACACACACACCGGTTTTCATTGAGAAAAAGTAATTGTTTTTTTTACATTCCTCTTGTCTAACAGGAATGTTTTGTTTGTGGACAGACTGTCCACAAACGTGAGACTGTCTTTATCAGTGCCTTTATTGGTGCCTTGATCCAAAGTGCTCCCTGATATATGGGGCGGCATGCTGTTTCACCACGACTTCCTCGAAGAATTCATGATCCATAATTCCTTTGAAAATAAGAAGTGGTCCCGGGCCTCTTCTAGATATACCCCCCCCAGACGTGAACCTTCAGTGGATGTTTGGGCTTTGGCTTGTCCACATATCTCCCCTTTTTACAAAATGACATTGTTGAAAACTGTTCAAGAGCCACTGTTGTTTCGTCGGTGAAAAGTATATCATGAAATGCCTCCCCCTGTTCAATCCAGTGGAGCACTTGTTTGAGTCTTTTCTCTTTGTCTTTTACCCTTATCATGGGGCATGTGTTGGTTTTTCTGTAACTCCATCCAAGCCTTCTGCGCACTTTTCTTATCGATGTCGGACTAACGCTCCGACTGAGGTCAGCCCATAGCCGTCTTTGAACTTGCATCACCGGTAGCTCATCATTTTCATCCGTCAGTCTGTTGATGGCTTGCACAATAGGACTTGAAAAAAAAGACATCAACAGTTAGTTTTAAAAATAATGTGCGTAGTTGTATTTACATGCAAGAAAAGTATTTTTAGAAAGTTATTTACCTTTGAATTGTCCTCGGTTTAGATTCTCTTTGACTCCTCTCCCCTTTATAATGTCGTCTCACTGTGCTTTCAGAAACGAAGATGTCCATCGAAGCCAAATGCTGTACAATGTCTCGTGTTGACTTCCCGTTTCTTTTCATCTTCATTATTTGGTGTGAGAGAGTCTTCGTGATTTTGGCCATTGTCCGTCTCCTTACCAAAGCGATACAGTGGTGCAGCTTGAAGTCTGTAACTGTATACAGTATGGTACAGATAAAACTTACACCATACCGATGAGCTAATACCAGGGAAAGACACTCCTATTTTATTTAAAACACAATACGCCAGGAAATGTGTCTGATGCATTAGCAAGTTAAAAAAAATTGCGTTGAAAAGCCGGGCGTAACAATTGTTTCCTTTTTCTGATCACTCACTGTCTGGATACTCGTCTCACCTGCCCTGTACTTTGTTTTCTTGTTATTTGCTGATTATGCCTGCTGCGATCCACTCCTGCCCTCACACCTAAAGAAGACTATTTTAAATTTCTTTGTGCGGTCCATAGTGCAATTAACCCTTGCTAATACATTTGCGGTCTTTTCAAAGTATGTGCTGTCCTTTGACAAACCAAGGCTCGCCAGATAATGTGAAAAAGACACGAATCAAAATCTGTTTTTCTAGCTTTTAAAGTCGTGCGATGTGTAATCAGGAACACATCATTATAGCTCCCAAACAAATGCAAACGTGTTTTTAATAAAATGCTTTTATTCACTCATAATCTGACAATTTCAGGAAGACTAAGGAAGGACTAAGGAAGTTGTCATCTGTTGTTGAAGCTCTGTGAGCTCGGTGACTTTGAGACCACTTGTTATCCCAAGTTGTTTGAATCGCCACAATTCAAAATAGAGAAAAAAGAGCTGACTGACAAGATTTAAGATGTGGCTGTCAATGTTGGATAAAAAAAAGCACATTGCCCGACGTTAGTTACATTGCTTGAAAAATAATTTTATTTCGAGAGACTGGATAAGTAATTCAAGTGTTTTTTTGACTTCCTGAAAAACAAGTAATAATTTAACAATATGTGCAAAAGTTTTATGATATGTCGCTGTTGTGAATGTCTGTGGAGTGTATCTTATTTGCCTGTCCTGGCTGCTGGAGCTCATCCAGCTGTGTCTGGATATCTCGGTCAAATATTCGGCTAGTGTGTATTGTCTGTTTAGGGTTCTGTAGCATTCCACACGGCTGGACAGCTTTTTCCCCCCTCCCGCCCCTCTCTGTGTACAGTAGAGCCTCCTGTACTGGCTGGACAGGAGGCTCTACTGTACACAGAGAGGGGTGGGAGGGGGGTACAAGCTGCCCAGCCGTGTGGTTGAAGCTGATACCCTGGATTCTCTCCAGACACAGCTGTATGGGCTCCACCATCCAGGACAGGAGGCTCTACTGTACACAGAGAGGGGCAGGAGGGGGGGACAAGCCGATACATACTCTTAGAGTTTGATTAATAGGGAATATAATATAAAAATATAGTACTAAAAATAAGATACACTCTACAGACATTCACAACAGTGACTGTCAGAAGATAGGACACAGCGGCTCAGACACCTGCTGAATGGAAAGGGGCACTTTAATGTTCTGTACGGCTAATATTAAAGCCAATACTTTAATATTTTTTTCTGTATGTTTAACAATAGTGGGTACTGGCCTACTTCGGCCCTGCACCTGTTGTTAGGTGTTAATGTGTTGTTGTTAAGTGTGAATTTGAACCTGTTTCCCTGAGGTCTGGCTTTTTTTCTGGAAAACCATAACTCTGGTCAGTCCAGATTGACTGTCAGCGCCCAGATCTGACAGTGCTGCTCCAGCGGAGCCAGGTTCTGCCACAGCCTCTGTTCTGTGGGCAACAGCAGGACCAGGTCATCTGCATAGAGCAGGAACTTGATTTCTGTAATTAATGCAGATCAGAAAATCAAGGAACAAAACAATTATTGCACCTGGCTCCTCAATGGGCTAGCTTTGACTTGCTAATGCTTTGGTTTAACAGTCCGGGTGTGGCAAGCCTCTAATGTCTCCCGACTTCGGAAAAAGGAACCTGCCTTTCATTGGAAGACAATGAACACATTCTAGCCGTACATGAGAATATAGCATAAATACACCAAGGGTTTGGGTGAGTTCCCATCACAAAAAAAAAAACTGCGAGCCTGCACTACAGCGACCATAGTACAGTATGGAGACCAAGACCTTTTACGGGAAGAGACGAGGTGCTTCTGCCGCCCCAGCTTCCAAAGAGCGAAGGGTAAGCAAATACAGCAGGCTTCATCTGAAATACGCGATTATAGCGCATATTAAAAGGTATTATTGCCGTTTTGAATTTTATATTCAATTATAAATATTTCTTCATAGCCTGTTCTTCAGGAAAACACTGCACGGGCGAAACGATCTTCGAAATCTACCACCAGGACAGTAAAAAAGAAAGCGGTAGATGGATAAAAAGAAAAGTTTATTTTGACGTCTGTTCTGCAACTGATGAATACTACTGTGTGACTTTATTTCTTACATGAATTATGTTATTTTGCCACAGGCTGTGGGTCTCTGCTCTCGGCCACTGGCCAGGGTGCCAACCTGTAGAAGCAGCACCTGTATGGAGACTTTTCGGCACCAGCGGGAGCAGTACGACGCATTACTGGGGAGGATTGGGAGGTTAGAGACACTCCTGAAGATGCAGAAGAAGGAGACAGTATGTTCCGGCAGTCAAACAGTTGAGCAGCTGTCTCCCGATAAGTGCCTCTCCCCGCCGCGCAGGTTGTAATGCCTGGCGTAAGCTCTGCCCCCCGCAGAGCACACACCGCCTCAGGATACTCCATCCCGGCCACTCCACTCACCACCGCGCAGGACTTGGTTGATGCTGTCTCCGCCGTCTATCTCCCCTCAGGAAGCACCGTTTACAGAGCTGAATTCACAGACGCCAGTGGGACGAATAATTCTCCCAGATATCCAACTGTTGCCCATCACTCAAGAGAAATAGGGGGGGTTGTACTTGCAGTGCATTGGTATAGATGGGAAAGCGAGAGCCGATGGCTACGACGCCCTTGTGTTTCGAAATCTTGTGACTTTTGAAATTTCCTGAGGGTGGACCACATCTGTAAATTTCGATGGGTCCAGAGGCAAAAGTGCCTTGCCTTGCAATCTCAGAGAAACCATTAGTAGCATGGTGAATCGGAGATTCTCAACACTTACTTCGTGCGACTGGAAAAGAATTTGTGATCAGATCAACAAAATGCTTTGGATCAAGGCGCCGATAAAGCCATTGATAAAGACAGTCTCACGTTTGTGGACAGTCTATTCACAAACAAAACGTTCCTGTTAGACAAGAGGAATGTAAAAAAAACAATTATTTTTTCTCAATGAAAACCGGTGTGTGTGTCTCTCTCTGCTGGATGTGTCTCTCTCTCTATGCTGAATGAATAAAAGCATTTTATTAAAAACGCGTTTGTGTTTGTCTGGGTATTTACTTTGTAATCTGTGGTCCTTTTAACTGTTTTTACATCTACTGTATTGCTTTGAGATGCCACTTTTAAAGGTGATATATTAAATAAAGTTTTTTATTATTGTTATAGAGAAACATCAGATTTTCCCTGGTTCAGAAAAAAAGATCTAAAGTATACTAGTTTGTCACTCTTCTCATTCCCTCTTTGTTGAATGGCTTTTCATACTAATCTGATCAATCTAACTGCCTGTTGTGCTTTCTCTATCCTTTAAAATAAACTATTATTCCATGGCCAGTATCACAGGCCTGTTCACAGGTTTGCATGCATAATTTAATTTTGAAAGCCACTGAGACATCAGGTACTACTGTTGTATTTATGAAAAAGAAACAAAACAAAAAGCATACTAACAACTGTGCCATCCTACTCCTTAGTTAATAAATTTTATTTATAAACAGTTAACATTTTTAGCAAAATATTTTGAATTATATTTTACCCTGTTTTTTCTTTGGTTTTGTATTTAACTTATTATATGATAGTCAGATTTAATGTATATTTGAACAATGAAAATATATTTTTACAAGATGCGGGGGAAAGTGCAACAACTTATTACAGTGCTAAATTCAATATTATTGATTACTAATAGTTTATGCTAACACCTAACTTTCTTAATTAGATGTATTTAAAACAGTGAACTAAATGTAACATAACATTCAGAAATACAATTGAGAATAGTTTTGTGGTGTTTGTATAGATGAAACGTTTCTAAAATGTATAACGTAACAAAATTAAAGACGATAAAAATCTGTAATCTTTCCACTTGTATGTCATTAGAAAGTACAACAAGTTTCTGCTTTGTCTATGGATGGTATCAAAAAGTAGTCTAAGTGGTGAGAAAGCTGTGCTTAATGATAATTAAGGGACTTAAAAGTAAAAAGAGATGCTTCATATTGCTTGACTAATTTTAAAAACTAAGTTATAAATGCAGACGCTCTCTCGGTGCCGCGCTGGGTCTAAATATCTAAATATCTAAACATATTGCAGTGCATTCGCCCCGGGAAGAGGCCGAAGGGCGCCTGGCTGGAGTGCGTGGGGAGGGGCAGGACAGGAGTGAAAGTGGTCAGGGCGGGGTTTAGGAAGGCCGCTGACCAGTGCGGCTGTCCCACAGTGAAGCGGGCGTACAGTCTGGAAAGGTATCCGTTTTCCTTGTAAATAGTTCCCTGCTTCTGCACCCCAGGGTGTTACTCTCTCTCTCTCTCTGGGGCGTGCGGGCGGTGTGTTGGCTAGTGCTGTTGGCGGGCGGGGGCTGTCTGTCTCTGGTTGGGGGCCCGGGAGAGCCAGGCTGGCAGGTGGTGACGGAGAAGAAAAATAAAGGAAGCTTTAACTCCGCAAGTCTGAGTTCTTGTGTCCGTCCTAACCGAACCCGAAAGTATTACAATATGTATCTATATAGCAGATGGTGTACAGCTTTTTAGTATAGATTACACTTTTCTAAAATGTATTTAAAAAATAAAAACGATTACAATCTAATCTTTCCACGTTTGATCCCAAAATCCCACGAAAAATAAATCTAAACGGGGAGACGGCTATACTGAAAGTTTATTAAGATACTTAGAATACAAACATATCAATTTATGTTGCATTTGTCTGATTGTGAATCAAAAAACACATATAATTAAACACGCGTTTGTGATTTAAATCAAAAGGCGATTTAAATCAATATAAATGTTTATATTGTAACGCATACTGTACAGCCTCCATTTCTCTATAAAAATTTAAAAGATTGTTTGCGCAGCCTAAGAGGGGGGTCTACTCTCAGTGACAGCTGACAATCCTCCATACACTCAAGTGAAAAAGTAATAATGCCAATGTAAACGTCATATTTACGATTTGTTGATAATAGAAATGTTAAGTTTTCTAAAGCTTTGTGATAGTTTTCCCAGGCAGCAAAAGATCAGCTACACTGGGAAGATGCAACACCGAAGATATGATTAATAACCTTTTAAATCTGAAGGGAGATCTAAAGGGATCCCCCCTCCCTCCACACACACACACGATAGAAGCAGGAAGCAGAAGCAGGGACAGATGTCAGAAGGAAAGAAGGTGACTATTCATTGTTATTAAAAATGACTTAAATTCGATCATGTTGTGATATTTAGAAAAATGAAAAGTCAATTAATTGTCCATAATATTGCTATTCTATTTTTTCAAAAAAATTTTTGTTAAAAGAAAAGTCACAGCACCAGCTAGATTTGAACACACAACCTGTGGGTTACTAGTCCTGCACGTAAACCAGCAGACTACTGGGGAAGTCATATAAACAGAGGTGAAACAGCCCTACACAGCCCTGTCGCAGTACACGAATATAATTATATTGTTATTAATTTTTTTAGATACGCAATTCCATATTATATTAGCAGAAAAGCTTAAAACTACCACTTTTTCACACGCTATTTCACATGTTAGTTAAAGACTTCGATGCTTAAAATGTTTAGGGAGAAACTGGAATACTGGTGTGTATTTTTTCTTTAAAGTACCGATTCCTGGAATCTGACTGGCTGACACCCTTCTGAAGTGGTACCATAATATCTGGTATGCGGAAAAGAAAGCGTAGATAAAAAAGCTTGGATTCTCATGTATCTGATACAAGTATCTTTTAATACAGTCTTTGTTGTGCTCTTGAGGATCCTTGTGATATTTTGAGCTCTGGTTAATTGATAAGTGTCGCAGTTTAAATAATTTTCGTAATTAGAAATTATGAAACGCTCTGTTAAAAGCAAGGGAGTTTTTATGTCCGTTACAGTAAAAGAAAATGCCTGACAAAGTAGGGCTTGGACAGATTCCAAGTGCTTGTACAAATGTGCTAAAGAAATTAGAAAAAAAAAGTCATTCCTTTATCATATTAGCTAGCTAATGTCCTGTCCTCATTAGTTAGATCAACGAAATGCTGAGGTGTTTGTCAAAGAAAAAATAAAATATTTTCGTTTAAAATGACAGTTAGAAAGAATGTGGACCAGCGGAATACTTTAAGTTTACAGCTTGTCCAAAGTCATTCATTATTAATACTATTAGTAATATCTTCGGTAAAGGCTTTGATGCATAAAATATTTCTGCATAATTAAAATATTTCTGATAAAGGTAGGTTGTGTACTTTTATCCAACTGAGCAATCTTGCTTTCATAAAATATACCAACTTTTTAATGACTGATGATTACATGCTATAATACACAGTTTAAATTTAAAAGCTCAAATGCTGTACATGAGAGGTTAAGCTTTATTGGCTCCTCCTGGCGGTTTTACAAGGTGATTCTGGATACTTTCCGGCATGACGTCAAATGAAGCGATTATACGCGTGATACCGCGTTTTGATTCGACACGCCCACCGCGGTATACTGCGAAATACCCCACCCGTTTTGAATGGCTGCGTCTGTATAACAAAAAAGTAAACAGATACTGTACGAATCTAAAAATTAGAGAAAGGAAGAAAGATAAAGTTTCATTACTGTGAGAAGGTACCTAGGTTCTTATTTCAGAGACTGGATGGATTAGCTTCAATGCACTATTTGAAATATAGAAAAGGGTTCTGATTCGTTGTAGATCTGTTTTAGGGAGTATTTAAGTCCTGACTATGGTCTTGTATATTGTAAGAAACAGCTTTCCTCTTTATCTTGTACTATTTTTGTGCCTCATTTACAGAATATAGTTATTTTATATGTGTAAACCTCAGGAAACACACCTGGTACTCACAGTTTTGAATTTATGTATGAAATATTTGTAAATGTTGTATGTTAGTGTTTTTGTAAAAAAAAACAGTATTGTGCCACTGCTTGATATCCCAATATATTTATATTTTTTCTGCTTCTGTCCTGCTGCTGTACTTTGTCTTCTTTTAAATGTCTCTGTTCCCCATTCTTCTATTATTATTACCCCCCCACCACCACCCAAGTCTAACAATGCCTTTTTAGGTGAGTTTGCTGATTTACTTTCTTTTTTTATGTTTCAGATTCAAGAGGATCCTTATTCTTGATGATTTTAATATCCAAGTTGATTCACAGCTTTCCATTTTAGCTAAAGATTTTTCTAGCATTGTTGGAATACTTTGATCTCAGCCAGTTTGTTCTAAGCCCAAATTACAACAAAGGTCGCACCTTGGATTTAGTAATTGCAAACTCCTCTAGTATGTCTCACTTACTGTATCTTATCTTGAACTATGCCTCTCTAACCTTAGATATATTCTCTTCCATCTAGAATTTCTTTTTTCACACTTTTCACCCTCATGCTCTGTACGTTTTCACAGCTGGTGATCAGTTGACCAGATAAGGTTTGCTAATTCTGCTCTGTCCTTATTATTTTGCTTTTCTAATTCTGATTCACTAGAGGACAAAGTAATGTTCCTCTTAAAACTTCATCCACCTCCTTTACTTGCTCTGCCCCATAGTATGCTAACCAGCTGTGCTCAGTCATGGCTCCTGCAAACTAGAATGTAGGTGGCATCTTTCTGTGTGTATGTACACATGACCTAAACATTTTCAGTCTTGGAATGAGCACTTGACAGAGTACAAAGAGCCCAAGAGATTCACCAGTTTCTCCCATATCATTTAGAAAAACTATAACAATACTATACACCTGTTCTCCACCATCAATAGGTGCTAAAGCCAAACTGACCCTCCACATTACCTGACTCATTGCAACTTTACAACATCCTTAGAGTTTTTTAGCTCTAAGATTGACAACATTCCGCATAACATTCTCTCCACAGTGCATGCTACTACCACACATCCTCCCTGCATGCCTACTTTTTCTCGTTCCCTCCTTTCTAGTTTCTCTCAATTTGACATCATATTCCTTAGTAAATTAATATCATATATAAAATGCACCATCTGATTATTAGATCCTATTCCCACTGCTTTATTTCAATCCCGTTTTTCTACTCCCTGACATGTTGTCCTCAATATAATTAATGAGTCCTAGAGTACTGATGTGCAATGGCCTTTAAAACAGCTGCAGTTACCTCAGTGCCAAAAAACACAAAACAAATATGACTTTGGATAACCTAAACAATTTTGCCCTATATCCAACCTATTTTTACTTGCAAACATTTTTGAATGTGCTGTTATAATTCAGTTTAATAACACTCTCATTGCAAATAACCTTTCGGGCCCTTCCAATCAGGTTTCCAACACTTACACGGCAGAGACACCACACTGGTTAAAGTCACTAACGTACACTGATGACCATTACATTTTACTTTCTCATCTTCAGATCATGATTGGAGTGTCTGCCATTGCTCTTAAATGACTCAACATTTACCTTACTGGTCTCTGACAATTTCACTTTCTTGGGGATTTTAGTTCTGAAGTTGGGTTTGTTAAGTAGGATGTTCGTGAGTGCTCTATCCTAGGCCACCTACTATTCAGCCTTTACATACTTTGTCAGCTATGAAGATCACATGGTCTAAATTATCATTTTTAAGCTGATAATACTAACATTTACATCCATTTTAAACCTGACACTTAAGTTTCTGTCTCTGCACTGCCTTTATGCAACTCTGACATAAATACTTTGAAGACTCAAAATTTCCTTAATTGAAAATGCGACAAGTCATGTTTTTTGGTATGCCCCATCAACTATGTAAAGCCAATGCAGTTTTTTTGCCTTTATTTTTTATTTATCTGGTTCTACAACTGCCTCATTGCTTTCCTATTATATTCCAAACACTTATTGTATTTTTGTAATTTTGCTGTCTCCTTTCACTGCATGCTTTTTTTTCTTACTGTGAAGCACTTTGAAAAGCCACTTTTAAAGGTGCTATATAAAATAATAATAAAATATGTTTATTATTATTATTCCCTAACTATAGGGAATATAGTAACTATAGGGGGTGTATTGTTGTTATTTTTTATAATTTTCCTTCCAGGTAAACTGATGTCAAAACCTGATTTGATTTTCATATTCTAGAATTTTAACCCCATTTATGGGGGATGCTACTCTAAAGAATACCCAGTTGTCATTATATTTTATTGTTACTGTTATTTTGCATTTAATCATGTTTTGGGGTTTAATATTTGTTAGCAAGACAGGTGGTAATATATTATTTTATCCATTTGATTTGTTCTCTACACCAGAAGGAGTTAAAATATGTCTTACATGCTGCTTTGATTGCAATTGTTTTCTGATATTCTTTTTCAGGAAATTCAGAAAATACATTAATAAATTTGGAGCTAAGGAGGTATCTAATGTGGATCTGCATGTTGTTATAGTGTCTGTAAATCTTGGATATGTGCATTAATTTGGTGATCATTAATTTAGATTTAATCTTATGGACCATAAATCCCTGCTGGTAAGATACAACTTACAAAAAATATATAAAACAAAACAAATTTACAGTTCCATTTATAAGGAGCCTTTATATTTTATTTAGCTTGTTATGGTAAATTGAACATAGTAATTCCATCTTTATTATGTCTTTTTTTCTTTTTGATATAGTTTCACGTGGTTTCAACATGCGATATCTGTGCTTGATAATATTGAATCATGGGTAAACAGCAGTGCAGTATAGTAAACATTCATTAGAAACATCTGCAATGGTATTCCCATGGACCAGTGTTGTAAAATACAGTGAATGTATGTTAAACCATAGGAAACTGATGAAAAAACGAAACCATGTAAAAGTCATTGCTTTGGATAAAAGCATCGGTGAAATAAATTAATAATCATATAATTACAGAAATATAGTTGATGTACAAGGGTACCTTGACATGTATAATACACTTACTTTCACTCTAAATCAGTGTACTCAGAAAACAAATTCAGTGGATTGGACTCAAGTAGGATACTATTTTAAAATGTGCGTATTATGATTAATCTGTTTTGACATTTGATATATATATACTTCCATTGTCCATTTCAATATCCATAATGTACAGCACTTTCAAGCAGTTAAGTATGTAAATGCACATCTTGTGCTTCAGAATGTATTTTTCACTTTTTTCTGCCTAAAGTTACATACAATTTCAATTTCCATTGCTGTAAATATTTAATGATATGCTTTCTTAAGCCCTTAATACATAATGCAAGCTTTTCTCCACTAATATAAAGATCGTGTTCTGCTGCAGTCAACATCACTTAACAAAGTTGTATGAAATATCCTTTGGCTCTTTTATATCTTAAATAGTTCTTTACTATTGCCATTCGAACTCTAGAAGTATCCTATGATTAAAGTGCACAGTACATTTACATTTGCACTAGAATACACTAAATAATACAGAGAACATGTCATTAAGGATAAATGACTGAAGACATCATAACCATTTCTTTTAAAGATATGTATATTGATATTGGATGTTGACTCACAAATTTGAATAGAAAACATCCATTTATTTTTTTAACCTGGTGTTTTGGTAGTGAATCTTTCATTATTTCAAATTAGAAAGGAAATCATTTTGTTAATGCTATCAGATCAATTTTTACAATATCTCATTGGAATATAGTTTTATTTGGTTATGTTAGCTCTGAATGGATGAATTGGTGATGATTCCTAATACATAAAACGTTAAGAGAAATCAAACGTTGTTGTAAAAATTCAGAACACTTGCACATAAGCAATACCTTCAATCTCAAAGTCATTCCAAGTTTCCATAGTAGTCTGTTGCATCTCACCATAGCACTGTGATTGAAGTTATTGAGAATTAGAAATGACCTTGAAGTGTATATCTTGGGAAATTAGTGTATCAGAAGAATAAAGTATGGTGAAGTGACAGCCAAGTTAGCTTAAACTAGAAAGATAAAAATACAAGTAGGAATGCGAAATAGAAGGGTGGTGTGCCGACTGTCTGAATAGCATTTGTAATCTGACAGCTCCATTCCAGTGGTCTGTGCCCAGAATTAAATGGAGTCCACAACATAAGGCTAATGCTGAACATGCTAATATTCAATGGTTGCTGCCAAAGGCAAAAGTAAAATAGTGAGGTTGGAAAACTGCAACTAAAGGTTTAACACATTATGGGTTTCTTTGTTAGTATTATTAGCTCAGTATTGGTTCAATACCAGTAGGGGTGGACCAGGGAGATCACAATTACAAGTAAATAATCCATGCTTTATTTTATGGCCAGACAAAAAAAAATAATAATCATGACTTTCATTATTAGAAAAAATATACTAATTATGACATAAGTCAAACATATTCTTTTTTTAAAAAAAATAGAGAAAATCATGAAGGCATTCTCAAATGTAAAAACAAAATACAAGACAATGGGGTTTGGGAATACAAATAAAATAAGTTGATATTTTCAAATACTTCACTTTTGTGGTTGCCTAGGCCTTTTGATTATATTTTGCAAAATGTTGCAACATTTTGCTGTGTCTTTAACATCTGATCAACTTTTCAATTCACTAGTAATTCATGACCTTCTTTTTTGTTCAATGGATTTTTATTTTTTTAATTTAGATTGTGCCATGAGCCATCCTTATCATCCAAAAGAAAAAAAATCAGAAGATTTAATCTGAAAAACAGAAGAAAAAGGTCTTTAATTAGGTTATAGATGAGTAACACTCAGCATAAAACACCCTTTCGTTTTTCAATCCATTTTTTCAATGATGTACCTCAAGGTTGTTTCTTGTCATTTATTTTTGTTACAATTATATAAACTATTACATAGATGTACCAACCTTTCAAAAGTAAACACGATATAAACATTGTATCTAGACATGGACAGTACCCTTGAAAATTAAATACAGTTTAAAATCTTAAAAAGCTGTTTCATTACATTTAAGAAGCTTCCATGCTTTTGCACAACTTACAAGTGCCCTGAAAAACAGATTCACATTCAGTTCCCTGCATTACACTACTTAAAATATTAAAATTGAAAATAAATAGTATGCATTTGTAGCATTAATTACAGAACAATGCGGTAGTTATGTTGAAGAGTTTTGTCTGTGAAAAGTGTGAATTGGCTCAGTTATTTAGATCTACTATTGATTGATTTGATATAAAAAACAAAATGCTCTCAAAATCATAGAACCATTTGTTAATGTCTTAAAATATTATACTCTCATTTAAACCATGAAAACACTTTCACTTTAATTACAACAGGAGGATTCTGTCATTCTGTATTAAATAAACTGGAATGTAGAGTCTGGAGAAACAATATCTTATTTATTTCCACCTAATCAAGGAGGGGGGGGTGTAAAAATATCTTTGGTAAATAATTTCCAGTCTTAATAGATATTATTCTAGTGACAATACATTTAATATACAGCAAAATGGTTTTCCAACATGCCTGCTTTCTCACTATTTTGGTGGTGGCAGTTATTTCATCATGAAGGACTATATGCATGGTAGCTAACTTCAATTGGCAACAGATGCACTGGGGATAAATCGAAGAGCTACAGAACTTAAGGAAGCAAATGCCTGGGTCAAGTCAATAAAGGCAAGGAATACTTCTTACAGATGCAGCCATTCAAAATGGGTGGGGTATTTCGCGGCACAACCTACCTTTATCAGAAATACAGTATTTATGCATCAAAGCCTTTACCGAAGATATTACTAATAGTATTAATAATGAATGACTTTGGACAAGCTGTATACTCAAAGCATAATTTCTTTAGCACATTTGTACAAGCACTTGGAATCTGTCCAAGCCCTACTTTGTCAGGCATTTTCTTTTACTTCAATGGGCATAAAAACTCCCTTGCTTTTAACAGGGCATTTCATAATTTCTAACTACGAAAATGATTTAAAATGCGACACTTATCATTCAACTAGAGCTCAAAATATCACAAGGATCCTCAAGAGCACAGCAAAGACTGTATTAAAAGATACTTGTATGAGATACATGAGAATCCAGGCTTTTTTATCTACGCTTTCTTTTCCGTATACCAGATATTATGGAACCACTTCAGAAGGGTGTCAGCCAGTCAGATACCAGGAATCGGTACTTTAAAGGAAAAATACACACCGGTATTCCATTTCTCCCTAAACATTTTAAGCATCGAAGTCTTTAACTAACATGTGAAATAGCGTGTGAAAAAGTGGTAGTTTTAAGCTTTTCTGCTAATATAATATGGAATTGCGTATCTAAAGAAATTAATAACGATATGATTATATTCGTGTACCGCGACAGGGCTGTGTAGGGCTGTTTCGCCTCTCTCTTCATGTGACTTCCCTTGTAGCCCACTGGTCTACGTGCCCAATTACCAACTCATGGGTTGTGTGTTCAAATCCAGCTGGTGCTGGACTTTTCTTTTAACAAACATTTCTTTGAAAAAATAGAATAGCAATATTATGGACAATCAATTGTCTTTTATATTTCAAAATATCACAACATGATCGATTCTAAGTCATTTTTGATAACAATGAATAGTCACCTTCTTCCCTTCTGACAACGGTCCCTGCTTCTGCTTCCTGCTTCTATTGTGTGTGTGTGTGGGGTGGGGGGGATCCCTTCAGATCTCCCTTCAGATTTAAAAGGTTATTAATCATATCTTCGGTGTCGCATCTCACCAGTGCAGCTGATCTTTTGCTGCCTGGGTGGGTCAGTTATCACAAAGCTTTAGAGAACCTAACATTTCTATTATCAACAAATTGTAAATTTGTAATAGAGTAAATTTTTATAGAGAAATGGAGGCTGGACAGTATGCGTTACAATATAAACATTTATATTGATTTAAATCGTGTTTTGATATAAATCGCAAACGCGTGTTTAATTATATGTGTTTTTTTAATCATAATCAGACTAATGCAACATAAATTGATACAGTATCTTTGTCTTCTAAGTATCTTAATAAACTTTCAGCATAGCTTTCTACCCATTTAGATTTATTTTTCTTGGGATTTTGGGATCAAACGTGGAAGGATTAGATTGTAATCGCTTTTATTTTTCAAATACGTTTTAGAAAAGTGTAATCTATACCTGCCCAGACTGTACGCCTTCCTAAACCCCGCCCTGACCACTTTCACTCCTGTCCTGCTCTTCCCCGCGCACCCCAGCCGGGCGCTCTTCGGCCTCTGCCCGGGACGAATGTATATTTTGATATTTACACCCGGCGCGGCACCGAGGGAGCGTCTGCATTTATAACTTAGTTTTTAAAATTAGTCAAGCAATATGAAGCATCTCCTTTTACTTTTAAGTCCCTTAAATACATTGAGCACAGCTTTCTCACCACTTAAGATTACTTTTTGATACCATCCTTACACAAAGCAGAAACTTCTTGTATTTTCCGATGACATACAGTACAAGTGGAAATATTACAGATTTTAATCGTCTTTAATTTTGTTACGTTATACGTTTTAGGAACGTTTCATCTAAACAAACACCACAAAACTATTCTCGATTGTATTTCTGAATGTTATGTTACACCTACAGTAGTTCACTGCTTTAAATACATCGAATTAAGAATGTTAGGTGTAGCACTTTAGATCTTTAGATCTGAACCAGGGAAAATCTGATCATGTTTCTCTATAACAATAATAAAAAACTTTATTTTACATATCACCTTTAAAAGTGGCATCTCAAAACAATATAGTAGATGTAAACCACAGATTACAAAGTAAATACCCAGACAAACGCAAACGCGTTTTTAATAAAATGCTTTCATTCATTCAACAGAGAGAGAGCGTAAAACCTGGGTGTAACAGCTGTTCCTTTTTCTGATCACTCGCTCTCTGGATAAACGTCTCGCCTGTCCTGTTCTTTGTTTTCCTAATTTGCCGATTATGCCTGCTGCGATCCACTCCTACCCTCACAACTAAAGAAGACTATTTTAAATTTCTTTGCGCATCCTGAAGGTGATATCACATAAAGGTGATATGTAAAATAATGTTTTTTATTATTGTTATAGAGAAACATGATCAGATTTTCCCCGGTTCAGAAAAAAAGATCTAAAGTACAGATGCAGCCATTCAAAATGCGCGGGCGATACCGCATTATTTTGCGGTACGCTGTACGCAGTCTACCGCAAGCTACCGGTAAATACCGCGAGTTACCGTAAATTCTCCTATAATACGACAAGCAAAATAATAGTATCCGGAATTTCCGCAAGGTGGAGCTAATAAAGCTCAACCTCTCATGTTTGAGCTGTGGCCATCAAAGTCTTTAACGAAGATATTACTAATAGTATTAATAATGAATGACCTTGGACAAGCTGTAAGTGTAAACTCAAAGTATTGCCCTGGTCAACATTCTTTTTTTCATTGACCATCTTTGTAAAAGTAACACCACAGCATTTCGCAATCACGCATTTGTTTCCAATCATGCAAAGTACAGTGATTCACCATGCCTTTCACATGCTCATAAAAGAGATTGATTTAGGAACATAAACATATTACCGTATGCAAACTGTACTGTATACAGTATGTATATGTATATTTAATGTCTTAACTGTGCCCGTTTAAGTATTGACTATTCATATCTAATTTTACCACTGAAGGGAAATCTTAGTAGCTGAGCATAAAAAGAATAGGAGCATACTGCAACGCGTGTGAAGGCCATAAACGATATTAATTTTGGAACATAAACATACAGTATATGGCTGGTCTCGGTACTTTAAAGAAAACATACACGAAACATGGTTTCATTATGACCAGAATCTGTCTTGAGATATTTTTAACTTGATTTACAGTATTTGAGAGGTATGTCTTAACACCGATACTACAGTGCTTAAGTACTGCTCACGTATATGTTTCTAGGTTTATATTATGCATTTCATAAGGTCAAATTACTTTTGAGCAACTAATAAGAAGCGCGAAACGGTATGCGTTTTAGTTTCGTTTCGTGCTGGGACCCGTGGATTGATTAGAGATATCAAGTACATACAAGTCATTTTTTAAATGTTGTAGTTCGTCTTGAAAAAATGTTACGAGTACATCATCTATCAACAATTACACAGGTTCTGTTTCCATATTGCGGATTTTGGTTACGTAATATTATTTTCTAGATTTCACGTTGTGAATATATGATTTGGGCAAACAGAGCCGCAAAGAAGTACATTATGGGTTGTTGTTTTTTTTATGCAGTTTTATCTAGAACAAGCGATGCTTAAACCTTTGTCTGATTCTTGTGAAACTATCCACACGACAGTTACAGTACCTAGGAGTTGACTTCAGTGATGTCACTGATGGGATGTTTCTAAAAATCCATCCTCTGTAAAACGTCTTCTCTAGTTGTCCTGCATATGTATTCGCTAATGAAGCTGTGTGTTCTGAGCCTGGATCTCTACATTTCTGTATGAACCAGCTTAGAGGGCTAAAGACAGCTTGTGTTTAAATTGAGTGTAAGGCAATTTATGCTTCTAAAGTCATGGTCAGCATTTATTATTGAACTGTGCTGTAAACTTGTTCTGTGCCAAGTCACATTATTTTATAGCGTTTTTATAGCGTTATCAAATCCGGTGGAGTTTCCTGACTCCCATGTCACATGGTCTGTGATTGAAACTTGTAAAACCGGTTTAATTCATCACAGCCAGCACTCCGGTTGTAAAGTAGAAGCAGGCGAGATTTCCAGCGAAAAACACCTCCCCCTTCTTCAGGTGTGAGGGTCTTCTGCTCAGAATGAAACGCTAAAATGTAATGTAGGCTCTGAATGGGTTCAATTGTGATTTGGGCTTGATTAAGGTCGCTGCCTTTCATCTAAAACCCTACTTGAATCCTTCTAAACTAAAAATCAGTGTTTGTGAGTTCTAAATAAAGAGGTATCCAGGTAACAGTGAAACGGGCGGACAGTCTGGGGAGATCGCCCGTTTTCCATGTAAATAGTTCCCTGGTTCCGCACCCCTTGGTGTTTCTCTCGCTCTCTCTCGGGTCACCTGATCATTAGCTCGAAAGATTTGAGTGCTTTGTGTATATTCTAATGGTAGTGGGGGCAGGGTGTGTGGGAACAGGTTTGGTTGAAATTGCATTGGAGATCTATGTTCTTCACACCTGAAACATTTTCTCTGAAAGCATTTTCTTCGCAGTTTAACCGATCTTGTTACAGCATGTTACAGTTTACTATTATTAACCATATTAATTTTAAGTGCTTAATGTAAAATCTTGTAAAAATATATTTTCATTGTTCAAATATACATTAAGTCTGACTATCATATAATAAGTTAAATACAAAACTAAAGAAAAAATAGGGTTAAATATAATTCAAAATATTTTGCTAACAATGTTAACTGTTTATGAATAATAAAATGTATTAGCTAAGGAGTAGGATGGCACATTTGTTAGTATGTTTTTTGTTTTGTTTCTTTTTCATAAATACAACAGTAGTACCTGATGTCTCAGTGGCTTTCAAAATTAAATTATGCATGCAAACCTGTGAACTAGAAAGATAACTAAGATATCCATCCATTTATAATGGTGGCAAAGTGGTTAGCATTGCTATCTTGCAGCACTGGGGTCCTAGGTTCAATTCCTGCCATCCTGTGTGTGTGGGGTTTACATGTTCTCTCTGGGTTACATGGTTTTTCTCCATATGTGTGATATGACTCCCTCTCGCACTCCAAAACATACTGGTAAGTTAATTGGTTTATGGGAAAACTGGCCCTGGTGTGTGTGTGTTTGTGTCTGTCTGTCCTGTGATGGACTGGCGCTATGTCCAGGGTGTATTCTGCCTTGTGTCCGTTGCTTACTGGGAATCTA
Source organism: Atractosteus spatula (assembly GCF_055471065.1). Classification (NCBI taxonomy): domain Eukaryota; kingdom Metazoa; phylum Chordata; class Actinopteri; order Semionotiformes; family Lepisosteidae; genus Atractosteus; species Atractosteus spatula. The sequence goes on from NC_142714.1 coordinate 34,472,956, forward strand.
AAATATGAGCTCTACTTGCCACTTACAGTACCAACAGTACCAGCTAACTTTAGTAGTGACATTTTCATGGATCTTTTTAACAATAAAATTTACAACATCAGACTTCAGACACAATTAAACAGGCCTCAAAAAAGTCTGGTACAAACATTTTCAGCATGGAATAAACCATTACTTTAATGGTATAAACCTTAAATGGATTCATATTCTCAATACGATTTGGTGCTCAGTAACATGACTTAGAAAATGACAGAAGACATACGTATCATGCTTATCCTTCTATTTTTCATAATCGTAAACTCCTTAAGGCAGTTACATTTTCTCTGTTCTGACCTGGAGTTACAGAGAAATTTAAATTCTAATAAGAGATTTGTAATGAGGAAAGTCATACCAATCACTCATATAGTACCAGGATTTGCAATTACAATACAAATACTTTCTTTCTGTATGTGTTTATTTTGCAGTTTGAGTCTATGGCATTCCTTTGGGGGTCTATACTCCAAGGCATGACTTTTTTATGTATAAACATCAGTATTTACTGCTATTAATTACTGTACGATTTATAGTTGAAATCTGAGCCTAGATATAAAGTTAGATATAAAGTTAAAATCTCGACAAAGCAATGTAGGAAATACAGAGAAAATAAATCCTTTCTGACATCTAAAATCAGTTTCGATCAAGGTCTCTAAAACGAACAAGAAAAAGAAGATTTTCGGAGGGCAATTACGCTGTGTTTATATAGAATAAGTGATTTATGATCAATCTAATTTCTTGTTCGTTTAAAACAGTGAAATGTCAGCTGTAAAAGATCGCACCAGAAACAGCACTCTCTCTGCCTGTCATAGACGTTCAGGAAAGGCTGAATGAAGTCATGTCAAGTACAATAATTCGGAGATCAATAATAACAGTTGTAGGACAGTATATAAGGAGGATAAGGATTTTGAAGTTGACTCGAAATCTGATAGGTAACCAGTGCAAGGACTTGAAAACAGGTGTAATGCATCCCTGATAGGATTCTTGCTGTCATATTCTGAACATATTGAAGATTGCTCAGTGTGGATTTAATTTCCTCAGTGAACAGGATGTGCATTTATTAATTCTAGAAAAAAACTAGATTTCTCTAGTTCTTAGTTTCTCTAGTTCCCTTTAAAATAAACTATTATTCCACAATGCAGAGTATTACATGGCCAGTATTTACACATGATATTTGTGATTTAAAGAAATTAACACAAGCAGCTTTTGGAGATTTAAGTGTTGGCTGAGTTATTGCAGGATAAAAGACTAGAGATGTTGGCAAGAAGAAGATAGTTTGGGGAAAGCTGAGGAATACACTTATAACAAGAACACTTCCTAATGGGGTTAGGCATACTTTTGATGAAGATGATGAAGTATCTATCTTATATATGACTATATGTTTACATAGATACTGAAATAAGGATTGTATTTTAGATTATGTGTAGTTGCTGGCATTGAACATTGCTGGCAAGTTGTTTAAATAACTAGGTATGGATACTGATGTGCAAGAGAGGTGGAAAGGCTGTTTCCTTAAGCCAGCAGTATAAAATATTTTATTCTCAGTGAGATGCTGCCATTTCATAGTGGGTTTCTAACACTGTGTATAGTTCCATCCACACAGTGCCTTTACTTCCATTTCTAATCTCTTTATCCAGTACAGAGGATTTGGAGCCTATCCCAGTAAGCAACGGACACAAGGCAGAATACACCCTGGACATAGCGCCAGTCCATCACAGGACAGACAGACACAAACACACACACACCAGGGCCAGTTTTCCCATAAACCAATTAACTTACCAGTATGTTTTGGAGTGCGAGAGGGAGTCATATCACACATATGGAGAAAAACCATGTAACCCAGAGAGAACATGTAAACCCCACACACACAGGATGGCAGGAATTGAACCTAGGACCCCAGTGCTGCAAGATAGCAATGCTAACCACTTTGCCACCATTATAAATGGTGGATATCTTAGTTATCTTTCTAGTTCACAGGTTTGCATGCATAATTTAATTTTGAAAGCCACTGAGACATCAGGTACTACTGTTGTATTTATGAAAAAGAAACAAAACAAAAAACATACTAACAACTGTGCCATCCTACTCCTTAGTTAATACATTTTATTATTCATAAACAGTTAACATTGTTAGCAAAATATTTTGAATTATATTTAACCCTATTTTTTCTTTAGTTTTGTATTTAACTTATTATATGATAGTCAGACTTAATGTATATTTGAACAATGAAAATATATTTTTACAAGATTTTACATTAAGCACTTAAAATTAATATGGTTAATAATAGTAAACTGTAACATGCTGTAACAAGATCGGTTAAACTGCGAAGAAAATGCTTTCAGAGAAAATGTTTCAGGTGTGAAGAACATAGATCTCCAATGCAATTTCAACCAAACCTGTTCCCACACACCCTGCCCCCACTACCATTAGAATATACACAAAGCACTCAAATCTTTCGAGCTAATGATCAGGTGACCCGAGAGAGAGCGAGAGAAACACCAAGGGGTGCGGAACCAGGGAACTATTTACATGGAAAACGGGCGATCTCCCCAGACTGTCCGCCCGTTTCACTGTTACCTGGATACCTCTTTATTTAGAACTCACAAACACTGATTTTTAGTTTTGAAGGATTCAAGTAGGGTTTTAGATGAAAGGCAGCGACCTTAATCAAGCCCAAATCACAATTGAACCCATTCAGAGCCTACATTACATTTTAGCGTTTCATTCTGAGCAGAAGACCCTCACACCTGAAGAAGGGGGAGGTGTTTTTCGCTGGAAATCTCGCCTGCTTCTACTTTACAACTGGAGTGCTGGCTGTGACGAATTAAACCGGTTTTACAAGTTTCAATCACAGACCATGTGACATGGGAGTCAGGAAACTCCACCGGATTTGATAACGCTATAAAAACGCTATAAAATAATGTGACTTGGCACAGAACAAGTTTACAGCACAGTTCAATAATAAATGCTGACCATGACTTTAGAAGCATAAATTGCCTTACACTCAATTTAAACACAAGCTGTCTTTAGCCCTCTAAGCTGGTTCATACAGAAATGTAGAGATCCAGGCTCAGAACACACAGCTTCATTAGCGAATACATATGCAGGACAACTAGAGAAGACGTTTTACAGAGGATGGATTTTTAGAAACATCCCATCAGTGACATCACTGAAGTCAACTCCTAGGTACTGTAACTGTCGTGTGGATAGTTTCACAAGAATCAGACAAAGGTTTAAGCATCGCTTGTTCTAGATAAAACTGCATAAAAAAAACAACAACCCATAATGTACTTCTTTGCGGCTCTGTTTGCCCAAATCATATATTCACAACGTGAAATCTAGAAAATAATATTACGTAACCAAAATCCGCAATATGGAAACAGAACCTGTGTAATTGTTGATAGATGATGTACTCGTAACATTTTTTCAAGACGAACTACAACATTTAAAAAATGACTTGTATGTACTTGATATCTCTAATCAATCCACGGGTCCCAGCACGAAACGAAACTAAAACGCATACCGTTTCGCGCTTCTTATTAGTTGCTCAAAAGTAATTTGACCTTATGAAATGCATAATATAAACCTAGAAACATATACGTGAGCAGTACTTAAGCACTGTAGTATCGGTGTTAAGACATACCTCTCAAATACTGTAAATCAAGTTAAAAATATCTCAAGACAGATTCTGGTCATAATGAAACCATGTTTCGTGTATGTTTTCTTTAAAGTACCGAGACCAGCCATATACTGTATGTTTATGTTCCAAAATTAATATCGTTTATGGCCTTCACACGCGTTGCAGTATGCTCCTATTCTTTTTATGCTCAGCTACTAAGATTTCCCTTCAGTGGTAAAATTAGATATGAATAGTCAATACTTAAACGGGCACAGTTAAGACATTAAATATACATATACATACTGTATACAGTACAGTTTGCATACGGTAATATGTTTATGTTCCTAAATCAATCTCTTTTATGAGCATGTGAAAGGCATGGTGAATCACTGTACTTTGCATGATTGGAAACAAATGCGTGATTGCGAAATGCTGTGGTGTTACTTTTACAAAGATGGTCAATGAAAAAAAGAATGTTGACCAGGGCAATACTTTGAGTTTACACTTACAGCTTGTCCAAGGTCATTCATTATTAATACTATTAGTGATATCTTCGTTAAAGACTTTGATGGCCACAGCTCAAACATGAGAGGTTGAGCTTTATTAGCTCCACCTTGCGGAAATTCCGGATACTATTATTTTGCTTGTCGTATTATAGGAGAATTTACGGTAACTCGCGGTATTTACCGGTAGCTTGCGGTAGACTGCGTACAGCGTACCGCAAAATAATGCGGTATCGCCCGCGCATTTTGAATGGCTGCATCTGTACTTTAGATCTTTTTTTCTGAACCGGGGAAAATCTGATCATGTTTCTCTATAACAATAATAAAAAACATTATTTTACATATCACCTTTATGTGATATCACCTTCAGGATGCGCAAAGAAATTTAAAATAGTCTTCTTTAGTTGTGAGGGTAGGAGTGGATCGCAGCAGGCATAATCGGCAAATTAGGAAAACAAAGAACAGGACAGGCGAGACGTTTATCCAGAGAGCGAGTGATCAGAAAAAGGAACAGCTGTTACACCCAGGTTTTACGCTCTCTCTCTGTTGAATGAATGAAAGCATTTTATTAAAAACGCGTTTGCGTTTGTCTGGGTATTTACTTTGTAATCTGTGGTTTACATCTACTATATTGTTTTGAGATGCCACTTTTAAAGGTGATATGTAAAATAAAGTTTTTTATTATTGTTATAGAGAAACATGATCAGATTTTCCCTGGTTCAGAAAAAAGACGATTAAAATCTGTAATCTTTCCACTTGTATGTCATCGGAAAATACAATACAAGTTTCTGCTTTGTGTAAGGATGGTGTCAAAAAGTAATCTAAGTGGTGAGAAAGCTGTGCTCCTCAAAGTGCTTTACAGGATAAAAACAATAACAACAATAGTGGCTGGGCAAACGATTTTTTTTTATAGAAATACAAAATGAGATACTGTATAATGATGTGCATGAACAAAGTTATACTGCTATTTTCCTTAGATACGAATATTGAATTCCCGGCGGAACACATTCCATAAGAATCAGCGCTTTTATATATCGCCTTTAAACACATATATTTAAACATGCGTTTACGATTTAAATCAAAACGCGATTCAAATCAATATAAATGTTTATTTTGCAACGCATAGGTGACTATTCATTGTTATTAAAAAGACTTAAATTCGATCATGTTGTGATATTTAGAAATATAAATTTGTTTGGTGCGAGTGAGGTTTTATTCAATCTCTGACCAAGGGAAACGTTTCATTTTTTCAAAGAAATGTTGGTTAAAAAAAGAAGTCATAGTTCCAGTGGGATTTGATCACAGACCATGTGACATGGGAATTAGGAACCTAACCCACAGCACCACCGGCGCGGTCACGTGGAGAGTGCTGAAAAAGCACTACAGAAACATTATACACAGAAGCATAAATTACCTTACACTCAATTTAAACACAAGCTGTCTTTAGCCCTCTATGCTGGTTCATACAGAAATGTAGAGAACCAGGCTCAGAACATACAGCTTCATTAGCGAATACATATGCAGGACAACTGGAGAAGACGTTTTACAGTGGATGGATTTTTAGAAACATCCCATCAGTGACATCACTGAAGTCAACTCCTAGGTAACTGTCGTGTGGATAGTTTCACAAGAATCAGACAAAGGTTTAAGCATCGCTTGTTCTAGATAAAACTGCAAAAAAAAAACAACAACCCATAATGTACTTCTTTGCGGCTCTGTTTGCCCAAATCATATATTCACAACGTGAAATTAGAAAATAATATTACGTAACCAAAATCCACAATATGGAAACAGAACCTGTGTAATTGTTGATAGATGATGTACTCGTAACATTTTTACAAGACGAACTACAACATTTAAAAAATGACTTGTATGTACTTGATATCTCTAATCAATCCACGGTGATATAGTTAAAGCAGAGTCCCCGCACTGCATTAAAACAAATCGAAAACTAAAACGCCCTGGGCATACCGTTTCGCGCTTCTTATCAGTTGCTCAAAAGTAATTTGACCGTATGAAATGCATAATATAAACCTAGAAACATATACGTGAGGAGTATTTACGTAGTATCGGTGTCAAGATATACCTCTCAAATATAAATCAAGTTAAAAATATCTCAAGACCGATTCTGGTCATAATGAAACCATGTTTCGTGTATGTTTTCTTTAAAGTACCGAGACCAGCCATATACTGTATGTTTATGTTCCAAAATTAATATCGTTTATGGCCTTCACACGCGTTACAGTATGCTCCTATTCTTTTTATGCTCAGCTACTAAGAATTCCTTTCAGTGGTAAAATTCCATATATATATTCAATACTACAACGGGCACAGTAAAGACGTTTACTATAAATCTTTCTACGACAGACCAACGGACCACGAGTGCCCCTGTCGGTCAACCAATCACGTACCGCGGTACCGCGCGTCATCGTGCCTCACAATGCGCGACACCATAGCCAATTACCGCCGGTACGTGTCTGTACCGCTCACTTTGAATGGCTGCATCTGTAGCTTTATATTTTTTGTATGTACAGTACCTATCAACAATCTATTTGACCAAAAATGCAGATCTTAAATTAAACTATCATTTAATTGTCAGTTATATTAAATTGTTAGTTATTTACAAATACAAGAAAGACAAATTATATATTAGAGTGGTCTACATATTAATTCACTAATCAGAATGATTAAAATGTACTGATTCAGAGCCCCTTGCAGTTTGTGCTAGTTAAAACAACAACTGGACCCTTTGTTCTTTAATAAGCATAAGTTCAACTGGTCTGCAGCTTTGGTCCAGACATTTTTAGTTACAATTGAGCTCAGAGCTGGGGATAATCTCCACATAGTACCATAATAACTAGTATGCAACTTAGTACACCGCTGTATGCTAAATTCGAAGGTTTGATGTAACTGACCCTGAAAGCCTTTATCGTTTGTTTGGAGGCAGGTAAGCAGTGTAGCTGCTTGCCCTGCCTTAGACAGGAGCTTCTTGAAGAACTGTAGTAAGGAGTTCAGAAGATCTTAGCTTTTTGTTTTGGTTTATTTGATTGTGGTATTTTAAGTTTCCCTGCATTGTAATGTTGGTCTTGAACCATCTATTGTTGATATGCTGTTATGACATGCCCACAGGTATGTCACAATGTTATTTCAAAACTGTTTTGCATTAATTGTTGTAAATTATTTGTGGATTGTTATATTAGTTAATGTGTAAAACTCTAGTTAAAGTAACAGTAATATTCTGTTACATAGATTCATCTTTGTTTTCAATTAGCTTGCAACAATAGCCCTTTGTAGCCTGATGTTGTCAGATCTAAAAAAAATAAGCACAGTTGGTTGTGGTTGGTACTTGGCTGGGAAATCTCATATACTGTACTCTTATATAGAGACTTTTAATTTAATGTCTCAAATTTCCTAATCCTAATCTTTCTTATGATTAAGTACCAAACACTTTCTACATATTTTTTGCACAATCACAATGTTTTTTTATGCATGCAGTGCCCCCTCAAAGGAACAGCAAACTCACTACTCACTTTATATTTGTGATCATGAGGAAAGATATAAGATATGAAAGACAAGAACATGTTGTTTTTAGTTAATTCTGTGAATACATTTAATCATCATATTAGAATAAAATACATGCTTTAAACCAGGGATTTCAAGTAACTAGTGTAGCGGCGAAGCTTATTAAAATACAGGAATTCAGTTTTCTGATCCCTTGCCAGTCCCTCTCTCCTTCATCTCAGTGGTGCTTGATACAGATAGGCCATTCCATTTGGTTCACAATTAAGGTGTTTTTCTAGCTGATAGAGTCCTGATAAGGAACAACTCCCAATTCCTGAGATTCTCCAGCAACCTTAATAAATGGTCATCTCTGGTGCCTTAAAGTCTGAGATTCCAAGAGAAAGTGTTATTCAAAGTTGGTTTACAACCCTAAGGTCAGAGGGCATGGTTACTCATCATCAGCCAATCAGGAACTGGTCGGGCAGGTTAACCCCACGTGGGTCTCTGATGCCCATGAAACTTTCAACCAATGAACGATCTGCAGTCCCTCCAGGAAAAACAGGCAATACAGAGCGCCTGTAGAACAATTCTCGCAGGGCGCAGGACATTCTCGCAGCACACTTGCTGGATATTCAGCCTCAGGGCTCCTCCTGAACATTCTCAGACTCAGCCCGGACCACCACGTAACGGCCAGTGTGTCCGAGTGCAGGACTTTCCTTTGTTCTAAGAGTCAAGAAAGGAGGTTGCCAGCGCGTAACCAAAGGATCCACCCGAGGTTAGCATCAGCAGCAAGCCTCGTGAACAGGTCGGAACTGTGGACAGCTGAATCAGTATTCAGGACTAGCGCTTCATCAGGAACGAACCGGTCTTCTTCCTGACCTGCTGGGACCCGCAGTCACTTTTCTCCTGTGCACAAACTTTGCTAGTTTCAGCCAACACTAACTAGCGTGTCTTCAGAGAGCATCAGCATCGCATCGCCACAAGCCGCACCAAGCACTACTTGGCACTGAGCCAGAGAGCACGGATTGGACAGCAAACAAGCCTGCCACTGCTTCTTTGTGTCTGCAGGAGATCTGAATCCCCACAGATTGGATGAGTATTCAACTTTCTGCATTACCGCTCGAGAATTCAATTGTTACTTCAACCAGAGTTGATATCAATTTAATTCCTAAGAGTGATGTACTTGCTTTTGAGTATCTAGTGTAGAAGTTGTAATCCAAGTTCATTTACGAAACGGTCTAAATGAATGATATACTGAAAGTATGTCCCTCTTGGTATTTGTAACTCTTTGTGACTTTACACTTTAAATATTGTGACAATTATTTTTGTACTGCTGATATTTAATAATATAAAATAATGATTGGTATCATTATATATACTGTATATATTCTTAAATTAATGCACTAACTTCTACAATAGATTAAAATAACAAGCAAAACCATAAATGTTTAAAATATTATTATTGCTAAAATTACGTTATTTCTAAAAAACAGTCCAGAAAATACTCCTTGTAATATATTTGTAAGAATTACTTAAATCCAACAATGTCAACGATGTCAATCATGACATCACAATGATTAAGAGAAAAAATGTATGTATTTTGAGACATGTCTTGTGACTGTTTTTCTTGTTTTAAGTATCCTATAAGTAAGCATAATTAAGCTCATTCTGGTTACAAAGAATATTTGATTTTTCATGAGATACACTTTCAAAATATAGTACATATTTTAAAAATATTTGCTATATAAATATAGCATGTTTACATAGCATAGGGGAAAGTAAAATACTGTCATCTGAAAGTATTTTCCATTACTGGAAAAGTCCGTCAAGAAACATTTAAGGGTGCCTAATCTGAAATTCACCGTGTAAAACTACATGACTGATTATGATATGCAACTGTACCCTTGAGGTGAGAAACATTGCTAACTTACATGGCAATTTTAAATATATTACATTTAATCATTACCTTGCAAAGACAATGGGAATTTTAGAAGTAATAAACAAAGAGAAGGAAACTACCACATTCCTAATACAACATAAGTATTTCTTAAAAACTGTGTAATGCATGTTTCATGTGTTTTTACCTCTTTGTAGAAAAAAAAGAGCATTACTTCTGAGTTTGTTTTCACTGTACCATTTCTGTTTTCCATTTTCTACAGCATGTATGTTTAAGATAACTGCTGGAATCAACTTTGTTTATTCCTCTTATCCCTGTGAAGAGCTCAATCAAATCACTCCTCAGCTGTCACATACCAAAACTAAAGAGAATGATATCTTTTTTAATATTTAATAACATCTCACTTTCTTAACATGGGAAAAAATGTCTTTCTTTGAACCTTTCTCTAGTAACTCAATTCTTTTTATCTAAGAACAACAGGGTATTTTAGTTATGGTCTAAGTATGCCACTGTGGAATACATGCTTCTTCATAGTATTAAAACTTTATCAGGTGAGGTGGAAGAGAGTTAAATTAAACTGTGGCATAAATGAAAGGACAGTACAGTGGCACAGTGGTTAGCATGGCTGCCTCATAGTGATAGTGCCTTGGGTTCAATTTCATACCAGGTGTGCTGTTTGTATATTCTCCCCGTGTTTGTGCTGGTTTTCTCTGGGTGCTCTGGTTTCCCCAGGAATGCTTGTCCAAAACTACTGGCAATTTAATTGGCTCCAAGTAAAATTAGCCATGGTGTGAGTGTGTGCATTTTTGTGTCCGTTCAAGGATGCTTGCCTTGTGCCCATGGATTGCTTGGATAGGCTTTAGCTCAGCCATGATCCTGAATTAGGTGAAGTGGCTAGAAAATGGATAGATGCTACATATACAGTATATGACAGCAGAAACAAACATTCCTGAGTGTCAAAACACTACAGAAAAAGGTCAGAGGTCAGAAAAAGTAGAGAATAAAGCAAAGAAGCTGCAAGATTAAGGGAATGAAAAACCCATATATACCTTATGAAATACAGCATTGGTAGAAATTCAGTAAATACGCAAGAAAACAAACAAGAAATGTATGTAATTGCAGGAAACATTGTATTTTGAGGTTACTGTGATATGAGTTTGCTATGCATTGGAGCTCTTCCAAGATCTGAAGTTGTTTACTGGTAGTAAGTGCTCCAAGTGAAGCTTTAAGACTGAAAGCCAATTAAACAGCCTGTACAATAGCCACAATGAATAAAAATTAAGATTTTCCATGCTCCTGTCCTAGGAGTTATCTTCCCACTAAAGATATATTCAAATATTTATAAGTATAATCCTGTTTGAAATAACATTTGCATGTGAAAACAGTTATTGAATACATTAATGAATATTTAATAAAATCATTCAAGTTTCCTGAACTTGGAGGTATGCCTGTTGTGCATTTTTGTATTTGTCAGACAAACGTCATGACTGGGCAGCCAAGGGCTGTTGGCCACAGATGCCGAGGAGGTGCAGAGAAAGCAGCCTATCACTGGAGAAGGCCTGTGAATGTGTTCGGTGTGCTCTGTAAGTAAGGTCACCAAAGAGGCAGCATTGCTCAGCAACAGGAGTAGTGATCAGCTGGAAGTGCTGTAGAAGTGTAGGAACATGGTTGGAATAGAGTTGTTACATCCCAGTGTGTGGTCTGTGTGTGTTTTTTTGTTATGTTCCACACTGCTGACCTTTGATTGTTCTCCCTTCATGTTCAACCTTTGTGTTCTTTTGTACCCTGTTCCTGTTGATTACTCTCATTTTCCCTTATTTGTATTCCTAGTTCACTTGTGTTTTTGTGTGAACTTTTGTGTATAAGGTTAGTTTAGGTTGTTGGGTACATTCTACACACTTAGTTGATTTTGTATTAGTAACACTAGTTAGTACGGGTGAGTGCCGTTTGTCTTGTATGGTTTTTGGTAGTCAGTGGAGGTTAGCTAGGGTGTTGAAGACGCCGAAGACCATGTGTTTCGGGTTTTCTTTTGTAGTCAGGTTAGCTTTCCCTCACCTTCCTAGCCAGCTCCATTTTGTTTGTTATTTTCTTTTCTTTGGCACCACTCTAGTTCCCTCACCCTGTGTGTTATCGTGTCTTACCAGTCACTTATTCAATTTAAAATAATCACTTTTGCACCCACTTTTGTTATCACGCTTCCTAGTCCCTCACCAGAACCCACCTGCTTCCAAAGAATTACACACCTTTACCCCTAAACACTTGGGGTCGTAACAAGAGTACATGCCATCCATTGTGAAATCACTCCTCAGCTGAGAGAATCTCGTGAAAGGCACACTTATGTATCAGCAGAGACTAGCAGAAGAAAATTCAGGGAAGCAGCAGGGCAGGACTTTGGACTTACTGTAGGCTGCAGAAGCTTTGAGAGAAGTAAATGTGTGTAGGATCCCAGGGAGGATTTGATGGAAAAGTTTTCTAATTGACAGGTGCAGCATATGATGCATGGTGGGACTGGAAGAGTGGAGTGGGCTCACTAGTGGTCTATAAGACTACAGGGAGATTTTGTGTATAATCATGCCAAGGGTGAGAAAAAAGTGAGAAATTGTGATTTTGTGATAAATCCGGTAAACGTTCTTTGCATCAACTATTCCAGATTTATTTAGTCACTTTTTGTGTGACTTTTATTATTTTAAGTAAACTCTTGACAGTGTAGTTAGGTTTCTTCTATTCTCATTTATGCATTTGAATGGACATTCTTTTAATTTATGATTGCTTTTTTCATTTGATCTGAGGACTGGTTTATATAGTGCAAAAGTACTCCCAGCTTTCCTGCTGTAATTGCTGCAGAAGTTGCTTCCAGAAACACTCAGGGGAGTCAATTTATGCAATCATCTCTATGTAGTGTCAAAACATATTATTACACTTAAAATTAAATGTTAAAGATTTTTAAGCTTTGTTGCCTTGAACATGCAGCTAGGAGCTGTCTGTAAGTGCAGAGGAATTTGATAAATGGTTCACTCTAATAAGAGATGTCATAAAGCTGTATCCAAGATTAACCATTTAATGGCATATAGTGCAGATGGTCTCCATCAAGTCTAATCTGTTTTTTTCCAAAACCACAGGTCCACGGTCACTGTTCATCACCCAAATGAAGATTCACCAATGGGGGATTTGCAGAGTGGGTACCAGAACTATATCTGATAGCATCCTGAACAATCACCAGCAGTGCACCTGCTGCACTGCACCTTAAAAGCTAGCACCCAACTCATTTTTGTTGGTTAACTCACTGGCTTATCATCTCTCTCCAACTAAACTAGTAATATACATTTTACAACTATGTGACTACAAGCAGTCTGCGGCAGGATTAAATATTTTCACAGTCAGATACCAGGCCAAGAGAGTAAGTCACTAAAATACAAAATTCTGCACAAGACATTCTATTCTGAAACAGAAGAAATCTTGTGTTTGCAAACCCACTGTCATTTTAGCCTGATCAATGAAATAACTATAGTTAGACAAACAAAGTTCTCACACACCTTGCAGCTGGACCCAAGAAGACAACTGTATGCAAATTGTTTTTACCTTTAAAGTTTGAAGTTCAGCCATGCTAACTTCTGGCAGAGCTGCGTGAGAGCAAACACAAGCTGCTGAGGCTCAAAGCTAGCCAAAACTCTTCTCTATCTCTGAACCTGGGACACTCCCAGCACAGAGCAAGCAGTTGCAAAGTTAGACCATTTACCAATCCAGTCAGCTCTGTCTTCTCAACAGGAAGTTTAAAGTAATAAGGACGTTTGGCCAACACCTCTTTGAGTATAAAATTTGAAAGAGTTGAAATATTATTCAAATCATTTTCCAGTTTAGTCCATAATAGTAAATGCATATTTACTTCTATCTGAGAATATGAATCTGATGTATTTATGAGACTGAAAAGTATGCTTATGCTTTTGATCTTAGCGCTGCTTTTGATGCAGTAAATCATTCTGTATTGCTTGATCACTTGCAAACATTGTCTGACAATGGTATTGTTTTTACTGGTACTGCTCATATCTTACTGGCAGACAGACTCCCATGGCCCAAGTCAATCATTGTGTTCAATTGTGATGGTACAGGAATGTGGCTATAAATGCCCCTCTTCTAAGAGACAATGTAAAACTGTATCTATGCTGTACATTAAATGATAAACAGCGCAGATGGACTCCAGCAAGTCTCCGGGCTCCTTTCTTCCCAAACCACAGGTCAAAGGTTACTTTCCATCACCCAAAGAAAGATCCACCAATTGGGGATCTGTAGGGTGGGTAGCAGAGGTATACCTGATAGCATCTCAGCCAATCATCAACTTGTGATGTTGTACCAACACATTTGTTGGTTAACCGCTGGCTTCTTATCTCTCCAATTGAACTGGTAATCTGACTTTTCCAACCATGTGACTGCAAGCAATCCAAGTCAGGACTTCAACGTTTCTCCAAGATGCCAGGCCAAGAGAGTGAGTCAGTAAAGTACATAATTCTGTCCAAGATATTCTCTCTGAAAAGAAGAAAACTTGAGTTCACAAACCCACTGTTATTTATGTATAAAATTAGATAATTGGAATTTATTTTTGTCAACATTCTGAATATCCAAGCCTATTCTGAACAAAATTATAGCTGGAACAAATTAAGTTCCCTCATGGCTGGACCTCAAGAAGACAAGCTGTGCAGATTTTTAATGGCCAAAGTTGGCAAGATGCTACTTTGGCAGAGCTGCCTCAGGCCAAAGCAAGCCAAAAGAAGGCAAAGCTTTTTCTCTTTCTGCTCTGTCTGCATTAGAATTAGAAAAGTTCAAGTTGCTAAGATATAGAACAGTGTTAACAAACTCAAAATCTATTTTGAGGCAAAAGGCATCACATTAAATTTAATCCTTATCAAGATAAACATTTTATGCTATCACTATCAAGCATTGAACCCAAGCACAATGAAAATGCAAACTTTTTCTCTAAGTGTATAAACTAGAAAAGCTTGGTGTGATCATATTGCTTATGTCTTGGATAGTAGGGAACTAGGCATCACCTTGTTTGTTAAGGCGAGGAGAGCTGTGACGCTTCTCAGGAGCTGATCCTGCATTGCTGTGGAGTGCAAATAGATGGTCCGCTGGCTGGAGAGGGTGGAACAGCATATCCGAATTTGCTTCCCTGGTCCAGTTGAACTCTTTGCTACTTCTTCTCCTTTGTGTGCTAGCTTTCTTGATTCTTAACATCCATTCCTCTTGGGCCTACCTTCACTGGACTAACTTCCAGTTAACTGTCATCCAGGGCATAACTACTTGGCTTGCATTATTTATTAGCCACAGTCAAAGACATACCAAAGTCTTGCCTGCCAGGGTTCTGGTTGGCCAATTCAAATCTGAGATTTGCATATCTAGGAATCTTTTTTGTGCTTCTATCAGGAGTGAGAGAATAAAATGTCCAGTGTTTGAAAAAAATCGTAACTTCTTTTGAGTAATACACACAAGTATGATTATTAAATTTGTGAACTTCTCATGTTCTGGCAATTCATTTGATAACAAGCGCAGCCAATTTCTTCCTGAAATAATTATGGTGCCTTATTTTGTATTTTAATTGTATATTTTGGGCTTACCATTTTGTAAATAATTGAAGTATGTAATGTGGAAACACATCCATTACTTCATACAGTCTTTTATCAATAAGGAATGAAGTATGCTATTTGAATGGGTCAAAATACTAATTTGCAATACAAACAATGGGAGGGGGCTGTACCTCATTTTTCCACTAGAGTGGTGATGCAGTTTTCAGGACTCTCAATTGATATGGATGGATCAGAAGCATCTATTTTCTAAATTCTAAATCCTTTCAGTAATTCTTATTGCAATCAGAATTCGAAGTGTTCTATCTGCTTCATTATAAAATGCTCTTTAATTCATGGGATATCTATGGGCATTTGCTCAGATGTCCCTTGTTGATTGAGGTTTAATGCAGTTGGGTATGTTTTCTTTGAGTATAACAATGTGATTTCTTAATTTAATATCAGTATAAAAGTAAAACATGGTGTTTGTGGTACATAGGAATATATGGATGATTTTAAGGTATACTTGTACAGTTTCCTGCATTTTTTGCTAAGTGGTCCCAAATTTATGGCTTTGTCTGGTGTTTAGGAATCTCTTCTCTTGACCTGAGAATTACCTGGTCTACTTTATTCATGGCCAAATGGTCTTATGCCGATCTCTTATATCTTCCTGAGAGAGAGGTTCATAGTTCTTCTATCCATTGTGGCACTGCAAGGAATGCAAAAAAAAACATTATTCAGCCATGTTCCAAGTGGGACATGGATGCATACTTAATTACTAGCAAAAAATGAGTAGACACACCCTAAAATGAAATAGTATGACTTGTATATTTACTGCAACATTTAGAAATTAAAAACCTCTGAATGCCATAAACGATAATAATTTAAGAATATAAATATATCATCAAACTGTATATGGATGGTAGTGGTAATTTAAATAAAATTTAAACAAAAAATACACAACAGTATTCTACTTTATTCATAAACATTTTAAGCATCAAAGCCTTTCACTTGGTCAATTACTTTATATTTTGGGAAAGTTATAACATGCTCATTCTGACTATTTTAAGTTTATATACTTTATTTAAAGCAGTAAAAAAGTTCATACTTTTAGAATCCTCTTAATAGGGAATATAATATGAAATTCCATATCTAAGGAAATTAATAACAACATTAATTTAAGGATCTAAATCTATTTATATAGTTCAAAGTATTACCGTAGTCCACTTTCTTTGTAAACATCTGCATCAATATACCTCATTCACTCATGATTGCATTGGAGATTTCAATCTGTCTGTTTCAGCCCTGTCCCGAAAAAACAGTTTGGAACAGTGGATTAGATGCTTGCCTATGAACTCGGAGGTCAGTGTTTGATTCCTAGTAAAGGCATGGGTTTTTCTTTCAACAAAAAATACTTTTTTAAAAAAAATAAAGCAGTAATTATGTACATTATATTGACATTTTATTTTCATACATCAAAATGTGTTCAATAAATACATTGAAAATATGAATGAGCAAATGTGAATACTGTTAACAGTGGGAGTAAAAAAACAATTCAACTGGTTCAATTCAATTAATTAAAAAAAATACTGCATCCCAATGGGGCAATTAAAGACAAGCCTTAAAGTGTTAAAATAAAATAGTATATATTACAATTATAATCAAGAACAACAAAGTGATATTAAAACACCACTGAAACCGAACTATAATGATGCATCTGATCACTATTAACAATGTTAAATTATTAATAATAATAATTTCAAACTTTTATTTTTTCAGTCATTTGTCACTGTTTTCATGACCTATGTTTTCTTATTAAAACTCCTATTTTTGAGAAATAGGAGTTTTGATGCTTCAGATGTCAATAATTCTGCCAACAAATGACTCAGAGCCTTCAAATTACAGGCATTTGAAAGATCGTGATTGGTGAACATTTTCACAGCTTTTATTTAAACAATATCTAGTACCTGGTTGCATTTTTAGAAACCTTTAGTTTGAATAAAGCGGATCCCAGGTGTAAGCAAGCTCATAACGCAAAGAAGGCATTATGCATCATTTTTGTGCATCAGTTGAAACGTTCAGAAGTCTCTTGAAAAACTTTAAAATGTAACATAATATTGTATGGCACGATGGGCAACTGATTCTTTCTATTTTAAAGAAAATCAAAAATAAGAAACTGCCTAAATTAGACATTGCATGACTTTAAAATCCATAAAAAAATGGGTTAAGATAGTTAAAAACACTTTTTATGCACGAAAAAGGGTTATTTTTCTTCCTCATGATCAGCTTAGAATCTTTGTGTAAGCTGTAAGTTTTTTTTTACTTTTTAATTAAACATTCACTTTTTTCTGTCTGTCTCACTTGCTGCGATTCAGACACAGAATGATTAAAAATGGGAACAAGCTAGGCAGCCAGAGGGAATGGGGTTGGGGGGGGTCGTCCCACTTCTATGACTAAGGTGCCAAAGGCTTAAGCATGATACAGAGCCAAAAAAGTTTGGTGCTGTCTTCTCTGCTTTAATGGTAGCTTCCTCATGGAAGAATTTTCACTTAGAAAGTTCTTTCCACCAACTAACATGCAGACACAAACTGAATAACAATACAAAATGTATTTACAAGAAAAGCTATTACAAACGTTAAAAAAAACATACTTGCAAGATCATAGTAATACACTATACTATTATATTAAATGGGCACTACTCTATGGGCACTACACTGTGAGGGACGCTGCCCACTAACCCCCTTTCCCAAAAACTTAACGGGGCCAGCAGGGGCTAATTCACAGCTGGATACAATTCTGTCTTACCTAATGAAACAGAAAATCCAGACATTTGTCAACACATTTACTAAAATTATCAATTTTAGTAATCTAACTGTGCGCCCCGGTGCTCAATCCCAGTATAATAAAACCCAGTGTTTTCAGGTGTGAAATATCTGCTGTAACTGTTAATACAATGACAAATATAATTGCAATTCTCTCACAATAAAATACTATGCAAACTATATTCACATGTCTGATAATTGTACATATCAAATATTAATATTAATTTGAATTATAATTTAATAACACTAATGAACCTCCAGACCATCTCCAAGATGTTCTGAAAGAGCTTGGGAATGTTTCTTGCCAGCCAGCACAGCTGGTAGTACTGGTGGTCATTTCTTTCACTCTCCATCACTCTGTCCAACCCCCAACCTCCCAACAAAGGTAAAAAAGGTGATAAAAACTCATTCAAAAGGGTATGGTCTGCTTAACAGAGCCACTTGTAAAAGCAAGGTGGCTTTCTGCTCAATTAAATAAAGCTACAGTACAGACAGATTTTAAATTCTTCAAGCAAAATTAGCTGTTTTTCAAAATCAGCTACTTTGTAAGTAGTACACGACTTCTCAAAAGTTACCATTTGTCTCTCATGCAAACTCAACAAAGGTTTTTTTTTTATAATTCCGAAACGTGGAAGATATTCCTCAGGGACTCATTCATAGTATAATACAAATAACCCTCCTCCGCCAAGTCTTGCCTCCCGCTGTTCCACACATGCAAATCCCCTGTAGTCAGATCTACAGATCCACTGTACCGCACAGGTAATCAATGGCCGTTTGATAGTATACTGTATAAATTTACTGTTGATACTCTACAGTATGATACTGTAGAGTATCACAGTACTGTAGAGTATGATGGTTTCAAAGCCACTACAATATAGTTTGTGTGAAATATTTTTCTTAATCCAAATTTAAAGTTATTATTCTCATTGCTGAAATTTGTATTATGACAAAATATAAATGTTCTTAATGCGGATGTAAACCAGTGAAAGAGGCACATCATTTTCACAATAAGCTATAATAGTTCGCTATTTTTATATATTCAGC
The DNA here is from genome assembly GCF_055471065.1 of Atractosteus spatula. Taxonomy (NCBI): domain Eukaryota; kingdom Metazoa; phylum Chordata; class Actinopteri; order Semionotiformes; family Lepisosteidae; genus Atractosteus; species Atractosteus spatula. Next base: position 34,491,927 of record NC_142714.1, read on the forward strand.
TATGTAAGAAACAAACCGAAACTAATGCTCTGATTGGGCTTTGAACCACCTGGGTACAGCCCGCTAGATTACAGTTCATGAGTCTTCCATTGTCCATTGCCAGTATAAGGACAATAAAAGTTTTTGTTAAAAAAAAAATTAATGTCAAATTGTTTCCAGAACAACCACTTGTGATATTTTAGCTGCTTAGTTACACGATTCCATACTTATTTTACTATCAAGTGGTACTAAATCAGTACAACACTTTTTTACAAAAAGAGCAAGTGGTGTTCTTACTGATAAAACATTATACAGTAACTTTTTATGAACTGCAGTGTATTAACTTAAATGCACGTTACCACGTTTAAACCATAATCCACCATAAATCACCATGTTGAAGACTTTGATACATAAAATGTTTATGAAGTGGGTGGAATACTGTTGTAAATGTTTTCAAATTTAGCTATCACTACCATCTACTGTGTGTACATTAGGTATGTATTACATTACAGTATTGATATTATTTTCTGCTACCAACATTTACCTTTGGATTTTCTCTATGTGGATGTAAACCTGAAAGAGGCACATCACATACACAAGCTCCAGTTTAAAATTTAAAGTGTACAATTTAAATTCTATAATTGGAAAAAGATTGTCTCTCAGCATTGACTGGGATTCAAACCTGAGCATTTTCTAGCCCAAATGTTGCACATGAGACATTAAGCTTTCCGACATTAAGGCTCCACCTGGCCATTTTACAAGGTATTTCACCCTATTTCAAAAAGCAAACGGTACCTTGTGGTTCCTTGCAGAGGGAAGTGTCCTTCAGTTATTCTTTTTTTCTAGTTTTCCAAAGTTGGGTTAGCATTTCAACGGTTAGACTGATGTTAATAGCACAATATAAACATAAGAGATTGCAAATGAGGAGGCCTGTCAACCCAACTAACTCCTTTGCTAGTTAGTAACTTGTTAGTTGGCAGGATATTGGCTTCAACAATGTGGTTGGTAAGCTTGTTTCATACTTGTTTCATACTTCCAACACCCTTTAAATAAAAAAGAGTTGCCAGCAGCCATATCAATTTACAACTGACAACCCACTGAAGCTAAGCAAGTGTGAGCCTGGTCAGTACCTGGATGGGATACCTACTGGGAAAAGCTAATGTTGCTGCTGAATGTGGTGTTAGTGGGACCAATATGGGGTGCTCACCCTGCTGTCTTTGTGATGCCCCAGTATAGTGATGGGAACACTATACTGTAAAATGGCACCATCCTTTGGATGAGATGTAGAACTGAGGTCCTGATTCTTTGTGGTCATTTGCCTTAAGCAATCAAGGCCTCCTAATAATCCCTGTCTATGCTATGTCAGCTTGGATGACTTTCCCAATGCCTTTGATAATGACTTGAATTGTTATATCAGATTCCCACATCTTTGTCTCTATTCAAGACTAAAAAAGGTTAATTTCCTTCAGAATGCCAATGTAGTGTAGGACATTACTTTAAGTCCAGGCATATATCTGCTTGCTCTTCTCTAGACCGATGCCATAGCAGCAATATCTTATCTATAATGAGGCAACCAAAATTGTACATGATATTCTAAATTTTAACAAAATAATGTTCCTTGTTTTATAATCTTTAATCTAGACAACTACTGTTAATATTTTAACATTCTAAATTCATGGCCTTTCTTTCTAGTTTTTTGGCATCTCATTTTATACAAAAAAGATGCAAACATGCTCAAGCAATGTTAAATAAAAGTTCTATTGAACTAATGCACAATTTTTTAAGTTTCTGTTTTTCTGTGTTTCTGATTTTCAACTGTTTAAAATTGTTAGCCTTTTTTTGGTTGTAGGTATCATCATATACAATAGTACCAAACTGATCAATGACTTGGCTCTTCAGTGGAGAGTTATTTTTGAATTGTTTTGTGTGTTAGGGGAGATTTAAAAATGGTTGTATTGGAGATCAAACAGTTTATTAAGGGTTTTCCTATAAAGTAATGATATATCATAAATCTAGATTACTTTTTTGGGAATGGCAGAGTTTACAGAACTAAAGCCTCTTGTCTCTCCTATTAGGATTTATTTTGTACATCAAAGACTTCCTTGGAATTTATCTCTGTAGAGGGCCTAAGTCTCCTTAAGCATTATACCCTACAACATTATTCTTTGAATGCTCAGGGCTTGACATTGAGCCTTACTCAAAACAGCCTTTCATTTTTGATCAGAAGACTCTGTAGGTCATGTAGACTGCATTACAGCATTTATAGTTGAATGAGGGAATATCAAGGGAATACAATGTGCAAAAGAACTTAGTGACTGTTATTGAAGTAAGAGGTATGAATATATATATATTTAACTCTTTTTAAAAGAGCAGTTTTAATAAATTTCAGTAATACGTTGGTGAGACCAGAATTTGTAGGAGGATTTTATGAAACATTATAAATGTCAAATTAAGTGCTTAATTATGGGGCCAAAAAACATAGTCAACATAGTGGCGACAGACATTATTTAAGTGGATGCGAAATTACAGCAGTGACAGGAATTAATAGACAGTGGTCACAAATCAAATGAGAAGTAAAATTTAAAGCTAGGACTAGGTTTCCAACTTCCCCCCCAGCTGTTGAGTGGATAACTTCATACATGATCACTTCTCTTTCCATTTGTATTTAGAAATTCTAACACACAGTCTAGTGCAAAATCTTAATGTTGAAAAAAAAGGACTCGTATAACTAATAAAAAGAGGCACATTCATTTTTATAATGGAGATGTGGGATCAAAGAGAATCAGGAATGTGTCTATCTGTTCAAGACATTGTTTACCTGTTTGTTTAAAAGTCTTAAGGTTGTTCATTGTGATAACATGTAAAAGCGAGTAAGTCTGAAATGATTTTTAAAGTGTTTGTCCAAAGGAGGTAAGTCAGTTTTCTGCAGATAAGGATTAATAATCTTTTTTTATCCTTCCTGTGCCTCAATGTCATCCAAAATAACTAGTAGATAACATTGATATTAAGAAACATTGTCTACATTCAGTTTTGTCCCAAAATATTTACCCATTGCAGTGATATTCCATTTTGTTCAATTACAAATGACATACATTTTTAAGGCAAATATTTTTAATCAAAACCCAAATGGTTGAATCAAAGAATTTTACGGGTGAAATAATTTTTAATGTCAGCAAAAACTGCAAAGAAAAATCAATTGCAATATCATTTCTATTGCTAGGGATAGAAATAGATTGATGGACAGCTTGAGCTAATGGCTGTTAAGACAAGGCAAACAAAATTTGTGAAACTGAAGATCACGTTCCAATAGCTTAATTGAACACAACACCCAAAGCTTGTTAACACCATTGCCGAAGGATTAACACATATAAATTCAAGTACATTAACATATATCATACATAAACCGAACCCTTATGATCAAGAACTAAGGATTTTCCCACCCAAGCCAGACAAAAGCCTTTTTTGATATTCAATTAAAGAATGACACAAGGAGAGTTCCAGTAGCTGTGTATATATTATGGAGGAAATGATGAATGTTATAACAGAGCTAAATAAAAAGCATATCTAATCATGGAGTAATTTATCATTTTTTCACTGCTGTCAGCAAAACAGAAAAATGGGATGATTACACAATGTGTACAATCTTATTATCTTTTATCAACAGGGATATATTAGGCCAATTTTGGAGGAAAGAAAATACAGTTTTCTCAATGGCTCTATGTATTATATCAAGCTGAAGAGGACCTAATATGGGCTAAATCTCACATACAACACAAAAGGAATTCCACTGGTCAGGTGATTTACCCTATATCTCTAAATTACTGTATGCCTTGTATCTATAGGATACATCTATACAGTTACCTCTGCAGGAGAAAGACTAAGACAAGGAAGAGAGTGGGGAAACCACACAAAATTTACCTGATCTAATCAAATGCTGTGCTATTCAGGACAGAATTTATGAAAAGTAGAGTTAATCTGTATGAGTTCAGATAGTAATATATCACTTGTACAAATCTAATATCTGCAAAGCATACACTGTCGCTGTCTCAAATATTGTAATTACCTGACTTGATTGTGACTAAAGTGATACATTTGTCCAGATGCGTACAGATGCAGCCATGCACTATTTCTTCCAAATAACTCAAAAGTAATGCGACACATTGTGTTATGTAATTTCACTGGTCAAAGACAATTGATAGGTGGCAATTGTGGTGCATTAGATGTTAATGAAACGATTGCTTCATTTACTTTGTTTCTCTACTGTGGATGTGTAAATCCACTTAATACGGGATATTAATATGGAATTTTACAGCTAAAGGGAAGTTTTGTTAGCTGAAAATATAAACAGAAGTAGAATGTAATATATACCTAATGTACCTAATATAATGCAAATTTCAGTAACACGTAATCAGGAAACAATTTTACTTTAAAAAAAAATTAATTATGAAATATATATTTCAAAATACTGTACTGTAGTGGCTTTAAAGCCATACAGTCTCATATGTAATGTATACCTAAGGTATGTGCTGTAGATGGTAGTGGTAGCCAAATAATAAAAAAAGTACACAATGGTACTCCACTCTTCATGAACATTTTATGCATCAAAGTCTTTAGCTCAGTATCTTACAGTGATTATTTTTGGAAAAGTTTTGATGTGCTTGTTCTAACTATATAAATATAGATGATAGGGAATATTCATATGAAATCATGTGACTAAAGTACGGAAGCGCATTGCTGCCACCAAGTTAAAAAAAACCCAGAGTTATCTTGTAATTACGAGATACTAAATTATCTCATAATTATGAGTTAACAGATTCTCTTGTAATTACGAGATAGCAATGATCATATGTGTGTATGAACAACCAATAAAAACCTTCTTGATCAATGTCAATAATTTATCTGATAAAATAGCAATGTTATTAAAAATATACAAAATACAAATATGTGCCTTTAATTGGGTTAAACTGGGGAGTAGAGAGCAAATGAAGGTTTATTGCAAAGGTTAATTGCTTGCAGAAAGTAAAGAGAAGAGACAACTTTTGTTGTCTTAATAATATATGAAGGCTTAACAGGTAAAACATTTTTTATCCTTCTACAGTCCATCTCGTTTATTTTTTTTGTAGCAGCCATGTATGTGAAATTGTTACATTTGTTTCTTTTTTACAATAAAAATCTCCATATATCTGGAGGTGGGCTAATTTGCAGACAGCCTCATTCAGGTTTCAGTGCTCTCTTGAGCTCTTGTACATACAAATAGGTTCATTAAAGTTGTATAAGCAGTAACTATATTAGCACTAGCTAGCCTCGAGGTTAACATTTATTGTATGGATGTAGAAAATTATGCACTTATGAGAAATATTTATATGCTAAAATCACCAATATGTTATGCTGCAAACTTTCATTTTCCTAAATTGGATATTATCATCAACTTTAATTGTTTCATTTCTAATGTCACAATGCCAGACTTGTTAATACCTTCACTGTATAAAAAATGAAAGCTCTTGCTCAGACATTTACTGTACATGTAGAAATTTAGGAGGCTGACAATAGGGCTACATGTAAGTTTCAATGCTCCAATTACTATTGTTGAAGACACCTTAACACCACATTCTTACTTTTCTGTTTGACCTCTGTTATTATTAGGCACATCTGATATAAAATAACCTAAAATAAGATAAAAAGTATAATAATAATTTGCTATTTGCTTTGTTTTAATAAAAGTCACTAAATTGAGTTAACTTGATTTTTACAGTAACTATTTTTATTATTTTAGTGTAGGTTTGCATCTGTAGGAGCAAGACTACTACCAGGTTTCAAATTAAGTGTTGAGGAAGAGTAGAATGATTTTTCTTTTGCTTTGAACAGAAAATAACCCTGGCACTCCTGTAACTCCTTTAAGTCTGTTTCATAAGAAAGCTAGGGAAAAGTGACTGTGTTGGGTTTCTGACACAAAGCAGGATATCATAAATTCAATCCTGTGGCAGCTCCCCCTAGATCGGTAGCATGGCATTGGATGATCTATGCACAAAAAAAACTTTTTATAGGGTCTTTACTCCCTATGTGCTGTATCTTGAATATAATAAATCTGTGGGGAACTGTGAAACTGGATCTGATACCTGACCAACCCTGATATAAAAACCTTTCCAACCCTAACTTGGGCCATATCTATTCTTGCCTCACCAGATCCCCTAGTAAATCAAACTTTGAAGATGACAGGGTTTATAGCTGTACTTGTAGTTTCTAATACTTAACTATAAGGAAAATATCATACTTTCTTTCCTTTAACCAAATAGAAAAGCATATTCACTTTTCCCTTTTTCACCTACAGGAAGCAAACATGCTTCTCCCTTATAACTTAATCTTTCCTTCCCTTATTTAATTGTAACCCTGTTCTCCCTGTGTTTAGCCTCTGAGATTACAGACCTGAGTTCATTCTCTATGTGTAGACAAAAGACTGATTGCACACAGCTGCAGCATACTTTTTCAGTCTCATGTGACTGTACTATATTTTTTCTATGACTGGTCTCCAAGTCTCACACCCAAAGCTCAAACATATACAGACTGCTCAAGCAGTAACAGCTGCTCTGTTACAGATCCATTATGACACTAACATTGATGAACTTTCCCTATCAACAAAACTTAGTCTGCAGCTCTAAGAAGGAGACATAGAGATGCAGCCATTCAAAATATGCAGTAAAACCCCATACAATGCGAAATTATCTATAGTTTAGTGTGTTATACCGCAGTACATGATTGGCTGGCCAAAATGACCGACAGGCGGCACTCATGGTGCATTGGTTGTTAGTGAAATGATTGCTTCATTTAATCTCTTTACTGTGGATGTTTAAATCCACTTCATATTGAATATTAATATGGAATTTTACAACTAAAGGGAAATTGTAGTAGCTGAGAATAAAAGGGAGAGGAGCATCATGTGTCTGAAGGTCATAAACGGTATTAATTTAGGAATATAGGCATATTATGTAAACTGTATATGGCTGGTATTGGTATTAAATACCAATTAAATAAATATATATTAAATAAAAATACAGACCAGTATTCCACTTTCTTCATAAACATTTTAAGCATCAAAGTCTTTCATTCAGTTACATACCGTGGTAATTTTGTTACTGTGGTAAGTTTTTACGTGCTCCTTCTGACTATATTAATAATAATAATTGCTTACACTTATATAGTGCTTTTTTGGACACTCCACTGAAAGCGCTTTACAGGTAATGGGGACTCCCCTCCACCAATGTGCAGCATCCACCTGGATGATGCGACGGCAGCCATAGTGTGCCAGAACGCTCACCACACATCAGCTATCAGTGGGGAGGAGAGCAGAGTAATGTAGCCAATTTATAGATGGAGATTATTAGGAGGCCATGAGTGGTAAAGGCCAATGGGAAATTTGGCCAGGACACCGGGGTGACACCCCTACTCTTTTCAAGAAACACCCTGGGATTTTTAATGACCACAGAGAGTCAGGACCTCGGTTTTACGTCTCATCCGAAGGACGGCGCCTGTTTACAGTATAGCGTCCCCGTCATTATACTGGGGCATTAGGGCCCACATGGACCACAGGGTGAGTGCCCCCTGCTGGCCCCACTAACACCTCTTCCAGCAGCAACCTTCGTTTTTTCCAGGAGGTCTCCCATCCAGGTACTGACCAGGCTCACACCTGCTTAGCTTCATTGGGTTGCCAGTTGTGAGTTGCAGGGTGATATGGCTGCTGGTGCAATTTAAGTTTATATACTTCATAAAAAGTTATAATGTTTTAACCTTTTCTATACTTGTTCTCATTATCGCAGTAAAAAAATGCATACATTTTACAATTTGATTAATAGGGAATATAAATTGGAATCGCATATCTAAAGAAATTAATAACTGTAGTTATTATTATAGTAGTACACTTTCTTTTTAAACATCTGGATCAATTTGACTCATTCACCCGCGATTACTTGGAAACGTTTTGCCTGCCCTTTTCAGTTATAGCTTAAGTTGTCAAACGGCGCATTGATGTAATGGTTTTGGCATATGACTTGCATGCTGGAGGTCGGGGGTTTGAACCCAGCTCTCGTCATGAGTTTTCTTTTAACAAATAAACATTTCTTTGAAAAACTAAAATAGTAAATATTATCAACACTATATTGAATTTGTTGGTATTTCTAAATATTTTCACAAACTTCAACTTATTAAACATATATTTTTGAGTCAGGATGTTCTAGACCTCTGTGTAATTTATGAAACTCCCTTTGTATTCCATGTTTTAACTTTTTCTATGAATACTTGCGCTCATTATTGCAGTAATAAAAAACTTTTTATAGTCCGCTACATAGGGAACAAAATATGGAATCACTTATCTAAAGAAATTAATAACAATAATAATTTAAGGATCTAAATATATGTATTTATATAGCTGGTAGTATTACTGTAATCCTCTTTCTTTGTAAACACGTTTTATTTTAAATTTGACTCATTCACGCATGATTACTTTAGATACATTTTAATTAAACAATTTAAATACTGTTTGTCTCAGCTGTGTTTCTGTTGGTACAGCGGGGTTTGCTGATAGGAGTTCTGTTTTGACGATCCAAGTTCGATACTTGATTTGGGCACAAGTTTTTCTTCTAACAAAGACTTTTTAAAAAATAAAATAGTAAATATTATATACATTATATTAAAATTTTTTGTGTGTTTTTATATATTGTAACATATTCAATATGCAACATATGTTGCATTTATAGAAACCATAGTTTGAATAAAGTGGATCCCAGGTGAAAGTGACTTCATAACACAAAAAGGCATTATGCTATATTTTTTATGCATCAGTTGAAGCCTTCTGAAGTCTTTCAAAAACAATTTGTAACATAATATTGTGTGGCACGATGGGCAACTGATACTTTTAATTTTAAAGAAAATCAAAAATAGGAAACAATAATATGTGTGATTAAAAAAGACATTGCATGGTTTTAAAACCCATAACAACGGGTTTTGTTAAAAAACATGAAATCCAAGAAAAACTAGTGATTTTTCTTCCTTGTGATCAGCTTAGAATCTTTGTGTGAGCTGTAAGTTTTTTTACTTTTTAATTAAATATTTTAAACACTTTAATTTTGTAAACGCAACACGCATTCCATACCGATACAGTACAATCGCATTCTCCTGTCTTCCCGTGGTGTAAAGCAATTTAGCAGGTGGTTGAGAAAACAACGTATCGCCCACTGAGCTCCGTCAGAGAAGAGGCGGTGCCGTAAGGAGACCATTCTGCAGCTTGCAGTGTTTATGGCACTGAGCTCGTCTGCCTTTTAAAACTTAATAATGGAATATAAATAATTTCTTTTAACTAGAAATATTTCAATTAACAAATAAACATAGCTTTCTCACCAGTTAGTTTTATATTTGAAACCATCGTTAAACAAAGCAGGGGCTTATTGTAATTTCTAATGACATTACACATGGAAACATACATTAATTGTTTTTAATTTTTTTAAATACATTTTAGAAAATTTTAATCTACACAATTGTCACAGACTATTTTCAATTGTATTTCTGAATGTTATGTCACAGTTCAATATTTTATACAGATCTAAATAAAGTTAGGTATCAGGTGCAATAATTAGTATTAAAATTTGCACTGTGATAAATTGTTTCACTTCCACATCTTGTAAAAACATAAATTTGCAAGACTATTTTCAAACATACATTAAATCCGACTATCAGAAATCCAGGATTCACTTTTTTCTGTCTCTCCCTACTCTCTCTCACCTGCTGTGATTCAGACACAGAATGGTTAAAAATGGGAACAGGTGATGCAGGCAGAGGGAAGGTGAAGGGGGAAGGCGTCTTCCCACCTCTATTACTAAAATGCCAAAGAGAAATGGCTTGAGTGACATACAGAGCCAAAAACATTTGGTGCTGTCTTCTCCGCTTCAGAGGTACACTCCTTGTGGAAGAATGTTCATCTCGAATGTTTGCCCACCAGCTAACACACAGAAGCAAACTGAATACAAAATGTACTTGGAAGAATAGCGATTACAAACATTAAAAAATCAAACTTGCTCTATACTGTTATACTGTACAGTGTATTAAAACACTCTATGGTCACCATGTTGCCCACTAAACCTCTTTCCCACAATTTCATGGGAACAAGGTCATGTAGGTGATTCACAGCTGGATACAATTTTATCTGGCAAAAATTCAGATAATTGTCAACATATTTACTAAAACTATCCATCTCAGTAATCTCACTGTGTTAGTCTCACTGTACACCCCAGTTCTCACTCAATGTTCACACTCCCAGTAAAATAAAAAAACCTGTTTTCTGCATTGTCACCTTGCACCGGGGGAAGGAAAAGTGCTTGCAGTCATTTTTTTCACTGACAGACAAAGTTGATTAAAACTCATTGAAAGGGTGTGATATGTTAACATAAACTCTGCTAAACAGAGCCGCTTGTAAGAGCAAGGTGACTTTCTGCTCAATTAAATAAAGCTACAGTAAAGAGAGATTTTAAATTCTTCAAGCAACATTAGCTGTTTGTCAAAATCTGCTACTTTGCAAGCAGTACACGACTTCCCGAAAGGTACCTTTTGTCTTTCGTGCAAACTCAACAAAGGTTTATTTTTATAATTCTGAAATTTGAACGATATGCCTCAGGGACTCATTATAGTATTGTTGTGAATATGGTTTCCGGAGAAAAATCTAAATACCGCCCCCCCTCCCAGCCGGGTCTTGCCTCCCACTGTTCCAAAGCAGAATGATTTCAAAGTATGTGTGAAATATCTTTTCTTACTCCAGTTTTTAATCAAATCTATTTTTACTCATCTGGCTACGTAAAAAATATAGCCAAAAGGATTGCTGTAAAGGTTAAATTCCAAGATGAAAAGACTAGACTCAACGTGTCTTCTCTAACTCTCAGTTTACAGCTTGTCCATGGTCATTCATTGCTAATATTGAAACGAACGGCAGGCATACAGATGGTACAAGCCAGTTGCAGCGCGGTGACAGTACAGTCCTCTTCTCCCATATGCATAGCAGGGATGTTGGCTGCATAGCTTATGAAAGTCTTCTGTAGCTCATCCGGCACAACCTCTGTTGTGTGACACAGGAGACCCAGGTTTGTGCCCATGTGGTGAAGGATGAACCTGGACAGGAGCAGCAAGAGCACAAGCCCACAGACCCGATTTTGTTATAATATTATTAATAATATATTCTGTATTCCATTTAAATTGGAATGTTTTTACAAATATACAGTAAGAAGAGGCAATACACAACGTGTAAATATAACCCTGTTCCCTCCTTTATCTTAAAGAATTGCATGAAAAAATCCTAAATCACTAAACTATCACTTATAATAATTAATCCAGATACACACACTTACAATGTAGCAAACAACAAGCTATAATAGTGGACTATTTTTATATATTCGGCTATGTAAGAAACAAAGTAATTCTCTGATTGGGCTTTGAACCGGCTGGGTGCAGCACACTACATGACAGTACATTGCTTATTACCACTATAAGGACAATAATATATATTTTTTTAAAAAACAAACGTCAAATGTTTCCAAAATGTCCCCTTGTGATATTTTATCTGCTTAGTTACACGACTCCATATTAAAAAGGTCACTGCTTGGAGAACCGCCCCGCGGAGCGACCGCAGCACCACAAACTGCCACCTGACCTCGCCACTGGAGGGCACCTGCCAACCCCGGAGCAGCACCCCGTCCCTTACCTCCAAGGCCTCCCACAGTGCGCAGAGCGCCTTCACGGACTTGGGGTGAGGGGCGAGCTTATCTCACCGTTTCGCTTGGCCCCCGCATTCCTCCCAGCGGCCGCCCCATCCACCGCCCTGCCGGGTGGCCTGGGAGTCAGCTCTGGCACACTCGCCCGCTGCTGCTGCCTCCGCTTCCCGCTCCGGTCAACCCACATGCCCCGGACACCTCCCGCCCCACCCACCGTGAGACCGATTCATTCCCCCTGCCCCACCAACTCTCGCCGGCCCAAGTTAAGGGAACCACCCACCTGCTGCAACCAGTCCAACCCCAGGATACAGTCCTCGCGGACTGGGGCAAGGTAGAAGGGGTGTTTCACCCTCGCAGCCCCAAACTGCACAGTGAGCGCCCACTTGCCGAGGACCTCTGCGTACTGCACCGTCACCGTCCTCAGGCGCAGGCTGGTGGTTTCCCATCATGGGGGTCCGGCTGCCTCGGTGCCCGGCAGGACACCAGGCTGCAGTAGGGTGATGGTCGAACCGGTGTCAACGAGGGCCTGGCAGGGTCTGCCCTCGATGAGGCAGGGAAGTAATAAGCCCTGGCTGTGGCCAACCCTTCCCAAGGCAGCAGGCGGGGTGAAGCGCTCCTTCTGGCTTTCCGGACCGGGGGTAGCATTGCTCAAGGGCGGCCTTCCCCCCTTTAGGCCACCCCGCTCCCATTTCCCGACGGCCTCTGGAGTCCCTGGGGCTCCAGCGCCTGGCACTCCCGGGCGATGTGCCCCCTCTCCCCACAGCGGTGGCAGATGACACGCCGTCGTCGATGCCCTGGCCATCTCCTCCTCCCCAACTGATTCCCCGTGTGCAGCCTCCGCTGCCTGGCAAGGAGCACCCCTCCGTTGGTGCCCACCGGTCTCCTCGAATACGGCATCAGCCTGCTCAGCCAGAGCCAGGGCCTGCTCCAAGGGGACCGGAGCGGCCAGTATCACGTGGCGCTGCACCTCAGTCGACGCCAGGGCCCAGAGGAACGCCTGGATCACTATCTCCCGGTGGGCCTCCTCCGGGAGAGTAGGGTAACCCTGGCAGGCTAAGTAGGCCACGTCTGCTGCGATCGGACCCAGTGGCTCTCCCGCTAGGCGGCGGCGTTGGGCCTATCTTGCCCGCAGCAGTCCCGGTGCCTCCCCTCTCCCGCCGAAACGCCTCCAGAGGGCTGACACCAACGCCGTGTAGTTGTACCGCTGGTCCCTGGGTACATCAAGCAACGCCTGGCAGGCCATCCCCTCTAGGACCGTGGCAAGGTGGCATTATTTCTAAATATCTAAATATCACAACGTGTACACAGCGATCCCCTCGAATTCCAGCTAGTGCGTAATTACACATCGATGAAAAACTGGAGGTTTAAAAAAAGAGAATTAGTTCACTGATAGTTTTATGTGCAAGCTGTGAACATTTTCACAATTCATGGTCTTTAAAATGCATTTATTCGTTCACAATCTGACAACGCAATGTAAATCATTATCTTTGCATAATTCACTTTAAGCATAGCTTTCTCATTATTTAGATTTATTTTTCATACCATCGTTAAACAAAGCAGGAGCATATACTACTTCCTCATGGGATCAGGAGGCAAAGTTGTCTGTGCCAAAAAATAAAAACTGGTTTAACAACTCTTAAGCATACTGTAGTTTTTGTTAGACCATTAAACATGCAATACACTTCCTCGTGATCATCTTAGAATCTTTGATTAAGCTGCAAGTTTTTTTTTAATTTTATATAGACAATACTGCTGATAGCAGGAAGATTCCCATGCTTTTACTCAGCAGCTTATTAAAAACAGCACCAATTTTGTTTAAACCAATTGTTTTTCCACAGAAGACTGACACAGCTTCGCGCTGTGAATCTCTTTTTCTAAGAAAACATGTTGCCGTGGGGGGAAGTGTCATTCGCTGGAAGACTCTCCCCCTTCTACTTTGAAAATACCTGTGAAACCAGTTTAATTCGTCACAGCCAGCACTCTCGCAGAGAGTGATGAAAACCGCGCAGCGCCAGGCGAATGCACATTAATGTTGAGCTTTTGGGCTCAGGTGGATTTGTGCCCTACAGTTCAACCTGCGGTACTGCTGTGTACATACAGTACAATTATGTTGTGTTATTTTAAAATATAAAAAATGTCAATATACTGTAGTATCCATATTATTTGCTATTTTAGTTTTTCAAAGAAATGTTTTTGTTAAAAGAAAACTTATAGCGATTGTGGATTTAAACACCCGACCTCACGCTTATACTGTAAATCACCAACTTAACCTGTCATGCCACCAAGGCAATATAGATAGAGTAATATGGTCAGAAGAATTGCATGTAAGACTTTGATGCTTAAAATGTTTAGGGAGAAATGGAATATTGGTGTGTATTTTTTCTTTAAAATACCAATACCAGCAACATACAGTTTACATAATATGTTTATGTTCCTAAATTAATATCGTTTATGACCTTCACATGTGTCATGCTCCTCTGCTTTTTATACTTAGCTACTAAAATTTCCCTTTAGTGGTAAAATTCCATATAAATATTCAAGCGGATTAAAATGTGCACAGTAAAGAGATTAAATGATTAAATCTTTTCACTAATGACCAATACACCACAAGCCCGAAAGCGCAACATTATTAATAATATCTTCCGTGTCGCATTAACATTGGAATGTTTTTTTTACAAGTGTAAAAAGAAGCGATACACAACGTGTCTCCTCTATAACTCTTCAGTTTACAGAGAAATTCCGCCAGAGCCTAACAGCATTGTCCAATAATACTCTTCTTGTGTCTAATTTTTAGTTAAGATTTGAGCTACATGCCATAACAAAAATCAGAATCCACCTGCGATTCGGGTGTTAACAAAACGTGTTTACCAAGTGAAATACAGTAATACTACCAGCTATATAGATACATAGATTTAGATCCTTAAATTATTATCATTATTAATTTCTTTAGATACTTGATTCCATATTTTATTCCCAATTATAAAACAGATAATTCCGGTCCTGGAATCTGATTGGCTGACACCCTTCTGAAGCGGTACCATAATCTCTCGTATATGCACACCCCAGAATTTTGACTTTTTACTGTGTGATAAAGACATTTTAAAGACTACTTCTTAGCGTAGATCAGAAAGCGTAGATAAAAAAGCTTGGATTCTCATGTATCTGATACACATATCTTTTTCTTTTGTCTTTGTTGCGCTCTTGAGGATCCTTGTGATATTTTGAGCTCTCTTTGAATGATACTGTAAGTGTCGTAGTTTAAATCATTTTCATTGTTAGAAATTATGAAATGCTCTGTTAAAAGCAAGGGAGTTTTTATATCTCTTATAGTAAAAGAAAATGCCTGACAAACTAGGGATTGGACAGCTTTTCAGTGCTTGTACAATCGATGGAAATGTTCAAATAAATGTGCAAAAGAAATAAACAAAAAAAGTCATTTATTCCTTTATCATACTGGCTAGCTAATGTCCTCTCTTTGCTAGTTACTTGTGGCTGTGTTTCTGTGTTGCGTAGCAACGAGGGACTATATTCTCAGGCGGAGGAACGTAAACGGCTTAATTTTCGGGTAAAATATATTTTTTTTAATTAAAATTCATTCTATACAGCAATCGCATATTTGGGGACCTTTTTATAAAACTTTGATGCTTAAAATGTTTAGGGAGAAATGGAAGACTGGTGGAGGACCAGCAATATACAGTATACATAATATGTTTATGTTCCAAAATTAATACCGTTTATGACCTTGGCGTTTGTTATGCTCCTATTCTTTTTATGCTCAGCTACTAAAATTTCCCTTCAGTGGTAAAATTCCATATCAATATTCAATACTAAGCGGATTAAAACATGCACAGTAAAGACATTAAAAGATTAAATCTTTCCACGACCGACCAACGCACCACGAGTGCCCCTGTCGGTCATTTTGGCCAGCCAATCACGTACGTTATGACACGTTATGACGTTGGGAAATGCCTGCAGTATATGTTTGTGCCGCGCACTTTGAATGACTGCATCTGTATGTAAAATAACAATCCCAGTACAGCAGGTAGCTTTTTGGTTGCTAGAGGGATATTTCAAATGCAATATTTCAAAGTCATAAGGGAACTAAATAGACAAGTTATACAGATTGTTAGTTATACACTCACAATTAATAAACATCCTATTGCAATAGTGAATGAAATGATGATTACATGCTGCAAGTGGTTCATGATTGGCAATCATATTTCACCTCACAATCTAAGTTATTGGCTTATCACAAAGTTTTTAAATATTATTTCCTTTGTGCTAGGTACTACTTCTGTACAAATTCACTCTTTTGGGAAAAAGTCACTTCACCCAGTACACAGGCGATGAATTGGAATTATGCCAGTTTTTTGCAACCTCTTTACCAAAATTGTGTTTTTAATGTTTAAACATATTAAACATAATAAAAAATGATGTTCTTACTTGCCTATTTTCCTGTACTTTTTCAAAACTGCTCCCCATAGTCTGTGACAAAAACACTCCTAAAAATGACTTTGTAGTTGAGCATTGTAGCTCATTAGATACTTTTAAAGTCACTCTCCATAGATTGGTAACAGGTAGCTAGAAGAATGTGGGTGGAAAATTAAGGTTGTATTTTTGTATTGTCATGGCAGTGTGAATGGATTTAGGCAGTTAAATCAGTCTGTCAGTATAGAATTGTTTTGAAGAAATATACAAAAAGTATCTTCTTTCAACATTATTAATTCTATAGTGAAAGAAACTTGGTAGGACTTACAGAAAAGGTGAAAAATCTAGAACCACAAAGTAAAGATAGCATGAGAAATTAGGCAAATGTAATTTATCTTTAAGGAGTAAAGTCTGCTTATTTTATTAAATCCTCTCAATATTCTATTATTATTCTATTTTTCTCTGAACATCATAGAAGTCAAAAGGCAGAATAACATAATGTAAAATGGCATGAAAATATATATATACTTATTTTTTAAAAAATACTGTGTACTCTGCTGCTAGCCTTTTAAAATTATTGTTTTAAAAATGCAAATTCCAGATGGAGTGTCTTTGTCTGCAACATATATACTTATTTTTTCCTATGTACCATGTATTAAGTCAGAAAACCATTTATACAAGTGTGAATCTTAAGTATAAAAATAACCTAATTGAAAATGTTTGATATATTTAAATTTTCCGAGTTTCATATGTGAAAGTAGACATTGGTAGTTTTATTGAAGCTTGAAATAAACTACACCTCTAGAGATTATTTTAAGCATAACATGTTGTAGTTTAAAAAAAAATAAAAGGAATATTCCTTTCCTGATAGTAGTTTAATCCTGAGTGTTTCGGGCTACTTGAACAGTTCATTT
Source organism: Atractosteus spatula (assembly GCF_055471065.1). Lineage (NCBI taxonomy): Eukaryota > Metazoa > Chordata > Actinopteri > Semionotiformes > Lepisosteidae > Atractosteus > Atractosteus spatula. The sequence continues at coordinate 34,508,992 of NC_142714.1, forward strand.
GACAGCCATTGTATTTGAGATTCCAGACAGTATTTTTAGCTACAGAGCACTTCAAGTGAATAAAAGTAACTGTGATAGAAAGACAGTGGCAAGATGCAAAATTGTTCAGTACCTTGGAGAGTTCCAATCTCAAAATAAATGTCAGATTGAAAACAGCTTTGAGATGTCTCAGATTTCTCGACCATGATCTTGTGCAGCAGGGGATGGAATCACACTCTGCAATAGTGAAAAGAACTTGCCTCCTCTGAGGAAAATACTAAGCCTGACAGGTTTCTGTTGGTTAGTGCCTGATTGTGTTCAGCTACCACTGCTGCTCAAAAAACCCATGTAAAAGGCATCGATGATACTTCCTCGACCTTAGGCTGTACATTGCCTATTTCTAGCAATTTTGTAGAATGGAATTTTACACTATGCCACCACTGGGGAATGGTGGTGCTAGTGGTGCTTTTACTCAGAAGCCATAAAAATCCCTATCTTGCTTCTGTGATCCAAGCAACTTCCAAGCATGCCAATTTATTCAGCTGTAAAAATTGTCAACTTAAATGGGACTTATGATTAATTGCTTCCATTGAACTATTAAGGATTGATAAAATCTAACATTTTTTTTAAATCATGGCATTTGTTCAATTTATTCATTCTTATATGTTTAGTAGTAGTGGTAATAAATTGAGTAGAACCAGTGGAAATAGTAATAGATTAGTAGAAACTGTAATTATATAATTGAAAAAAATAGTTTTATTTTTGTTATCTGTGGTTAAGATTCTATCCTTCTAACTATTCACAGTCGCTTAAAGGACTTTCCCCTAAAATAAAGCTGTTATTTCTCACACATTGAGAAATAAAGGGGCTTTTGCTATGTTAGCATTGTCTAAGACTTCACATTCTCTTAAATGCTCTTAAAAAAATAACAGAGCTTTGATAAGAAGGGCATGACAACTGACTTAAACAAAACTTAAACAAAATCTTAAACAAACATTTTGTTCTCCATGTACTTACCATATTTACCTTTTCAAACCTCTCCAATCTGATTTCCGACAACTTCACAGCACAGAAACTACCCTGGTCAAAGTCACTAACAATCTTCTAATAGATTCTGATTCTGGTTCTCTTTCTATCCTCATTCTTCTTGATCTCAGTGCTGCTTTTGACACTGTTAACCATGATATCTTACTTTTTCCATCTTGAGTCTGTTTGGAGTTTCTGACACTGCTCTCAAATGGTTCAAGTCTTACCTCACTGATTACTGTCACTCTTGGCAGATTTAGGTCTGAAATTGGACTCAATAAGTCTGGTGTTTCTCAGGGCTCAATGCTGGGCCCCTTACTTTTTAGCATTTACATGTTTCCACTTGGTCAGCTTTAAAAATCACATGGCCTCAATTATTATTTCTATGCTAATGGAACTCAAATATACATCCATACCAAACCTGACACTGATGTGGCTGTCTCTATTCTAATTGCACCTCCGACGTTAAAACATGGAAGACTCAATATTTCCTTCATCTAAACTGTGACAACACTGAAGTCATACTTATTTGCACCCCCCATCAACTTTGATGCTGTAAAGTCAATGCTGTAACCCTATCTGTGGATGGTACTGTACTTGAGCTTCAGTCTAAATTGAAAAACTTGGGGTGATATTTGATTCAAGCTTGACATTCGACCCACATGTGCAACATGTTATAAAAACATCTTTCTTTCCCTCAGAAATATCACTACACTACGTCCTATGTTATCATTAACTGTTGCTGAAAAGCTGATCAACACATTTACTTTCTCCTTAATTGACTACTGTAACACTCTAATCGCTGGGGTTTCTAAATCCACATTGAACAAACTCCAGTATGTCCATAGTTCGGCAGCCAGAAGAGCCTTCATACTTAACTTGTTCTGTTCTTAACACCTCTTCTCCTACTTTATTTAGTACCACCATCTACTGTCTCCTGTAACTGTGTATTCTCGTCTTGCATATCTTGTTTTTTTTATTTTTGTTGTTGTCATTCTATAAAGCGCTTTGAGAAGCCACCTTTAAAGGCCCTATATAAAAAAGTTTATTATGTTTATTACTGGTTCTATACTCATAACAATTTAAGAGTGCAAGCATGATGTACAGATGCAGCCATTCAAAATGCACGGGCGGTACCGCATTATTTTCCGGTACGCTGTACGCAGTCTACCGCAAGTTACCGGTAAATACCGCGAGTTACCGGTAAATACTGCTAGTTACTGTAAATTCTCCTATAATATGACAAGCAAAATAATAATATCCGGAATTTCCGCAAGGTGGAGCTAATAAAGCTCAACCTCTCATGTTTAAGCTGTGGCCATCAAAGTCTTTAACGAAGATATTACTAATAGTATTAATAATGAATGACCTTGGACAAGCTGTAAGTGTAAACTCAAAGTATTGCCCTGGTCAACATTCTTTTTTTCATTGACCGTCTTTGTAAAAGTAACACCACAGCATTTCGCAATCACGCATTTGTTTCCAATCATGCAAAGTACAGTAATTTTTGAGAATCGATTCACCATGCCTTTCACATGCTCATAAAAGAGATTGATTTAGGAACATAAACATATTACCGTATGAAAACTGTACTGTATACTGTACAGTATGTATATGTATATTTAATGTCTTAACTGTGCCCGTTTAAGTATTGAATATTCATATCTAATTTTACCACTGAAGGGAAATCTTAGTAGCTGAGCATAAAAAGAATAGGTGCATACTGCAATGCGTGTGAAGGCCATAAACGATATTAATTTTGGAACATAAACATACAGTATATGGCTGGTCTCAGTACTTTAAAGAAAACATACATGAAACATGGTTTCATTATGACCAGAATCGGTCTTGAGATATTTTTAACTTGATTTACAGTATTTGAGAGGTATGTCTTAACACCGATACTACAGTACGTAAATACTGCTCACGTATATGTTTCTAGGTTTATATTATGCATTTCATACGGTCAAATTACTTTTGAGCAACTAATAAGAAGCGCGAAACGGTATGCCCAGGGTGTTTTAGTTTTGTTTTGTGCTGGGACTCTGCTTTAACAATGTCGCCGTGGATTGATTAGAGATATCAAGTACATACAAGTCATTTTTTAAATGTTGTAGTTCGTCTTGTAAAAATATTACGAGTACATCATCTATCAACAATTACACAGGTTCTGTTTCCATATTGCGGATTTTGGTTACGTAATATTATTTTCTAGATTTCACGTTGTGAATATATGATTTGGGCAAACAGAGCCACAAAGAAGTACATTATGGGTTGTTGTTTTTTTTTTTGCAGTTTTATCTAGAACAAGTGATGCTTAAACCTTTGTCTGATTCTTGTGAAACTATCCACACGACAGTTACAGTACCTAGGAGTTGACTTCAGTGATGTCACTGATGGGATGTTTCTAAAAATCCATCCTCTGTAAAACGTCTTCTCTAGTTGTCATATATGTATTGTCATATATGTATATATGTATGTAAATATATGTAGCATATGTATTCGCTAATGAAGCTGTGTGTTCTGAGCCTGGATCTCTACATTTCTGTATGAACCAGCTTAGAGGGCTAAAGACAGCTTGTGTTTAAATTGAGTGTAAGGTAATTTATGCTTCTAAAGTCATGGTCAGCATTTATTATTGTACTGTGCTGTAAACTTGTTCTGTGCCTAGTCACATTATTTTATAGCGTTTTTATAGCGTTATCAAATCTGGTGGCGCTGTGTGTTAGTTTCCTGACTCCCATGTCACATGGTCTGTGATTGAATCCCATGGAACTATGACTTTATTTTTTAACAAACATTTCTTTGAAAAAATGAAACGTTTCCCTTGGTCAGAGATTAAATAAAACCTCACTCGCACCAAACAAATTTATATTTCTAAATATCACAACATTATCAAATTTAAGTCTTTTTAATAACAATGAATAGTCACCTATGCGTTACAAAATAAACATTTATATTGATTTGAATCACGTTTTGATTTAAATCATAAACGCGTGTTTAAATATATGTGTTTAAAGGCGATATACTGTATAAAAGCGCTGATTCTTATGGAGTGTGTTCCGCCGGGGATTCAAAAATTTATTTTTTTTAATCGCGTATCTAAGGAAAATTGCAGTATAACTTTGTTCATGCACAAACAGTGGCATGTTACATTATAATTTGGGTGTCTCCTCTTGCCAGAAAGCTCTAAATTGCATTTTGAGTGCGGTTTTTGACTTTTTCTAAATTGCAACCCATAAATAAAGCTGATAAAGCTTAGACTAACTGTATTCTACACTGTATTACAACAGCACATTGGACAATGCAACGTAAATTGCAAAAATGCACTTGGAATCTGTCCAAGCCCTCCTACGAAAATAATTTAAACTGCGACACTGATCATTCATCTCTAAATAAACTTTATTTTATATAGCGTTTTAGGCGAATAGGTAATTAGATTGCTCATAAACCTAATCGCTTTTTCTACATAAACACAGCGTGATTGCTCTCTGAAAATGCTTTTCCTTTATATTTAGGCTCAGATTTCAACTATAGATCGCATTATTATAAACTTTCTTGGAAAAATGTATTTTATGTAAACCATGTTTGCTATTAATTCATTTAGGGCTAAAATACGTTCATTGTCTTCCAATCGAGTCGAGTTGACATTAGAAGCTTGCCACTCCCGGACTGTTACACCAACGCATTAGCATGTTAAAGCAATTTCATTGAGGAGCCCAGCTACCAGTTAACACTGTACTTCCTACTTTGAAAATACCTGTGAAACCGGTTTAATTCGTCACAGCCAGCACTCCTGCAGAGAGGGGGTTGTACTCGTAAAGTAGAAGCAGGCGAGATTTCCAGCGAAAGACACCTCCCCCACCCCTCAAAAACCCAGTAAGCAGTAATGCTTTATGTTGAAAATTGAGGTGGATTTTGTTTATGATAAAGAGGATAAACTGGGATGGGAGGAGGGTTTGGTTTTGCATAAGGGGCGGGATTATGATAATTGGAGGAATTTGCGAGAGTATAATGGTTTGATATATTTGACTTTGTATTGTATTCGTTATCTATGTTTTTGGTTGGTATTATGTTTATATGGTTGTTTTTTTTGGTTGGTTGTTATTATGGTTATTAATAATACGATCTATAGTTGAAATCTGAGCCTAAATAAAAAGAAAAAGCAAGTGATTAGGTTTATGAGCAATCTAATTACTTATTCGTTTAAAACGCTATATAAAATAAAGTTTATTATTAATTTGCTGGACAGAGCGGTGAACATTATTATGCATAAGACAAAGATAACGATCCTGATCAGTTTAGAAATCTGTGTACGCTGTAAGGTTTTTACTTCTTAAACTTTTAAAATACACGTTTCGAATAGAAAGAAATCCTCTTCCTGGTACAGTCGCATGAAGAGAGAGGCGAAACAGCCCTACACAGCCCTGTCGCAGTACACGAATATAATCATATCGTTATTAAGTTCTTTAGATACGCGATTCTATATTATATTCCCTATTAATCAAATTCTAAAAGTATGCTTGTTGACTCCGGTATCTCTTTAGTTAAAGACTTCGATGCTTAAAATGTTTAGGGAGAAATGGAATACTGGTGTGTATTTTTTCTTTAAAGTACCAAGACCAGCCATATACAGTACTGTATGTTTATGTTCTAAAATTAATATCGTTTATGGCCTTCACACGCGTTACAGTATGCTCCTATTCTTTTTATGCTCAGCTACTAAGATTTCCCTTCAGTGGTAAAATTCAATATCTACAACGGGCACAGCAAAGACGTTTACTGTAAGTCTTTCTACGACAGACCAACGGACCACGAGTGCCCCTGTCGGTCAACCAATCACGTACTGCGGTGCCGTGCATCATCTTGCATCACAATGCGCGACGCCACCTGAGGTACGTGTCTGTAACGCGCACTTTGAATGGCTGCATCTGTATGACATTTGAATATCTTCAGCATTCTAAACAGCTAATAAGCTTTGAAACTTATTTTACAAAGCACAGAAAAGAGATGTTTGCAGTTAAAATACAGAAACATTAGAAGAAACTAGCATACTAACACTAATGACTACTGGATACATGTCTGGGGGGAAGAAATGTCTTCCTTCTACAAATAAAATATCTAAGTGTTGCAGTGGGTGGTCTGTAGTCATTTTATTCTATCTATTCTGTTTTTCATAGGATGTTTCAGATATCAGATGAAAGAATCTGCTGCTAGCTTTGTATAATTATTGCCTTAAAAATGCAAATTCCAGATGGAGTGTCTTTGTCTGCAACATATATACTTATTTTTTTGCTAGCCAGATATAGTACACTTAATATCTGTTAGAAGAATAATTTAACCTCATACTGTAAACTTCAAAGTAAAACAGCAAATTAATTCAGTTTCAATTACTATGAAATAAATGTTCAATCAGTCAATACCATTTAAATTTTACCATTTTTTTACTGACTGAAGTAGAGGAAGGGAATGTTCCACAGGCTATTCTTGAAGCATAGACCAATGACAAAAAACATACTACATTATAAGAAAAAAGAGAAAATAGTTCAAGACAACATTAGTAGTTTAAGGTGACAATTGTTTTTTTTGCAGTTGCTAGGTTCTGCATTTGTCCACAAGTGTTAAGACAATTCAAATAGGACAGATGCATACTGATTTTGACATCTTTACTAGAATCTCTAATGTTTCTTTTTTATATTGTACAATGTTCATTATCATGTTTTGTAACATCAGAATGTTCCACATGTGAGCTACAGATGGATAAATTGTACTTTTCAACTTGAATTTCAATTTTTTACAACATCTTTCTAATTGGGAAATTACTAAAGGCATACTTACTATATAGTGTGAGGCGATAGAAATACAACTAAACCATAAGATTGAAATCATTGTATAACTCCAAGAATGATTATATAGCAGTAACAATTTCCTGGTTCAGATTATACATTATACAATAAGTAGAGGGAATAATTAAAGTGGAAAAGATTGGCTGTGACAGAAGCTAAGTCATAAAAACACACAATGCCTGTAATGGTTGTAGCTGCCTTGTGCCCTGATGTACTGTAGCCCTGATGTCTCTGAAACATTGACTGATACTGATGCCAAAAGAGAACATGAAGAAGAGCTATCAAATTATGCAGGTGTACTTAAAAAACCTCAAAAAACCTTGATGGTCTAAGTTTGAAGATGTTGGTTTTAAATATGACTAACTCTTTCCACATATGTTCAAACAGGTTCATATCAAGTGCTCAAAAAGATCATATTGGAAAATTAGCTATAAGTTCTGCTATGTTACATTATGTTTGGAAGGGGGACTTGTTGACAATGCTATCCTGCACAGCAAAAAGTGCATGGCAGCAATAGAACTTAACATTAATTACTCACAGTATTCCTCCTCCATCAAATCTATCTCATTCAACACTACAGATCTGGTCATCTCTCCAAAGATCAAGCCTACAACTCATAGACATCTTTGGAAAGCTTTATCACCAAATATCCCAGTGTCAACAATGCCAGCTTGTGACCAATTGAAACTGCCAGTTCTTTTATTATGAATATTCTGAAACATATGCTGTACCAGAACAAAGATGATCATTAGAGCTACCCTGTGTGCTGACACAATCTAATGATAGAGTTTATATTAGATGAGTAGATTTTTTTAAAGAAAATATGTTCATTTTTTTGTGCTACAGCACTCCCAGAAATGCCTAATTCCTCTCCATAGTTCTCCAATGTAGAACTTTCTGCCATCTTCATACCAAATCCAATTCCACAAAATTAATGCACGGTTATGTTTGTTGACAAAATATTTTTCCAAACACCAATATATGCTAACAAGGGTTATTGTGTGATCTCTCTTCAGAGGATATTTTTGTGTGGTTTTGTTTCAGTATAGTTGACATTCCCAAAATGTTACAATATTTGGAAAAAGTTACTGCAGAAAATACCATCGCTTTAGATTAGGGTAGGAGAGCATAAGGCTATGAAAAAATAATTTTGCAGACATGTTTAACCATTAAGGTCTAAAATTGTATTTATTGTATGTGAAGCTGTTCTACATCTGCCTAAGAAAAGTTTTGGGTGCTTGTAGCTAGGTACTAAATGTATTCTGCCCAAAAAACTGCATAATATGGTACAAACAGAATGGTATCACATACAGATGCAGCCATTCAAAACGAGCAAGGTATGCTGCGGTACAACACGGTGGGCATAGCGCGATGAATTTCGCGTCATACCGCGCTGTACCGTATACAAATTAGATTATGTTAATAGGATCCGGAATCACCTTGTTAAACCGCCAGGTGGAGCTAATAAAGTTTAACAACTCATGTACAGCATTTACATTTAAACTGTGTATTACAGCATGTTAATCATTATACATTAAAAGGTTGGTATATTTTATGAAAGCAAGATTGCTCAGTTGGACAGAAGTACACAACCTACCACCTTTATCATAAATATTTTGATTATGCAGAAATATTTTATGCATCAAAGTCTTTACCGAAGATATTACTAATAGAATTAATAATGAATGACCTTGGACAAGCTGTAAACTCAAAGTATTACCCTGGTCCACATTCTTTGTAACCGTCTTTGTAAACAAAAAGACTTTACAAAAAAGTAACACCACAGCATTTCGTTGATCCGATCATGCATTTGTTTCCAATCATACAAAGTAAGTCTTGAGAATCTCTGATTCACCATGCCTTTCACATGCTCCTAAAAGATATTAATTTAGGAACATAAACATATTAATGTATGTAAACTGTACTGTATATGGCTGGTCTTGGTAGTTGAAAGAAAAAATACACACCAGTATTCCATTTCTCCCTAAACATTTTAAGCATCAAAGTCTTACTTGTAGTTATTTCGGAAACGTTTTTACGTGCTCCTTCTGATCATATTATTGTAGGTTTATATACTTTGTGAAAAGTGATCGTTTTAACTTTTTCTGTGAATATGCTCGTTATTGGAGTAAACAAAAGCATACTTTTAGAATTTGATTAATAGGAAATATAATATGGATTCAAGTATCTAAATAAATAACGGTATAACTATATGAATGTACTGTTACACAAACAGTAGTATAAGACTTTACATTGATATGTGTATTGCTGTTTCAGTGCTTGTCACATGACTTGCCTTGGTGGCGTGATAGCTTAAGTAACTCACTTATAACTCTGAGGTCGGGTATTCAAACCCAGCTGTTGCCATGAGTTTTCTTTTAACAAATAAACCAAAAATGGTTACCAAAACTGGATCCGCCAAAAATGGATCTTAGCATGTTGTTCCCCATTTGAGATCACTATTCAATCACTTCAAACCACTGAAGTGAGGCTTGGCAATTGTTTTTTGCCATTTGTAATACAGAACTGTGTTGCTGCTTCATCTTCACGAATAAAAGAACAAGTTGAAGAAAAAAAGTGCAAATAAATTAACAAGAGTTTGAAAGTAGATATTGTACTGTGGCTCATCTGAATTTTTTTGTGCCAACTCAAAGAAGTATTGTACCTCTTCAATCTCTACCACTCCACACTTCATGGAAAATAACCAGTACACCAGAATCACCATGTCTGCCCTTCTCTTTTGGTTTGACATCTTCAATGGTGCACACATTTTAGCAGCAGTGACGGTGACAGTTTCCTTCCCCCCCACACACACCTGACTTCCAGCAGTGTAGTGTCTGCAGTTGACCTTTGCCCCAGTTCTGTTGCATTCACAGTCCCAGCAATCTGGGCACCTGGGGTGCTCTTGTTCTTCAACAAAGAACCATATTCCCTTCCTTTCATATTCCTGCCTCTCTTCGTTGGCTCCTATATATCTAGCTCTAGATCCCTGACCCTTCACCTGGGCTGCCACCCACCTCCATCAATGGCACCATCAAGTACCTCTCACCTCCATCACTGAACCCGTACTTTCTGTTCAGACCACTATGCATCTTTATCAATAGAACCATCAAACATTTCTAACCCTGTCCCGTTATGCCATCTTTCCCTGGGCCCATTTTTTATTCTTTATTCTTTTTTTATTCTGCCCTTCACTTATTTCAGGATTAGTCCTTTAACTCACCTGAACATACAGTATTTGGCTTAATCACACATCATTATTGATTTCTAGTTTTCATTTTCTCCTGCCACAGTATAAACATATCTATTCCCTAGCACCAACTTTAGTCTGTTGTACACAGTCATTTTCCAAGGCGCACCTTCTGCTGTCTGTCCTGACAGCGTGTGCTCAGCCCAGTCTCTGGAGTACACCACCCTGATAGTGTGTGCCCTGTTTAGCCCAGTCTCTTGCTTGCCTCCAGTAGACCACCTTGATGTCATGTGCCCTGTCCTGCCCTGCCCCAGGTACAGACCATCTTTTCCTGACCTGCACACCCTGTGTCCTGCCAGCTTTCTCAACACTTGATGGAGTCTGCCTCACCTCCACCTGTTCTTTGTCCTGATCTGCTCCCAGTCTGTTCTGGTTTTGGTCCAGTGGGTGCACTCTTCAGCCTGGTCCAGGGCACGCCCTCTGCAGTTCACTCTGATGGTGTTCGCTTAGCTCAGCTCATCAAGTACCATCACCTCCATCTCTGAACCCATACTTACCTTGATATCTACTCTATCTACTCAGCCTGATAGTGTGCACCCTGCGCTCCAGGTGTAGACGCAAAGTCCTGCCCTGTCCCTGAATCTCTTCCCTGCTTTTGTTCCTTCACTGCAGAATACATTCTGGAGTGTGGCAGCCATTCCCCCTGGATTTTGATCCCTGTGCTCTTGGGTCTGTAATGCCTCTTTTCCCTTTGTGTTGTTCTGTTGGGTGGTGTGGCATAAGATTAAGATTCTCTAAATATCTCTGTAGCATGATCCCAGAAGTTTCACCACATAAACTATTTGTGCCAAATTCTTAATATGGACTGCTTTCCCTGTTGCTCAAATCAAATTGTGGCTATCCCTTTCCAGAAATGCAGGAACTCTAACTCCAGCTTACATATTTTCTGAAGTCATATTTCAGTATCTCTTCCTCTTTATGCTGCTTCACATTCTCAAATCACTGCTAAAGAGCATCATACATTGAACGTTCCATTTACTCATTACTTCAAAAGAGTCACCACAAAAAGTCATCAAGTATTTTATTGTTACAGGGTTCACAGAGAAGAAGTATTTGTTCCCCTTCTTCACTCTCAATCAAAAGTTATATTTCATCACAGCACATACCAAACATTTTGTCGCTTTGATCAATTTATCAATCCTACATGTTTCCTTGGGACCTTTCATTTCCCTTTTATTTATCATATCTACTAATCATACTCTTCGTATTCTATCTTTAGTTTTTTCTACTTCAGAATGCTGCATCTGCATTATGGGGTCTATCTTGTTTCTTTTTGTGGTTTAAACAATCGTGTTCTTATGAACTGCTTGTACAGATGCAGTGAGGTATAAGGCGGTATACCACAAGTACCACAGTGTGGCAGACACCTCCACGTAAGGCCTTTTTATCTTTTCAAATTATATGTTTTAGGATTGCCAGGTGCTGCAGTAAATCTTTAATGTATCCTGTGCTATTTTTATTTTTTCAATTGCATACAGTATACAGAATTACAGTATTAGTAATTATATTTAAACAGTAATTACAAAACAGATAATATTATTTTAGATTTTGATTGTTAAATATACACACAGTGGCTTTAAACATATATTGTATTTAAAAACAAATGAGCACATAAAAACAAAAAAGAGGTTAATAGAGGTTAACCTCAGTGACATTCATGGAATGGCTTACGATTACATACTGTAAGTTACATTGGAGCTGATATAGTAGAAGCCTGCTCTATATAATGGGTTTTTCTTTAACACATTTTAACAAATTAAAGAAACAACAAGGTAATGCATTTTAAAGAGATTCCCACCAACAAGACTATTTTCATAAATGCATTACTTGTTGGCTACAGCAGAAACTTGTGTGCTGTCCTGGTATTGTTTTTGTTTTTGTTTTGCATTCTTGTATTTCATTACATTCAATTCTGTGCAAACTGACCAAGTTTCTTCTCCCTTCACGTGACGTTTCTTGCCATTTTCTGTGTAATTCCAAATTCATGTGTATTTTACGCAAACATAGTCTCTCAAGAAGGGGGTAGATTGAGCAAACAGTCAGACAGAACAAAGGATGATGACCCTTATAAATGAATTATTCATGACAAGCATGAAATATATATGCTGGTTTGTAAGAACCCGTGAGGCTTCAAGATCTACAAAGCTAAGATGGGGGTGGCACAAGTGGTGCAGTATTGCAGGAACTACTCCTGGTGAGATGCAGGAGGAACCAAGCCTGGAGTCATCCCACAGTGTCCAAAGCCTCCAAGTGCCACAAGCTCTTACCCCATGCAGAGAAATAGAGCAGCATTGGGTCAGATGCTCTCTGGCTAAGAAGGAGAAAAAGTGGCTCCAGTTCAATCAGGTGATGATGATGTGATTCTCAAAACAGTAGCCAAGGAAGACACGGACAGATGACTGCAGACAATGTCTGCATTCATAGTCAACATTGCCTCTGAGACGTTTGGGACAGTGGAGAAGAAGACCCCAGTGACTCTTATACAATGAATAGGGTAGTTGCCAAAATACACCAGCTAAGACAGGAGCTGAGGATTTTTAAAAGACTATTTAAAGATGCAAGTGAAGAAGAGAGAGCTACACCATATACTCATGAAGAAACATATGTCTATGCATAGGGCGAAATGGCATAGGAAATGGAGGAAAGAGAGGGCCAGAAAGCGAGCTGCTTTCATTGTGAGTCTGTTTTTGAGTCTTTTTCTGCTTAAGCTGCAGTATTTTACAAGGTGGACTTACAAAACTGGTTTGAACTGGAATGGAAGAATGCTGGACAAAATGGCTGCTATGTAATGCTATACTGTGTTACGCATACTACGAAACTATCCAATTGTATAAAAATAAGTTTATTTTTTTGCCAACTAGGGAAGAGAAAGATAAATGTGATCTTGGAATACTGCTAATCTGATACACACAGAGAAGTGTGATAGATAACATAAAATATTTAAGAACTGTTCTAATTTCACATGGAGCAAAATACACTGAGCACCTATTTTAACTTCCGAGATGGACTCCTGATGGTCTTTTAAGGGGAAGTGGAAAAAATTCTCCAACATTGGGTAGCAGTGCAGGGGCTAACTCTCATGTTCTAAAGAAGACATTGGTTCTTATCTCAAGAATACCTACTGCAATGAAAAATGAGAGGTAGATCTTGGGGACAGTAAATCCAGCAAGACCAGGCATTGACATTGATCAAAAAACTAAAACAAGTGGAATGCCTTACAAGAAAAGCCCAAAACATCTCTTTTGGCTTCATTTTGAAGGCAAACAGGCAAAGTGGCAGAACTGTGGAGGGTGGCAGATTGTGCCCACAGTATATTCCTAAAAAGGAGACCTCAAAGAGCATTGAACAGTTCAGGATAAAGTTTGATAAAGTATCTCCTTATATTGATATATCAGTGCAGAAGGATGGGATCCCAAAGGTGCAGAGTTGTTTGGAGTACACAGGCATGGTTACACACCAGGACCCTTATCTTGGACTATTATAACAGTTTCAGCCTGAGAGTTATCTCTGGGGCACTGGCTGGAGAAGGGAATCATTACTGGCTGCACCATTTTAGGGATTCTTTTTGTCTTAGCCATGATCATGCTGGTCAAGTCGGCTGAAGTTCAGTGCAGAGGCTGTTTGACCAAGTCTGACCGAATGCAACAGCCTCCAGTTTGAGCTTTTATGGATGACCTGACTGTAACAACTTCATTAGTGCCAAGGAGCAGGTGAATCCAACACAGTCTAGAGAGGTTGACAAATTTGGTTTAGAGCAGTTTTAAGCCTGCAAAATCAAGGTCTCTGGTTTTGAAGAGGGGCAAGGTTTTTAACACATTCCGCTTCTCCATGGGTGATACATTGATCCTTCTATTACAGAGAAGACAGTCAAAAGCCTAGGCAAATTGTTTGATAGCAGCCTGAGGGACACCACAGCCATCAAGACCACTAGCCAATGGTATGAGGCATGGTTGGCAGCAGGGGACCAGTCAGGATTACCTGGCAAATTAAAGATAAGGTAAGGGATCTTACCTAGGGTCTTCTGGCCTCTCTTAATCTATGAAGTCTAAATGTCGATAGTATAGATCTTGGATTGGAAGATTAGCCAGTACCTCCATAGGTGGCTGAGCTTCCCACAAAGCCTAAGCAGCATAGCTTTGTATGGGCAGGAGAATGAGCTGAGCTGCGTCGTTCAGCACCCTGAATGAAGAGTTCCGGACAAGACAGGTGCTGTAGTAAACAGAATCCAGCGATCTTAAAATTTCCCTGCTGAGCATTAAAGATAGGACTGGGAGGAAGTGCTGAGCACAGGATGCAGTTGAGCAGGCTGAAGCATGGTTGAGACACAATGTGCTGACAGGGGCTGCGGCTTCAGGATGAGCAGATATCATTTCCAATTTTCTTATTAAGGCTCAAGACGCAAACAGGCAAAAGTGGTCCAAAAGGCAGTGCAGGCGGGGATGGAAGAGGTGCTCACCCACAGGATGGTGGGGATGCATCAGCAAGGAGCACTGATAGATGGGAGCAAGTGATGGACCTCATGATTTCATGGTCTGAGCTTTGGCAGGCAGAGCCACATCATATAATAATATAATAAAGTTAGGTGCATTTTTACCCAACGAGGTCCAGGTGGAACAATGCCTGATCAAGTCACCTTTAAAATTACCTTAATTCAAAGCTTAGATCACTGCAAGAAAAAGGCCACACTTAGTCAGTTTTCTGTGCATTTCATGCATTTCATGTCTTGAATGTCACCAGAAGCAAGGGAGAGGGCCATTGGCATTCTGCAGGCAGGTATATCATGTGCCAGCGTTGCCAGTCACTATGGAGTAAGCCACTCCACTGTCCCGACTGCAGAGAAGATTTCAGAAGACCGGCAGGACAGATGACCGTCCAAGATCCGGTCGCCCTCGGGTGACCACACCAGAGCAGGACCGACACATCAGACTGGTACATCTGAGAGATCAATTCAGATCTGCCACCCATGCTGCTGCTGAAACTGCTGGCAGAGACAATGCCCGCATCAGTGACATGAAAGTGAGGCTCCCTGCTGCTGACCTTAGAGCAAGGAGACGTGTCAGAGGCCCTCTGCTCACACCTCCTAGATGTAACCCCCAATTGTCTTGGGCCAGACAGAGGCTGCGATGGACTCGGTAGCAGTCCATCAGATCCTCTTCACGAATAAGTCACTCTTCAGCCTGTTCCACCCAGATGGGAGGGCCAGGGTGTGGAGGAGGAGTTGTTGCATTTATTTTCCATCAGTATGTTAAGATATAAGCTTTAAATTGTTTAGTATACTGTTTTTACTGTATTTTTTGTTATTCCTGGCCTGTCATTCCATAGAAAACAATTGTCATTCCTTGTCTTTCCACTTTTAGTTGTACATTAGGGAATTTACTAGAAACTCTGTTTTTGGTTTTAAGGTTGGAGTCAGGGATAATAATCTTTGAGCTGTTTTTCTTTCTGTTCCATTATAGTCTATGGATAGTCCTTCTCCATTTTGTCATTCATTTTAGTTTGGCCCGAAAAAAAAAGCCAAAACATTAGGGCAGACACCTACTGAATACAACATTATATACAATAATTAATCTACTGCCAGATCCAGCTGCAGTCACCCCATTAGCGAAAGTACAAATACACTGCCAGACAAGAAAAAATAGTGCATACATAACTACATATTTTACGGAACTACATGGTGGCAAATTGCTCCAAAGCTGTAGTAGCTTTTTTATTTAAGCCAAATGTTTACAGAGATGGTTATTCAGCATGTATTATAGGTACATGTTTAATAAAAACAAGTGTTTTCAATTAATTTAAAATTATTTTTTAACATTCAGTTTTCTAAGTTTTAAATCTTTTAACAGTCCAATATATTTTCCCTGTGAAGGATATATCTTTCTTCACAGCTTTTTGCTTTTTCAGATGCAAATGAACCCAGGCCAAGATTCCTAGGTTCCCATTGCCTGCTGATTGTTCCTAGGTGTACTCCCTGCTGTTTGGTAAACACTGGAAGTACATCTCCATCAATTATAAACTATTGTTTTCTTCCTGGAAGCCCCTGCTCCTTGGTTTGTGTGTGTGTGCTTTGCCCCAAATCAAGACATTTGACTAGTTTTTTTAAACTCAGTTCATTCCATATATTGCATTGTAGATATCTGATTAATTTTAATAAAATGTTCTGAGTCTAATATATTTTTAATATTCATAATAATAATTAATATTTAATATCCCCAATACAGATGCTTAAAACACTTTAGAAAACTTTTAATATGCCAAAATTGCGTACTTTTTCTTTGGCACTTCCCTTTTCCACTTGGAAACACAAGCTTTTCTTGCAGGGATTCATTTTTCTGTTTGTCTACCTGTCTTTAGTCATAGTTCAGACATTCTAAATGGTTAAAGATGGTGCAAGTCCTTTTATTTTTAAATTGTCTATTTAAACAGAACAAGAATCATCTCCTTCACAGCACATTATTTTTAATTTGGAACATGAGCTGATTTACAATAATTATTTTCCTGACATGTCACACATCTAAAAGAAATCCATGATGTAATATCCACAAATTGTCACACCTGACCAGTACAGTAGTTCACCACATGGAGAGGCACTGGAGGACTCTTCCTGAACACCCTTGAAGACCACAAGTGCCCTTGCCCTGTACAGCCCGACACCCTTTCTTCAGGAATGGTGAAAGAAGAGCAAGTGCAAGCGGACAGGACCCAGATTACCTCTGAATGCAGTGAGGAGTGCTTAACTGAAAAAACATGTCCTTACCCCAAGCAATGATTTACGTTCCTGGCCACACTTGACTGGGGAACTATAAGTCAGACCTTTGAAGCATTTATTGACTCATATGGCAGGGAACTTCTTGGACCTTTAAGCTGCCCGGGACCTGGGCATCCCGCTGGTCCCCCTCTGTCAGTTCAGGGCTTGGATGAGAGTCCTCTAGGCTTGAATTCAAGAATGGAGACATATTCTAGTGGGAGCCTTGCACCGCTTTATGGTCTTTACAGACCACAGGAACCTGGAGTAGTTCCAGAAAGCCAAACTCAACCCTCAGCAGGAGTGCTGGGATCTGTTCTTTTAACAGTTTGACTTCACTCAAGAATGGGAAAGCCAATGCCTTGTTGAGGATCTACACTCCAGACAAGGAATCAGAATCAGCAACAATCATTCCACAACACTGGATCATGGGGGCTACCCTGCTACAAATGGCTGTGTTGGCAGTACTTCCTTTAGCCCAACTCTCCATAACGCTCTGCTGGGAAAATAACTTATGCCCCAACAACATAGGCAAGAGATCCTAAAGTCGGGCCATTCATCTAGATATGCAAGACACTTCTGGTGGCCATCCCTGAGGGCAAATGTGAACATCTATGTGGAAGAGCACTCCACTTGCACACGGGTTAAGTATTCCCACATAGCCCTGCGCTAAAGATTTATTACATCACTGGAACAGTGCTCCGATATTGAGCTTCCACAAAACAGTGCTGCAGTCCACTTTGTCCTGAGAAACACGTCAGCCCAAAAACCTGTAACCTGTAAATCAGAAACATGACCTGAAACAGACCTGAAACCTGAGACCTAGAACTTGAACCCCAGAACCTGACTGAAAATTCCTGACAACTAGCACCAGTCCAGTGGGGTCTTCCAGCAAATACCTGCCAGTCTGCAAATTCTACAGTTATTTCCCTCTGTCTGTCATAACTAACACTGATCTCCTTGGGCTGTCTCCAGTGAGTTCCTTGCACCTTCAATCTTGGCTTCCTCTGCCAGCTGCCCACAATTGCTGAGTGCCTGCAGTCGGATGCCTGAAAGAAACAGTGGCTGTCTGCTTAAACAAGCTGCTTCAGCCACCTTCATCTAGATGCCATTATTACAAAGAAAATTATCGTATGCAACAAAGTCATTCAGGTCACTACTCAAAACTTTTTTAACCTTGCCTCTTTTTTACATGTTTATTTGCTTTTAAATAAGATGATTTAAAGTGACTATATATGTATGTAATATAATTTTATGTTTAAAATCTAAAATAAAATTATCTGATTTCTAATTACTGTTAACACACATTTACTAATAGTTCTGTATACTGTGCATAACTAAAAAAATCTAATTAATTATGTCAGTGTTATACAGGTTTGTAACATATCTCATTTGGAGGTAGTAATGTGAAAACAACATCCTCTCTCAGCAATGAGACCCTGTATTTAATTAAATTGTGTGTCGTTAGTAATCATACAGTATGTACCACCTAGTAGTTTTCACTGTAGTGCGGCCCTGCATCAGATTACTTGAAAAAATAAAAAGGACATGACACGCTGCTGTCCATGATACTATAATAAACCAGCTGACACCTTGCACATTGTAGATGACTACATCTGTACGTACATAAGTTAGAAGCAACCCTTTGCTAGCCATTGATTGCATACATATAGATAATTGCCATTCATAATATTACAATTATCCTATTTTCAATACTGTTTCTGCAAATAAATTTGGAAGAACTGAGAACAGAACTGCAAGCTCATTGGGGTTTATTGTCCTTTAATTGTTAACAACAATTGTGTGTATGCTAATCATGGAGCGGAGGTACACATCAAGAGAGATAACGTAGGTAGAGAGAAAGGTTTTTTTTTGTTTAGGGTAAATAAGTAAATAACAATAAATGAAAAATATTTTAAAATTCTATAATTACTTAAAATTACTACAAATGGTGACCACACTTCATTTACTCTGGCACTATTCATCACTTTTTCAAGGGAGGTACAGATGGCTCCATGAAAAGGTCTTGATGACGCTTTCAGACATGAAGAAGGAGGAATTAAAGAAAAGGCAATCTCATAGAGCATCTACTAACACAATTGTATGTGAAGGGAGGTGAGAAGTGGAGAAGGTCAAGGAAAATCAAAGATTCTATCTGGCATAGAGTTCTATCGCGGGACATGAGAGTGGACATAGAGGAAGGCTACAGTGTCCAGAGGTTGCACAAAGGCCAGATTCATTAATTTAATTTATTTTTATAGCACCTTTAACAACAAGGTTGCCCCAAGGCACTTAACAAAGCTGTGTGAAAATGCATGACATTACAATACAGAAAGAGAAAAAGAAATAGCCAGAAGACAACTGAGGAGAGGAACTGAAAGCTCCTTAGTAAGGAGAAAATAAACCTCTAGGGGTCCAAGGTCAAATGGCTGCCCAACCCCTCTGGGCATGCTAAGATTATACAATTCTAAAAAAGTAATAAATGTGGAGTATTATATCTTCCATCATGTCCTTCTTTGTGCCAGTACTCCATGAAGATGTCTGAAGATGTAGACCAGCAAATCCTTCTAAACGATAGCTGTATTTGCGATGTCCCTCTTGGATCCATAGCAGTGATCCAGATCCAACTCAGATGGTGCCCAGCTCGGGCGCTATCCGGACATGTGGGGAGGAGAATAGGAAAGTTTGGTCAGAACAGATGTATCTACATGGAAAGGCAACACTGAGACACACAATAGCATCGTTACAATGAGCTATGATGTAAGGTGTGAGTAGGCTAGGCTGAAGTATTAGTTTCAGTTTGGATTTAAATCCTGAGATTGACTCGGCATCCTGTACGTAGGCTGGTAGGCTATTCCATAAACTAGGGGCCCTGTAGCTAAAGGCTAGACCTGCTAAAGAAGAAGACCTGCGTTCTGTGTTCTAAGAGGGCGACTTGGATTGTATGCATTAATTAGCTTCTTTAAATAGACAGGCGTCTGACCTGTGAGAGTCTTATCTGAGGTTATAAGTTTGCCCTTAACCTAACAGGAAGCCAATGGAGAGAGCTAAGTGTAGGTGTTATGTGGTCATACTTTCTACTCCTGTTAACAATTCTATCTGCTGCATTTTGAATTCGCTGTAAGGTGTTGAAGGTGTGATAGATGCTCCCTGATCGTAAGGCATTACAGTAATTCAATCTGCTATATACAAAAGCATGTATTAGTTTCTCTGTCTTGAGTGGAAAGTAAATACCTTAGTTTTGTGATGTTTCTTAACTTTAGGAGGCACCCCTTTGATAATGCATTAATATGAGAGTTAAATGAAAGCCTAGTGTCTAAGATGATGCCTAAGTTACATGCCGAATCTTTGAGGCAAAATTTTAAACCCTCAGAGTTGAGTGCTGAGGTTATAGCAATCCTATCTGCACAGTTGCCTCCAAACAACAGAACCTCAGTTTTATCAGAGTTGAGTGTCAGGAAGTTTTCAAACATCAAAGACTTTACTTCATTAATGCAATTAGCTAAATTAACAATTGATGAGTTGTTGTTAGGTAAAAATGAAATGTATATATGTATATATGCTTTATCCTACCTAGCGGCAACATGTACAAAGAGAACAATACTGGTCCTAGCACTGATCCCTTTGGTACCCCAAATTTGACTGGTGACAGTGACGAATCAGTACAAATATTTGATGTTTGAACATAGTGAAAATGGTTAGTTAAATAGGAGGTAAACCACTTAAGGACAGTTCCACATAGGCCAACCTCAGACTCAAGCCTATGTAGCAAAATACAATGGTCAACTGTGTAAAAGGCAGCACTAAGATCTAGGAGCACAGCACTGTTGCATTCCCTGCATCAGTTGCTAACAGAATATCATTTACAACTTTTTCAGTGCTGTGGCCTGCGCAGAAACCAGATTGGAATTTTGCAAGTATATTATTTGAATCCAGATGAGACTGAAGTTGGGCCGCAACTACAGTGGTGTGAAAAAGTGTTTGCCCCCTTCCTGATTTCTTATTTTTTTGCATGTTTGTCACACTGAAATGTTTCAGATCATCAAACAAATTGAAATATTAGACAAAGATAACACAAGTAAACACAAAATGCAGTTTTTAAATTAAGGTTTTTATTATTAAGGGAAAAAAAATCCAAACCTACATAGCCCTGTGTGAAAAAGTGATTGCCCCCCCTGTTAAAACATAAATCAACTGTGGTTTATCACATCTTTGGAAAGCTGAGTTCAATTTCTCTAGCCACACCCAGGCCTGATTACTGCCACACCTGTTCTCAATCAAGAAATCACTTAAATAGGATCTGCCTGACAAAGTGAAGTAGACCAAAAGATCCTCAAAAGCTAGACATCATGCTGCGATGCAAACAAATTCAGGAACAAATGAGAAACAGAGTAATTGAGATTTATCAGTCTGGAAAAGGTTATAAAGCCATTTCTAAAGCCTTGGGACTCCAGCGAACCACAGTGAGGGCCATTATCCACAAATGGCGAAAACATGGAACAGTGGTGAACCTTCCCAGGAGTGGCCGGCCGACCAAAATTACCCCAAGAGTGCAGCGACGACTCATCCAAGAGGTCAGAAAAAACCCCACAACAACATCCAAAGAACTGCAGGCTTCACTTGCCTCAGTTAAGGTCAATGTTCATGACTCCACCATAAGAAAGAGACTGGGCAAAAATGGCCTGCATGGCAGAGTTCCAAGATGAAAACCACTGCTGAGCAAAAAGAACATAAAGGCTCGTCTCAGTTTTGCCAGAAAACATCTTGATGATCCCCAAGACTTTTGGGAAAATACTCTGTGGACTGACGAGACAAAAGTTGAACTTTTTGGAAGGTGTGTGTCCCATTACATCTGGCCTAAAAGTAACACAGCATTTCAGAAAAGGAACATCATACCAACAGTAAAATATGGTGGTGGTAGTGTGATGGTCTGAGGCTGTTTTGCTGCTTCAGGACCTGGAAGACTTGCTGTGGTAAATGGAACCATGAGTTCTGCTGTCTACCAAAAAATCCTGTAGGAGAATGTCCGGCCATCTGTTCATGACCTCAAGCTAAAGCGCACTTGGGTTCTGCAGCAGGACAATGATCCAAAACACACCAGCAAGTCCACCTCTGAATGGCTTAAGAAAAACAAAATGAAGACTTCGGAGTGGCCTAGTCAAAGTCCTGACCTGAATACGATTGAGATGTTGTGGCATGACCTTAAAAAAGTGGTTAAGGCTCGAAAACCCTCCAATGTGGCTGAATTACAACAATTCTGCAAAGATGAGTGGGTCAAAATTCCTCCACAGCGCTGTAAAAGACTTATTGCCAGTTATCGCAAATGCTTGATTGCAGTTGTTGCTGCTAAGGGTGGCCCAACCAGTTATTAGGTTTGGGGGGCAATCACTCTTTCACACAGGGCTATGTAGGTTTGGATTTTTTTTTTCCCTTAATAATAAAAACCTTCATTTAAAAACTGCATTTTGTGTTTACTTGTGTTATCTTTGTCTAATATTTCAATTTGTTTGATGATCTGAAACATTTCAGTGTGACAAACATGTAAAAAAATAGGAAATCAGGAAGGGGGCAAACACTTTTTCACACCACTGTATTCTCTCACAAATTTTAGATAAAAATGGAACATTTGAGATAGGTCTGTAGATGTTAAGTACTTGTGGATCCAAATTTGGTTTCTTAAGCAGTGGTCTAACAACTGCTACCTTAAATTGGTCAGGTACAACGCCTGATGCGAGGGATGTGTTCATCATACTAATTATAGGTCCTGCCAGTACTTCGAGGGGAATCTTTAATTAGTTGGGTGGGGATGGGACAGGACAGGTGGTTGATTTTGTCTTAAATTAATCTCTTTAGTTCATGTTCATTAACTAATTGAAAAACACTGAAAAGGTGCACACATTATTTTGTACTAGACTTCGTTGTGGCCTGTTTGATTGTGTTTGAAGTCTGATGTTGTTAATTTTATTGTTGAAGAAGTCCATGAAAATATCAATACTAAAGTTAGCTGGTACTGTTGTATCTGCCTTACTTGTTAGATTAGCTATTGTCCTAAACAGGTAGTGAGGGTTATTTTCATTGCTTTCTATTTCAGAGTAGTAGGCTGAATGAGCTCTATATAGGGCTTTCTTAGATTGTTGCAAGCTATCAATCCATGCCGACTGGAATACTAGACCTCCATCTGCGCTCTAGTTTAAGAGGTCATGTGTGATGTGGTCCCCAGAAATGAGAGAGATCATCCTCATTGAGCTGACAGTGCCATGGGAGGAAGCATGCATACAGCTTTGAGAGGAAAAATACCGCGTATGAAGATCTCGTACAAGACCACAGGGGCAAAGGGTGACAGGTGTGTTTTTTCCTGGTGGAGGTTGGATGTGGGGGATTCCCTGCACAATCATTGTGGAGAATGCTGACAGCTCTTGGGCTGAGAGGAAGGGACAGAAAGACAGCAGTTCGAAGGTTTTGAGAGGTAGTGGAGAGAGCATCATGTTGACTCTGGAACAGGAGAGGGGATTCAAGCCGGTGGTCAGGAGGAGATGAGCAGTGACTGCCTATCACTGCTGACCCACCACCAGGAGGGCTTTATGGATATGTGTTGAAATGCCTAATGAAAGTTGATGACATCTGATTAAATCAATTACTAGCCAACAGCAAAACGTCAATGCAACTATTGACTAAGGAGAGCATCAATCAATCAGTTAATCAATCAAAGTTTATTTATCAAATGCACAATACAGCGTGCAGCAATAATTGCTGGTAATGAAATGTCTTTTCTACAAGCTCACCGTGGGGGGGATAAAAATCACAAAGTTAAAGTTACAAAATAAGGTTACATAATAATAGTGCAATAGAAATTGAATAAGATAAACTCCAGGGTGTATGCAATACATTATATCCAAGTAGTGCAGTATGCCAAATACAATGAAAACTGTATGTCCACATACCCATTACGGTGATTTGCTGAAGGCACTGCAGCTTGGCTATTTAGCAGTCTTATTGCCTGGAGGTAGAAGCTGTTCCGTAATCTGTTGGACTTTGACTGAATGCTTTGATACCGTTTACTGGGTGGTAGGAGAGAAAACATGACTGAGGTCCTTGAGAATGGACCTGGCCTTAATAAGACATCTAGCTGAGTAGATATCCTAGATATCTGGTAGCTCACTCCCGGTAATGAGCTGTGCTGACTTCACCTTCCTCTGCAGTGCTTTGCGATCCCAGGCGGAGCAGTTCCCATAACAGGCAGTGATGCAACTAGTCAGGATACTTTCAATAGTGTACCTGTAGAAGCTGGCCTGGATATGTGATGGCATGCTGAACTTATTTAGCTTGCGGAGAAAGCTGAGTTGTTTTGACCACGATGTTGGTGTGGTGGGTCCAGGTTAAGTCCTCTGTAATGTTAACTCCCAGAAACATAACACTGCTGACCCTCTCCACTGTAGTCCAATTGATATAAATAGGTATGTGATCTCCTCCCTGGTGTTTCCTATAATCAACGATCATCTCCTTAGTCTTACTAATGTTCAGAGAAAGGTTGTTCTCCTGGCACCATGCTGCCTGGGTTTCAACCTCCTCCCTGTATGCAGACTCTTCACCAACTGTGATCAGGCCCATGACTGTTGTATCATCTGCAAACTTAATGATGGAGTTTGAGTTATGCCTGGCGACACAATCATGGGTAAATAAGGAGTAGAGGACAGGGCTAAGCACACAGCCTTGGGGGGCTCCAGTGTTTAGAGTCAGGGTAGAGGATATATTGGTGCCCACTCTCACCACCTGCGGCCATTCCGTCAAGAAGTCCAGGATCCAATTACAAAGGGAGGTGTTCAGTCCCAGGTCCTGGAGCTTGATGACAAGCTTTGAGGGCACTGTGGTATTGAATGCTGAGCTCTTATTAACAAACAACATTATCACATATATTTCTTTCTTATCCAGGTGTGAGAGGGCAGCATGGAGGGCAGTGGCAATAGTATCCTCTGTTGACCTGCTCTGTCGATATGCAAATTGCAGTGGGTCTAGGGTGTCAGGCAGTGAGGAGGTGATGTATGCTTTGACCAACTGTTCAAAGCACTTCATGATAACTGATGTGAGTGCAACGGGGTGGTAGTCATTCAAGCAACTGACTCTGGGTTTCTTAGGAACAGAGGACAATGGTGGTTTTCCAAAATCAGGAAGGAACTATAGACTGAGCTAGAGAAAGATTGAATATGTCAGAGAAGACATCTGCCAACTGGTCTGCACATGCCTTCAGAACATGGCCAGGAATAGCATCAGGGCCAGGAGCCTTGTGTGCATTTGTCTTTTTAAAAACTTAACACACGTCCGCTCTGGGTATGATCAGTGGATGTTCTCCCTGGATTTCTGGACTCCTCCTGGCTGGATCTGCGTTACTGACCTCAAACCGAACATAGAATGAATTTAGCTGACCAGGAAGAGAAGCAGACTGTTGTGTGGATATAGCTGGGTTGTGCTTTGTAATCAGTAAAGGTGCGTATTCCACTCCACATGTTCCGTGTGTTGGAGCCGTGATAATATGACTCTAATTTAACAATATTTAGCTATTTTGACGGCTTTCCTGAGGTCGTATCTGGATTTTTTGTATATATCCATATCACCAAAATTTGAAGCAGCTGTCCTATCTTTTGGCGCATATCTTGCCATTTACCCACGGTTCTTGATTTGGGTATGTGCGAACGGTAATCCTGGGAACCACATCTTCAATGCATTTACTGATGTAGCCAGTAATATTGTTCGCATACAGATTGATATTATTTCCAGCAGCATCACAGAAGATCTGCCAGTCAGTGATAGCAAAACAGTGACTTAATATAAAGTCCGATTAATCCGAACAACGTTGAATGGTTCTTAACACTGGCCTCTCCTGTTTAAGCTTCTGTTTGTAAATGGGAAGTAGCAGAATGGAGGCATCATCGGATTTGCCGAAAGGAGATCGGGGGAGGGCTTGTAACCACCCTGGAAGGGAGTTTAAATATTGTCCAACTTGTTTGTTCCATGCGTCCCGCAGCTGATATGTTGATGTATATTGTTTTCTTCAAGTTCACACAGTTCAAATCACCCGCTATGATGAATGTCCTCTCAGGATGTGTATTCTTGTGTCTGTTAAGATGACCGTGTAATTCATCCAGTGCCCTTGTGAAATTTGCCTGCGGCGGAATATACCACTGTGAGAACTACCGACGTGAACTCCCTCGATAGATAGAAAGGGTGACATTTTATTGTCAGATATTCAAGATGTGTAGAGCATGATGTTGAAATAATCTCCACGTCTGTGCACCAGGATATGTTTACTATGAAACATACCCCACTCCCTTTGCTCGGGTCCATAGTTCTGTCTTCCTCTGAATAGAAAATACCCCCTGGATGATAGCAGAGTCCGGAACAGACGGGTCAAGCCAGGTTTCAGTAAATGTTAGCATGTTGCAGTTCTTGATTTCCCATTGGAAAGCAAGCCTTGATCTCAGTTCATCCAGTTTATTGTCTAGTGACTGAACATTGGCAAGAAGTATACTCAGGAGTGGGGGACGATTGCTGCACTGCCTCAATCTAGCCAGAACACCTGCCCATTTACCCCTCTTACTATGATGCCCTTCTTCCAAATACAGCTACAGGTGAGACACCACAGTCCAGATAATCGACAGTAATTATTGGTGTAAATTTTATTTTGCCAATATTCAATCTTATGTCTATATGTCTATATGAATGGGAGCTCCCAGGATCTTTTGCAATATACTAAAGATATATATCAGTAGATATTCTGTATATATAAGAAGCATATAAGGAATGTATTGTACTATTTACTCTTTATACATATAACGTAAACTCTCCTTAACTGGAAAAAAAAAATATTCTGGGACCCATGGTAGATTTTCATGTAAAATCAAATTTATCTAAGTCAAGCCACCCTGGAATAGGGTGTAATTTAGTTTGTGCTTCTAGCAGAATTTTTAAAAAGTTGTCATCCTTTCTTTGGTGAGAATACTTCCATATTTATCTTATTTTAGAGTCTCTCAAACTCTATTTCATTGTTTTTATGACATGCTTTGCTAAAATATTAAACCTTTAATTTAGGTTTATAGTTTCCTAATGGTTCTCTCATCTTTGTCCCTCATTCTATATTGTTTATATAGACTAGACCAATACAGGCAGTCCCTGTAGTAGGTGCTGCAACAACCTGAATAAGGAAGCAATCGTTACAAAGGTTTGTAATTTAAGCTGTGATTGTGTGTATGTGAGGAAAATTAAAAGTTTTCATGATTACAATGTCTTCGTTTTTAGAGAAATTCTCATTATCAGATCTCAGAAGGTCTAGGGTTGCAGACCTTTAAGAAAACATAGGTTGCTGCTGATGTTTATAGTTCTGAGGTATCAGTATGTGGTAATATTCTCTCCAGACTAGACTTTTTAAATTAATGCCCTAGTAGTGGAGACTGGGACACTATCAAGTGAGAGGAAACATTATTTATTTGAGACCTGCTTCACTTCAATTTCTTACTTTTCCTATTGTGTAGTTCGGATGCTTGTAAATAATGGTGTAGGAGTTCTGTGAATTTACTGGGACAATTTATTAATTGTAGCAGTAAACCACAAGGTGATTCTTTTATGGCTGTTAGAAAATATCATATCGGAAAGTATCCAGAATCACCTTGTAAAACCGCCAGGAGGAGCCAATAAAGCTTAACCTCTCATGTACAGCATTTGAGCTTTTAAATTTAAACTGTGTATTACAGCATGTTAATCATCAGTCATTAAAAAGTTGGTATATTTTATGAAAGCAAGATTGCTCAGTTGGGCAAAAGTACACAACCTACCTTTATCATATATATATTTTAATTATGCAGAAATATTTTATGCATCAAAGCCTTTACGAAGATATTACTAATAGTATTAATAATGAATGACTTGGGACAAGCTGTAAACTCAAAGTATTACGCTGGTTCACATTATTTGTAACCATCATTTTAAATGAAAAGACTATTTTTTCATCGACAAAAAGTAACACCACAGCATTTCATTGATCTAACTAACAAGGACGGGACATTAGCTAGCCAATAGGATAAAGGAATAAATTACTTTTTTTGTTTATTTCTTTAGCACATTTATTTGAACATTTCCATTGATTGTACAAGCACTGAAAAACTGTCCACTCCCTAAAAATCATAAAAACTCCCTTGCTTTTAACAGAGCGTTTCATAATTTCTAACAACGAAAATTATTTAAACTGCGACACTCATCATTCAACCAGAGCTCAAAATATCACAAGGATCCTCAAGAGCACAACAAAGACTGTATTAAAAGATACTTGTATCAGATACACGAGAATCCAAGCTTTTTTATCTATGCTTTCTTATCTACGCTAAAAAGTAGTCTCTAAAATTTATCACACAGTAAAAAGTCAAATTTCTGGGGGGTCCGTATACCAGAGATTATGGTACCACTTCAGAAGGGTGTCAGCCAGTCAGATTCCAGGACCGGAATTATCTGTTTTATAATCGAGAATATGTAATCACATATCTAAATAAATAAATAACTATATTCATTTAAGGACCTAAATATCTAATAAATATTTAATATCTAATAGATCTAAATCTATGTATCTATATAGCTGGTAGTATTACTGTATTTCACTTTCTTTGTAAACAAGTTTTGTTAACACCCGAAACGCAGGTGGATTCTGTTTTTTGGTCTGTTACGGTCTGTAGCTCAAATCCTGCTTAACTAAAAATTAGACACAAGAAGAGTATGATTGGACAATGTTGTGAGGCTCTGGCGGAATTTCTCTGTAAACTGAAGAGTTATAGAGGAGACAGGTTGTGTATCTCTTCTTTTGACACTTGTAAAAAAAACATTCCAATGTTAATGCGACACGGAAGATAATGTGGTGTATTGGTCGTTAGTGAAAAGATTTTATCATTTAATCTCTTTACTGTGCACATTTTAATCCGCTTAGTATTGAATATTTATATGGAATTTTACCATTAAAGGGAAATTTTAGTAGCTAAGCATAAAACGCAGAGGAGCATAACGAAGGTCATAAAGGTCATAAACGATATTAATTTAGGAACATAAACATATTATGTAAACTGTATGTTGCTGTTATTGGTATTTTAAAGAAAAAAATACACACCAAGACTCAATTTCTCCTACAGTATTATGACATTTTTTATATTTCAAAATAACACATGTTCGTACTGTACTGTATGTACAGTACACAGCGGTACCGCAGGTTGAACTGTAGGGCGCAAATCCACCCGAGCCCAAAAGCCCAACATATTAATGTGCATTCGCCTGGCGCTGCGCGGTTTTCATCACTCTCTGCGGGAGTGCTGGCTGTGACGAATTAAACTGGTTTCACAGGTATTTTCAAAGTAGAAGGCACCGAGTCTTCCAGCGAAACACCTCCTCCCCCTGCTCCAAAACCCCTTTTTATTGCTTACAGTAGTAGTACTTAAGTATTATACAGTAAGTACAGTAAGTAGTAGTAGTACTTCTCGCGTTAAGAAAGCTAGATGTTAGCATAAACTATTAGTAATCAATAATATTAAATTTAGCACTGTAATAAATTGTGCTAATAATAAATTCCATTCTACTCTGTGAATGTAGGGGGGAGGAAGAATGCCCGTGGTCTTTTCACTGATAAACTTGTGTCAAGCTGTCAACAAAAACCAGCTGTCAAAAAAAAGTTTTTTTTTTTAAAAAGTCAATTGTGTGTCCATAATATTGCTATTTTGATATTGTTAATTGCTATTGCTACTGAGTCTCTGTGTCTACAGTACATTGTTTGTGAACAAACCGGTTTCACAGGTATTTTCAAACCCCAGCCACTGTTGTTTCATCAGTTGTTATCCTGTAAAGCGCTTTGAGGAGCCACCTTTAAAGGCGCTATATAAAATAAAGTTTATTATTATTATTAATATTGATGATATTCTTCCTCCCAGGACTTGTAAAATTGTTGTTGTTATTGTTGTTATCCCGTAAAGCATTTTGAGAAGTATACTGTCCAGCATATTGTATTTCATTGCACTTTGACAGATCGTCTTATAATCACTTGTTGTTAGAATATCCCCCAAGAGGATATTCCCCCCAAGAGGATATAGAGGATATCCCCCAAGAGGTATCCAGGTAACAGTGAAACGGGCGTACAGTCTGGGGAGATTGCCCGTTTTCCATGTAAATAGTTCCCTGTTTCCGCACCCCTTGGTGTCTCTCTCTCTCTCTCTCAGTTCAATTCAATTCAATTCAATTCAAGGTGCTTTATTAGCATGACCGATGGGTACAATCAGTGTTGCCAAAGCAAATAAAATAATGAAATTCACATGAAACAAAACAAAAAATAAAATTAATATAAAATCTACAGACATATTACAGACATTTACAACAAAGACGTTATAAAATATTTACATATAATGTAGACAGAAGGAGCATTATTGGGAGACAGGCTCACTGTTCCTCAGGCTGTGACAGGAGATCACATACTGGGCTGCCAGTTCCACTGAGTTCACTCCTCCCTCTCCCAGTAGGATTGGGACCCGTTGTGATTCTGGCAGGTGTGGGAACTCTGGGATTAGATTTCTGAATTTAGGGAAGAATGTTTCTCTAATCCCAGAGTATCTGTCACAGTGCAGTAGGAAGTGCACCTCTGTCTCTATTTCTCCCTGCTGGCAGTGGGAGCACAGCCTGTCCTCTCTAGGCAGCCAGGTCTGCCTGTGTCGCCCAGTTTCTATGGCCAGGCTGTGGTCACTGAGCCTGTACTTCATCAGGGTCTGTTTCTTTTTGTTGTTTCTTATCTTGGTCAAATATTCGGCTAGTGTGTATTGTCTGTTTAGGGTTCTGTAGCATTCCATATGGCTGGGCAGCTTGTTCCCCCCTCATGCCCCTCTCTGTGTACAGTAGAGCCTCCTGTCCTGGCTGGTGGAACTCATACAGCTGTGTCTGGAGAGAATCCAGGGTATCAGCTTCAACCACACGGCTGGGCAGCTTGTTCCCCCCTCCCACCCCTCTCTGTGTACAGTAGAGCCTCCTGTTCTGACTGGTGGAGCTCATACAGCTGTGTCTGGAGAGGGAGAGGGAGAGGGATGCGGAACCAGGGAACTATTTACATGGAAAACGGGCAATCTCCCCAGACTGTACGCCCGTTTCACTGTTACCTGGATACCTCTTGGGGGGAATATCCTCTTGGGGGATATTCAAACAACAAGTGATTATAAGACGATCTGTCAAAGTGCAATGAAATACAATATGCTGGACAGTATACTTCTCAAAGTGCTTTACGGGATAACAACAATAACAACAACAATTTTACAAGTCCTGGGAGGAAGAATATCATCAATATTAATAATAATAATAAACCTTATTTTATATAGCGCCTTTAAAGTTGGTTCCTCAAAGCGCTTTACAGGATAACAACCGATGAAACAATAGTGGCTGGGGTTTGAAAATACCTGTGAAACCAGTTTGTTCACAATGTATTGTAGACACAGAATGTTACACCAATGCATTAGCATGTTAAAGCGATTCCATTGAGGAGCCGGGTGCGATAATTGTTTTGTTCCTTGATTTATTGATCTGCAAGGCCATTTGGCTGCAACGAATGTGAATTCTGTCTGGCATTGCCAGATTGTGAAAAAATAAAAGTATTTTAATCAAGATGGGGGGTAAAGGAGTCGTCTCTATGACACTCTCCCTTATAAAATTAATGTGAAACAAAACAAAAACTAAAAATAAGATACAATCTACAGACATTCACAACATAAACATATCTTAAAAAAATTACATATATTGTTAAATTATTACTTTAAATATATGCTTTAAGTTACTGAAACAGCCAGTTAATAAAATCATTGCAATTTTGTTCTTGTTTGGAGTTGGGGATATTCTGACAACAATTGATTTAAAGACAATCTGTCAAAGTGCAATGAAATACAATATTACGCTGGGTAAACGTTCCGAGGTCAAATTCTTCTGCGACGGGGGTACCTTTAATGCGGAGACGACGAAAATAAAGTTTATTAGACAGAGAGGTGAACATTATTATGCAGAAGACAAAGATAATGATTTACGTTGCATTGCCAGATTGTGAATCCATAAAAATATTTAATTAAACACGGGTTTGCGATTTAAATGGAAGTGGGGGTGACGGGAACTCTTAATCTAAATAAAAATAAAATAAATAAAACAGGTTTCGATAGTTATTAACCACTTTTTATGCCAAAACATGGTTGATTTTTCTTCCTCCTGATCAGTTTAGAAATCTGTGTACGCTGTAAGGTTTTTACTTCCTAATTAAACTTTTAAAATACGCGTTTCGAATAGAAGCAGCATATGCTGTTTTCTTCCTGCTATGTAGAACAAATCAGCAAGTTTTTTTTTCTCCAATCAGAGGGGTGTCAGATGGTGTCAGCCAATCACCATTCTGAAGCCTACTGTATTCTCTGGTATAGGGACATCCCAGAATTCTGTCTCATTTTCATTTTAGGAAATTATGAAACGCTCAGTTAAAAGCAAGGGAGATTGTCCGTTATAGTGGACATAAAAACAAGAGTTTGCTGCGGCGTTATTGGAAACCCAATTTGAACACAAATCGCCGACATTATATCCTAGAAGACAGAGACCAGCACCAGACCGGGAGAATAAAAGAAAATGCAGACGAACTAGGGATTGGACAGTTTCAAAGTGCTTGTACAATCGATGGAAATGTTCAAATAAATGTGCAAAAGAAATAAAAAAATCATTTATTCCTTTATCATATTGGCTAGCTAATGTCCTGTGTTTGCTAGTTACCTGTGGCTGTGTTTCTGCGTTGTGTAGCAACGAGGGACTATATTCTCAGGCGGAGGAACGTAAACAGCTTAATTTTTGTGTTAAATAATTTTTTTTAATTAAAATTCATTCTATACAGCAATCGCATATTTGGGGAACGTTTCATAAAACTTTGATGCTTAAAATGTTTAGGGAGAAATGGAAGACTGGTGTGTATTTTTTCTTTAAACTACCAAGACCAGCCATATACAGTACAGTTTACTGTACATACAGTAATATGTTTATGTTCCTAAATTAATATCGTTTATGACCTTCAGATGTGTTATGCTCCTCTTCTCTTTATGCTCAGCTACTAAAATTTCCCTTTAGTGGTAAAATTCCATATAAATATTAAATACTAAGCAGATTAAAATGTGCACAGTAAAGAGATTAAATGATTAAATCTTTTCAATACCGACCAATGCACCACGAGTGCCCCTGTCGGTCATTTTGGCCAGCCAATCACTTACCGCAGTAGACTGCGGTGGCTTGTGGGTAGTTGCCTGCGGTACGGGTTTGTACCGTGCATTTTGAATGGCTGCATCTGTATATGATCACAAAGAGATATAAAACAAGGAATATGCATTCAGTAAACCATTCAGCTATACTGTTTTGTTAATCAGTCTCATGAATATTATTTCTACATTATCTATTTATAAGTAAATGTGTTACTCATACAAATTAAATAGATATCAACCCTTGTTGAGATACAATTGAATTCTCGATCAGCAATGTAGAATATTGGGTTACTTATCCAGATATGGCTTTGTATTTCCCATGGCACGGACACAAAAGACCAGCTGGCAGGTTCTGTTGCAGCGACATCCAATTGGTACGATACTTGCTCAGTGCCAACCTAGTCCTGGTGTATTCTGAGTTGCAGAAAGAAGAAAAGGGAGAGAGAGAGTCTGTCTGTGATGAGCGGGATAGTTGTTGCTCTCCCAGGGACTGGTAGTCCGGCTGACTAGTAAAAAGTCTCTATGCACAGAGGGCGACCGCGGGTCCGAGCAAGTCACTCTTAAGGGTGGAAGAAACATGGTTTGCTTCTGGCGTGGCGATACTGCTGAATAAAACTTGTTCAGATTGTTGACAAGAGTCCAAAAGTATACTTTGGTGATCAAGTGAAGTGTCCACGGTGGATGCTATCATTTCACGAGACCTGCTGCAGGCTAGACCTCGGAATCAGAATTCTTACGTATGGGATCCTCGGCTTCAGCGCTTAGAACAAAGTCCAGGTCCCAGTGCAGACACGTGATTGTCTCAGAAGGTATGCAAAAGCAGCCAAGGAGAGCAAAGTTAGGTGAGTACTTGACTGAGAACGCTTTAGAGACCTTTACATTTTTTTCAACAAATTGTAAATATGAAATTTACATTGGCGTTTTTATTCATTTTCCACTTAAGTGTATGGAGGAGTGTCAGCTGTCAATGAGAGCTCCCCTCTTAGGCTGGGCAAACGATTTTTTTTAAAGAAATCAAAACTAGGATACAATGATGTGTTCCTGCTTACCTAAGACATTGCATGACATTAAAAGCTATATAAAAAGGTTTAAATAGTTAATATATTCTTATTCGCAAAAAACTGGTGATTTTTCTTCCTTATGATCAGCTTAGAATCTTTGTGTATGCTGTAAGTTTTTTACTATTAGTAATTAATAATATTAAATTTGGCACTGTAATAAATTGTTGCATTTTTCCCTGCGTCTTGTAAAAATATATTTTCATTGTTCAAATATACATTAAATCAGAAAATAAGTTAAATACAAAATTAAAGAAAAAATATGGTAAAATATAATTCAAAATATTTTGCTAACAATGTTAACTGTTTATAAAAAATAAAATTTATTAACTATGGAATAGGATGGCACAGTTGTTAGCATGCATTTTGTCTGTTTTTTTTTTTCATAAATACAACAATAGTACCAGATGTCTCAGTGGCTTATGCATGCAAACCTGTGAACTAGAAAGATAACTAAGCTATACATCCATTTCTAATGGTGGTGAAGTGGTTAGCATTGCTATCTTGCAGCACTGGGGCCCTAGGTTCAATTCCTCCCATCCTGTGTGTGTGTGGAGTTTGCATGTTCTCCCTGGGTTCCGTGGGTTAATTGGCTTACGGGAAAACTGGCCCTGGTGTGTGTTTGTGTCTGTATGTCAGTCCTGTGATGGACTGACGCTATGTCCAGGGTGTATTCTGCCTTGCGTCTGTTGCTTGCTGGGATAGGATACAAATCCTCTGTACTAGACAAAGAGGTTAGAAAATTGATGGTAAAGGCACTGTGTGGATGGAACTATACACAGTGTTAGAAACCCACTATGAGATGGCAGCATCTCACTGAGGATAAATTATTTTATAGTGCTGGTTTAAGGAAACAGCCTTTCCACCTCTCTTGCACATCAGTATCCATACCTAGTTAGTTATTTAAACAAATTGCCTCTAAATATAAACATCTAAGATGCAGGCTCTGTGGATCAGTATCAGCTGTTTGCCTGTTCCTTCAATTCATGTGCATCCAACACACAGTTTCATGCTAGTGTGATCCTCGCGGTTCCGCGCGGTGTCATGCCCCCCAGCTGCCTGTTCCGTCCCGTCCCGCACACCTGGGGCGTGAATCCTGGTCTCCGGCGTAATGCAACAGGGAACCAGCTGAACGAGCTAAAGGAGACCTCCCTCAGCCCAGGCAGCTGAGGTCCCTGCTATGCGCAGTGAGGGCGCTGACGTCACCATATCCGAACTAGCTTCACTACACTAGCAACTACACAAAATCTATAATACAATTATCATGTCAGTATCTATGTAAACATACAGTCTGTTAACTTCATCATCTTCCTCTGCAGTCTATAACATCTTCTGTCATTTTGTCAAAAGTATGCCTAACCCTATTAGGAAGTGATCTTGTTATTAGTGTATTTCTCAACTTTACCCAAATTACCTTTTTCCTACCTACAGATGCAGCCATTGAAAACGAGCAGGGTACGCTGTGGTACAACGTGGAGGGCGTGTCGCATCAAAACGCGTCATAACGCATCATTTCACGTCATATCGCATTTTACCGCATGCAAATTAGATTATGTTAATAGTATCCGGAATCACCTTGGAAAACTGCCAGGTGGAGCTAATAAAGTTTAACCTCTAATGTATAGCATTTGAGCTGTCACCAGAGAACACCTGGTTTCAAATCCCGATCGCTGCTGAGGGACAATCTTTATCCAATTAAGAATTTAGGTTGTATACCAATGTCAACCAATCAACACACATCTGTGTCTTGGTCAAAAAGGGAGCGCAAGCTCAGATCGGGGCTCTCCTTGGCCATTTTCGCGCATCCTCAGAAACAATCACGTGACAACTGCTGTTGTCTGCACTGGGACTTGGACTTTGTTCTAAGCGCGAGGCCGAGGATCCCGTACGTACTCAGAATTCTACCAAACTGAATGCTCCACTTGATCAACGGCAGCCTACAGTTGGACCCTCGTCGACAACCTGAATAGCTTATTCAGAAGCAGCGCTGGACCGGGAACGAACCAGCTTCTTCCTGGGCAAAAGATTGACTTGCGAATACCCGCGGTCACACTCTGTGCATAGAGACTTTCTACTAGCCAGCCGGACTGCTGGTAGATCCCCTCGGAGCAACGACTGCCCTGCGCGCCGCAGTTAGATTCCTCCGCCCGTCCTACTCCGAGCTGCACCTCGACTGGTTGGCCGGTAGCCAGAGGACGCCGGGACAACGCCCATTGGACAACCGCTGGAACAGAGGCTGCAACAGAGCCTGTCAGCTGGTTTGGTGTTCGTGCCGGGAAATTCCAAATCCATACACAGTGGATAAGTAAACCCCATGTTCTACATTGCGTCTCGAGAATTCAATTGTACCTCAACACAAGTTGTTATCAATTTAATTCATGAGTAATGTATTTACTTCCGAGTTTAGAGTAACAGTGGGTAATAACACTGATTAGCGATTTGGTAACCGAACGATATATATTGACATATATTCTCTGTTGTGTATCTCTTTGTGTTTGCATCTCTACAAGATTATATACCTTGTATATTGATAACCCTCACAGTAAGGTCTGCCGCTTGTATCCAGGCAGACTAGTATATGTTTGGTGCACAATTTATATTAATAAATGTATCTCGTGTATTGAACCCGTGTGTGTGCGTTGTTAGTTGTTCTGACGATTGATTTTCTAAAAGCCACAATGAACCACCTCGTGATTACTGCTACAATTAATAATTGTCTCAGTAAACCCATCAAACCTCTACAACTGTATGTGTCCACAGCTCACAGAACAAGCATTTCTGTATTAAGATTTTGTTATAACTATTATTTATTTCCCAAAATGTGTAAGTACTTCTTAGCAGTATTTGTAATGAAAATGAGTACTGCCAACTTAAAAAGCATCAATTTCCCCCTAAAGTTCAAGTTTTGCATGCACGAACAAATGAATTAGACCACTGTTATGGTATAACTTAGCCTGTATTAAAGTTAGTTTTTTCCTTTTTAGTATAGTGCATTTTCTTTACTTTTTACATCTTGTTTTTATTACTATTATGAATGCAGTGCCAATGTACTGTAATAAAGTTTATTGCATTACAGTATTAACTGACAAGAAAGTAAATTAAGTGTACTCATATCCTTCCCACTCAACCAACTCACTCTTACTCCTTCATTTTGTTTAATTATCTTTCTTCTTCTAATTTATTTTCTTATCCATTTCCCTGAGACACACAAGAACAGACTGTGATAATTTTTTTATCACAGTGATTCTTTTTTTGTAGCATAACACTGAGTCAAATACAGTCATTACTCAGATAACAAGGCTACACATAATGCACATTTAACACTTTCCTGAAGAAAACTGGATAACTAAAGTATAACCCATCATGCATTAACTGTACATAAACATGTTAACTCTTTGTTAACAAAGCTGTGTCTTTACTACAGAGACAGTACAGGTTGGGCAAAGTACTGTAGATCCGTGAGATAAAGATGCTGTACAAGAAGGTGTTCCCAATAACTCTCCTATTGATGAAATTGATGAAATGCAAATTGATGAATCTGGTCTACAAATGTGGAAAAAGTGGTCACTAAACATTTTGTGCAAATAGGCAAAATGACAAATATAGAACTTGTGAATATCAAGGTTTTACTGTACATAATTTGTATATCAACAGAATGGTACATGGTT
This sequence comes from Atractosteus spatula, assembly GCF_055471065.1. Taxonomy (NCBI): domain Eukaryota; kingdom Metazoa; phylum Chordata; class Actinopteri; order Semionotiformes; family Lepisosteidae; genus Atractosteus; species Atractosteus spatula. The sequence continues at coordinate 34,546,829 of NC_142714.1, forward strand.
AGAAGAGTTTATTGCACAATGTACAGTAGAGGAACCCAGTTCAACTCACACTGAAATGCAACTGGATGATGTGTGACATCCATCATCTACCAACCATTTAACACAAAACAGAGCAGGTTTGAGAATTTACTTAAACACTGGAGCCAAGTGGCAACACTTTGTAATCGAGATTGAGTAAGGCTGAAGTGTAATTTAGCTAGGATACTGTGGTCCTTTGGTTCTTAGTTTCTTTTGGTTCTTAGTTTCTTAGGTTTGGTTCCTTAGTCTTACTTACTGTACAGCAGGGGTGGGGAACGTCCGGCCCGCGGGCCGTATAAAGCCCGCGAAATCATTTGGTCTGGCCCTGCCAAGGCAATCGCAGGTGTAGAGCTTGGCGATAATTCGATAACGGTAATTATCGCGATATAATTTTAACAAAAGTTCGATAAATGTTCATGCTTTGCGCATGATACGTGCATGCGCACAAAATACTGCGCGAGTGCGCGTGCGTGTTGCAGACCGGGCAGCTAACAGATTTGTTTAATGTTTCTGCTGTTTGGCAAGTGTTGTGTTCTTAAAATAAAGAGTTGTTTAATTTACCAATTAACTGTCTGGTTTCTTCAACTTTCACTCAGGAGAAAAAATCTGCTTTTAAACTTAATGATTTGACATTTATCATGATAATTATCGATATCGACTGATATGAAAATTTTTATCGTGATAATGTTTTTGGCCATATTGCCCAGCCCTACGCAGGCGGGACTCGAAATTCAATAAATCTAGGAGTTTTTTTCATAGCAACATACATTTATATTAAGTGAATCATAATAATAATATACATTTTGAGGGACAAGCAAGGAACGTCCATTACTGGATGGACAGGACACAGACGAGTACATGACAGGACAGACACGCATGTTTCTCATCGGCTGCCCGCGGCCCGTCTGCCTGTATTGCGGTGACTCAGAGGACAGTCAGTGCCAGGCAGGCTGGGAGTGTACACATTGCGAAAGTGTTAACACACTGTGTTTTACGAACTGCGGGATGAAGTCAAGCAGTTCATGGAGATGAAGGGAAAACCTGTCAGGGAACTCAATGATAGCAAGTGGCTGTTTGATCGACTGCGCTCCAGACTGACCGACGCAAACCTGGAAAAGCAGTTGCGAGTAGCAACATCATCAATACCAGCTAACATCACATGCCTCACCAAAGAGAAGCAGTTCCAGCCATCACATTAGGGGTAAGTTAATTAAATGTTTGACCAAATATAGCAGGCTAATTTTTAAATTGATAATTTTGTATGACCCGCGAATGATGTTATAAATATCCAAATGGCCCTTGGCAGAAAAAAGGTTCCCCACCCCTGCTGTACAGTATACTTTTAGTGACCTTTAATGATTACAAATACACAGGATATCATGTTGACAACTCAGTGTCCCTTATCATTAGAGTAAAACAACACAATGCCTCAGATTTTTGACAAACATTCAGAACATGTAAACAAAAACAAAATGATTTTTTTACTTGATGTGCAAAATAAAATATTAAGCTTTTTGGCTCTACACCTTTGATAACAGTAACAGCACGACTAGGTTGCCCTGAAAAACAAAGATTAATGTAATACAGCTACAAATGATTCATTGTTGTGTACATAAACATACACATACACTTGGAAAAACGTATTGTAAAATATAATGCAAAAGGCATATTTAGTCTCCTGACTAAGATCCATTTACATTTATCGATAATACAATACTAAGGGTTACATTTACTACCAAATGGCATTTTAAATGTATTGAGATTCCATGGTCCTTATGTCAGGAAAAACTCAATTCTTGTTTTTCATCATATTCACTTTCCATTTCCAGTAGACCATAAAGTGAGTTTGTGATGTTGATGACTTGCGATACTGAGTAGTTATAAAACAGAATGAACTCCTAAAACCAATCACACAGTCACACAATGAAAATATCTTTCCCATATCAATGCAATGTATAATACAAAACAGCTCACATAAAGCCCATGGGCTCATTGATTAATCAACTTCTTCTCTGCTCCCACATCCCTCTGGTGTAAATGCATAACAGAGTCTGGCTGTCCTGCATTTCTAGTTTTAAATGTCACCTGGCCAATTGTCTTTTGACAATTAGTCAGGTGACTGAAGGCAACAGCTCCTTCCCCATAGCTCCTTCTGGAGAATGTGATTTAGACAAGGTGCCAAACAGGAACTGATATCATTTTTACATTTTTATTGTTGCTAATGTTGTTCCTGTTTAACTCTGTATATGTACACATCAAATATTATGTAAAATTCTATAAATTAGATGACTGTACGATTAAGGTAGGTGGCATATCTCAGAAATTCAGTAACATAAATAACAACCAGGAAAATATCTATGTTAAATAATTACATTTAAACATGCAATGACTACATCTTGTTTTTTTTTTCCTTTTTCTTCTTACCCTCCCTACTTTATTTATAAAGTTTAAATATTATAGTTATTAGTTATCAGTGGTGAAAACACAAGTGTAAACTGTTGAACACACGTTAGCCAACCTTTAAATAATAATTGTGGGCACTACAATAGTTTTAATATATTTCCTTTTTATTAAAAAAAATGAACTTGACTTTTTCTGCAGAACTTGGCAAAACACCACTGTAGATTCCTTTCGGGGCACTTCCTATCTTGGGCACGTCAATAAAATAATATCATGGAGCTACTGACCTTTTACCTGCACTGTCTAATATTTTTTAAGCCTGCTGACATTTTTTACATTAATTACCACACGTGGGACATTATTTCTTATTGACAAAACTTAGTGACATTAGTATGAAAAGGGAAAAGTCAACAAATAAAGACATCAACATGATACCTTACACTCAACTGTAATTGAATCTAAAAGCCCTTTAGCAATGTGAGTAGGACCCAAAGCATCACCACCATCTATTCATCTTTTTTTGCAGTAGTAGATGGATTTAGCAAACAAACAAAACAAGGAAAAATCAATATTACGCCATTTATAGAGGACACTGGCAGAAAATCTGTTGCTCTTTATAGTGACAGTGATGAAAGACTAGAAAAAATGAAGCATGAGAACTGTGTTTGGATGGTAGGGCCTAATAACTGCATGAATTTAAAACTTGTACTCACAAGGCCTTAACATTTACAGTAGTACTACCATTATTATTATTTTATTAATGTTCCACATCTAGTTAAGTAGTTTATTGACTGAAATGTTCCTTTCCTGTCGGTTTGTACTTATTTTTTCAATAAAAAAAACATAAAAATAATGCAAGTAGGTAGCTGTCACAAATTCCATAAATAAGGCTACTTTTATATATTAATTATTTTAAAAGAGAGTTCAACATACTTTATATTTGAGATTTTTTAAAGACTAGTATTTAAAACAAGAGAAGTATATGCATACACCTACAGTATGTGTATTGCAATAAAAGCATGAATACTGAGACATTCTTAATGTCAATCAATATACATAAAATGATAAAATTCATCTAAAATATGCACAAGTGCATATAAATTATAAATACAAGAGTATTTTGAATTGGAACTGAAACACATATCTATAATGAAAGCCTGGAATACTGTTTGGAAATAGCGCCCACTCACATACCTTCTATGTAATGTTAATTAGAAAATGTTATCTTGCATTCCTTAGGTTTTATTAATGGAAAGAAAAAAAAACAAAGAAAATGAAACATTTCTGTTGAATCATTGGTATAAAAATAGAAGTTAAAAAGAAAACTTATGCACATGTTGAGGAGTTGAAGAAAATAGAAATAGATGAAAACATAACATGCATATGTACAATTTATTTACTGATGGTAGGTGGAGAGAGGATGGTAGTTCTGGTTGGAACTACAGTACATACCCCAGAAAGTGGGGAATGATTTTCCATCTTCAGTTACTTGATTGATTAGTTTAAAACAATTGGTCGGGTGACTTTTAACAATGAGGAAGCAGAGGCTTCCAGGTTGTCATTAACCTCTGCTCTTTCTGACGAATACACACCCTCTGTTATTGATATCCTGCAGAGGATAATTTTATTTTTGTTTTGCTTTTTTATACATACCATTAATAAAGGAGAGCTATTTTACCTTACTGTTGATTTGTGTGACTTTACATAGATTACACATTCAAAGATCCTTTTACGTCCCAATTGCCCGATAGATGTAGCCATTCAACTGAGCTACAGGCTACCACGGTACATGATTTTCTGGCCTAAAAGATCGACAGGTGGCACCTGTGGTGGATTAGTTGTTAGTGAAAAGATTGCTTCATTTAATCTCTGTACTGTGCATGTTCTTTGTAAACATCTGCATCAATTTGACTCATTCACTCGTGATTAATTTGGAAACATTTTGCCTGTGTTTGATTCCCGCTCAAGGCACGAGTTTTCCTTTAACAAATACAGATGCAGCCATTCAAAATGCGCGGGCGATACCGCATTATTTTGCGGTACGCTGTACGCAGTCTACCGCAAGCTACCGGTAAATACCGCGAGTTACCGTAAATTCTCCTATAATACGACAAGCAAAATAATAGTATCCGGAATTTCCGCAAGGTGGAGCTAATAAAGCTCAACCTCTCATGTTTGAGCTGTGGCCATCAAAGTCTTTAACGAAGATATTACTAATAGTATTAATAATGAATGACCTTGGACAAGCTGTAAGTGTAAACTCAAAGTATTGCCCTGGTCAACATTTTTTTTTTCATTGACCGTCTTTGTAAAAGTAACACCACAGCATTTCGCAATCACGCATTTGTTTCCAATCATGCAAAGTACAGTAATTTTTGAGAATCGATTCACCATGCCTTTCACATGCTCATAAAAGAGATTGATTTAGGAACATAAACATATTACCGTATGAAAACTGTACTGTATACAGTATGTATATGTATATTTAATGTCTTAACTGTACCCGTTTAAGTATTGAATATTCATATCTAATTTAACAACTGAAGGGAAATCTTAGTAGCTGAGCATAAAAAGAATAGGAGCATACTGCAACGCGTGTGAAGGCCATAAACGATATTAATTTTGGAACATAAACATACAGTATATGGCTGGTCTCGGTACTTTAAAGAAAACATAAACGAAACATGGTTTCATTATGACCAGAATCGGTCTTAAGATATTTTTAACTTGATTTACAGTATTTGAGAGGTATGTCTTAACACCGATACTACAGTGCTTAAGTACTGCTCACGTATATGTTTCTAGGTTTATATTATGCATTTCATACGGTCAAATTACTTTTGAGAAACTAATAAGAAGCGCGAAACGGTATGCGTTTTAGTTTTGTTTTGTGCTGGGACCCGTGGATTGATTAGAGATATCAAGTACATACAAGTCATTTTTTAAATGTTGTAGTTCGTCTTGAAAAAATGTTACGAGTACATCATCTATCAACAATTACACAGGTTCTGTTTCCATATTGCGGATTTTGGTTACGTGATATTATTTTCTAGATTTCACGTTGTGAATATATGATTTGGGCAAACTGAGCCGCAAAGAAGTACATTATGGGTTGTTGTTTTTTTTTAAACACTAGAACAAGTGATGCTTAAACCTTTGTCTGATTCTTGTGAAACTATCCACACGACAGTTACAGTACCTAGGAGTTGACTTCAGTGATGTCACTGATGGGATGTTTCTAAAAATCCATCCTCTGTAAAACGTCTTCTCTAGTTGTCCTGCATATGTATTCGCTAATGAAGCTGTGTGTTCTGAGCCTGGATCTCTACATTTCTGTATGAACCAGCTTAGAGGGCTAAAGACAGCTTGTGTTTAAATTGAGTGTAAGGCAATTTATGCTACTAAAGTCATGGTCAGCATTTATTATTGTACTGTGCTGTAAACCTGTTCTGTGCCTAGTCACATTATTTTATAGCGTTTTTATAGCGTTATCAAATCCGGTGGCGCTGTGTGTTAGTTTCCTGACTCCCATGTCACATGGTCTGTGATTGAAACTTGTGAAACCGGTTTAATTCGTCACAGCCAGCACTCCGGCAGAGAGGGGGTTGTACTCGTAAAGTAGAAGCAGGCGAGATTTCCAGCGAAAGACACCCCCCCTCATACGATTCAAATTGTATTACAGCATTGTAATTACACATTGTAATTGTATTACACATTGTACACATGCTTAAAAGAGAAGAGAGAAAACGCAAGCCTTCTTCAGGTGTGAGGGTCTTCTGCTCAGAATGAAACGCTAAAATGTAATGTAGGCTTTGAATGGGTTCAATTATGATTTGGGCTTGATTAAGGTCGCTGCCTTTCATCTAAAACCCTACTTGAATCCTTCTAAACTAAAAATCAGTGTAAGTGAGTTCTAAATAAAGAGGTATCCAGGTAACAGTGAAACGGGCGGACAGTCTGGGGAGATCGCCCGTTTTCCATGTAAATAGTTCCCTGGTTCCGCACCCCTTGGTGTTTCTCTCGCTCTCTCTCGGGTCACCTGATCATTAGCTCGAAAGATTTGAGTGCTTTGTGTATATTCTAATGGTAGTGGGGGCAGGGTGTGTGGGAACAGGTTTGGTTGAAATTGCATTGGAGATCTATGTTCTTCACACCTGAAACATTTTCTCTGAAAGCATTTTCTTCGCAGTTTAACCGATCTTGTTACAGCATGTTACAGTTTACTATTATTAACCATATTAATTTTAAGTGCTTAATGCCATTTTTTGACCAGGCACGAATATTCTTAAGTTCATATCTTCGCAAGGGAATCAGTGCGAATTGCAATACTAATTAAATTAAAACTACTAACTACTAACTAATACTAACTAATTAAAACAAACCAGAAACGTGTTGTTCTGTCTAATGACATTACAAGTGGAAAGATTACAGATTTTAATCGTCTTTAATTTTGTTACGTTATACATTTTAGAAACGTTTCATCCATACAAACACCACAAAACTATTTTCGATTGTATTTCTGAATAGTATGTTACACTTAGTTCACTGTTTTAAATACATCTAATTAAGAAAGTTAGGTGTTAGCATAAACTATTAGCAATCAATAATATTAAATTTAGCACTGTAATAAGCTGTTGCACTTTCCCCCGCATCTTGTAAAAATATATTTTCATTGTTCAAATATACATTAAGTCTGACTATCATATAATAAGTTAAATACAAAAATAAAGAAAAAATAGGGTTAAATATTATTCAAAATATTTTGCTAACAATGTTAACTGTTTATGAATAATAAAATGTATTAACTAAGGAGTAGGATGGCACAGTTGTTAGTATGTTTTTTGTTTTGTTTCTTTTTCATAAATACAACAGTAGTACCTGATGTCTCAGTGGCTTTCAAAATTAAATTATACATGCAAACCTGTGAACTAGAAAGATAACTAAGATATCCATCCATTTATAATGGTGGCGAAGTGGTTAGCATTGCTATCTTGCAGCACTGGGGTCCTAGGTTCAATTCCTGCCATCCTGTGTGTGTGGGGTTTACATGTTCTCTCTGGGTTACATGGTTTTTCTCCATATGTGTGATATGACTCCCTCTCGCACTCCAAAACATACTGGTAAGTTAATTGGTTTATGGGAAAACTGGCCCTGGTGTGTGTGTGTGTTTGTGTCTGTCTGTCCTGTGATGGACTGGCGCTATGTCCAGGGTGTATTCTGCCTTGTGTCCGTTACTTACTGGGATAGGCTCCAAATCCTCTGTACTGGATAAAGAGATTAGAAATGGATGGAAGTAAAGGCACTGTGTGGATGGAACTATACACAGTGTTAGAAACCCACTATGAAATGGCAGCATCTCACTGAGAATAAATATTTTATAGTGCTGGCTTAAGGAAACAGCCTTTCCACCTCTCTTGCACATCAGTATCCATACCTAGTTATTTAAACAAATTGCCTCTAATTATAAACATCTTAATATGCTGGTTCTGTGGATCCGCATCAGCTATGTTTGCCCATTCCTTCAATTCATGTGCATCCAACACACAGTTCAATGCCAGCAACTACACATAATCTAAAATACAATCCTTATTTCAGTATCTATGTAAACATATAGTCTGTTAACTTCATCATCTTCATCAAAAGTATGCCTAACCCCATTAGGAAGTGTTCTTGTTATAAGTGTATTCCTCAGCTTTCCCCAAATTATCTTCTTCTTGCCAACATCTCTAGTCTTTTATCCTGCAATAACTCAGCCAACACTTAAATCTCCAAAAGCTGCTTGTGTTAATTTCTTTAAATCACAAATATCATGTGTAAATACTGGCCATGTAATACTCTGCATTGTGGAATAATAGTTTATTTTAAAGGGAACTAGAGAAACTAAGAACTAGAGAAATCAAGAAAGGCTTTTTTTCTAGAATTAATAAATGCACATCCTGTTCACTGGGGAAATTAAATCCACACTGAGCAATCTTCAATATGTTCAGAATATGACAGCAAGAATCCTATCAGGGATGCATTACACCTGTTTTCAAGTCCTTGCACTGGTTACCTATCAGATTTCAAGTCAACTTCAAAATCCTTGTCCTCCTTATATACTGTCCTACAACTGTTATTATTGATCACCGAATTATTGTACTTGACATGACTTCATTCAGCCTTTCCTGAACGTCTATGACAGGCAGAGAGAGTGCTGTTTCTGGTGCGATCTTTTGCAGCTGACATTTCACTGTTTTAAACGAACAAGAAATTAGATTGCTCATAAATCACCTATTCTATATAAACACAGCGTAATTGCCCTCTGAAAATCCTCTTTTTCTTGTTCGTTTTAGAGACCTTGATCGAAACTGATTTTAGATGTCAGAAAGGATTTATTTTCTCTGTATTTCCTACATTGCTTTGTCGAGATTTTAACTTTATATCTAACTTTATATCTAGGCTCAGATTTCAACTATAAATCGTACAGTAATTAATAGCAGTAAATACTGATGTTTTGCGCCCTCTTACCACAAAAATATATGTTTTGTAGTTGGGATTAACTTTAGTTCGTACGCGTAGCTACTCCGATTCGGACACCGAACAGTTAAAGATGGCGGCAAATCAGACACCCAGAGAGAGGGGGGGAGGGGGCGTCTTCTCGCCTCCATAACTAAAATGCCAAATAGGAGTGGCTTAAGCGACATACATAGTCGTGTAACTGACAGTTTGAGGTAGCCTATCGTGTAAATTTCGCTTTGTTGCTGATAGGTTAAGCTTTCGAAACTCTGCCCCAAAGTCATGTGACTGATTTTTCGCCCTGTTTCGTTGGTTAAATGCAATGATCACAAGCACCACCATGGTAACTGGGATGTGCAGTTTTTAATTCCGTTTGAATTATAACTGTACGTACTGTCTTCATATTTGGCCAGGGCTTTAAAGAGAAGGTGCGCCAAAAAATTTCGGTGCCGTCGTCTCCGCTTTAAAGGTACCCCCGTGCTGGAAGAATTTGACCTCGGAACGTTTGCCCAGCGTAGTTATAGTGGACATAAAAACAAGAGTTTGCTGGCATTATATCCTAGAAGACACAGACCGGCGCCAGACCGGTAAATGCTTGATGAACTAGGGATTGGACAGTTTCCAAGTGCTTGTAAAATCGATGGAAATGTTCAAATAAATGTGCAAAAGAAATAAACAAAATAATCATTTATTTCTTTATCATATTGGCTAGCTAATGTCCTCTCTTTGCTAGTTAGTGGCTGTGTTTCTGCGTTGGGTAGCAACGGGTGACTGTTCTCAGGCGGAAGATGTAAACAGCTTAATTTTCGTGTTAAATAATTTTTAAAAATTAAAATTCATTCTATACAGCAATCACATATTTGGGTACCGTTTCATAAAACTTTCATGCTTAAAATGTTTAGGGAGAAATGGAAGACTGGTGTGTATTTTTTCTTTAAACTATCAAGACCAGCCATACACAGTACAGTTTATGTACATACAGTAATGTTTATGTTCCTAAATTAATATCGTTTATGACCTTCAGATGCGTTATGCTCCTCTTCTTTTTATGCTCAGCTACTAAAATTTCCCTTTAGTGGTAAAATTCCATATAAATATTCAAAACTAAGCGGATTGAAATGTGCACAGTAAAGACATTAAATGATTAAATCTTTTCACTACCAACCAATGCACCACGAGTGCCCCTGTCGGTCATTTTGGCCAGCCAATCACTTACCGCGGTGCCCTGCGGGTTGGTTACTGTACCGCGGGTTTTTACCGCTCATTTTGAATGGCTGCATCTGTAAACATTCATTTAAAAAAAAAACTAAAATAATAAATATTATGGACAACTATATTGAATTGTTTTGGTATTTCTAAATATCACAAGGTGTTTAAAGTTAAATTATATTAACAACATGAATGGGCAAACGTGAATACTGTCAATAGTGGGAGTAAAAACCAATTAAACCAGTTTAATTCAAGTCAATTCAAAATACCTTATTTATTCAGGTGGAGCAATTAAAGACAAGCCTTCACAACAAGCCTTAAAACAAAAGTATATATATTATAATTATATTAAAAATATTAAAAAGACAGTATTAAAAAACTGAACTATAATAATGTATCTGATGATTATTCACAATATGAATGTATTAATAACAACTAAAAATTTTAAACTTCTTGTATTTTAAAATTGTATTATGTTTAAGGTGATTTGACACTCTTTTCACAACCTTTGCTTTCTTATTAAAATGCCCATTTTTGAGACAGGGTGTTCCAGATCTCTCTTTCATTTGTGAAACTCCGTCTGTATTTCCCGTTTTCACACAGATAAGACTAAACTACATATGCAAATCTTTTCACAGGCGGAAATAGTTCTGTGCTTAATAGCTCTTTCATCACAGTACACATTATGTTACATTTTTAACATCAGTCAAAGCATTCTTAAGTCTGTCAAAATCATAAAAAATTTAACCAAATAGTTTAGGTGAGATTGGACTGCTAACTGTCCTGGATAAGGGAATTAGAAAATAGATAGACTGGTGGATTTACACTTGTAAAAACGTTACAATTTTAAGGCAATAAAGGAAGATATTATTAATAATATTAATAATAAATGACAATTGGAAGATCTGTAAGCTGAAGAGTTACAGTATAGAGGACACACATTGAGTATTTTATTTTCAGATTGCAATTAACTTTTACGTATTCCAATGCAGCCCATTTATGTAACGCACTTCTTTAACAAACATTTTATTTGTCACAAAGGCTAGGAGTGTTAAATCCCTCTGTGTTTATGTAGAATAGTCTATTTTTCTCATGGGATAGGGATGGAATTTTCAGTAGCATTCCCTCTCTTGTCATTGTTTGTTGCGCTTTAACATAAGGCAATCAGCAATCACATGTCCTGTTTTTTTTAAACACTAATTTTTCCATACTGTAGTTTTAAAACTTGAACAAAGACATGCCACATGCATACAAAAGTATGCTGTATGGTTTTAAAGCCACTACAGTACAGGTTGTGGGAATACATTTATTTGTACTGTGTCAAAGTGCACTTCAGTCACAGTGCCCTACATTACAAACTATGAGTGTTTCATTGTCTATTGCAATTGGTGCTGCTGCACCCACTGGGTGCTTCAAGCTTTAAGTCTCATACTTCTTTGACTAGCTTGCAGAGAAATATCTAAAGAAATTAACTATCTAGCCATTACAAAGGGTGCAACTGCAGCAGGCACAAGTATTTTTTTTCTCCTGATCATTACTGTAACAAATTGTCACGTTTCACTTCCTTGTGTAACAATTGTAGGGGTATTGTGCATTTGCTGGGACAATTATTAATTGTAGCAGTAAGTCACAAAATGATTCTTTGATGGCTATTAGAAAACCGACCTTGCGGGATAACTCAGCAACGCACACACATGGATACTAATACACGAGAATACATTTATTAAAATATAGAATGTGCATATAAACATAACAGATCTTATAGTGAGGGTTAGCAGAATACAAAAGGTATATATTAAATCACAAAGAGTTACAAACCAAGAGAGACATACATTCAGTATACCATTCATTTATACAGTTTCGTTAATGAACTTTGATTACAACTTCTACACTAGTTACTCTAAAGCAAGTACATCACTCATAGGAATTAAATTGATATCAACTGGGGTTGAGGTAACAATTTAATTCTTGAGGTGTAATGCAGAATGTTGAATACTCATCCAATTTATGTGGATTCAGATCTCCCATGGACACAAATGAACACCAACAGGCTGTTGCTGTATCCAATCGGCGTCCTCTGGCCCGGTGCCAGGCAGTCCTGGGGCGGCTGGAGATGTGTAAGAAGGAGGGAGAGATTCTTGCTGCGCTGGCAGTGACTCTCTGAAGACCAGCTAGTTAGTCCTAGCTGAACTAGCAGAGTTTATGCACATGAAAAATGACTGTCGGTCCAAGCAAGTCATACTCTTTAGATGGGAAAAAGACCGGTTCGTTCCCGATGTAGCGCTAATTCTGAATACTGAGATTCAGCTGGCGACAGTTCCGACCGTAGTTCACTTGTTGAGCAGGCGAGCGTTCGTGGTGGGGTACTTACGAGGCTTGCTGCTGGGCTAACCTCAAGTGGATCCTTTAGTTATGTGCGGGCGACCTCAAGTCTCGACTCTTAGAACAAAGTAAAGTCCTGGCACTCGGACACACTGGCCATCAAGTGATTGTCCGAGTTGAGTCTGAGAATGTCCTGGAGGGGCACCTCTTCTGGGCCCTGTGCTGCCTCTTTTATCTGGAGGAACTACGGTCATTCATTGGTTGAAAGTTCTGCGGGCATTAAAGACCCACATGGGGTTATCCTGCCCTACCAGCTCCTGATTGGGTGATCAATCAAACCTTGGGATGAAACTCTCCCTTGGAATCTCCCAGACAGTAAGGCGCCAGAGATAATCATTTATTAGCGTGGCTGGAGAATCTCAGCCTTGGGAGTTGCTCCTTATCAGGAAACTCTATCAGATAGAAAAACACCTTAAATCTGAACCCAATGGAATGGCCTCTCTGTGTCCAGCACCACTAAGATGAGGGAGAGAGAGACTGGCAAGGGAGCAGCAAACTTAATTCTTGTATTATTAATAAGCTTTGCCAGTACACAATCATTACGTTTCCGAAATAGGAAGCTTCTTAATTTTTGAAGAATTTGCTACCAATAAGTTTCTGAGTGCTGTTAACAATATTAATTTATTGATATAGATATATGTATTTAGCTGGTTGTATCAGGTAATTAATTTTATATATCACATTATTTAAATGTTCAATTCCCATTCATGTTCTCAAGCGGGGTACTGGGGTCCCCATCCCCCCGGAAGGTGATAAAGGTATTAAAAATTCAAAGGGGTGCCTGTGGCAGAGTTCACCGCATTTTAAATTAATGAGAGGCTATGAACAGCAGCAGCACCTGTGTCGATGTTAGTGGTTTTATAATAAATAATCTAATAACAATTCTTAATAATAATAATAATAATCAACCAATAGTATAACGAATCAAATTTCAAAAAGATTAACTACAAAACATGTTCATTTTCTGGTTCATCTTAATGGGGCAAATACAGATGCAGCCATTCAAAATGTATGGGGTATTTCGTGGTACACCGCGGCGGGCGTAACGTATTAAAACGCAGTATCACATGGTGAAACGCGTCATTTGACGTAATAACGGAAAGTATCCGGAATCACCTTGTAAAACTGCCAGGAGGAGCCAATAAAGATTAACCTCTCATGTACAGCATTTGAGCTTTTAAATTTAAACTGTGTATTACAGCATGTTAATCATCAGTCATTAAAAAGTTGGTATATTTTATGAAAACAAGATTGCTCAGTTGGGCAAAAGTACACAGCCTACCTTTATCATAAATATTTTAATTATGCAGAAATATTTTATGCATCAAAGCCTTTACCGAAGATATTACTAATAGTATTAATAATGAATGACTTTAGACTAGCTGTAAACTCAACGTATTACGCTGGTCCACATTCTTTCTAACTGTCATTTTAAACGAAAAGACTTTTATTTTATTCTTTGACTAACACCACAGCATTTTGTTGATCTAACTAAGAAGGACATTAGCTACCCAATATGATAAAGGAATAAATGACTTTTTTTGTTCATTTCTTTAGCACATTTGTACAAGCACTTGGAAACTGTCCAAGCCCTACTTTACCAGGCATTTTCTTTTACTATAACGGGCATAAAAACTCCCTTGCTTTTAACAGAGTGTTTCATAATTTCTAACAACGGAAATTATTTAAATTGCGACACTTATCATTCAACCAGAGCTCAAAATATCACAAGAATCCTCAAGAGCACAGCAAAGACTGTATTAAAAGATACTTGTATCAGATACATGAGAATCCAAGCTTTTTATCTACACTTTCTTATCTATGCTGTTGTAACAGAAAGAATAAGGTTCTGGATCCCGAGATGAAGTTAAACAGATGAGTTTATTGCATGCAAGGAACAATAAAGCCGAAGTCTTGTTTCCCGCAAGAAACAACAAACCCGAAGTATTGTTCAATGTGCCGGTACAAAATTTAGTTTATGTAGTATTTTCTTTTCTGCTTCTGACGTCACTCGGTCTTATGGTAAAGAGGGGGGTCATGGTATTTTGCCAGTTAAGAGATCCTGGCCAAATGGTCAGTTTAAGATTACACCCCCAGGGGCTTCCTACCTTGCATCTGGAATCCTTGTCAGTTAACCCCCTTTCCTGCCATAAACTCCAGCTTGTTGTTTAGAAGTCTAAACCTCATACAGAAAGGATTTAATTTAAACCCCCGTCTTCACATCTTTCTTCAACGCTAAGAAGTAGTCTTTAAAATTGATCACACAGTAAAAAGTCAAATTTCTGGGGCGTCCATATACCAGAGATTATGGTACCGCTTCAGAAGGGTGTCAGCCAGTCAGATTCCAGGACCGGAATTATTTGTTTCATAATCGAGAATATGTAATCACGTATCTAAAGAAATTAATAATGATATTAATTTAAGGATCTAAATATCTAAAAATATGTATCATATAGCTGGTAGTATTACTGTATTTCACTTTCTTTGTAAACATGTTTTGTTAACACCCGAATCGCAGGTGGATTCTGTTTTTTTGGTCTGTTATGGTCTGTAGCTCAAATCCTCCTTAACTAAAAATTAGACACAAGAAGAGTATTATTAGACAATGTTGTGAGGCTCTGGCGGAATTTCTCTGTAAACTGAAGAGTTATAGAGGAGACAGGATGTGTATCACTTCTTTTGACACCTGTAAAAAAAACATTCCAATGTTAATGCGACACGGAAGATAATGTGGTGTACTGGTCGTTAGTGAAAAGATTTAATCATTTAATCTAACACATTTTAATCCGCTTAGTATTGAATATTTATATGGAATTTTACCACTAAAGGGAAATTTTAGTAGCTAAGCATAAAACACAGAGGAGCATAACGAAGGTCATAAAGGTCATAATATATGTATTGCTGTTTCAGTGCATGTCATATGACTTGCCTCGGTGGCGTCATGGCTTAAGTGACTGCTTTACAGTACTGAGGTGAGGTTGGGTGTTCAAATCCAGCAATCGCTATGAGCTTTCTTTTAACAGAAACATTTCTTTGAAAAACTAAAATAGCAAATATTATGGACACTACAGTATATTTACATTTTTTATATTTCAAAATAACACATGTAATAATATGTACAGTACACAGCGGTACCGCAGGTTGAACTATAGGGCGCAAATCCACCTGAGCCCAAAAACCCAACATATTAATGTGCATTCGCCTGGCGCTGCGCATTTTTCATCACTCTCCGCGGGAGTGCTGTCTGTGATGAATTAAACCGGTTTCACAGGTATTTTCAAAGTAGAAGGGGGCGAGTCTTCCAGCGAAAGACACCTCCCCCCCCTCCAAAACCCCTTTTTTTTGCTTACAGTAGTAGTACTTAAGTACAGTACAGTAAGTACTTACTGTAGTACTTCTCGCGTTAAGAAAGCTAAGTGTTAGCATAAACTATCAGTAATCAATAATTTTAAATTTAGCACTATAATAAATTGTGCTAATAATAAATTCTATTCTGCTCTGAGAATGTAGGGGGGAGGAAGAATGCCCATGGTCTTTTCACTGATAAACTTGTGTCAAGCTGTCAACACATTTTTTTTTTAAAATAAAAGTCAATTGTGTGTCCATAATATTCCTATTTTCATATTGCTAATTGCTATCGCTACTGAGTCTCTGTGTCTACAGTACATTGTTTGTGAACAAACCGGTTTCACAGGTATTTTCAAGCCCCAGCCACTGTTGTTTCATCGGTTGTTATCCTGTAAAGCATTTTGAGAAGCCACCTTTTAAGGCGCTATATAAATAAAGTTTATTATTATTAATATTGATCATATTTTTCCTCCCAGAACTTGTAAATTGTTGATGTTATTGTTGTTGTTATCCTGTAAAGCGCTTTGAGAAGCATACTGTCCAGCTTGTCAGGTGCATTCTCTTGTAAAATAATAAGTAGAGCTTTGGGGTTATTAGTGTTCCACTTACAGCAACCCAATGTAAATACATTTTGTCTCCAAATCCACCACCACTTGTATGAATCATACCCCTGCCAAACGATGCAAATTCCGCTGCAATAGTTGTGTGCAGGAATTATTCAGTATGGCATCTCCATGTTCAAGTAAACACTGCTCTGTGTGCAGATGCAAATGCATTTAAAAAAGTTTTTTTAAAAAAAGCTTTAAAGGCACTATATAAAATAAAGTTTATTATTATTATTGATATTGATGATATTCTTCCTTCCAGGTCTTCTAAAAGTGTTGTTGTAAAATGTTTCAGGCATTCATGTGAAGGACAACAGAGCTTTCACTGGCCGATTATCATTATTAGCATTATTATTAATAATGATATTGATTTAAGGGTCTAAATATCTAAACATATGTATCTATATAGCAGGTAGTATCACTGTATTCCACTTTCTTTGTAAACACGGAAAAACAGATTCACAACGCGACGCTGTGTCACTGTGTAAAAAAAAACAGTTTGAACACCCTATATTGTAATGAGCTGCTGAGCTAAGAATAGGAATGTTCCTGCTGTCAGAGGGGGTGGAGAGCGCCCGCGGTCATTTAATTAGTATTACAATTCGCACTGATTCCCTTGCAAAGATATGGGCATAAGAATATTCGTGTGTGGTCAAAAAATGGCATTAAGCACTTAAAATTAATATGGTTAATAATAGTAAACTGTAACATGATGTAACAAGATAAACTGGGAAGAAAATGCTTTCAGAGAAAATGTTTCAGGTGTGAAAAACACAGATCTCCAATGCAATTTCAACCAAACGTGTTCCCACACACCCTGCCCCCACTGCCATTAGAATATACACAAAGCACTGAAATCTTTCGAGCTAATGATCAGGTGACCCGAGAGAGAGCGAGAGAAATGCCAAGGGATGCGGAAACAGGGAACTATTTACATGGAAAACGGGCGATCTCCCCAGACTGTCCGCCAATTTCACTATAACCTGGATACCTCTTTATTTAGAACTCACTCTCCCCCCTGCCTGTCTGACTTCTTTTAGTCCTTCTGTGCCCAGATTGCAGGGGGTAAGATGTTTTTCCAAGAAAAAAAGAGAAATTAAAAAAAGAGAAATTTCACCAGAGCCTTTTCTCTTCTTGTGTCTAATTTTTAGTTTAGAAGGATTCAAGCAGGATTTTAGATGAAAGGCAGTGACCTTAATCAAGCCCAAATCATAATTGAACCCATTCAGAGCCTACATTACATTTTAGCGTTTCATTCTGAGCAGAAGACCCTCACACCTGAAGAAGGCTTGCGTTTTCTCTCTTCTCTTTTAAGCATGTGTAAAGTGCTGTTGTACAATTTAAAATAATTAAAAGTTTAAGCAGTATCAACTAAACTCCATTAATATAAGTATCGAGTGGTACTAAATAAATACAGCTTTTTAGTATAGATTACACTTTTCTAAAATGTATTTAAAAAATAAAAACAATTACAATCTAATCTTTCCACGTTTGATCCCAAGATCCCAAGAAAAATAAATCTAAACGAACGGCTATGCTGAAAGTTTATTAAGATACTTAGAAGACAAAGATAACAATTTATGTTGCATTTGTCTGATTGTGAATCAAAAAATACATTTAATTAAACACGCGTTTGCAATTTAAACCAAAATGCGATTTAAATCAATATAAATGTTTATATTGTAACGCATACTGTACAGCCTCCATTTCTCTATAAAAATTTTAAAGATCATTTGCGCAGCCTAAGGGGGGGGTCTGCTCTCAATGACAGCTGACAATCCTCCATACACTCAAGTGAAAAATTAATAATGCCAATGTAAACGTCGTATTTACAATTTGTTGATAATAGAAATGTTGAGTTCTCTAAAGCTTTGTGATACATTACCCAGGGCAAAAGATCAGCTGCACTGGTAAGATGCGACACCGAAGATATGATTAATAACCTTTTAAATCTGAAGGGAGATCTAAAGGGATCCACACACACACACACACACACACACACACACACACACACACACACACACGATAGAAGCAGGGACAGTTGTCAGAAGGAAAGAAGGTGACTATTCATTGTTATTAAAAATGACTTAAATTCGAACATGTTGTGATATTTAGAAATATAAAAAGTCAATTAATTGTCAATAATATTGCTATTTTTTTTTTAAAGAAATGTTTGTTAAAAGAAAAGTCATAGCGCTAACTGGATTTGAACACCCAACCTGTGGTTCAAAAGTTGGGCACGTAGACCACAGGGCCACATAAGGAGATGTGAAACAGTCCTACACATACAGTATCATCAGACATTTTACAGGGTGTTATATTGTGTTGCAGTATATGAAGATAATTATATCGTTATTAATTTCTTTAGATAGGCGATTCCATATTATATTCGCAGAAAAGCTTAAAACTACCACTTTTTATACACACGTTATTTCACGTTAGTTAAAGACTTCGATGCTTAAAATGTTTAGGGAGAAATGGAATACTGGTGTGTATTTTTTCTTTAAAGTACCAAGACCAGCCATATACTGTAATACTGTATGTTTATTTTCAAAATTAATATCGTTTATGGCCTTCACACACGTTATGCTCTTATTCTTTTTATGCTCAGCTACTAAGATTTCCCTTCAGCGGTAAAATTCCATATAAGTATTCAATACTAAAACGGGCACAGTAAAGACATTTAAATCTTTCTACGACCGACCAACGCACCACAAGTGCCCCTGTCGGTCAACCAATCATGTACGGTGGTATTGCGCGTCACGATGCGCGAGGACGTAGCCAATTATTCGCGGTACGTGTCTGTGCCACGCACTTTGAATGGCTGCATCTGTATAAAATCAAATCAGTCAGGATCTCAAAGTTTTACAAGTGCAAAAGCATTTTGCATAACTAAACCGTGAAAGAAGCAGACCTTAAATTTAGATCGGATATCTCCGTAGGTGTCTGCACAGTTCAATGAAATAAGCTGCAATACACTCAGGGAGACAAATTTTAAATTTTTCAAGCCAAAATCAGATTCTTTGCAATCAGTACACGACTTCTCAAAAGATACACTTTTGTCTCATCTAAACAAAGGTTTGATCTTTTAAAAAAATTTTGAAACCTTGAATGGTATGACCCAGGGACTCATTCATAGGGTAATCGAAACAAGAGCTGCTGGGTACACCGTGCTCTTGACATGCCGGTGTGAAGTAGAGTAAACAGCTTCTGTTTTAACAGTTTTTGGATTTGTGTTAAGATTTGTAACTGTTAATACAATGGTGAATATAACTGTGGTTCTGTTGTTTAAAGTTTAAGCCTTTAAAGTCAGGCGATGTCGAAGTTAAGCAGGGATATGTCATTGTTTCTTATTTTTGATTTTCTTTAAAAAATGTCCTAAAAATCAACTTCCCACTTTCACCTTGCCATAACTATAGTGGGAATATAACATATTTGGGGGCTTGTTCAGGATCTTTGATTTGTTTTGTAGAGCCCATATTTTTTCCTTGGTTCACGCGTGCTGCACTTGGGTTTGTTAATAATATTTTTTATTATTATTGTGAAATATTATTTGTATTATGGGTAATAGTGGTGTTTATCATGGCATTCGGTTTAGTTCATTTTACTCTGCGCCCAACTTTGGAGCAGTTTGAGAAATGTTCCAAGGCAGATGTTTTATCGATAGCAGGTTTTAGTCTCTCGGTTTACTGTGGACGTATCAGATGTTAAAATGAGGAGCGGATACCACCCCCATGCCCCAGAGAGAAAAAGGTGATAAAGGTCATAAAAATCTATTCAAAAGGGTGCAGTGTGTTAACACAGATTCTAACAGAGCCGCTTGTGAGAGCAAGGTGACTTTCTGCTCAATTACGTGAGAACTACAGCACAGTCAGATAGATTTTAAATTATTTAAGCAACATTAGGTGATTGTCAAATTCACCTACTTTGTGCAGTACACAACTTCTGAAAAAGTACCTTTTTCTCTAATGCAAACTCATCAAAGGTTTATTTTTTATAATCCTGAAACTTGGACAATATGTCTCAGACACTCATTCACAGTATAATCAAAATACGCCCCCTACCAGGTCTCAACACCCGCTGTTCCACACATGTGAATCCCATGCAGTCAGATCTGCAGATATACTGAAACAGTAGGGCACACAGCAATGAACGGTAGTGTGTTCGTATACTGTATACATATACTATGTATACAGTTTGAGACGGTATGGTTTCAAAGCCACTACACTACCGTCTGTGTGTGTGAAATATTTAAAGTTAAATTTCTCGTTTAGATTTTCTTAATTCAGATGAAAGAGACACATCATGTACACAACAAGCTATAATAGTGGACTATTTTTATATATATGGTTATGTTAGAAACAAAAAACCAAAAGAAATTCTCTAATCCTGCTTTGAACCACTTGGATGCAGCTTGTTACATTACAGTCCATTGGCCATTACCACTCTAAGGACAATAAAAGTAAAAAAAAGCAAATGTTTCCAAAACATCCAGTTGTGATATTTTAGCTGCTTAATTGATGTGTTGTGAACGTTCCGGCGCACGGTGGCTGCCGTCGCATCATCCAGGTGGATGCTGCACATTGGTGGTGGAGAGGAGTCCCCATTACCTGTAAAGCGCTTTGAATGGAGTGTCCAGAAAAGCGCTATATAAGTGTAAGCTATTTTTATTATTATTCGTTATACGATTCCATATTAATAGAACTATCAAGTGGTATTAATTTTTCTTACAAAAACACCAAGTGGTGTTCTTACTAAGTATTCTTAGAAAAGGATAAAACGTTATCCTATGAAGTAGAGTATACAAACTTTAGAATGTTAGAACACGCATGTTAAAACTGAGGGAATTAACTAAAAGTTTTCACTAAAAGTTTCTATTATATCTTGTTAAATATGTACCTTTTTACTTTTATTAAATCCGTCCCAGGATGTCTGGTCTCAAAAGATAACATAGCCACATGGGGTCTTTACGCATAGCTGTAACAAATGGTCTATTCCAGTGTTTCTCAAACTTTTTGGACCAAGTACCACTCCAGATCAAACCAAAGCATCCAAGTACCACCTACAAGTCATCTTCTCATAGGAACCCCAGAAATTCTCAATGACCAACATGAGCACACGTGCACACACACACTCACATGCACATATAATATATATTATAATAATAAACTTTATTTGATATAGCACCTTTAAAGTTGGCTTCTTAAAGCGCTTTACAGAAAAAAAAAACAGGAACAACAACAATTAAAAATAATAAAAAAGCACCATTTCAGTGACAGGGGTGAGCCTGTTTAGTCGAGCAAAGCAGATGTGAATTCATTTTTCGAGCCTTGATACAATTCACAACAGAGTCTAACAGATTTTAAATTGTCAGGCATTTTCTTGATGGCAAAGGTTTCGCGGTGGATGTTGCAATGCGCCCATTCATTCTGGAGCAACCTCTCTCATTCGTGCAACTACACCGCTGTGTCGGCTTGTCATTGCTCTAGCACCATCTGTACAAACTCTGACGCATTTGATCCAGTCTATGCCATTCTTTTCGATAAATTCATTCAGAAGCTGAAATATGTGCTCTCCTGTAGTTCCTGTTGGTAGCAGCTTACAGAACAAAAAATCTAGGACATACCCTCAAACTCGTATCTAATGTAAACAAGCAAATTGGCAAAATCAACTACATTTACAGACTCATCTAATTGCAGTGAAAAACATCTGCTCATCTTAACGCACTCTATCAGCATACTTTTGATATCATCCGCCATATCAATAATTCTATGAGTGGCTGTATCTTTCAGAGGGGGCAGCAGGTCGAGCTGTTTAGCAGCTTTTTCTCCACACATAATACGGGTCAGCTCTTTTGCCAACGGTAAATAAGGTTTTTCAAAAATAGTGTAGGGCTTACCTGCTTTAGCAATCCGCAAGCTTGCATTTTTCCCCATTTCCATTTCAGGAGTCTGTCTAAGAAGTTAAAAGACGTTTTTATTTCATGCGCATAGGAGCGAAACACAGAGACGCTCGGTGTATTTTTCTTAAATTAACCT
This sequence comes from Atractosteus spatula, assembly GCF_055471065.1. NCBI lineage: Eukaryota > Metazoa > Chordata > Actinopteri > Semionotiformes > Lepisosteidae > Atractosteus > Atractosteus spatula. Next base: position 34,569,324 of record NC_142714.1, read on the forward strand.
AGAACAATTCTTAAACATTTTTCTGTTATCTATCATGCTTTCCTGCACTCACAAGATTGCCAGCGTTCATAGCACACATTTCTATGCATTCCTGTGTTTACAACATTGGCATTGTTCCAAAGTCACACACATTCTCCTACCTCCCTATTTGCTGGAGATAACTTTTTTAAAATACATTTGGTCACTTGTTTTCGTAGCACACATTCCTATAGAATGGTATAGAATTACATAGTAGCTCTTGTGTCCACTCAAGTATTAGCGCGCGCTGTATCGTAGTATGTTGGCTGCGTATTCGACATATTCAAATAGAAAATATGAAAACTCATCCCGATTTTTCAGTGCACACAACAAAGTTCCAGGGTCATATGGCGTACCAGCTGGCGTTGTCCGCGTACCACTCGTACCATAGTTTGAGAACCACTGGTCTGTTCAACAGAAGGGGCTGCTTGTCACGCAAGCTGGCAGTAAAGAAAATAGATATACAGTACTGATCAGCTTTCTAGAATGACCATATATAGCCACAATGCAAGCAGAGAGTCATGTGGGAGTATATCTTGTATCGTTTTATTCACTGTATAAAAGAGCACTGTAAGCCTCTTTGAAGCCTTGTGTCCAAAAGCAAGACTTCCATATGCATATGAAATAAAGACGACTTTCAACACACAAACTCTCAGCTGATGCCCTTTGTTTGGCACAACAAAACTATAATCCACTGTAAGTCATCAAGTTAAAGATTTTGATGCATGAAATATTTATGAAGGAGGTGGAATACTGTTGTGTACTTTTTTATATTTAGCTACCACTACCATCTACTGTGTGTACATTAGGTACAGATGCAGCCATTCAAAAGGCATGGTACAAACCCGTACCACACGCAACTACCCACACACCATTGCGGCGTACCACAGTACGTGATTGGCTGGGCAAAATGACCGACAGGGGCACTCGTGGTGCATTGGTCGGTAGTGAAAAGATTTAATCAATTAATCTCTTTACTGTGCACATTTTAATCAGCTTAGTATTGAATATTTTTATGGAATTTTACAACTTAAGGGAAATTTTAGTAGCTGAGCATAAAAAGAAGAGGAGCATAATGCATCTGAAGGTCAGAAATGATATTAATTTAGGAACATCAACATATTATGTAAACTGTATATTGCTGGTCTTGGTATTTTAAAGAAAAAATACACACCAGTATTCCATTTCTCCCTAAACATTTTAAGCATCAAAGTGGTTACATGTGGTTATTTGGAAATGTTTTTACGTGCTCCTTCTGACCATATTACTCTACATTTATATACTTTGTGAAAAGTGATCGTTTTAACCTTTTCTGCGAATATGCTCGTTATCGGAGTGTAGTGTTTCATAGCCGTTCAGGGACGCCAAATATGTAATCATAGTGGCTCTCTGAAGGCACCAGTTCTGTAGGGTTTGGGCATTTACTGAGACAATTTTCAATTGTAGCAGTAAATCACAAAGTTGATTCTTTTGATGGCTTTAGAATCCAACCACGCGACATAACTCAAACAACGCGCACACACAGGTACTAATACACGAGGATAAATTTATTAATACATAGAATATGCATGTAAACCTAACAGATCTTATCGAGAGGGTTATCAGAATACAAAAGGTATATATTCAATCAGTTACGAAGTGTTACACATCAAGAGGACATACGTTCAGTATATCATTCATTAAGACCGTTTCGTAAAGTGAACTTGGTTACAACTTCTACATTAGATACTCAAAACAAGTACATAACCCTTAGGAATTAAATTGATATCAACTGGTTGGGATAACAATTGAATTCTCGAGCTGTAATGCATTGAAGTTGAATACTCATCCAATTTCTGGGGATTCAGATCTCCTGCAGGCACAAACAATCAGCTGCAGGCTTGTTGCTGTCCAATCCGCGCTCTCTGGCTCCGTGCCAGGCTGTGCTGTGCGGCTTGCGACGGTGCGCTGCTGATGCTCACTGACCGGCTAGTTAGTGTTGGCTTTAACTAGCAAAGTTTGTGCACAGGAGAAAAGATGACTGTGGGTCCCAGCAAGTCAGGAAGAGGACCGGTTCGTTCCTGATGAAGAGCTAGTTCTGAATAGTGATTCAGCTGTCCACAGTTCTGACCTGTCCACGAGGCCTGCTGCTGGTTACTCTCTGGCAACCTCCACTCTAGACTCTTAGAACAAAGGAAAGTTCTGGCACTCGGACACACTGGCCGTTCCGTGGTTGTCCGGGCTGAGTCTCAGGATGGTCAGGAGGCGCGCTGCGAGAATGTCCTGCCCTTGGGAGCCTTCTGCTCCTGGGCCGTCCTGCCCTGGAATTCTCCTTTGAATTCCCTTTAGAACAGTCCACAGAATCCTCTCCAGAATCTTACCGAATCTCCCGAATCTGAATCTTGTTGAATCTGAATCTTGTTGAATCTGAATCTCCAGGCCTGTGTTGCCTGTTTTTACCTGGAGGAACTTCAGCTCATTCATTGGCTGAAAGTTCCATGGGCATCAGAGTCCCACGTGGGTTACTCAGCCCTACCAGTCCCTGATTGGTTGATCAAGGTGAGATATGAGTCACTTAGTCCTGACACTTAGTAATGCAGTCCAGATGTCCATCCGGCACTCCCTAGACTGATAGGCGCCAGTGGATGACCATTGATCATGATAGCCAGACTTAGCTAAGTGCATCCCCCTTTGGGAGCTGTCCTAGGAAACCTTAAATCATCTTGCATGAATAGTTTCTCTGTGGCTGCACCACAGAGACGAACAGAGAAATGGGGCCTCATTTGGGAAGCTCAGAAACACTTAATTCTGCCTTATTATTAAGCCTCGCCGCTACATATCCCCCCTTTTTGAAGGTCACGAGGTCCTGAGGCGTTGTTGCCTTCAAAACAAAACAGAGTTAAGTGATGTCCCTTGCCATTAGAACATTAATCTTAAATGTCTACATTACTCCTCGAGAATTCATACCGGAACCAGCATTGGATACAAACAGGATGAATAACATCTGGAGTATGTATAAACACGGTAGGAGACATTATCTAAGTCTAGGAATTACACATCAGGAAGTTCACTGTCAATATCTGATACCTCTGTGGTAGATATTTGGGGAGAAGTCACTTCCTTTCTTTTGGCATGCTACCTTTGACTCATTCATGCTACCCGGAGTACATCTTGATGTAAGAGTACATCATTCAGAGTACACTGTCAGTCATGATCCAGCTACCCGGCAGCAGTGTTACAATAACACCAGTTCCTGTTCCCAGCCCCCCGATAAACCACAACACCTGTGTTGGGTATCTGCTAGGGTGGTTTGGAGGTTTGTTCCATTAAAGCAAACTAACTACCTGTACCTCTTCAGGGCTTACTGTTTCTTGGATTTCTATCCAATTCCTTAGTGTGGCACCTGAAGGCATCCATGACCTCAAGTTTGGTCTTATGTTGTCTGGTTCTAGACCGTACAGTGTTAAGTTACCATGCTGTACTATGGCCTCCTCAGGAACTTAAAGGAACTGTTTTATTAGGTAGCTGCATCATGCCTGTCACAAGTCACAGTGTCAGTTAAACGTGGTGTGCTGACCAGCCACTTACTTCCCACCTGCTCTTCATGGGGTTCATTAACCTTCCTCTGCTCGTTAGTAGCTTTACACCCTTCATTGGTGAATCGTTTAGACACAGCCAATGGATAGCTTTGGTAGCCATACCCATCTCAAGATTTGGAACCGAATTCAATCTTGGTTTGCCTTCTGGGTGAGCTATGAACGATGGGGTTAATGTCACACACTCCTCTACTGAGAAGAGTGGAATCAAGTGGGTTGGGAATTGTGCCGTGGTTAGACTGGCTACAGTGGCACTAAACTCCCTTAACAGGTCTTGTGTCAACATTCTGGCCTGTTGCACACAAGCATAAACCCACTGTATAACACCAACAATCATGTCCACTGGTTGGGGAATAAGGTTTAACCCTGTTGCATAGGAAGTTGCCTGTAGGATTTTCCCTAAGCTTTCCAACTTTTGCTGCTGTCGATACAGTCTGTCACTACCCTCTGGCATCTCTGACACCTGCCTTCTTGGGGCAGTCAGGGTGAGAGTGCCAGTAGCACACAAACCTACCAAAAAGAGCAAACGTGCAACAGTGGTGGCAGCAATCAGTCTTCCCAAAAGTCTTTTCGGGTGGCTGATCCCAGTCATCTCCTTCTGAGTGACTGTTGCCTTTCTAAGCTGGCGCAGCTTGTACATGGTGTCTTTCTCAGTATGCCATGTGGCATCCTGGGCACCAACATCCTGGAAATCTGGGGAGATCTGACGCAGCGGCTGATGCTGCTCCTCCATTTCCAGGGCATCTGCTTTTTCGATTTGTTCATGCCTGTGCTCTAGGAACCCTGCAGGGGGCGGTGCAGCGGTGGACCATGCCTGACCCTCGGCTGAGTGGTCATCTGGAGCACCTGAGTGATCTGGGATTGTTATCCCATTCTCACTGTTCAGGTCCACCCTGCACACTTCCTGATTGAGGAATCCCTCTATCGGCATGTTTACAATCGTTCGCTGGGGGTAGGTGTAGGACACCTGCTCGCTCCCCCCTTCCCTCGCTAGGGGTTCAGGGAGCTGCCCCAGCACTGGGATAGCTAGTTCATTGTCTTTGAACTTACTATCACCCACCAGGCCCATGTCAGTGCAGGCGGGGATTCTGACACCCCTCTTTGCGATGTCCTGCACTGGCAGGCGGGTGACTTGACCATCCAGCTCCAGTCTGGGTGAACCACTGTTGGTCAGACTCAGACTGACAGACTGAGCTGGTGGCTGTAAGAAAACCGGCTCGGCTTTCATTCCCTGTCCCTTCTGGGGGACTGGGTGTGTTGGCAACCCTGCTGTCGAGGCAGGAACAATCAGGTCAGTCTCACTCACTACCTGGTAGTTGTGAGAAATAATGTTACCTGACTGCAGGTTCCCTGGGTCACAGCAGAGGGAATCGGCATCTGGGATCAGGTGTGTCCACAGCGCAGTAGTCTCAGCGTCCAGCTGGACCTCCTGTCTAACCTGTGAATGTTGCACCAGGGGCACCTGGCGGTGGCCCCGTGACAGCTGCTCAAGCAGATCCTCACTAATAGAGGACCTCTCAGGGCTAAGGGTGAGGGCTACATCACCAACCTGCTCTCCTGCCATCTGGATCCCTTCCACCACCGCAGGGTGGTGGTCCTGACCCCTCTTGGGTGCCAGGGTGCACAGGGAAAGCTCCTTTTCATCGCCAGGTGGGGAGATCTGCTCCTCTTTAGGGATGTAAAAGGTGTGTGCTTTACCTGGTGGATCAGGCGGCTGCTCGGAGCACTGCTCCTGTGGCATGGAGGCTGTTGGGACCTTGGCCAGGGCACGACTTCCCTGTATATCCGGGGAACAAGAAAATATTTTTATTTCTTGTCCAGAGGGAACAGAAGGAATCTCCGCATAGGCTTCTGTGTTCGGTGGGCACTGTGTAAGCACAGTCTGCCTCTTGGCCCCCCTTTCCTTCTGTACAGAAGGCTTAGGAGCCTTGACCTGTTTCCACACTTTGCCTTTCTGGTGATCCACCAAAGGTTCCACTCTGAGTCGCATGCCCTTTTCTTTTTCAACCCGTTTGAGCTTGCCGTGTGACATCAAACACCTTTCAACCTCAGTGTCAATCAGTGTCTCACTGGGTAAGACATCTCCCATGGCAGCCTTGAGGTAAAAGCTTCGTGCTTTTCCTCTGTGTTTTACTGCCTGCTCTGTGACTTCAGGGGTGGAGTCAGCACTCGCTTGGGAGTGGCTGACCTCATCCAGGCAGGAACCCGTCCGCTCAATCAGATAGACTGAGGGAGGGAGAGGGGGTGGGTCTCCGCCTCCTCCAGTGGAGAGTATCAGCTCATTCACGCTTCCGGCAGCCTTGGGGAGCGGTTGTCCCTGTCCTAATAAAGCTTGTTCAAGCCTGGCCAGGCGGGCGGCTACTGAATCCTTTTGTTCAGCTTTTTCTAGCCCTTTCCCTCCCCCGGTGTTCTCATGGTACTTAGGACGCTGGGTGCGGTCCTGTGTGCATGCTTTGGAACGGGGCTTAGCCAGCTCAGGAGCCTGTGCTCCTTCGAGCAGGAGGGAATTAACCCTGCTGGCTCTGACGGCGAACACGGTCGCTTTAGCAGCTTTTTGCTCAGAGCGACTTTGGACATCATACTCCCAGGCTTTCTGCACGAATCTCTTAATATCAGTCATTTTCATGGTCTGTGCATCTGTATGCATTAAGATCATCTTTCTGACTGACGGGTGGAGATTCGCAATGAATAAACCCTTGAAATGTGTGTTCTCTTCGCAACCCTCATAATTTCGCCCTGCAAAATAAGTTCGTCTAAGTCTCTCGTAATATTCGCGAGGGGACTCTGCTCTCTCGTGCTTAATGTTAAGGGCGGCGGCTATCGCGGCAGTCGGGTCAATAAACGCACTGTATTCTTCGATAAGTGCTTGACATAGCTGCTCAAAGTCATTACAGACTTCTTTCATCTGCCTAGCCATCCACTCATGTACAGCTCTGCTGGTAGTTTTCCTGACCAGAAACACTTTCTCCTGTTCTGTGGCGTTTGGCAGGAACTGCAGGTTATACCTGAGGTCTTGAATATAACTCTCGATATTATTCTCTGACACTGCGGGGTCATATCTCTCTATGTCCTTCGCTAGCTCTCTCAGAGAATGGAGATTTATTCTTCTAGCTTCTCCGCTGACGGAGATATGACGGAGATCGTGGTCAGACTTGTCGCTGCTAGAGAGAGTGCTTAATAGCGACTCGAATTCAGACCTTTTAGCAACCATCGTTAAACTTAAAGAGTATTACTTTTAAGCACGAAATCACAGTTTTACCACAGAAAACCACAAGATCAAGTATGCAATCAACCCGGTAGATTGCAAAAGATCACAAAACAATCAAGCACTGCTTAAAGAGCAAGGGGAACTTTTTTCCTTTCGGCTTTCAGCACACTGTATTGTCGTGTATGAAACCCGCGGCGTTTTATATTGAATTATTCCGCTTGGTTGATTCATTTCAGTCTTGCCACGCCCGTGCCAGGGACGCCAAATAAATGTAGTGTTTCATAGCCGTTCAGGGACGCCAAATATGTAATCATAGTGGCTCTCTGAAGGCACCAGTTCTGTAGGGTTTGGGCATTTACTGAGACAATTTTCAATTGTAGCAGTAAATCACAAAGTTGATTCTTTTGATGGCTTTAGAATCCAACCACGCGACATAACTCAAACAACGCGCACACACAGGTACTAATACACGAGGATAAATTTATTAATACATAGAATATGCATGTAAACCTAACAGATCTTATCGAGAGGGTTATCAGAATACAAAAGGTATATATTCAATCAGTTACGAAGTGTTACACATCAAGAGGACATACGTTCAGTATATCATTCATTAAGACCGTTTCGTAAAGTGAACTTGGTTACAACTTCTACATTAGATACTCAAAACAAGTACATAACCCTTAGGAATTAAATTGATATCAACTGGTTGGGATAACAATTGAATTCTCGAGCTGTAATGCATTGAAGTTGAATACTCATCCAATTTCTGGGGATTCAGATCTCCTGCAGGCACAAACAATCAGCTGCAGGCTTGTTGCTGTCCAATCCGCGCTCTCTGGCTCCGTGCCAGGCTGTGCTGTGCGGCTTGCGACGGTGCGCTGCTGATGCTCACTGACCGGCTAGTTAGTGTTGGCTTTAACTAGCAAAGTTTGTGCACAGGAGAAAAGATGACTGTGGGTCCCAGCAAGTCAGGAAGAGGACCGGTTCGTTCCTGATGAAGAGCTAGTTCTGAATAGTGATTCAGCTGTCCACAGTTCTGACCTGTCCACGAGGCCTGCTGCTGGTTACTCTCTGGCAACCTCCACTCTAGACTCTTAGAACAAAGGAAAGTTCTGGCACTCGGACACACTGGCCGTTCCGTGGTTGTCCGGGCTGAGTCTCAGGATGGTCAGGAGGCGCGCTGCGAGAATGTCCTGCCCTTGGGAGCCTTCTGCTCCTGGGCCGTCCTGCCCTGGAATTCTCCTTTGAATTCCCTTTAGAACAGTCCACAGAATCCTCTCCAGAATCTTACCGAATCTCCCGAATCTGAATCTTGTTGAATCTGAATCTTGTTGAATCTGAATCTCCAGGCCTGTGTTGCCTGTTTTTACCTGGAGGAACTTCAGCTCATTCATTGGCTGAAAGTTCCATGGGCATCAGAGTCCCACGTGGGTTACTCAGCCCTACCAGTCCCTGATTGGTTGATCAAGGTGAGATATGAGTCACTTAGTCCTGACACTTAGTAATGCAGTCCAGATGTCCATCCGGCACTCCCTAGACTGATAGGCGCCAGTGGATGACCATTGATCATGATAGCCAGACTTAGCTAAGTGCATCCCCCTTTGGGAGCTGTCCTAGGAAACCTTAAATCATCTTGCATGAATAGTTTCTCTGTGGCTGCACCACAGAGACGAACAGAGAAATGGGGCCTCATTTGGGAAGCTCAGAAACACTTAATTCTGCCTTATTATTAAGCCTCGCCGCTACAGGAGTAAACAAAAGCATACTTTTAAATTTGATTAATAGGGAATATAATATGGAATCGTGTATCTAAAGAAATTAATAATGATATAATTATATTCAGGTACTGTAGCACAGACAGTAGTATAAGACTTTCTATTGATAAGTGTTTAACAAGTTTTAAAGGAGGAGACACTTTACACTTTAACTCTTCAGTTCACAGAGAAATTTCAACAGAGCCTAACAACATTGTCCAATAATACTCTTCTTTTGTCTAATTTTTAGTTTAGCAGGATCCAAGCAGGATTTCATATGAAAAGCAGTGACGTCACCGCACTGGCCAGCCCAAATCAAAGTTTAACCAGTTCAATGCCTACATTATGTTTTAGCGTTTCATTTTGAGCTGAAGACCCTCACATCTGAAGAAGGCTTCACAGCTAAAACATTGCGTTTTCTCTCTTCTCTTTTTAACATGGAATAAACCTATTACTTGTTCCTTTGCAGACTACGCAGGCTGAAGTAGTGTTGTACACATTCTGTACAGATACAGTACAATCACATTCTCCTGTCTTCCCATGGTGTAAAACGAATTAGATTGAGTTAACAATGCATCGCCCACTGAATAGAATGATCTCATTTGTTCTCAAGTGTAAAAAGAGGTGATAATTCTTAATTCCGTGTCGCATTAACTAACTCCTCAGTTTATTCCACCAGACAGAACATGAATATAATTATATCGTTATTAATTTGTTTAGATACACAATTCCATATTATATTCCCTGTTAATTAAATTCTAAAAGTATGCTTTTGTTTATGCTGATAACGAGTGAATTCACAGAAAAGGTTAGAAGACTGTCACTTTTCACAAAGTATATAATCTTAATATGGTCAGAAGGAGCAAGTAAAAACGTTTCCAAAATAACTACATGTAAGACTTTGATGCTTAAAATGTTAGCATGTGAAAGGCATGGTGAATCAGAGATTCTCAAAACTTACTTTGTATTATTGGAAACGAATATGTGATCGGATCAACAAATTGCAGTGGTATTACTTTTTGTCAATGAAAAAATAGTCATTTACAAAGTCGGTTACAAAGTAAGTGGACCAGGGTAATACTTTGAGTTTACAGCTTGTTCAAGGTCATTCATTATTAATACTATTAGAATAATAGTACTATACTATAAGAATAATATCTGTGGTAAATACATTGATGCATAAAATATTTTTGATAAAGGTGGTAGGTTGTGTACTTTTGTCCAACTGAGCAATCTTGCTTTTATAAAATATACCTACTTTTTAATGTTTAATGATTAACATGCTGTAATACACAGTTTAAAATTAAAAGTCTAAAGAGTATACATCTTAAATTCTTAATTAGATAAAGATTGTCCCTCAGCAGTGATCAGGATTCGAAACCAGGTGTTTTCTGGTGACAACTCAAATGCTGTACATTAGAGGTTAAACTTTATTAGCTCCACCTGGCGGTTTTACAAGGTGATTCCAGATACTATTAACATCATCATGCATACGGTATAGCGCGTTTGGCGCAAAATGACGCTTTATGACGCATTTAATCGCGACAAGCCCACCGCGTTGTACCGCAGCATACCCTGCTCGTTTTGAATGGCTGCATCTGTATGTATTACGTTATACTACCGTTTTTATTTTCAGCTATCAAAATTTACATTTAGATTTTCTGTATGTGGAAGTAAACCTGAAAGAGGCACATCATGCATAATAATAAACTCTTTTTTATATATCCAGCTGAGCAATCTTACTTTTATAAAATATACCTACTTTTTAATTAGTGTTTAATTAATGTTTAACATGCTGTGATACACAGTTTAAAATTAATAAAAGTCTAAACAGTATACAACTTAAATTCTCTAATTGGAAAAAGATTGTCCCTAAGCATTGACTTCGAAGTGCTTAGGGCTTTTTCTGGCAATAGCCCCTATGCTCCACACGCCACTTTAAGCTTTCATTGTTCCACCTGGTGGTTTTACAAAGTAGGGCAACCCTATTTTAAAAACTGCACCTGAACTGCAAACTACTGCAGTTTCCCCTGCGCATTTTGAATGGCTGGATCTGTAGGTATGCTGCAACGGATTAACAAAGAATGCCTGTACAGTACAAAATCCATATTTCTATGTTTTAATAAAGAAAACATTAGAATATTTTCAATTATATGTCAAAATGGCTGTACTCTGTAAACTATTTCAACCTTGAGTTGTGCTTCGGGCTGCAGAGTCCTTTGATTTTCATTTAATCTCTTTAACGATTAAATTGGAACAATTATTTATATAAATAGACAAATTATCTGTTTGAGTCTTATTTGCTAATTGAATCATACCAGCAAATTAACTACACAAATCCAAACTAAGGTTGCCAATCTATGATAGACTACAAAGAAACATTAAGTTAACAAAACAAGTATTGGTTTTAGTAATGGAAACAAGAAAAATATATTGGGAATACATAATTAAAGGCAATTAAATTCTATCTGCAATGGCAGACTACTAAAGGATAATAAGGTTACTGCTGGAAGTTGTGTTTGTGGACTTCTAAGTAGTGAACATCTCTGAGCCATGACTTTCATTATTAATAGTCTTTATTGTGTGTAACTTATAAAAGAGTAGTGAAGTATTATGTATGCATGATATTTTAAAGGCAAACATGTTGATTTTAAAAGGGGATTACTACACCAAGTTAAGCAAATCAAGACGTTCATTAAAAATACAATGGCTGAGCAAGACACTTTACACATACATGTACAGAAAGAACCCTTCTAGTGCCATTGATTCAGAACATGTTATTTCCTAATTTAACTGAAAACCTATGACTAAAGTTAGCAGTTTTAAAGCAATGTGAAAAAAATCAATTTATCAATTAACTTTCCCTTGAGTTTTGTATAGCCATTACTTCATACAGCTTTATACAAATGCTGTTGCTGTCTGATAAGGTGAATCAAAAAAGGAAAATGTACCCTCATAGTTAAATTTCTGATAGTTGCAGAGCCCTTGACTTAAGGAGTTTACTACATTCATCTTTGAACAGATTCTTCTACTGTGGTGACTGGTATTTTGTTAGTACTATTGATGTTTGTTGCTGAAAGGGGATATACATGTACAAAAATAAATGTACAAAAATGTACAAAAAAATATATAATTTTCTAACTGCTTTATACAGTACAAAGTTGCAGGAGAGCCAGAGCCTGTTGCGAGGATACACTTTGGATGGTACACCAGTCCATTGCAGGGCACACACCGACACCAGACACACACTCCCACCATGCAGGAAACTGGAGGACCCGGAGGAAACCCACGCGAACACAGGAACATACAAACTCCATACAGTTAGCACTGCAGGAATTAAACTAATGCAGTTCTATGTGAAGTAAGAACAAATCAAATATGTTAAAATGAAATATGTATATAGACCATACTGAAAATTAAATCAGAACAATTCCCCAATCCATCCCTATGATAACAATAAGACTAGTTTCAGTATTATTACCAATGAAACAGATCAAAGAAAGCATACTGAATTATTCATTTAAAATAAATATTCAAAACATAAATGTCCAAGCAGAGGAAAACAAATATATTTGTCCCCATGTCATGCATTTTGAAGAAAATAGACTTCTGCATTTTGATGAATGTTTTAGCCTCTGTGAATTGCAAAGAACATATTGTTACAAATGGGGCACAGGTGGTTGGACAGATATTTTAAAACAATTACAATGACAGAACACAAAAACTACACTACACACAATGTTACATTCAACTGTTACAAAGGGAGGGTTATGAAACTGGTGAAAATCAGGAATTGACCGAGGAGTTTAGTCAATCAGTTAATCAGAGCTAATTATTCATAACTCCCAACTTGTACATGATTTCTAATCATATACTGTACCTGAGCGGCTGGTATAACTAGAGGCACATTAATTCTTTATTCTCTGGCACAGCTTTGTTGAGTGGAGTAATAATCCAGGCACACTTGGTTAAAACAAATATTTATTACAATAAACTACACAAGACACAAAACATGCAACACACAAAGTTACATTATGTACAATATTTACAGACAAGGTGTTTCAGAGGCCTAACATTCTGTTCACCGAGAATACCCCAGACTGCTACTAAGCACTAAACTCTTAATATGCCTACAGAGGCCACACAAGAGATGAGCTGCCTTTCAACTACATACAAAGCAACCTGCAGTTAAGTCTCTCTCTCTGCACCCTGGATGCCACAAAATAAATGGGAGCCTATATCCCTATCCATAAATCCATAAAATGCACCCTGATCTGGAAACCCAGGAAACTCAAGTGACCTAAAACACAAAAAAACGCTCTCTCTAACAAGGTTCAAATACTAAGCTCCAGTCAGGTTTGATTTGGATGATCAAGAAGTAGGAACGCTTGCCTGGTGCAAGCTTCAAGTCCTTACTCCTCTGGACTCCTCTCTTCTCCCTGCTCTCCTTGTTTCTTCCTTCTCTCTCTTCTCCTGTGCTCTTCATGTGAGCTTATACTGTGTTTTCTGCCCTGCTCCTTTGCAATAATTAATCCACAACTTGCCTAGGCATACTAAGATAAACTTTACTATTGTTTCTGCTCAAGGAACCCCCTGTAATGTTTCATAGCCGTTCAGGGACGCCAAATATGTAATCATAGCCGGCCAAAATGTAAATGTAGTGGCTCTCTGAAGGCACCAGTTCTGTAGGGTTTGGGCATTTACTGAGACAATTATTAATTGTAGCAGTAAATCACAAAGTTGATTCTTTTGATGGCTTTAGAATCCAACCAGGCGACATAACTCAAACAACGCACACACACAGGTACTAATACACGAGGATACATTTATTAATACATAGAATATGCATGTAAACCTAACAGATCTTATCGTGAGGGTTATCAGAATACAAAAGGTATATATTCAATCAGTTATGAAGAGTTACACATATCAAGAGGACATACGTTCAGTATATCATTCATTTAGACCATTTCGTAAATGAACTTGGTTATAACTTCTACATTAGATACTCAAAACAAGTACATAACTCTTAGGAATTAAATTGATATCAACTGGTTGGGATAACAATTGAATTCTCGAGCTGTAATGCATTGAAGTTGAATACTCATCCAATCTCTGGGGATTCAGATCTCCTGCGGGCACAAAGAAACAGTTGCAGGCTGTTGCTGTCCAATCCGCGCTCTCTGGCTGTGTGCCAGGCTGTGCTGTGCGGCTTGCGACGGTGCGCTGCTGATGCTCACTGACCGGCTAGTTAGTGTTGGCTTTAACTAGCAAAGTTTGTGCACAGGAGAAAAGATGACTGTGGGTCCCAGCAAGTCAGGAAGAGGACCGGTTCGTTCCTGATGAAGAGCTAGTTCTGAATAGTGATTCAGTTGTCCACAGTTCTGACCTGTTCACGAGGCCTGCTGCTGGTGCTAACCTCGGGTGGATCCTCTGGTTATTCTCTGGCAACCTCCGCTCTAGACTCTTAGAACAAAGGAAAGTTCTGGCACTCGGACACACTGGCCGTTCCGTGGTTGTCCGGGCTGAGTCTCAGGATGGTCAGGAGGCGCGCTGCGAGAATGTCCTGCCCTTGGGAGCCTTCTGCTCCTGGGCCGTCCTGCCCTGGAATTCTCCTTTGAATTCCCTTTAGAACAGTCCACAGAATCCTCTCCAGAATCTTACTGAATCTCTCAGGCTCTCTGTGTTGCCTGTTTTTACCTGGAGGAACTTCGGCTCATTCATTGGCTGAAAGTTCCATGGGCATCAGAGTCCCACGTGGGTTACTCAGCCCCTACCAGTTCCTGATTGGTTGATCAAGGTGAGATATGAGTCATTTACTCCTGACACCTAGGAATGCAGTCCAGATGTCCATCTGGCACTCCCTAGACAGATAGGTGCCAATGGATGACCATTGATCATGATAGCCAGGCTTAGCTAAGTGCATCCCCCTTTGGGAGCTGTCCTAGGACCTTAAATCACCCTGCACTAATGGTCTCTCTGTGGCTGCACCACAGAGATGAACAGAGAAATGGGGCCTCATTTGGGAAGCTCAGAAACACTTAATTCTGCCTTATTATTAAGCCTCGCCGCTACACCCCAAACCTCAGCAAACATCCTCTCTGCTTTGAAGTTAGAAGTGTTTATTCTTCCCAGTGTCACAAACTTTATCTAAAATCTAAAAGACACTTCTCAGTAACCCAAAGCTGTAACAATATAATGAATTTCTTTTATCCCAGTGTAAACATCAATCCATCCAATTTCTAAACTCTTTATCCAATACAGGGTCACAGAGGAACCAGAGTCTTCCTTTCAAGCAATGAATGCAAGGGAGGTTTCACACTGGACGTGAAGCTAGTCATTCACAGGCCACACAAACACTCACATCAGGACCTATATTATCAGAAGCCAATTAACCTGACAGTACAGATGCAGTCACTCTAAATGTACATTAACACTAATTGATGCATTAGAGGTACTACAGTATAGTGTGTTTTGGCAATTTGGCATTGTGATTCACTGGCCAAAGACAATCAGTAGATGACACTTGTGGTGCGTTAGATGGTAGTGAAGCAATTTCTTTATTTGATCTGTTTCTGTATTTAATATGTTTTCCAATTAATATGGAATATTAATATGGAATCATTTAACTAACTAAGGAAATTTTACTAGCTAAAAAAAATAACAAGTATAATGTCTCTGATTGTCATAAACAATATTAATTTAGGAATATAAATATATTATACATACTGTTTATATTGTACTGTGGCTGGTATGGGTATCTAAAAACAAAAGCATAAAGCACACAAAAATAATCCACATTCTTCATAAACATTTTCTGCATCAAAGTAGCCCCTTACTGTGGTTATTTTGGAAAAGTTTTGACATGCTTGTTCTAATTATATATGTATTGCCCTCCTTCTGTATTTACTACCGCAATTTGACAGCCAGCCAAACTCCATTCATAAATTATGTCAGAGTCAGGAATCCAAGCTTCAGTGTTTTATCGAAACAAACACCAAGTGTGTAACTTTAAATCACGAGTAAACTAAAAAGATACAATATAAAGTTAATTACTAATTAACACTAGTACACAGTTTGCATGTCTAATTCTATAATAATTTAGTATTTACAGATCATGAATTTATAAAGCTATATTAACAAAAGGTAATTCTAGATTTGTATTATGAACGATATTAACTATGCTATTACTGTACGCTGTAGACTAGACTGTAAACCCATACTAAGTTATCCTTTCTTCGCTAGGAAAGTTAACCCAAAAATATTACTCTAAAATATAACTATATAACATGTAAAGATTACAAAAACTAAAAATGAAAAAAAACTAAAAACGTAGAATAATATACATTTTTATACTTTATAAAACACTGTTTGTTTTAAAAATGTAAAGCTTTTTAATATCCATTTAAGATGAAATATTAATATGGAATCAAGTACATAAATATATTTCGGTATCTAAAAATAAAAATACTTTCTGAAGTCTACTCATATGGATATAATATATAATATATAAAGCTTGTGATTATTTTTTAAACATTTTGAGGTGTTTATTTTAACTGCATTTTTTGGCATTACTGTTGCAATGGAAAATGAAAAGTTTGTCCAAACAAGCCATTCAGGCCGAGTGACAATTTGGGTCAGTGATAGCATTGTTGCCTGCAATCTAGAAAGTCCTGGGTCTGCTTTTAATTCAACAGTTATACTATTAAGAAATAAAGACTATTTCTGTAATATTTAAATAAAATTAATAAAATGTATACAGTATTTTGGACTTCTTTTTTAATTATACATATCACAGTATTTAAATGTAAATACAAAATAATATGAATAACAAGAATGAACATGAATGAGCACACAAAGTTCCAGAAGGGAGCTGCATCTGAATACATAGGCTGCAGAAAAACAGATAAAGGTTTATTCCATACTGAAAGGAAAATAAAAGAAACACAACTTTTCAGCTGTAGAGCCTTCTTCAGGTGTGAACGAGCAAACTTGTGAATACTGGGAATGAGGGAAATCCCAGCTCTACTAGCTAGATCAGTACAACAATCTCCAGTTGTTTAGTGCCATGAAGTAAAACCAAATAGAAAATGTGTTTGCATCTCCCTTGAATGCTGAGAAGCACCTAAAAATATACTACACTATTTTAGGTTGCATATATTCACCCACTAACTCCCTTTCCTGTAAAACAATGGCAATGCGATAAAAAATACAACTCACAACACTGAAATAAACTAAACTTGAAAAAAAAAAGATACTTGCCCAACTCTCCAATATTATCCCCATAACATCCCTAAGAACATTCACCACTGCTCGACAATCATCAAAATAAAAATTCTCAGCATACCATGATCCAACAGATCACTTCCACGTCCTCTTCTGGGGCATCTTTTAAACTTGTGGGGCTCCGTTGTTGATGAATCACTGACAGGTTATGGAGCAATGATATAATTTAGGAATCTGCCAGCCAGTTAGCCAGTCACCATGCCAGTTCCAGTTATGAAAAGGAAAAGCACTCACAACCCAAAAGAAAATACTGGTGTGTATTTTTTTCTTTAAACTACCAATACCAGCCATATACAGTTTACATAATATGTTTATGTTCCTAAATTAATATTGTTTATGAGCATGTGAAAGGCATGGTAAATCAGAGATTCTCAAAACTTACTTTGTATGATTGGAAATGAATATGTGATCGGATCAACGAAATGCTGTGGTGTTACTTTTTGTCAATGAAAAAAGTATTTTAGATTACAAAGACGGTTACAAAGAAAGTGGAACAGGGTAATACGTTGAGCTTACAGCTTGTCCAAGGTCATTCATTATTAATACTATTAGTAAAATCTTCGGTAAAGACTTTGATGTATAAAATGTTTCTGCATAATTAAAATATTTATGATAAAGGTGGTAGGTTGTGTACTTTTGTCCACCTGAGCAATCTTGCCTTTATAAAATATACCAACTTTTTAATGTTTAATGATTAACATGCTGTAATACACAGTTTAAAATTAAAAGTCTAAAGAGTATACAACTTAAATTCTTAATTGGATAAAGATTGTCCCTCAGCAGTGATCGGGATTCGAAACCGGGTGTTTTATGGTGACAGCTCAAATGTTGTACATGAGAAGTTAAGCTTTTTTAGCTCCACTTGGTGGTTTTACAAGGTAATTCCAGATACTATTAATATGATCTAATTTGCATGTGGTAAATATGATATGATGTGTTATGACGCGTTATATTGTGACATACCCATATTGTACCACAGCATACCTCGCTCGTTTTGAATGGTTGCATCTGTAAATGAGACATTAAATACAGATGCAGCCATTCAAAACAAGCAGGCGATACCGCATTATTTTGCGGTGCGCTTCTTGCGGTGTAACGCAAGTTACCGTATATTCTCGTATAGTACTGCATGATACCGCAGGTTACCGCAAGAAAATAATAGTACCCAGAATTTCCGCAAGGTGGAGCTAATAAAGCTCAACCTCTCATGTTTGAGCTGTCGCCATCAAAGTCTTTACCGAAGATATTACTAATAGTATTTATAATGAATGACCTTGGACAAGCTGTAAACTCAAAGTATTGCCCTGGTCCACATTCTTTTTTTCATTGACCGTCTTTGTAAAAGTAATACCACAGCATTTCGTTGATCCAATCACGCATTTGTTTCCAATCACGCAAAGTACAGTAATTTTTGAGAATCTCCGATTCACCATGCCTTTCACATGCTCATAAAAGATATTGATTTAGGAACATAAACATATTACTGTATGCAAACTGTACTGTAAACAGTATGTATATGTATATTTAATGTCTTTACTGTGCCCGTTTAAGTATTGAATATTTATATGGAATTTTACCACTGAAGGGAAATTTTAGTAGATGAGCATAAAAAGAATAGGAGCATAACGCATGTGAAGGCCATAAACGATATTAATTTTGAAACATAAACATACAGTATTACAGTATATGGCTGGTCTCGGTACTTTAAAGAAAAAATACACACCAGTATTCCATTTCTCCCTAAACATTTTAAGCATCGAAGTCTAACTAACATGTGAAATACCGTGTGTATAAAAAGTGGTAGTTTTAAGCTTTTCTGCGAATACGCTCGTTAACGGAGTAAACAAAAGCATACTTTTAGAATTTGATTAAAAGGGAATATAATATGGAATTGCATATCTAAAGAAATTAATAACGATATAATTATATTCATGTACTACAACACAATAGTACACGCTGTACAAGGTCAGTTGATACTGTTTGTGTAGGGCTTTTTCACCACTCATCATGTGACCTTGTGAGTAGCGCTGCGGTCTAGGTGCTGGACTTGTAAATGAGAAGTCAGCTGTTTGAATCCAGCCAGCACCGTGACTTTTCTTTTAACAAACATTTCTTTGAAAAAATCATTTCTCCCTAAACATAATTCTCTTTGTTATATTTGAGGAAAAAAATAATTTATTCAGTTGGAATTTGCAAGCTAATTCCAACAAAGCAAGCTCTCATAATGAGAATAAACAGCCATCTGAGGATAGTAAATTAAATGCATGTATTGTATAAAAACCTATGTAATCTATCTACTTCCTTTTCTTGTTACAATGGAATATTTCCACCCTTTAGTAATGGATAAGAGCTGTTACAATTGCTGTTAAAAGCCACACCTTCATGCATATTGCAAGCAGAATATCTTTCCCTGAACTGATAATAGCATTGATTGATGTGGTATTGATGGATATCTATAAATATTGAGAACAAGTGACCATGCCAATTTCACCAAGCAAAGCGAAATATACTGTAGTATAAACTTGCTTTCCGTTTAGGATAGTGACCAAAGTCCCTTTTCATAAAATGGGATTTCTAACCATTACCAATTCTGAATACTGTAAGTTTTTACTAGAACCTATTAGTCCTACTGTACCAATATAGAAAAGCACATATTAAATTTGGGAAATCTGGTTTCAAAAGTCTTCATATCAACGATGCCTATACTGTTTTCCTCTACAGTATGCTAATCTATTATAGCACATTCTCCCCGGGCAGCGGCCAAAGAGCACCCGGCTGGGGTACGCGGTGAGGGGTAGGACAGGAGTGGAAGTGGTCAGGGCAGGGTATAGGAAGGCTGCTGACCAGTGCAGCTGTCCCACAGTGAAACGGGGGTACAGTCTGAGGAGCTCGCCCGTTTTCCATGTAAATAGCTCCCTGGTTCTGTACCCCTGGGTGTTTCTCTCTCTCTCTCACTCGCCCTCTCTCTCTCTCTCACTCGACCTCTCTCAATTTCAATTCAATTCAAGGTGCTTTATTAGCATGACCGATGGGTACAATCAGTGTTGCCAAAGCAAATAAAATAATGAGATTCACATGAAACAAAACAAAAAATAAAAGTAATATCAAATCTACAGACATACTATATTACAGACGTTTACAACAAAGACATATTATAAAATATTGAAATGTACTGTAGACAGAAGGAGCATTATTGGGAGACAGGCTCCTCAGGCTGTGACAGGAGATCACATACTGGGCTGCCAGTTCCATTGAGTTCACTCCTCCCTCTCCCAGTAGGATTGGTTGTGATTTGGCAGGTGTGGGAACTCTGGGATTAGATTTCTGAATTTAGGGAAGAATGTTTCTCTAATCCCAGAGTATCTGTCACAGTGCAGTAGGAAGTGCACCTCTGTCTCTATTTCTCCCTGCTGGCAGTGGGAGCACAGCCTGTCCTCTCTAGGCAGCCAGGTCTGCCTGTGTCGCCCAGTTTCTATGGCCAGGCTGTGGTCACTGAGCCTGTACTTCATCAGGGTCTGTTTCTTTTTGTTGTATCTTATCTTGGTCAAATATTCGGCTAGTGTGTATTGTCTGTTTAGGGTTCTGTAGCATTCCATGTGGCTGGGCAGCTTGTTCCCCCCTCATGCCCCTCTCTGTGTACAGTAGAGCCTCCTGTTCTGACTGGTGGAGCTCATACAGCTATGTCTGGAGAGAATCCAGGGTATCAGCTTCAACCACACGTCTGGGCAGCTTGTTCCCCCCTCCCACCCCTCTCTGTGTACAGTAGAGCCTCCTGTTCTGACTGGTGGAGCTCATACAGCTGTGTCTGGAGAGGGAGAGGGAGAGGGATGCGGAACCAGGGAACTATTTCCATGGAAAACGGGCGATCTTCCCAGCCTGTACGCCCCTTTCACTGTGTGACAGCTGCAATAGTCAGCGGCCTTCCTAAACCCCTCCCTGACCACTCCTGTCCTGCCCCTTACAACGCACCCCAGCCGGGCACTCTTCAGCCACCCCCCGGGGCAAATGCGCTACAATACAAAAAATAAGATACACTCTGCAGACATTCACAACAGCAGCTGTCAGAAGATAGGACACAGCGACTCAGACACCCGTTGAATGGAAAGGGACACTTTAATGTTCTGTATGGCTGGCACAGCACCATATCGCGCCCGCGTGCCAGCAGAGAGAGAGAGACACACACACCGGTTTTCAGTGTCAAAAAGTAATTGTTTTTTACTTTTTCTTGCTTTGTGCTGGGTTTAGCAGTTTTCCGAACATAGTCTTTCAGCGAATGCCATACCATCTCTATTGGATTTAAATTTGGGGATTCAGCTGGAGTTTTCACCCAGTTCACTCCTTCTGCTATAAGCCTCACCCTTGCTGCTGTGTGTTTCGGATCGTTGTCTTGAAAGAGACGGTGCCTTGATCCAAAGTGCTCCCTGATATATGGGGCGGCATGCTGTTTGACCACGACTTCCTCGAAGAATTCACGATTCATAATTCCTTCGAAAATAAGAAGTGGTCCCGGGCCTCTTCTAGATATACCCCCCCAGACGTGAACCTTCAGTGGATGTTTGGGCTTTGGCTTGTCCACATATCTCCCCTTTTTACAAAATGACATGGTTGAAAACTGTTCAAGAGCCACTGTTGTTTCATCCGTGAAAAGTACATCATGAAATGCCTCTCCCTGTTCAATCCATTGGAGCACTTGTTTGAGTCTTTCCTCTTTGTTTTTTACCCTTATCATGGGGCATGTGTTGTTTTTTTTATATTTCCATCCAAGCCTTCTGCACACTGTTCTTATCGATGTCAGACTCACGCTCGCACCGAGGTCAGCCCATGGCCGTCTTTGAACTTGCATCGCCAATAGCTCATCATTTTCATCCATCAGTCTGTCGATGGCTCGCACAATAGGACTTGAAAAAAAAAGAGATCAACAGTTAGTCAGATATAAAAATAATGTGTGTAGTTGTATTTACATGCAAGAAAAGTATTTTTAGAAAGTTATTTACCTTTGAATCGTCCTCGGTTTAGATTCTCTTTGCCTCCTCTCCCCTTTATAATGTCGTCTCACTGTGCTTTCACAAACAAAGATGTCCATGGAAGCCAAATGCTGTACAATGTCTCGTGCTGACTTCCCGTTTCTTTTCATCTTCATTATTTGGTGTGAGAGAGTCTTCGTGATTTTGGCCATAGTCTGTTTCCTTACCAAAGCGATACAGTGGTGCAGCTTGAAGTCTGTACCTGTATGCAGTAGTTAAAAGCACAATACGCCAGGAAATGTGTCTGATGCATTAGCAAGTTTAAAAAAATTGCGTCGAAAAGCCAGGTGTAACAATTGTTTCCTTTTTCTGATCACTCACTGTTTGGATACTCGTCTCACCTGCTCTGCTCTTTGTTTTCCTGTTATTTGCTGTGTATTCCTGCTGCGATCCACTCCTGCCCTCACACCTAAAGAAGACTATTTTACATTTTTCTATGTGGTGCATAGTGCAATTAACCCTTGCTAGTATCTTTGCGGCCTTTTGAAAGTCTGTGCTGTCCTTTGAAAACGAGATGATCTCTGGTTCTTTGACAAAACAAGGCTTGCCAGATAACGTGAAAAAGACATCAACATCCAAAAACAGGATTTCTTCTCTTAACCTGCCTTGTAAAGATGACTCATAGCGTGGCTTGTTTTTCAGGAATCTGGACAAGACCAGAGTTATGGTTTTCCAGAAATAAACAGACCTGACCTGTGCCGAAAAATAAATAAAAACCGGTCTGACAACTCTTAAGCATACTGTGGTTTCTGTTAACACAAGTTTATCAGTGAAAAGACAACGGGCATTCTCAGGCGTGTGAAAAAGCTACAGGCGTGCCAATCGTAATCATTTTTATTTTTAAATACATTTTGGCAAAGTCATGTTCCATAAAAGCGCGGTAATTAAAAAACCATCAATACTTTCGTTGGAGTTTAAATAAAGTTGATGTTTTCTCTTTTGGCTAGACTTGACTATTTAGCCATGAGATTATGTTTATGTCTATGTTTATTAATCTTCCTTGTGAGAATGATAATGTCATGATAATGTAGCCTTTGGCTACAAAACTAAAACCAAACCTAAAAATAAGATACACTCTACAGACATTCACAACAGCGACATATCATAAAACATTTACATTTAGTGTTAAATTATTACTTTAAATAAATACTTTAAGTTACGGAAACAGCCCATTAATAAAATTGTCGCAATTTTGTTCTCTTTTGAAAGAGAGAATCAAAAATGAGATATAATGATGTGTTCCGTCTTAGACCTTTAAAGGTACCCCCGTCCCCGAAGAATTTGACCTCGGAATCTTATCTCCTCCCTTATAAAATTAACGTGAAACAAAACAAAACCTAAAAATAAGATACAATCTACAGACATTCACAACATAAACATATCTTAAAAAATTTACATATATTATTAAATTATTACTTTGAATATATACTTTAAGTTACTGAAACAGCCAGTTAATAAAATCGTTGCAATTTTGTTCTTGTTTGGAGGTGGGGATATTCTGACAACAATTGATTTAAAGAGAATCTGTCAAAGTGAAATGAAATACAATATTACCCTGGGTAAACGTTCCGAGGTCAAATTCTTCCGCGACAGGGGTACCTTTAAAGCGCAGACGACGGCACCGAAACTTTTTGGCGCACCCTCTCTTTAAAGCCCTGGCCAAATACGAAGACAGTATGTACAGTTATAATTCAAACTGAATTAAAAACTACACATCCCAGTTACCATGGTGGTGCTTGTGATCATTGCTTTTAACTAATGAAACAGGGCGAAAAATCATTCACATGACTTTGGGGCTGAGTTTAGAAAGCTTAACCTATCAGCAACAAAGCGAAATGTACACGATAGGCTACCTCAAACTGTCAGTTACACGACTGTGTATGTCGCTTAATCCCCTCTTATCTGGCATTTAATTTATGGAGGTGGAAAGACGCACCCCCCACCTCTGGGTGCCTGATTTGTCACCATCTTTAACCATTCCATGTTCGAGTCGCAGTAGGTAGAGACACGTATGAAAAAAGATTCATTCCAGCTACAATACATATATATTTTTGTGGTAAGAAGGAGCAAAACATCAGTATTTACTGCTAGTAATTAGTGTATGATTTATAGTTGAAATCCTGAGCCTAAATATAAAGTTAAAATCTCGACAAACAAAGCAATTTCAAACAACTCACACAGAAATACACAGAAAATAAATCCGTTCTGACATCTCAAATCAGTTTCGATCAAGGTCTCCAAAACGAACAAGAAAAAGAGCATTTTCAGAGAGCAATTATGCTGTGTTTATATAGAATAAGTGATTAGATTTATGAGCAATCTCATTTCTTATTCGTTTAAAACAGTAAAACAGCTGCAAAAGATCACCCATTTTTCACGCATAAAAAGTGGTTATTAACTCTCAAAATCTGTTTTTATAGGTTTTAAAGTCGTGCAATGTCTAAGCCGGAACATCATTATATCTCATTTTTTATTTCTTTTTTTAAAAAAAATTAAAAATCGTTCGCCCAGCCTAACAGTATTGTTGTTATTGTTTTTATCTGTAAAGCACTTTGAGGAGCTACCTTTAAAGGCGCTATATACAGTAAAGTTAATTATTATTACTATTGTTAATTTGCTGGACAGAGAGGTGAACATTTTTACGCAGAAGACAAAGGTAGCGATTTACGTTGCATTGTGCATTGTGCTGCTGTAATACAGTTTAAAATAATAAAAAGTCTAAACAGTATCAGCTTTATTTATGGGTTGTAATTTAAAAAAAGTCAAAAACCGCACTAAAAATGCAATTTAGCACTTTCTAACAAGAGGAGACACCCAAATTAATAATGTAACATGCCACTGTGCATGAATATAGTTATACTGCTATTTCCTTAGATACGCGATTCCATGTTTTTTTTTTAATCCCCGGCGGAACCGGGCGTCCATAAGAATCAAGCAATAGGTTTCATTGCGCTTTGACAGATCGTCTTTAAATCAATTGTTGATTTAAAGTTTGACAGTAAATGTTTATATTGTAACGCATACTGTACAGCCTCCATTTCTCTATAAAAATCTAAAAGATTGTTTGCGCAGCCTAAGAGGGGGGGGTCTGCTCTCAGTGACAGCTAACAATCCTCCATACACTCAAGTGAAAAATTAATAACGTTAATAATGTAAACATCGTATTTACAATTTGTTGATAATAGAAATGATAAGTTCTCTAAAGCTTTGTGAAGGTGACTATTCATTGTTATTAAAAAGTGACTTAGATTCGAACGTGTTGTGATATTTAGAAATGTAAAATGTCAATTAATTGTACATAATTTTGCTATTCTATTTTTTCAAAGAAATGTTTGTTAAAGGAAAAGTCATGGCATTAGCTGGATTTGAACACCCAGCCTCTCACTTACAAGTCCAGCACCTAGACCACCAGGCTACTCATGTGAGGAGTGGTGAAATAGCCCTACTCATACAGTATCAACAGACATTGTACAGCATATACTATTCTTGTGTTGCAGTACATGAATATAATTATATATTTATTAATTTCTTTAGATACTCGATTCCATATTATATTCCCTATTAATCAAATTCTAAAAGTATGCTTGTTGAGTCCGGTATCGAGCGTATTCGCAGAAAAGCTTAAAACTACCACTTTTTATACACACGTTATTTCACATGTTAGTTAAAGATTTCGATGCTTAAAATGTTTAGGGAGAAATGGAATACTGGTGTGTATTTTTTCTTTAAAGTACCGAGACCAGCCATATACTGTAATACTGTACGTTTATGTTCCAAAATTAATCAATCATCAGAACAACTAGCAACGCATACTCACATGGATTCAATACATTAGATACATTTATTAAACATAAATTGTGCACCAAACATATATCAGTCTGCCTGGATACAGGTGGCAGACCTTACTGTGAAGGTATATAATCTCGAAGAGATGCAAACACAAAGAGATACACAACAGAGAATATATTTCAATATACCGTTAGGCTATACTATATCGCTAAACAGTGTCATTACCCACTGTTACACTAGATTCGAACGTAAATACATTACTCATTAATTAAATTGACAACTCAACAACTCAACAACTTGTGTTGAGGTAACAATTAAATTCTCGAGACGCAGTGTAGAACATGGGGTTTACTTATCCACTGTGTATGGGTTTGGATTTCCCGGCACGAACACCAAAACCAGCTGACAGGCTCTGTTGCAAACTTTGTCCCAGCGGTCATCCAATAGGCATCGTCTTGGCGTCCTCTGGCTACCAGCCAACCAGTCGAGGTGCAGCTTGGAGTAGTACAGATGGAGGAACCTAACTGCAGCGCGCAGTGCAGTTGTTGCTCCCAGGGGTCTACTAGTAGTCCAGCTGACTAGTAGAAAGTCTCTATGCACAGAGTGTGACTGCGGGTCCTAGCAAGTCACTCTTTTACATAGGAAGAAAACTGGTTTGTTCCCGGTCCAGTGCTGCTTCTGAATAAGCTATTCAGGTTGTCAACGAGGGTCCAACTGTAGGTTGCCATTGATCAAGCAGAGCATTCACGTTGGTCATTGCAGAATTCTGAGTACGTACGGGATCCTCAGCCTCGCGCTTAGAACGAAGTCCGGGTCCCGGTGTAGACAACAGCAGTTGTCATGTGATTGTCTCTGAGGGTGCGCGAAAATGGCCAAGGAGAGCCCCAACCTGAGCTTGTGCTACCTTTTTAACCAAGACACAGATGTGTGATGATTTGTTCAGAGTTTGGCGGGCATTAGAGACCCACGTGGTGTTACCACGCCCCGCAAGTCCCTGATTGGTTGACCAAGGTGAGACATGAGTCACTGACCCCTGGCACCTAGGACTACAATCCAGACGTCCTCCGGCATTCCATAGACAGATAGGCGCCAGGGATGACCATTGATTATGATGGCCAAGCTTAGCTAAGTGCATCCCCGCTTGGGAGTTGTTCATTATCAAAAGAAAACACCTTAAATTAGCCTGCATGAATACTTTCTCTGTGGCTGCACCACAGAGATGAAGAGAGAGAGAGATGGGGCCTCATTAAGGAAAGCACAGAAACGTTTAATTTTTGTGTTATTAGCAAGCATTGCCGCTACAGTATTCAGCAATCAAATGTCCAGTTTTATCACAGTAAAAGCATTCTTGTGTGCAAAGAAACAGACCTTGAGATTATATTGAAAGTCACTGTAGATGTCGTAACTGTTTAATTTTTATCATTTCCCTGAGAGGAAGTTCGAACAGAAATAGTACGCATATTTTGCTAACACAACTGCTTGTGAGATCAAGGTAATTTTCTGCGCATTCAAATAAGTTACAATAGGGTCAGACAGACTGTTTTTAAAATCTCCAAGCAAAGTTTGTTTCTTAGGTTTGTCAAAATAAGCTACATTACAAGAAGTACATGGTTTGATTTACAAATTTCTTTATACATTTGAAACCTTTCACAGTATGCCTCATGGGCTAATTCATACACACCTAGTATGAATAGTATGAACAGTATCATTGAGTCATCCTTAACAAACAGACATCCTGAGCCTTGCCAGTAAGTCTACCCTGCAACAACAGAGGGCAGGACAAAGCTGCAGCAGTATGCTCAAAAGCACTAAAATACAAATCTACCTTGGTTTCCCTAAATGAAGGTACTAAGTGAAGATGTGAGATTAAAGGTGGACCAACTTTGTTATTATTATGAGATAGTACGGTCTCTTTAAAATTAAACATATTTCCTTAGCAGTTTTAAAACCGTGAAGGAAATATGTTTCAACTAAACTTTTCAAATTTAATACTACTTTCCTCTAGTTTTAAAACATCAGCCATTTTTCGCAATTCCTTGTTACTCAGATTAGCACTATACAAAATATAGATTATTTTAATGCAGATGTAAATCTGAAAAAAACCCATTGAAATTACAACGACCTATACTAATAAACTATTTTTTATATATCTGACTGAGTCATTTTGCTTTGTAAAACTGCTCTCCTTTCATTTTTAACAAAAATGAAATACTGCAATATACAGCATAAAATTAATAATTCATAAATTGAAACAGGATACTTATACTTTTCTTGGAAAAAGATTATCCCTAACAGGCTGTGACTGGGATTCAAAACCAGGCATTTCACATGACAGCTCAGAATATTTTCACATGCCACACTAAGCATTCACTTGTCCACCTGGCAGTTTTACAAAGAGATGCAGTCTTGCATCAGATTATTTAAAAAAAAAACACATTGTAACCCAGCATGTATGACACATTATGGTGCACTATTCATCACTATTACTGAATTGCTAGATACATATTTATTTAGACTGAGTGAAGAAATCCACAGGACTACAGGGAGAACATATAAACTCCACACACATAGCACCTAAGGTCCAGAACTGAACCCAGGGTTCCAGGCCTGCAAGGCAGAGGTCTAACCATGGTACCACTGTACCACATCAGGGAAAAGATTAAAAAAGCATCAATGAAATATTTTTGTTGTAATAAATGACTTTCAATGACTATTTGCACACATATTGTTCTTGTGGATGTATTCAGATTACAGAATATAGAAGGGACCATCTTAAACTTAACATCCTACATAAAAATGAAACACAGTGATTTTGTGGATTTTGTGGACAAGACATTATGGACTGTATTCCTCAACCCAGAGTCTTGAAAAATCTAAATAAACTAGGAAGGCATTAAATGGATTTATCCATTTTAATATTTTGATCAACATAACATTCCCCTCACATGAGGATCAAATTGCTTTGTTCTTCCAGAAACTATGAATAAAATGTCTAAAACATATATAAAAAGACTATGAAAGCACTTAACAATACTATACTGTAATTGTAATTTGTTGTTTGTACATGCTTGCTTGTATGTGTGTGATGGATTTCTGTGCAAATACATAATCATCCTTCATCATCTGAATTACTATACAAAGTCTTTTGACTCTAATTCCTTCATCAGAAAAATGGTTTGCATGTGTATTATATTTATTATCTAGCACGTGCAATAAACAGTTAACCCAGCAAAGTGTTTTCCTGGAAGTACAAAGAGTTGCTCTCAGTGGGAATACTTGTCTTGCACTAAAAACAGCTACATTCATTAAAATAAATGGATAAAATAAAATAAAAACAACTGTGACTATTGTGAGTGTTAGCCTCATTGAGGATGCATTGATTTATACTACAGGAAGATCAACAATGAGACATACCTTCACAACCACTACTCCCCAAGGAACTGGTAATGACTGCTACCAATCTAACTTATTTAGCTTTTTTCTTCCTTAATATTTCTAGTACACTTTAATTTAAACTGACAATTAAGAAGCAGATTTTACTGCACTATAGAGTAATCATTGTTTAGAAATAAAAAGGGCTAAACTTCAAAGAGTTACAATCAGCTGGCCCGGCCCAGGTTTCAGAAAATGTTACAGGCAAAGTTAATCTTAAATAATTATCATTTCTTCTTTGTTCTACCTTTTGTTTTTTAGTTCAAACAATGTATCAACTTGATATTACTATTCAATTGTCTGTTAAAGTACAATAAATGTATTTTATTCATTAAGCTCTTTGTACCCTCAGTGGGTGTGTAGAGCTCTGTCTAAAAATATTTGTGCATGATGTATTATTAGTCCCCTGAAAACCTCTAAAA
This sequence comes from Atractosteus spatula, assembly GCF_055471065.1. Classification (NCBI taxonomy): domain Eukaryota; kingdom Metazoa; phylum Chordata; class Actinopteri; order Semionotiformes; family Lepisosteidae; genus Atractosteus; species Atractosteus spatula. The sequence goes on from NC_142714.1 coordinate 34,598,835, forward strand.
ATCTTAGGGTTATGGGTCTTTATATACTATGCAGTTTTTTATGAATTACAGGCGGGGGGGCAGACCTACTAACAAATTCTGTCTTTTGCTCATATGAAGTCAAATGGATGAGTCCATTGGGTGGCAAAGTGACACAGTAGTTACTATTGCTGGCTAACTATGCGGTAGCCCTGAGTTTCTGTTTCCTGTGGTGCTATCTGTACAAAGTACAGATGCAGCCATTCAAAGTGCGCAGCACAAACACATACTGCGGGCATTTGGCTACATCATCACGCATCATAACGCGTCATACCGCGGTACGTGATTGGTTGGCCAAAGTGACCGACAGGGGCACTCGTGGTGCGTTGGTCGGTCGTGGAAAGATTTAAATGTCTTTACTGTGCACGTTTTAGTATTGAATATTTATATGGAATTTTACCACTGAAGGGAAATTTTAGTAGATGAGCATAAAAAGAATAGGAGCATAACGCATGTGAAGGCCATAAACGATATTAATTTTGAAACATAAACGTACAGTATTACAGTATATGGCTGGTCTCGGTACTTTAAAGAAAAAATACACACCAGTATTCCATTTCTCCCTAAACATTTTAAGCATCGAAGTCTTTAACTAACATGTGAAATAACGTATGTATAAAAAGTGGTAGTTTTAAGCTTTTCTGCGAATACGCTCGATACCGGAGTAAACAAGCATACTTTTAGAATTTGATTAATAGGGAATATAATATGGAATTGCGTATCTAAAGAAATTAATAACTATATTCATGTACTGTTGCACAAACAGTAGTATAAGACTTTCCATTGAGATATGTTTGTCATATGACTGCCTCAGTGGTGTGATTGCTTAAGTGACTGACTTATAACTTATAGTTATCAGGATGTCTGTTTGTTTGACTTATAGTCCAAATTAATAATGATATAATTATATTCATGTACTGCAACACAAACAGTAGTACTGTATACGTACACTGTACGCATCAGTGAAAAAAAAGAGAATTAGCTCACTGATACTGTAGTTTTCTGTGGAGGCTGTGAACATTCTCACAAGTCGTGGTCTGCGCCAAGCACATTTCCTGGCCTATTGTGTTTTAAAGAAGATGGGAGTTTTTTTTAAATACATTTCAGAAAAGTGTAATCCATACTGATAAGCTGTATTTATTCAATTCAAGCGTGGTAAAAAAATGGCTTAAAAACGACATAGTGAAGGCTAAGATGTGATTGAGATGTACTTGTCCCATGACTGCCTCTGTGGTGTGATTGCTTAAGTATAACTGACTTGTATATTTGAAGTTGAGTGTTCAAACCCAGCTGTTGCCATCAGTTTTCTTTTAACAAATAAAAATTTCTTTAAAAAACTAAACTAGCTTTTCAATTGACAAATTGACATTTTTTTCTATTTCTAAATATCACAACATGTTATTGTTATATAACATGTTATATTACTTTTTAACAATGAAAAACTGGGTGTGTGTGTCTCTCTCTCTCTGCTGGCGCGCGAGCGCGGTGAGGTGCTGTACCAGCTGTACAGAAAATTAAAGTGCCCTTTTCCATTCAATGGGTGTCTGAGTCGTTGTGTCCTATCTTCTGACAGTCGCTGTTGTGAATGTCTCTAAAGTGTATCTTATTTTTAGTATTATATTTTTATATTATATTCCCTATTAATCAAATTCTAAAAGTATGCTTTTAAATGCGCAGTGACATGGTCAGAAGGAGCAAGGGGCACGTAAAACGTTTCCGAAATAACCACATGTAAGACGTAAGAAATGTTTAGGGAGAAATGGAATACTGGTGTGTATTTTTTCTTTAAAATACAGTACCAAGACCAGCCATACACGCCTTTATATAGCGCCTTTAAAGGTGGCTTCTCAAAGCTCTTTAAGGGATAAAAACAACAGAGCTGTTAAACCGGTTTTTGTCTATTTTTCGGCACAGTCAGCCAGCTGTCAAGTGGTAGTAAATGCAACTTTTTTGTATAGATGACTTTGCCTGTAGCTTTTTCACGAAACCTCACTGAAAACTATCAGCGAACTAATTCTCTTTTTTTAAACCTCCGGTTTTTCACTGATGTGTAATCACGCACTAATTGGAACCCCCGGGGGGGGAGGGGGCACCTTGTGTTAAGAAAGTTAGGAGTTAGCATAAACTATTAGTGGGTGGCTCTGGTGAAATTTCGCTGTGAACTGAAGAGTTAAAGTGTAAAGTGTTACCTCTTTTTAATAGGAAGAGACATGGTGCTTTTTTTTTAATCCCTGGCAGAACCGGGCTTCCATAAGAATCAAGTAATAGGTTTATTCCATGCTGAAAAAAAGAAGAAAGAAAACACATTCCATAAGAATCAGCGCCTTTATATAGCACCTTTATATAGCGCCTTTAAAGGTGGCTTCTCAAAGCACTTTACAGGATAAAAACAGCAATAACACGTTATGATATTTAGAAATAGAAAAAATGTCAATATAATGCCAATGATATTAGCTATTTTAGTTTTTCAAAGATATTTTTATTTTTTCAAAAGAAAACTGATGGCAACAGCTAGGTTTGAACACTCAACGTCTGGTATACAAGTCAGTTACTTAAGCGATCATGCCACAGAGGCAGTCATGTAACAACTACATCTCAATCACATCTCACTATGTCTTTTTTATGCCATTTTTTTTTACCACACTTGAATTGAATAAATACAGCTTTTCAGTATGGATTACACTTTTCTGAAATGTATTTAAAAAAACTCCCATCTTCTTTAAAACACAATAGGCCAGGAAATGTGCTTGGCGCAGACCACGACTTTATGAGCTAAACTGGGAAGATGCGACACCAAAGATATTATTAATAACATTTTAAATCTGAAGGGAGATCTAAAGGGATCCCCACACGATACCGGTTCCTGCTTCTGGAGCGATTCAGAGGGAAAGACGGTGATAAATGTTCGTTGTTATTAAAAAAATGACTTAGATTCGAACATGTTGTGATATTTAGAAATATAAAAAGTCAATTAATTGTCCATAATATTGCTATTTTATTTTTTCAAAGAAATGTTTGTTAAAAGATCAACAGCTTGGTATTTGTCTAGGCTGTCTGTGTCCCATCTGTACGCCTGGTTGAGGTCATACAGCAGGCTGGACTGTGTCAGTGTATCTCTGTGCTGGTGTGCTCTCTTCATGTAGAGTATGATCTGGCTTTTTAACAGGAAGAGACATGGTGCTTTTTTTAAAATCCCTGGCGGAACCGGGCTTCCATAAGAATCAAGTAATAGGTTTATTCCATGCTGAAAAAAAGAATGAAGAAAACACATTTCATAAGATTCAGCGCCTTTATATAGCGCCTTTAAAGGTGGCTTCTCAAAGCGCTTTACAGGATAAAAACAACAACAACAACAACAATATTGTATTTCATTGCACTTTGACAGATCGTCTTTAAATCAATTGTTGATTTAAAGTTTGACAGTAAATGTTTATATTGTAACGCATACAGCCTCCATTTCTTTATAAAAATTTAAAAAATCATTTGCACAGCCTAAGAGCGGGGGTCTGCTCTCATTGACAGCTGACACTCCTCCATACACTCAAGTGAAAAATTAATAACGCCAATGGAAACGTATTTACAATTTGTTGATAATAAAAATGTTAAGTTCTCTAAAGCTTTCTCAGTCAAGTACAGATGCAGCCATTCAAAGTGCGTGGCACAGACACATACCGCGGGTTATTGGCTACGTCATTGAGTGTCATTGCGCGTCATACAGCAGTACGTGATTGGTTGACCGACAGGGGCACTCATGGTGTGTTGGTCGTGGAAAGATTTAAATGTCTTTACTGTGCTCGTTTTAGTATTGAATATTTATATGGAATTTTACCACTGAAGGGAAATCTTAGCAGCTGAGCATAAAAAGAATAGGAGCATAACGTGTGTGAAGGCCATAAACGATATTAATTTTGGAACATAAACACAGTATTACAGTATATGGCTGGTCTCGGTACTTTAAAGAAAAAATACACACCAGTATTCCATTTCTCCCTAAACATTTTAAGCATCGAAGTCTTTAACTAACATGTGAAATAACGTGTATAAAAAGTGGTAGTTTTAAGCTTTTCTGCAACTATAATATGGAATCGCGTATCTAAAGAAATTAATAACGATATAATTATATTCATATACTGCAACACACTGTACAATGTCTGTTGATACTGTATGTGTAGGACTGTTTCCCCAGTCCTTGTGTGATCTTGCGGGTCGTTCTGTGGTCTACGTACCTGACTTTTTAACCACAGGTTGGGTGTTCAAATCCAGCTGGTGCCATGACTTTTCTTTTAACAAACATTTCTTTAAAAAAATAAAATAGCAATATTGTGGACAATTAATTTACTTTTTATATTTCTAAATATCACAACATGTTCGAATTTAAGTCATTTTTAATAACAATGAATAGTCACCTCCTTTCCTTCTGACAACGGTCCCTGCTTCTACTTCCTGCTTCTATCGTGTGTGTGGGGGGGGGGGATCCCTTTAGATCTCCCTTCAGATTTAAAAGGTTATTAATCATATCTTCGGTGTCGCATCTTCCCAGTGTAGCTGATCTTTTGCTGCCTGGGTAAACTATCACAAAGCTTTAGAGAACTCAACATTTCTATTATCAACAAATTGTAAATACGACGTTTACATTGGCATTATTAATTTTTCACTTGAGTGTATGGAGGATTGTCAGCTGTCTCTGAGAGCAGACCCCCCCTCTTAGGCTGCGCAAACAATCTTTTAAATTTTTATAGAGAAATGGAGGCTGTACAGTATGCGTTGCAATATAAACATTTATATTGATTTAGATCGCATTTTGATTTAAATCGCAAAAGCGTGCTCAATTAAATGTATTTTTTGATTCACAATCAGACAAATGCAACATAAATTGTTATATTTGTCTTCTAAGTATCTTAATAAACTTTCAGCATACCTTTTTCCCCATTTAGATTTATTTTTTTGGGATTTTGGGATCAAACGAGGAAAGATTAGATTGTAATCGTTTTTATTTTTTAAATACATTTTAGAAAAGTATAATCTATACTAAAAAGCTGTATTTATTTAGTACCACTCGATACTTATATTAATGGAGTTTAGTTGATACTGTTTAAACTTTTAATTATTTTAAATTGTATTACTGCATTGAACACATGCTTAAAAGAGAAAAGAGAAAACGCAAGCCTTCTTCAGGTGTGAGAGTGTTCTGCTCAGAATGAAATGCTAAAATGTAATGTAGGCTCTGAATGGGTTCAATTATGATTTGGGCTTGATTAAGGTCGCTGCCTTTCATCTAAAATCCTGCTTGAATCCTTCTAAACTAAAAATTAGACACAAGAAGAGAAGAGGCTCTGGTGAAAATTCTCTTTTTTTAATTTCTCTTTTTTTCTTGGAAAAACATCTTACCCCCTGCAATCCGGGCACAGAAGGATTAAAAGAAGTCAGACAGGCAGGGGGGAGAGTGAGTTCTAAATAAAGAGGTATCCAGGTAACAGTGAAACGGGCGGACAGTCTGGGGAGCTCGCCCATTTTTCATGTAAATAGTTCCCTGTTTCCGCATCCCTTGGTGTTTCTCTCGCTCTCTCTTGGGTCGCCTGATCATTAGCTCGAAAGATTTCAGTGCTTTGTGTATATTCTAATGGCAGTAGGGGCAGGGTGTGTGGGAACAGGTTTGGTTGAAATTGCATTGGAGATCTATGTTCTTCACACCTGAAACATTTTCTCTGAAAGCATTTTCTTCCCAGTTTAGCCGATCTTGTTACAGCATGTTACAGTTTACTATTATTAACCATATTAATTTTAAGTGCTTAATGCCATTTTTTAACCACGCACGAATATTCTTATGTCCATATCTTCGCAAGGGAATCAGTGCAAATTGTAATACTAATTAAATGACCGTGGGCACTCTCCACCGCCTCTGACAGCAGGAACATTCCTATTCTTAGCTCAGCAGCTCATTACAATATAAGGTGTTCAAACTGTTTTTTTTTACATAGTGACACAGAGTCGCGTTGTGAATCTGTTTTTCCGTGTTTACAAAGAAAGTGGAATATAGTGATACTACCTGCTATATAGATACATATGTTTAGATATTTAGACCTGGCGTGGCACCAAGAGAGGGAGGAGGCGTAGAGCTCAGCAGTACAGAACGAATGTTCTGCTGCCTGAAGCGCTTAATGGCACCAACGTCTGCATTTATGACTTTTTTTTTAAATTAATTTTTTTAATTTTTTTTTAAATTAATCAAGCAATATGAAGCATCTCTTTTTACTTTTAAGTCCCTTAATTATCATTAAGCACAGCTTTCTCACCACTTAGACTACTTTTTGATACCATCCTTAGACAAAGCAGAAACTTGTTGTACTTTCTAATGACATTACAAGTGGAAAGATTACAGATTTTAATCATCTTTAATTTTGTTACGTTATACAATTTAGAAACGTTTCATCTATACAAACACCACAAAACTATTCTCGATTGTATTTCTGAATGTTATGTTACACTTAGTTCACTGTTTTAAATACATCTAATTAAGAAAGTTAGGTGTTAGCATAAACTATTAGTAATCAATAATATTGAATTTAGCACTGTAATAAGTTGTTGCACTTTCCCCCGCATCTTATAAAAATATATTTTCATTGTGCAAATATACATGAAATCTGACTATCATATAATAAGTTAAATACAAAATTAAAGAAAAAATAGGGTAAAATATAATTCAAAATATTTTGCTAGCAATGTTAACTGTTTATAAATAAAATGTATTAACTAAGGAGTAGGATGGCACAGTTGTTAGTATGCTTTTTGTTTTGTTTCTTTTTCATAAATACAACAGTAGTACCTTATGTCTCAGTGGCTTTCAAAATTAAATTATGCATGCAAACCTGTGAACTAGAAAGATATCCATCCATTTCTAATGGTGACGAAGTGGTTAGTATTGCTATCTTGCAGTACTGGGGTCCTAGGTTCAATTTCTGCCGTCCTGTGTGTGTGGGGTTTGCATGTTCTCTTTGGGTTACATGGTTTTTCTCCATATGTGTGATATGACTCCCTCTCGCACTCCAAAACATACTCGTAAGTTAATTGGTTTATGGGAAAACCGGCACTGGTGTGTGTGTGTTTGTGTCTGTTTGTCTGTCCCGTGATGAACAAGTGCTACTGTACGTCCAAGGTGTATTCTGCCTTGCGTCTGTTGCTTGCTGGGATAGGCTCCAAATCCTCTGTACTGGATAAAGAGATTAGAAAATGAATGTAAGTAAAGGTACTATGTGGATGGAACTATACAGTGTTAGAAACCCACTATGAGATGGCAGCATCTCGCTGAGGATAAATTATTTTATAATGCTGGTTTAAGGAAACAGCCTTTCCACTTCTCTTGCACATCAGTATCCATACCTAGTGATTTAAACAAATTGCCTCTAATTATAAACATCTTAATATGCTGGTTCTGTGGATCAGCATCAGCTATGTTTGCCCATTCCTTCAATTCATGTGCATCCAACACACAGTTCAATGCTAGCAACTACACAAAATCTAAAATACAATCCTCATTTCAGTATCTATGTAAACATACAGTCTGTTAACTTCATCATCTTCATCAAAAGTATGCCTAACCCCATTAGGAAGTGTTCTTGTTATCAGTGTATTCCTCAACTTTCCCCAAATTATCTTTTTCTTACCAACATCTCTAGTCTTTTATCCTGCAATAACTCAGCCAACACTTAAATCCCCAAAAGCTGCTTGTGTTAATTTCTTTAAATCACAAATATCATATGTAAATACTGGCCATGTAATACTCTGCATTGTGGAATAATAGTTTATTTTAAAGGGAACTAGAGAAACTAGGAACTAGAGAAATCAAGAAAGGCTTTTTTTTCTAGAATTAATAAATGTACATCCTGTTCACTGGGGAAATTAAATCCACACTGAGCAATCTTCAATATGTTCAGAATATGACAGTGAGAATCCTAACAGGGATGCATTACACCTGTCTTCAAGTCCTTGCACTGGCTTCCTATCAGGTTTCGAGTCAACTTCAAAATCCTCATCCTCATTCAGTACCTATATGGCTTATTATCTGTCTACTCCCCACCTTTGTCCGTCTGAGTTTGGTCTTCTAGCTGTCCTGAAGAACATCTACATTCTGTGGGTGACAGGACCTTCTCTAGCTGCACCCCAGAGCTCTCAATTTGTATCCCCAGTGATATCAGTCACGTACCCTGAGTGCATTTAAATCTAACCTCAAAACCTTTCTTTTCAGAAGACTTAGTGTCTGTATCTGCTTCATTTTCTAATTTTGGTACTTTGTAATCTGTGGTCCTTTTAACTGTTTTACATCTACTGTATTGATTTGAGATGCCACTTTTAAAGGTGATATATATAATAAAGTTTTTTATTATTGTTATAGAGAAACATGATCAGATTTTCCCTGGTTCAGAAAAAATATCTAAAGTATACTAGTTTGTCACTCTTCTCATTCCCTCTTTGTTAAATGGCTTTTCATACTAAACTGATCAATCTAACTGCCTATTTTCTGTGCTTTCTCTATCCTGCTAGATTTGCAATTATTCTGAAAATTTTCTTCTTGAAATAACTCATTTCTAAATACGTTTTTTCACTGTTAACATCTTGCAGCAACTCTGCGACAAAATATACACTTAGCTCAACCTGACAGTTCATCCTGCTACAAACATTGAATAAAAAAAATCTTAAGATTTCTATATGTATATCTTTATTTAGTGGTTTCATTAGTGACAAAGGCTAAAATTTCTTGGAAAAATGTCTTTTATGTGTTGTGGAAAAACTGACTTGCTTTAACAAAATATATTTACAAATCCTTTCACCTGGCAATCTACCTGAATGCCCAACTATCTAAGAAGGCCTCCATGAAACCGTTTGCTATTAATTCATTTAAGGTTTACTGACAGAATTGCTGTTTTTTATGCATGCTAATTTTCTGATTCCTCACTCTGTTTCATGTTCAGAGATAGATAAGACTTTATTGATCGTGAAGGGAAATTGATGTACATGTTCATGTACATGATGAACATGTTTGCATGTTCTTTTGTAACATAGACCTTTTTGTGATTTTTTTGTATATCTAAGCAAGTGTTCCTGCATCCCTCTTCTGCACTATACAGTATATAGTCATGGCTTTTTTTTCTGTTTGCTTATTTCAAAGTAACACCTGCTCCATTTCTAAAACTTTTTGCTCATGTGCAAAACCTCTAGCACTTTAACGTCCTGAATTTTCATTTGCCTTAATTTGTAGAATGAATTTTAGTTTTAGCCTTAAAAAGCTTAAGTTTTCACTATCTTTTGTTTCTTGTCCTACAACTGTTATTATTGATCACCGAATTATTGTACTTGACATGACTTCATTCACCCTTTCCTGAACGTCTATGACAGGGAGAGAGAGTGCTGTTTCTGGTGCGATCTTTTGCAGCTGACATTTCACTGTTTTAAATGAACAAGAAATTAGATTGCTCATAAATCACTTATTCTACATAAACAAAGCGTAATTCCCTTCCGAAAATCCTCTTTTTCTTGTTCGTTTTAGAGACCTTGATCGAAACTGATTTTAGATGTCAGAAAGAATTTATTTTCTCTGTATTTCTGTGTGCGCATTTCCTACATTGCTTTGTCAGGATTATAACTTTATATTTAGGCTCAGATTTGAACTATAAATTGTACACTAATTAATAGCAGTAAATACTGATGTTTTGCTCCCTCTTACCACAAAAATATATATGTATTGTAGCTGGGATGAACTTTATTTCGTACGCGTAGCTACTGCGATTAGGACACAGAACGGTTAAAGATGGCGACAAATCAGGCACCCAGAAAGAACGGGGGGGGCGTCTTCCCCCCTCCATAACTAAAAAGCCAAATAGGAGTGGCTTAAGTGACATACACAGTCGTGTAACTGACAGTTTGAGGTAGCCTATCGTGTAAATTTTACTTTGTTGCTGATAGGTTAAGTTTTCGAAACTCAGCCCCAAAGTCATGTGACTGATTTTTCGCCCTGTTTCGTTGGTTAAACGCAATGATCACAAGCACCACCATGGTAACTGGGATGTGTAGTTTTTAATTCAGTTTGAATTATAACTGTACGTACTGTCTTCATATTTGCCCAGGGCTTTAAAGAGAGGGCGCACCAAAAACTTTCGGTGCCGTTGTCTCCGCTTTAAAGGTACCCCCGTGCTGGAAGAATTTGACCTTGGAACGTTTGCCCAGCGTACTAATATAGGCACATCCCAGAATTTTGACTTCACTGTGTAATGAAGAATTTTAAAGACTACTTCTTGACGTAGATAAAAAAGCTTGGATTCCCATGGACAGTATCTTATACACATATCTTTTTCTGTTGTCTTTGTTGATCTCTTGAGGATCCTTGTGATATTTTGAGCTCTCATTGAATGATAAAAGTGTCGTAGTTTAAGTCATTTTTGTTGTTAGAAATTATGAAACGCTCTGTTAAAAGCAAGGGAGTTTTTATATCTGTTATAGTAAAAGAAAATGCCCGACAAACTAGGGATTGAACAGTTTTTCAGTGCTTGTACAATTGATGGAAATGTTCAAATAAATGTGCTAAAGAAATAAACAAAAAAGTAAGTTATTCCTTTATCATATTGGCTAGCTAATGTCCCATCCTTGTTAGTTAGATCAACAAAATGCTGTGGTGGATGTTACTTTTTGTCGATGAAAAAATAAAGTCTTTTCATTTAAAATGACGGTTGCAAATAGTGTGGACCAGTGTAATACTTTGAGTTTTACTGGTGGAGCTCATACAGCTGTGTCTGGATATCTTGGTCAAATATTCGGCTAGTGTGTATTCTCTGTTTAGGGTTCTGTAGCATTCCACACGGCTGGGCAGCTTGTCCCCCCATCCCGCTTGGAGACTCGACCCCTTCTACTTTGAAAATACCTGTGAAACTGGTTTAATTCGTCACAGCCAGCACTCCCGCAGAGAGTGATGAAAACCGCGCTGCACCAGGCGAATGCTTTTGGGCTCAGGTGGATTTGCGCCCTACAGTTCAACCTGCGGTACTGCTGTGTACTGTACATACAGTACGAACATGTGTTATTTTGAAATATAAAAAATGTCAATATACTGTAGTGTCCATAATATTTTCTATTTTAGTTTTTCAAAGAAGTGTTTTTGTTAAAAGAAAACTCATAGCAACTGCTGGATTTGAACACCCAACCTCAACCTTATATAGTACTGTAAATCAATCGCTTAAGCCATGACACCACTGAGACAGGTCATATAGTACATACTGAAACAGTAATACAGATATTACAGTAATATGGTCGGAAGGTCAACCACATGTAAGACTTTGGTGCTTAAAATATTTAGGGAGAAATGAAGTATTGGTGTGTATTTTTTCTTTAAAATACCAATAATAGCAACATACAGTTTACATAATATGTTTATGTTCCCAAATTAATATCGTTTATGACCTTTATGACCTTCGTTATGCTCCTCTGCGTTTTATGCTTAGCTACTAAAATTTCCCTTTAGTGGTAAAATTCCATATAAATATTCAATACTAAGCGGATTAAAATGTGCACAGTAAAGAGATTAAATGATTAAATCTTTTCACTAACAACCAATACACCACATTATCTTCCGTGTCGCATTAACATTGGAATGTTTTTTTACAAGGATTTGAGCTACAGACCATAACAGACCAAAAAACAGAATCCACCTGCGATTCGGGTGTTAACAAAACGTGTTTACAAAGAAAGTGAAATACAGTAATAATACCAGCTATATAGATACATAGATTTAGATATTTAGATCCTTAAATTAATATCATTAATAATTTCTTTAGATACGTGATTACATATATTCTCGATTATAAAACAGATAATTCCGGTCCTGGAATCTGACTGGTTGACACCCTTCTGAAGTGGTACCATAATCTCTGGTATACGGAAAAGAAAGCGTAGATCTTGGATTCTCATGTATCTGATACAAGTATCTTTTAATACAGTCTTTGTACAGTCTGAGGATCCTTGTGATATTTTGAGCTCTGGTTGAATGATAAGTGTCGCAGTTTAAATAATTTTCGTTGTTAGAAATTATGAAACGCTCTGTTAAAAGCAAGGGAGTTTTTATGTCCGTTATAAAAGAAAGAAAATGCCTGACACAAATGTGCTAAAGAAATGAGCAAAAAAAGTCATTTATTCCTTTATCATATTGGCTAGCTTATGTCTTGTCCTCGTTAGTTAGATCAACTGAATGCTGTGGTGCTTGTCAAAGAAAAAAATAAAAGTATTTTTGTTTAAAATGAAGGTTAGAAAGAATGTGGACCAGTGTAATACTTTGAGTTTACAGCTTGTCCAAAGTCATTCATTATTAGTAATATCTTCGGTAAAGGCTTTGATGCATAAAATATTTCTGCATAATTAAAATATTTATGATAAAGGTAGGTTGTGTACTTTTGTTCAACTGAGCAATCTTGCTTTCATAAAATATACCAACTTCTTAATGACTGATGATTAACATGCTGTAATACACAGTTTAAATTTAAAAGCTCAAATGCTATACATGAGAGGTTAAGCTTTATTGGCTCCTCTTGGCGGTTTTACAAGTGATTCCGGATACTTTCCGGTATGACGTCAAATGACACGTTACACCGCCTGATACTGCGTTTTGATGCACACGCCCACTGCAGTGTACTGCGAAATACCCCACGCGTTTTGAATGGCTGCATCTGTATGATCGTTTACCCAGGGAGCTGTATAAGTATGCGTAGGCAGCAAAAGATCAGCTAAACTGGGAAGATGCAACACCGAAGATATTATTAATAACCTTTTAAATCTGAAGGGAGATCTAAAGGGATTCCCACACGATACCGGTTCCTGCTTCTGGAGCGATTCAGAGGGAAAGACGGTGATAAGTATTCGTTGTTATTAAAAAATGACTTAGATTCGAACATGTTGTAATATTTAGAAATATAAAAAGTAAATTAATTGTCCATAAAATTGCTATTTTATTTTTTCAAAGAAATGTTTGTTAAGCGCTAGCTGCATTTGAACAGCCAACCTCTCGCTTATAAGTTGGGCACTTAGACCATCACGCCACTTGCACAGCTTTTGTTACTTCTGTACAACAGACTAATCCATGATCTAAAAATGGGGCCAAAGTTCATTTGTTGTAATACAGATACTAGGTGCTGCTGGTTTAGGCAATCAAATGCCTTTTCCAGGTCTACTCCTATAATGCACAAGTGTTTTGAGTACAGACCTGCTCGTCACTCATTAGACATCCTGTTACCCCACAACTCCGCTTTTTCCCTACTAAGCACTGTTGTTCGTAGGTGAAGGAAAAGGCCTTTGGACAGGATCTTAGTGTACAGACCTAAAAGACTTAGGGATCTCCAGTTGTTTGTCATTTTTATTTTCTTTCTAGAACAAGGGGAAGGGAGTGCCTTCCCTTAAAGAGTCAGACAACAATCCTAACCTAAAGCTTTCTTTGTACAGCTGCAATAGTGTGTCCATAAGCAGATCCCAAAAGGTGCAGTAAAAATATTTTGGGAATCCATCAGCATTGAGAGATTTCGTTTTTTGTGAGCTTTTCATCGCTTGCCTCAGGTGTTCTAATGTAAAATCCCTCTCTAGTAATTCCTTATCTTCTGCACTCAAATTGTTTCTAGGTTAACTCAAATTGTTTCTTCATCCTCACATCCATAGAGCTATACAGTTTTGAATATGTCATCGATAATGGACAAAATACCACAAAGATCTGTCCTCTCTCTACTCTCCTCATCCACTACACTCTCCGTGACAGACTTTGAGCCCACTAATTTAGAGTTCATTTACATTTCTCATTCAATTTCTCATTTTCTTCCAAGACTTGTACTCGGGTTCTTAAGTTTTTAAGTTTCAATACTTGATTGACATAACAACAAGTTGCATGGAATTTGTTTGGTGAGTTCATACAATTGAAAGACATCAATACAAATACAAATACACATACACTGTATCATCCTAACACAGACTAGTAATTAGATAAATGACAGCAAGACCAGATAAAATAACAATTTTCAAAATCAATGCACAAATTTCAAAATCAAAGTATACTCACAGCCTCCAGGTAGATACTGTTACAGAACCTAGAAGTCCTTATCTTAATAGACCTTAGCCTTTTACCAGAGGGGAGGAAAGTAACATAGGATGGGCAGCGTGGAATTGGTCAGCAAGGATATATTAGGAGATCACTTACACTACATACAATATACACTGACTATATTATACACTAATATACATTACCCTCTCTAGCTGCTTCTTGTGTTGGGCAGAAGTGTTGCCATACCACACAGCGATAGACAAGGTCAAAACACTCTCAATAACGGATTTGTAAAAGAGGGTGATTGTTTTCTGTGACACTCCAAATGTCCTTTACTGTAAAAATAGGAGTACACTGACTGGCACAAGATTTTAGTGAAGCAGTTGAAACAAGGTCTGGACCAGATGGTTTCCTGCTGTTCACTAATTGGAAAAATTGTCTTGTTATGTTCCTGAATAATAAAGGGTGGCTGGAGGGACCCCACTGGCTGTCTAGGTACAGCCTGCTGCATGTTGTTTTGCATGTCAAAGGTGCAGTACAATTCATTTAGTTTGTCTGTGACAAAGGGATCATCAGATTGAGCAGTTTCACCTTGTAATCAGTGATTATTTGAAGGTCATGTCAGATACCTTGGCTGGCATAGGTGTTTATTGTTGTGCGTCTTTGGCCCTATTTAGTGCTTGTAGGAATTTATATTTACTGGATTTGAAGTCAGAATCATCTCTTTCTTTTGAAGGCTTCTGTTTTTATTGTAGACATTGATTTGCATGGAATGCACAAACTATCACAAAAGGGAATATGTGATATCACTGTATCATTAAACTCATTAAGATCAAACAGGCCTCTTTAAACATGTTTCAATATAAATACACTGTGATATCAAAACAATCCCCTAGCACTTTCTCAGTCTCAGCTGACCACAGATTTAGTTATTATATTTGGTTTTATTTTCTAAATCTGTCTATGTCTTGGGATAAGATATACTACATTGTGATCTGACTGTCTGAGAGGGGCACAGACTGATGTTCAGTATGCCTCAGAGAGTAGCAATGATCCAGTGTCCTGTTTTTCCTTGTTGCAGCTTCTATCTGCTGTATATATCTAGATAGAACCAGTGTTAATTTAGTTATTGGTTTTTGATTTAGTTATAGTCTTAGTCAAGTAGACTGATATGGTCACAATTTAATCATACACTTTTAAATTTAGTCTGGTCAACTAAAATTTAACTAAGATCACTCTTACATTTAGTTGAATACAAATTTAATCACATTTTAGACGTGCAAGATTTATTTAAGTTTCAGTCTTTGGAATATTAAGGAAATTAAGTTTTCACTTAATAATATTATTAAAAAAGCAGATGTTTCTCATACTTCTTGATGATATTACATGTGGAAAAATTATAGTTTTTAATAATCTTTAATGATTAATAAATATTGGAAAGGTTTCATCTATACAAAACCCACAAATTATTCTATAGCATTTTATAAATATGATGTCACAGTTTAATGTGTTAGATATTTCTAAATTAAGAAAGTCAGGTGTTAGTGCACACTATAAATATTATAATAATAAGTTATACTATTATAAATAATACTGTATAAGGTATGCATTATACTGTAAATATAGTAATTCATATTATCATTTGTATTCTAACAAATTGTTGCACTTTTATCCATATCTTATAAAAATGTGTTAATTTACAAGACTTTTGTCAAATGTGTATTTGATCTGACAAAACAAAAATAAAATTAAAATATCACAAAATGAAAGTAAATAATCAAGTGATTTATGAAATAAGGAAAAAAAAGCGTAACGTGGCAGAAAAATAAATTACAAACATATCAAATTAAATAGTTCTAAAATTAAGAGAAATACATTTTAAAATATACCAAAAAATGCTCCTTTTCCCATCGGCACTGAGATCTAGTCCATCAGCAGGAAAGGACCGAGTGATGGGCTGCTTGTTCTTCAGTTGCTCCTGTGCAACTGCAAATGGTTTGTATGAGAGGGGTGCTGTGAAGGAGCTTCTGCTAGCCCAGTTAGCTTCTTTCACAGCTCTAGCTGACAAAAAGTGGCAAATGGTAATATGAACCTATTTGCCTTAAACCTTATTAAGCTCTCCTTACTGCCACAATCAGTTCTTTCGTAGCTCTAAGGATGTCATGGAGTGAGTCACCCAGAGCTAAGTTACTTGTCTTTATGTGAATAACCAGTAATATATCCTCTTGCAGGGCCTGGAGGTGGTACAGGTGCTGGTGGGCTCTGCATTGAAGTGTTGTGCCAGCATGCTACCACACCTGTTCTGCTGGAATCAGTGTTTCCAGGCTCCTACATACAGTAGAGTCACTGCACTTTCTTTGGATTTGATGGGGGAAAAGGCATGATCACAAAGCAATGCAGGGCCAAATCTTAAGATAAATCTTATAAGCATATTATATAAACTGTAAATAAACAACAAACATCTTCAATGAATAACAGTGAACAATGAATAACAATGTAAAACTTTAAAAAATTATAAAAATTCTAACTAACAAGTAACTACAGATGCAACCATTCAAAGTGCACGGTACGAAAAACCCGTATATCACCATAGGAAGCATAACAACGTAGCCTCCAATTATCCAGACCACAAAACAAAGGAATAAAGCTTTGTTTGATTTCTGAAACCCTTTCTTTATGTCCTGTTTTCATTCAGGTAAGGGTCAACTATATACACAATACTGCTGACAGCAGGAAAATTCCTATTCTTTACTCAGCAGCATCTTAAAACCAGCACCCATGGTGTTCAAACCGATTTTTTTTACATAGAAGACTGACACAGCTTCACGTTGTGAATCTGTTTTTCTAAGAAAACATGTGAGTGGGGGAGGTGGACTTGCCCTTATTCTACTTTGAAAATACCTGTGAAACCGGTTTGTTTACAAACAATGTAGACACAGAAAGAGAAAGAGAGAGAGATGTGATAACAACTGTGCAGCGCCAGGTGAATGCACATTAATGTAGGGCTTTCGGGCTCACGTGGATTTGCGCCCTACAGTACAACCTGCGGTACCGCTGTGCACATACAGTACGAACATGTTGTGATATTTAGAAATATAAAAAATGTCAATATAATGCCAATAATATTTGCTGTTTTATTTTTTCAAAGAAATGTTTATTTGTTAAAAGAAAACTGATGGCAACAGCTGGGTTTGAACACTCAACCTCAGGGTTATAAGTCAGTCAATTAAGCAATCACACCACCGAGGCATTATTAATTTAATTAGATACGCGATTCCATGTTATATTCCCTATTAATTAAATTCTAAACCTATGCTTCTGTTTACTCAGATATCAAGCGTATTCACAGAAAAGCTTAAAACTATCACTTTTCTCACAAAGTACTGTATACTGTATAAACGTACAGTAACATGGTCAGAAGGAGCAAGGAGCATGTAAAAACGTTTCTGAAATAACCACATGTAAGACTTTGATGCTTAAAATGTTTAGGGAGAAATGGAATACTGGTGTGTATTTTTTCTTTAAAATACCAAGACCAGCCATATACAGTACAGTTTACATACAGTAATATGTTTATGTTCCTAAATTAATATATTTTATGAGCATGTGAAAGGCATGGTGAATCGAAAATTCTCAAGAATTAGAATTAGAAAACATTTACCCTCTGGGTATCTGTAAATACAAACATCTTAAGATACTGGCTCCAGACATCAGCTTTTCACAAATCTCCAAGCTGCAAGATGTTTTCCTGTTCCTTAAAAAAAACAGTATAACATCAACTTCCCAGAACTTATGAAATCTAAGAAACAATCCTTGCCTCATTATCCATGTAATCATCTAACAGTGTAACTCAATTACAGCACTAACGTCATCATCATCTTCCCCTACACAGCCTTCAAAAACAAGTTTCTTGTTCTATTTATACCCACTACTCTGCTTGGCCACCAACGCTCAGTCCCATCTTCACTGCTCACAAATGGTTTCTACTTTCTTGCCTCCAATGTCCGCTGCACTAACGGGAAAAAAAATCAAAATAACTGTAATTTTCTCACAGGTTAAACCACCAAATGTTTCTAAATCTGTCATATTTTATTTTAAAAATATAGTCCTGTTTATCTTGTCTCATTTCAACCACTGTCTTCCTGCCTTTCTCATGAAAAGCATGCCTTACTCACTTTCTTTCCACAAGCATGATCAGATTTTTCCCGGCTCAACAAAAAAAAAGTCTAAACTGTACAGATATGCCATTCTTCTAACACCCTCTTTCATGAATGACTTTTCTCACTGATCTAATCAATCTAACTGTACCCCTCTCTCCAGCTGTTCTGTGCATCCAATCTAGATTAACACTGCCCACCTTTTTTATACCAAAAATCATTCCTTCCCAAACAGAAAGTGTAACATTAGTCTGATGTGCCAAGCCATCAATTAAATGCAACTCACAGAACAGGTCACTGATAACTCTGATCTTAGCCTTGTCCATCTCACTGAGGTTATCAAACCCATCTACAGTTTCATTTTTTTTCTAATCTTGCCCAGTCACCAATTACATTTGCACTTTTACAGAACATTTCCTTCTCAGAATAATTTGCATCTGAATCCCTACTTCTACTGTTAACAACATCTTTCAAAATCTCTCAAACCGTGTTAAATATGCACTGAGCTAAACCTGATGCTAAATGCTTCCTGCAACCATCCAGGAAAATGCAACTCCATATTTATAGCCATATTTAGAGGGTCCCATATATGGAATAAATTACTTTTTGCAACAGTTTGTCCTTTAGATGTTGCAATGAAACTTTCTAACACAAATAGATTTACAAAAACTTCTCACTGGCAATCTATCTGCAAAAGAACAGGTAGCGGGTATATTCCATGCTGAAAAGAAAGGAAACACGACATTTAGCTGTGGAGCCTTCTTCATGTGTGAGAAAGACAAGGTAGATGGCAAAGATTAAATAGTACAGGAGAGCAAAGGCTGGAAAAGCGGAGGAGGGAGAGGGGAGAGGCAGAGAGGCCACTCAGGAAATACAAACCTACATGAGAATAGAGAAGATTACATGAAAATAACTCTGTCATTGAGAGAAGGGGGGAGATGTAAATCTAGATTCAGGATGAGTTTCGTTTCTGTTGCCTTTCTACTGTAGGAGTTGAGAAATGTCAGGGTCAACAAAACTCTTTCCGAGTCATGATCCATTAGCACAGGTGCCCCTCAGGGCTGTGTGAGCTCTCCAGTTCTGTTCATAATTTATACAAATGATAAATTGTAACAGTAAAGGTCACAGTAAAGGTTTACATTTTATTTTTATTTTATTTTATTATTTAGTTCTATCTTTTTGTTTTTTGCTTTGAATGTGTGGAGTAGGTTGTGTTTATAACAGCTATTAATTGTTATTTCAGATATACATAACCTAAAGGAAACAAAATGAGAAAACTACTGCACAGATGCAGCCTTTCAAAATGTAGGGTACAACCCCATACTACGCAAAATTATCTAGAGTTCACCGTGTTGTACCGCAGTACATGATTGGCTGGCCAAAATGACCGACAGGTGGCACTCATGGTGCATTGGTTGTTAGTGAAGTGATTGCTTCATTTAATCTCTTTACTGTGCATGTTTAAATCCACTTAATATTGAATATTAATATGGAATTTTACAACTAAAGGGAAATTTTAGTAACTGAGCATAAAAAGAAGGGGAGCATAACGTCTCTGAAGGTCATAAAGAATATTAATTTAGGAACATAAACATATTATGTAAACAATATATGGCTGAAATTGGTAGTTTAAATTAAAGTTACACACCAGTATTCTACTTTTTTCCTAAACATTTTAAGCATCAAAGTCTTTCATTCGGTTACATACTATGGTTATTTTTTACTTTCTGTCTATATTAACTTCTGACTAAATAACAAATTCAATGTTAAGTGCATTAGCAAACGTGGATACTGTCAACTGTTAAATCGGTTTAATTCAAAATACTTTATTTAGTGGGGCAATTTAACAGACGCCTCAAGCCTTAAAATGAAAAAATATGTATTGTAATTAGAATTGAGAATAACAAAGTGGTATTAAAAATACCAATGAAACTATAATAATGTGACTGGTCATTATTAACAGTATTAACTTAATAATAATAATTTCTAGCTTCTCTTTTTCAGAGTCATTTTTTTATTCGGTTTTCATAACCTTCGCTTATTAAAATACCTATTTATGAGACACAGAGCCTGCAACCTACAGGTTTAAAGATTTGTGAAACATGTCACAGCTTTTATTTAAACAATATGTAGTACCTAGTTACATTTTTAGAAACCTTAGTTTGAATAAAGCGGATCCCAGGTGCAAGTGACTTCATAACGCGAAAAGGAATTATGCTATATTTTTTATGCATCAGTTACAGCCTTCTGAAAATAAAAAAAACAGGGTTCACTTTTTTTCTGTCTCTTCCTACACTCTCACTCGCTGCGATTCGGACACAGAATGGCTAAAAATGGGAACAGGTCAGGCAGGCAGAGGGAAGGGGGAGGGGTGAAACTGTTACCTGTCCTGGATAAAGCGGTTAGTAAATAGGTGGATTTACACTTGTGAAAAACATTCCAATTTTCATGCAATATGGAAAACACTATTATTAATAAATGACCTTGGATGGTCTGTAAACTGAAGATTTATAGAGGAGACACGGTGTGTCTTTTCTTTCCAGCTCGGAATTAACTTTTACCTACTAGTATATTCCATTACAGCTATTTTATATAATGCAGCTCCGTACTTCTCACAAAGGCTAGGATTATCAACACCCTGCTGTGTAATGTTATGTAGAATAGACAGTACTGGGGGATAGGAAGGAATTTTCAGTAGCATGCACTGTTGTCATTGCTGCTGTTTAACATAATGCAACCAGCAATCAAATGTCCTATATTTTCTTAACACTCATTTTTCCATACGGTAGTTTTAAAACTTGAACAAAGATGTGCCACATGCAAACAGTGCGATGCTGTATAGTTTTAAAACCACTACAGTATAGCTTTTGGGAAATACATTTATTTGTACTGCATCAAAGCTTAACTCGTTCAAAGCACCCGACATTACAAACTCTGAGTTAAAAGGAACACGTAAAAATATTTCCAAAATAATCACAAGTGAACGAGTTGATGGATTCGATAATAGAGAAATCAAAAAAATAATCTTGCAATCCAACTGAAAGGACACTTCAATTACCATGAAAAGACTGTATATCAATCAGTTAAAAACACTTTTTATGCACAAAAAATGGATGGTTAGAGTCTTTGTGTAAGCTGGAAGTTCTTTTTGCTTCTTAATTAAACATTTTATACACTTTAATTTTGTAAACACAATACGCATTCCATACAGAAATAAAATCATGTTTTCTACAGGTGTTAAGCAGATTAGCAGGTTGCTAACAAAATAGTGTACAGTCCACTAACCATCCACCACTGCCCAGTGATATAACTTTAATATAATCAAGATCTAGTACCTGGTGCAATTTTTATTAAAAAAAACATGTTTTGAATTAATTGAATCCCAGGTGTGAGATCATAAAGCCAGAATTGCGTACTATCCCTACATCTGCGAAACACATGATCATCTACTGTAAAGCTTTCAGTGCTTTGTTTGTGTATATTCCAGTCACAATGGGGGCAGGGTGTGTGGGGAAAGGTTTAGGCTGCAATTGAATTGGGGATCTGTATTCGTCACACCTGAAACTCTTTAGGTGATCTTTTGCTGCCTTTGCATTCTTACAGAATTCCCTACGTGAATTCTCGTTCTTGACTGAGAAAGCTTTAGAGAACTTTACATTTTTATTATCAACAAATTATAAATATGACGTTTATATTGGCGTTTTTATTAATTTTTCACTTAAACGTATGGAGGAGTGTAAGCTGTCAAGGAGAGACCCCCCCCATTCCCCCCACGGACAGACTGATAAAGCAATTTTGAAGTGTTAACTATCCAGCCATTGCAAGCCACTGCAGCAGCCACAAATAAATATATTTTTTAACTGTAACAAATTGTCACGTTTCACATCCATGTGAAACAATCATGACGTTCTCATCCAATCAAAGGATTGATGTTTTTTTATACCGTGATCTTGACATGCAGGTGTGAAGTTGAGTTAACAGCTTCAGACTTAAAAGCTTATTAATAATATCTTCCGTGTCGCATTAACATTGGAATGTTCTTAAAATGAGGCGATAACACAATGTGTCTCCTCTATAACTCTTCAGTTTACAGAGAAACTTTGCTAGAGCCACACAACATTGTTCAATAATACACTTCTTGTGTCTAATTTCTAGTTTAGCAGGATTTGCACGATAAACGCATTGTTGAATGGGGATGACATTACCCACGTCTATATCACTGTACAACACCGGTTTGAGTCGGAGTGTCTGTTAATAAAACAGAGCACCTTCCAATACATATAACTATTGCTTGATTTCTTTATATGTTTCAGCTAAATGAGGGGAATTAAATCAGTCAGAGTCTCGGAGTGCCAATTGTAAAAATAACTCTTCTTCCCTCCTTTGTTTAAGTTAAAGAATTTGCGAAGAAAACCTTAATCACAATACCATTACTTATTTTATCCAGATACACAAATTCACGCCAGAACCAACAACAAGCTATAATAGTGGACTATTTTTATATATTCCACTATATATGTAAGAAACAAAGTAATTCTCTGATTGGGGTTTGAACCGCCTGGGTGCAGCACACTACATGACAGCCCATTGCCTATTACCACTATAAGGACAATAATGTACTGTATATATATATAAAAAACGAATGTCTAATGTTTCCAAAATGTCCCCTTGTGATATTTTAGCTGCTTAGTTACACGACTCCATATTAATATTACTATCAAGAGGTATTAAATCAGTACAACTTTTATGAAATTCAAGTATTTTAAACATTTAATTAAAAAGTGTTCTCCGATTACTGCAATTGTAAGAAAATAACCATTCCCCCCTCTCTTGTTTAACTCAAAGAGTTCCATTAAGAAATGCTTAAAAACAAAACCATCAGGTATAATAATTCATCCAGATACACATGCTGGAACCAATTTTGCCAGACACAACCTCCCAGACCAAATCAGGTGACCAGGCTGAGGTCTCCTTTAGCCCAGCCAGCTGGTCCTCTGTTGAATGATGCTGACGGATAGTGTTCAATCCCAGGCAGTGTACTATATAGTACAGTTATTTTTTTTAATTCCAAGTTCAATTGTTGGCTGATTACTGACTGCTGACATTTGGATTAAGATAAAATATATTTTTTCTCATTTCGGGTGTAAACCTGAAAGAGACACATTATGTTCACAATAAGCTATAATACTGGACTATTTTTTCTGCATTCAGTTCTGATTGCGCTTTGAACTGTGTGGGAGCAGCTCGCTACATTACAGTGCTCATTACCACCACAAGGACAATAGAAGTTTTTTTTTAAAAAAAGAAATGAATGTCAAAATGTTTTCAAACTGTCTACTTGTGATATTTTAGCTGCTTAGTTATATGATTCCATATTAATATAACTATCAAGTGATGTTAAATCACTACAACATTTATCTTTTTACAATAACAGCAAGCGGTGTCCTACGTATACTTAGAAAAGGATAAAATGTTATAACTTTTTATACAGAATATAAGCTTTATAATGTTAGAACAAGCACGTTAAAACCAGAACTCATGTAAGTTACCAAGTTAAAGACTTTGATGCATAAAATACAGATGCAGCCATTCAAAGTGCGTGGCACAAACACGTACCACAGGCATTTGGCTACGTCATCAAGCGTCATAACGCGTCATACCGCGGTACGTGATTGGTTGACCAACAGGGGCACTCGTGGTGCGTTGGTCAGTTGTAGAAAGATTTAAATGTCTTTACTGTGCGCCTTTTAGTTTTGAATATTTATATGGAATTTTACCACTGAAGGGAAATTTTAGTAGCTGAGCATAAAAAGAATAGGAGCATAACGCGTGTGAAGGCCATAAACGATATTAATCTTGGAACATAAACATACAGTATTACAGTATATGGCTGGTCTCGGTACTTTAAAGAAAAAATACACACCAGTATTCCATTTGTCTCTAAACATTTTAAGCATCAAAGTCTTTAACTAACATGCGAAATAGCGTGTATAAAAAGTGGTAGTTTTAAGCTTTTCTGCGAATATGCTCGATACCGGAGTCAACAAGCATACTTTTTAGAATTTGATTAAAAAGGAATATAATATGGAATCGCGTATCTAAAGAAATTAATAACGATATAATTATATTCATGCACTGCAACACAAGAATAGTATATGCTGAACAATGTCTGTTGATACTGTATGTGTTGGGCTGTTTCACCACTCATCATCTGCTTGTGTGAGTGGTGCGATGGTCTAAGTGCCTGACTTCTAAGTGAAAAGTTGGCTGTTCAAATCCAGCTAGCGCCATGGCCTTTTCTTTTAACAAAAATTTATTTGAAAAAATAAAATAGCAATATTATCGACAATTAATTGACTTTTTATATTTCTAAATATCACAACATGTTCGAATCTAAATCATTTTTTAATATCAATGAATAGTCACCATCTTTCCTTCTGACAACGGTTCCTGCTTCTATCGTGTGGGGATCCCTTTAGATCTCCCTTCAGATTTAAAAGGTTACTAATAATATCTTTGGTGTCATATCTTCCCAGTTTAGCTGATCTTTTGCTGCCCACGCATGCTTACACAGCTCCCTGGGTAAACTATCACAAAGCTTTAGAGAACTTAACGTTTTTATTATCAACAAATTGTAAATACGAAGTTTACATTGGCGTTATTAATTTTTCACTTGAGTGTATGGAGGACTGTCAGCTGTCACTGAGAGTAGACCACCCTCTTAGGCTGCGCAAACGATTTTTTAATTTTTTATAAAGAAATGGAGGCTGTATGCTTTACAATTTAAACATTTACTGTCAAACTTTAAATCAACAATTGATTTAAAGACGATCTGTCAAAGTGCAATGAAATACAATATTGTTGTTGTTTTTATCCTGTAAAGTGCTTTGAAAAGCCACCTTTAAAGGCACTATATAAAGGCGCTGATTCTTATGGAATGTGTTTTCTTTCTTCTTTTTTTCAGCATGGAATAAACCTATTACTTGATTCTTATGGAAGCCCGGTTCCATGGCACAATGCAATGTAAATCGCTACCTTTGTCTTCTGCGTAATAATGTTCACCTCTCTGTCTAGCCAATTAACAATAGTAATAATAATTAACTTTATTGTATATAGTGCCTTTAAAGGTGGCTTCTCAAAGCGCTTTATGGGATAAAAACAACAGAGCTGTTAAACCGGTTTTTATCTATTTTTTGGCACAGCCAGCCGGCTGTCGAGTGGTATTAAATGCAACTTTTTTGTATAGATGACTTTGCTAAAATATATTTAAAAATAAAAACGATTGTAATAGGCACGCCTGTAGTTTTTTCACAAAACCTCCTAGAGTAACGAAATTTCTTGCATTGTACAGCTTTTGAGCTAAATATATGTATCGCTTACGCCTGACATAGGAGCTGCTCGCCTGCGCTGTGACGTCACCGCATTTCCCTCTGAATAGTGACTAAATAGGCAGTGAAAACATTTGTCTGTCTTTCCATGGGGGGAAGGGGGACTGTCTTTGATTGGAAAGCACGACTATTCTACTCTGAGAATGCCCGTTGTCTTTTCACTGATAAACTTGTGTTAACAAAAACCACAGTATGTTTAAGTATGCTTAAGAGTTGTCAAACCGGTTTTTATTTATTTTTCGGCACAGCCAGCCGACTGTAGAGCGGTCACTCGAAAAAAGAGCTGACTGACAAGATTTAAGATGTGGCTCCATAAAAAAATGAATTAAAGAATATGCAATTAAGTTTTTTTGTGCCTGAAAGATTTTCATCATCACCATTTCACTGATTCCCAGTTTTAGGTGCTCTGGGATATGTTCAGACACAATCAAGTTAGTATGTGACGGAAACCCAAAACTATTCTCTGAAGACATGTTGGCAGTACAAAAAATGTTGTAGCTAAAAATCATTTCTAGCACTCACGGGCTGAGAAGTATAACATGAAATAGGTGAGTATTTAGATCTGCATTTGTTCTGAAAGTTAATGCTAATTGGCATTAAATAAAATTTATTCTTTTGCATTTTTAGAAGCATTTTCAGACACATTTAGTACAGCATCAGAAAACAAAAACTACTTTTAGCAGTACCTAAAATCAGCACTGTTCAGATTTTGTTTACACAGGGAAACTTCACAAGAGGAAATGACTCTGTCTTCGCATAAATGTGAGTGTTTTGCATCAGGGAAGACGAATACGAATCTATTTCCCTTTGAAACTCATCAAAAGGACACACTCACCAGAGCTTGCACGACTAAAGCCTCTTCACTGTGTGAAAATACAACCTTTATAAGTTTATGCAGGTAAATAATTGCTATTAGGAATGATTTTTTAATCTATAATGTTAGATTAAAAAAAAAAACACATTGTCCCATGTTAGAAAGCATCTTGCATTACATTGTTTGAAAAATAATTTTATTTCGAGAGACTGGATAAGTAATTCAAGTGTTTTTTAACTTCCTGAAAAACAAGCCAAGCTATGAGTCATCTTTACAAGACATGTTAAGAGAAGAAATCCTGTTTTTGGATGTTGATGTAATGTGATTGGAAGACAGCAAGTGAGGTAAAAACATTCTCTGGCGAGCCTTGTTTTGTCAAAGAAGCAGAGATCATCTTGCTTTCAAAGGACAGCACAGATAGACTTTCAAAAGACCGCAAAGATACTAGCAAGGGTTAATTGCACTATGAACTGCATAAAAAAATGTAAAATAGTCTTCTTTAGGTGTGAGGGCAGGAGTGGATCGCAGCAGGAATACACAGCAAATAACAGGAAAACAAAGAGCAGAGCAGGTAAGACGAGTATCCAAACAGTGAGTAATCAGAAAAAGGAAACAATTGTTACGCCCAGCTTTTCGACGCAATTTTTTTTAACTTGCTAATGCATCAGACACATTTCCTGGTATAGATGGGAAAGCAAGAGCCGACTGCTACGCCGCCCTCATGTTTTGAAATCTTGTGACTTTTGAAATTTACTGGGGGTGGACCACATCGGTAAATTTCGATGGGTCCAGAGGCAAAAGTGCCTTGCCTTGCAATCTCCGGAAAACCATTAGTAGCATGGTGAATCGGACATTCTCAACACTGACTTTGTGCGACTGGAAAATAATTCGTGATCGGATCAACAAAATGCTTCAAAGAAGGAGGTGTTCTTTTCCTCTAGTTTAACAGTCTGTCCAGAAACAAAACATTCCTGTTAAACAAAAGGAATGTAAAAAAAATGTACAAAAGTAAAAAACAATTACTTTTTGACAATGAAAAACTGTGTGTGTGTCTCTCTCTCTCTGCTGGCGCGTGGGCACGGTGGGGTGCTGTACCAGCTGTACAGAAAATTAAAGTGCCCCTTTCCATTCAACGGGTGTCTGAGTCGCTGTGTCCTCTCTTCTGACAGTCGCTGTTGTGAATGTCTGTAGAGTGTATCTTATTTTTAGTACTATATTTTTATATTATATTCCTTATTAATCAAACTCTAAAAGTATGCTTTTAAATGCACAGTGACATGGTCAGAAGGAGTAAGGGGCACGTAAAATGCTTCCGAAATAACCACATGTAAGACATGTAAGAAATGTTTAGGGAGAAATGGAACACAGGTGTGTATTTTTTCTTTAAAATACAGTACCAAGACGAGCCATACACACCTTTATATTGCACTTTATATAGCGCCTTTGAAGGTGGCTTCTCAAAGCGCTTAACGGGAAAAAACAACAGAGCTGTTAAACTGGTTTTTATCTGTTTTTCGGCACAGCCAGCAGGCTGTTGAGTGGTATTAAATACAACTTTTTTGTATAGATGACTTTGCCAAAATGTATTCAAAAATAAAAATGATTACAATTGGCACGCCTGTAGCTTTTTCATGAAAAAATGGTGTGGGGGGGGTGCTGTGTGTTCAGAAAGTTGGGTGTTAGCATAAACTATTAATGAGTGGCTCTGGTGAAATTGGGTGAAAACTGAAGAGTTAAAGTGTAAAGTGTTTCCTCTTTTTAACGGGAAGAGATGTGGTGCTTTTTTTTAAATCCCTGGTGGAACCGGGCTTCCATAAGAATCAAGTAATAGGTTTATTCCATGCTGAAAAAAAGAAGAAAGAAAACACATTCCATAAGAATCAGCGTCTTTATATAGCACCTTTAAAGGTGGCTTCTTAAAGCGCTTTACGGGATAAAAACAACAATAACAACAACAACAATATTGTATTTCATTGCACTTTGACAGATCATCTTTAAATCAATTGTTAATTTAAAGTTTGACAGTAAATGTTTATATTTTAAAGCATACAGCCTCCATTTCTTTTTAAAAATTGAAGAAATTGTTTGCACAGCCTAAGAGGGGGGGTCTGCTCTCAGTGACAGCTGACAATCCTCCATACACTCAAGTGAAAAATTAAAAATGCCAATGTAAATGTCATATTTACAATTTGTTGATAATAAAAATGTTAAGTTCTCTAAAGCTTGGTGACGAGGAAGTCGTGGTCAAACAGCATCCCCCCCCATATATCATGGAGCATTTTGGATCAAGGCACCATCTCTTTCAAGACAACGATCCGAAACACACAGCAGCAAGGGCGAGGCTTATAGCAAAAGGAGTGAACTGGGTGAAAATTCTAGCCGAATCCCCAGATTTAAATCCAATAGAGATGGTATGGCATTTGCTGAAAGACTATGTTCGGAAAACTGCTAAACCCAGCACAAAGCAAGAACTTATCACTGTCAATATAATGACAATAATATTAGCTATTTTAGTTTTTCGAAGAAATTTTTATTTTTTAAAAGAAAACTGATGGCGCGAGCTGGATTTGAACAGATGATCATTCACTTAGAAGTCAGGCACTTAGACCAGCGTGCCACTTGCACAGTCGCATGATGATTGGTGAAACAGCCCTACACATACAGTATCAACAGACATTGTACAGTGTATACTATTGTTTTGCAGTACATGAATATAATTATATCGTTATTAATTTCCTTAGATACGCAATTCCATATTATATTCCCTATTAATCAAATTCTAAAAGTATGCTTGTTTACTCCGGTATCGAGCGTATTTGCCCCATATATCAGGGAGCACTTTGGATTCACAGAAAAGCTTAAAACTACCACTTTTTATACATGCTATTTCACATTAGTTAAAGACTTTGATGCTTAAAATGTTTAGGGAGAAATGGAATACTGGTGTATATTTTTTCTTTAAAATACAGTACCAAGACGAGCAAGCTAATTCTCTTTTTTTAAACCTCCGGTTTTTCACTGATGCATAACTGGAACCTCCGGGGGAGGGCCCCATGTGTTAAGAAAGTGAGATGTTAACATATACTATTAGTGAGTGGCTCTGGTGAAATTTCGCTGTGAATTGAAAAGTGTGAACTGTGTAAAGTGTTTCCTCTTTTTAACGGAAAGAGACATGGTGCTTTTTTTTCAATCCCTGGCAGAACCGGGCTACCATATGAATCACGTAATAGGTTTATTCCCTGCTGAAAAATAGAAGAAAGAAAACACATTCCATAAGATTCAGCGCCTTTATATAGCGCCTTTAAAGGTGGCTTCTCAAAGTGCTTTACAAGATAAAAACAACAATAACAACAACAACAATATTGTATTTCATTGCACTTTGACAGATCTTCTTTAAATCAATTGTTGATTTGTTGACAGTAAATGTTTATATTGTAACGCATACAGCCTTCATTTCTTTATAAAAATTTTAAAAATCATTTGCGCAGCCTAAGAGGGGGGTCTGCTCTCAGTGACAGCTGACAATCCTCCATACACTCAAGTGAAAAAGTAATAACGCCAATGTAAACGTCGTATTTACAATTTGTTAATAATAAAAATTTTAAGTTCTCTAAAGCTTTCTCAGTCAAGTATGATCGTTTACCCAGGGAGCTGTGTAAGCATGCATAGGCAGCAAAAGATCAGGTAAACTGGGAAGATGCGACACCGAAGATATTATTAATAACCTTTTAAATCTGAAGGGAGATCTAAAGGGATCCCCACAAGATACCAGTTCCTGCTTCTGGAGCGATTCAGAGGGAAAGACGGTGATAAGTATTCGTTGTTATTAAAAAATAACTTAGATTCGAACATGTTATGCTATTTAGAAATATAAAAAGTCAATTAATTGTCCATAATATTGCTATTTTATTTTTTCAAAGAAATGTTTGTTTAAAGAAAATTTGCGGCACTAGCTGGATTTGAACAGCCCACTTCTCACTTAGAAGGCAGGCACTTAGACCATCATGCCACTTGCACAGTCACATGATGAGTGGTGAAACAGCCCAACACATACAGTATCAAGTTTGTGTTGCAGAACATGAATATAATAATATTGTTATTAATTTCTTTAGATACGCAAATCCATATTATATTCCCTATTAATCAAATTCAATCAAAGTATGCTTGTTTACTCCGGTATCGAGCGTATTCGCAGAAAAGCTTAAAACTACCACTTTTTATACACGCTATTTCACATGTTAGTTAAAGACTTTGATGCTTAAAATGTTTAGGGAGAAATGGAATACTGGTGTGTATTTTTTCTTTAAAGTACCGAGACCAGCCATATACAGTTTACGTAATACTGTATGTTTATGTTCCAAAATTTATATAGTTTATGGCCTTCACAGGCGTTATGCTCCTATTCTTTTTATGCTTAGCTACTAAAATTTTCCTTCAGTGGTAAAATTCCATATAAATATTCAATACTAAAACGTGCACAATAAGGTGCTATATAAAAAATAAAGTATTTTCGTTTACAAAGACAGTTACAAAGAATGTGGCCAGGGCAATACTTTGAGTTTACAGCTTGTCCAAGGTCATTCATTATTAATACTATTAGTAATATCTTCGGTAAAGACTTTGATGGCGACAGCTCAAACATTAGAGGTTGAGCTTTATTAGCTCCACTTTGCGGAAATTCCGGATACTATTATTTTACTTGTGGTACCATGCGGTATTATGTGAGAATATATGGTATTATACGGTAACTTGAGTTATACCGCTACAATCGCACCGCATTATAATGCGGTATCGCCTGCTTCTTTTGAATGGCTGCATCTGTATGTATGCATAATTAATATATTTGTGATGAAGGTTGAAGGTTGTGTACTTTTGTCCAACTGAGCAATCTTGTTTTTATAAATTATACCAACTTTTTAATGTTTAATGATTAACATGCTGTAATGCACAGTTTAAAATAATTAAAAATCTAAAGAGTATACAACTTAAATTCTTAATTGCAAAAAGATTGTCCCTCAGCAGTGCCCAAGATTTGAAACCGGGCGTTTTCTGGTGACAGGTCAAATGCTGCTCATGAGAAGTTAAGCTTTATTAATGATTTTACAAGGTGCTTCCAGATACTATTACCATATTGCAATTAACATGCGGTAAAATGCGGTATGATGTGCCATGCCCACCGCGTACCTCGCACATTTTGAATGGCTGGATCTGTAAGTGTCTGTGTCCTTCTGACTTTCGTGGTCTGCTTTTTCTCTTGTTCTGTCCTCTGTCTTTAACTTATACTTTTGACACTCTTAATCTTTTATGCAGAACTTAACTAAGGTAAACCAGAAGATGGAGGAAGGAGAGGAAGATGGCAGCTGATAATTAAAGGTATTCTTACTCAAGTCCCGTTTCAATGGAATTTAACCGGTTATATTTATCATATGTCCATAAATACATTGGCATTTGACAATCAAT
The DNA here is from genome assembly GCF_055471065.1 of Atractosteus spatula. Taxonomy (NCBI): domain Eukaryota; kingdom Metazoa; phylum Chordata; class Actinopteri; order Semionotiformes; family Lepisosteidae; genus Atractosteus; species Atractosteus spatula. The sequence goes on from NC_142714.1 coordinate 34,630,731, forward strand.
ACATTCTCAAGAAATAGAGATGTTGACAGTTTAGTTTATTGATAAATATTATAACCAGAATCAAAACATGGTAGGATTGATTTGGAGGAGCCTGCCTTTTCCTTAGAAGATCATAAATTGCTTTCTTCTATTGATGAGAGACTTAAAAAACTGGATCTGCTCCAGAAACTGGTCAGTGATATCACGGAACATAAGGCAGCGGTTGAATGTAACAATGAGTTAATCGAGGAACTGAAGAAAGAGAATAAGGATCTGAAAATAAACATGGAAAAACTGGAGCCGTGACTTAAGCACATGAAGCTAGAAGAGGCAGAAAGTAAATCGCACCTGCTGAGAATGACAGGCCGCTCTACTGATCGACTTCACTTGAAAGTGATAAATGTAATTGTGAGTTCCCGGCACTGTGTAAACTTCAAATTCATTACACAAAAATATTCATGAATGTACTGTTAACTGGTTTATTTGGGAAATATTACAAGGAAAGAAAGGGACTGTGAGTAATTGAGTTTGGGTTTTCAAAGCAGGATGGTTAAGGGGAAGCTGGGGATGGGTGAGGATGCTGGGGAGGGGGTGGACTTGTATGTTAAAATTCAGATGCTTGGAGATATACAGTGGTGTGAAAAAGTGTTTGCCCCCTTCCTGATTTCTTATTTTTTTGCATGTTTGTCACACTGAAATGTTTCAGATCATCAAACAAATTGAAATATTAGACAAAGATAACACAAGTAAACACAAAATGCAGTTTTTAAATGAAGGTTTTTATTATTAAGGGGAAAAAAAATCCAAACCTACATGGCCCTGTGTGAAAAAGTGATTGCCCCCTAAACCTAATAACTGGTTGGGCCACCCTTAGCAGCAACAACTGCAATCAAGCGTTTGCGATAACTGGCAATGAGTCTTTTACAGCGCTGTGGAGGAATTTTGGCCCACTCATCTTTGCAGAATTGTTGTAATTCAGCCACATTGGAGGGTTTTCGAGCCTTAACCGCTTTTTTAAGGTCATGCCACAACATCTCAATCGGATTCAGGTCAGGACTTTGACTAGGCCACTCCAAAGTCTTCATTTTGTTTTTCTTAAGCCATTCAGAGGTGGACTTGCTGGTGTGTTTTGGATCATTGTCCTGCTGCAGAACCCAAGTGCGCTTCAGCTTGAGGTCACGAACAGATGGCCGGACATTCTCCTTCAGGATTTTTTGGTAGACAGCAGAATTCATGGTTCCATTTACCACAGCAAGTCTTCCAGGTCCTGAAGCAGCAAAACAGCCCCAGACCATCACACTACCACCACCATATTTTACTGTTGGTATGATGTTCCTTTTCTGAAATGCTGTGTTACTTTTACGCCAGATGTAATGGGACACACACCTTCCAAAAAGTTCAACTTTTGTCTCATCAGTCCACAGAGTATTTTCCCAAAAGTCTTGGGGATCATCAAGATGTTTTCTGGCAAAACTAAGACGAGCCATTATGTTCTTTTTGCTCAGCAGTGGTTTTCCTCTTGGAACTCTGCCATGCAGGCCATTTTTGCCCAGTCTCTTTCTTATGGTGGAGTCATGAACACTGACCTTAACTGAGGCAAGTGAAGCCTGCAGTTCTTTGGATGTTGTTGTGGGGTGTTTTCTGACCTCTTGGATGAGTCGTCGCTGCGCTCTTGGGGTAATTTTGGTCGGCCTGGCCACTCCTGGGAAGGTTCACCACTGTTCCATGTTTTCGCCATTTGTGGATAATGGCTCTCACTGTGGTTCGCTGGAGTCCCAAAGCTTTAGAAATGGCTTTATAACCTTTTCCAGACTGATAAATCTCAATTACTCTGTTTCTCATTTGTTCCTGAATTTCTTTGGATCGCAGCATGATGTCTAGCTTTTGAGGATCTTTTGGTCTACTTCACTTTGTCAGGCAGGTCCTATTTAAGTGATTTCTTGATTGAGAACAGGTGTGGCAGTAATCAGGCCTGGGTGTGGCAAGAGAAACTGAACTCAGCTTTCCAAAGATGTGATAAACCACAGTTGATTTATGTTTTAACAGGGGGGGGCAATCACTTTTTCACACAGGGCCATGTAGGTTTGGATTTTTCTTTTCCCTTAATAATAAAAACCTTCATTTAAAAACTGCATTTTGTGTTTACTTGTGTTATCTTTGTCTAATATTTCAATTTGTTTGATGATCTGAAACATTTCAGTGTGACAAACATGCAAAAAAATAAGAAATCAGGAAGGGGGCAAACACTTTTTCACACCACTGTAATTAGAATTAACTGCTCTGTGGTAATAATTGCATTTTTTTCTATCCTTCTCTCTATTGGAATTATATTAAAAATCATCATTAAGCATCTGTTGAAATGGGATCTTCAACTATATGATATGAGCAAATTAAATATATTAAGTTTTAATTGTAATGTGTTAGCAGACAGTAAGAAAAGACGGGAAGTTTTTACATGGTTAAAGTAGAAGGAGAATAATACTTACTGTCTCCAGGAAACTCACTCAAGGCTATAGAATGAAAATCAGTGGAGAAAGGAATTGGGTGGAACTATATACTTTTCACATGGATCTCGTAATTCTAAGATTGCTATGATCTCATTTAGGGATAATTACAACTTTACGGTAAATACAAGTCACATAGATTTACAAGGTAGATGGATTATATTAGATATGACATCAAATGAAAAGAGCATTACTCTTATAAGTGTATATGCATGATCCTGACTTTGTTAAACATTGCTAAACAAAGTAAAATTATTAAATAATAATGATAAAATTATTATGTTAGGCAATTTCAATACAGTTTTAAATACTATATTAGATTGTAAGAAAAAAAACATTGGCAATTATCATCCAAAAGCTTTGAGTGCTATTTTAAATATTATAGATACATTAGAATTAGTAGATATATGGAGATTAAAAAATCCTATATCCTATACTTGTCATGGAGCAAACCAGACAAGCAGAATTGACTATATTCTCATATCATTTTCATTAATATCAAAATCTGATAAAGCAATAATTGCTGAATCCTTTAGGTCAGACCATCAGCTTGTTGTATCGCACCTAACAATTGGTGAATTTCCAAGGGGGTGTGGATATTGGAAATTTAACCAGTTATTGCTGCAAGGTAAAACCTTTATCAATAATACAAAGAAAAGTATCAGTGATTTTTTTTTAACATAAGATAGTTATAGCTGATCCCCATATAGTATGGGATGCTTTTAAAAGTGTTCTCATGGGGCACACTATTAAATACAGCTCTAGGGGGAGAAAGCAAGTGCTTGCAAAAGAAGAATGACTCATCCAAGAAATAGAACAATTGACATTATATGCTGATAATTGCTAAGTAGTTCCTAGTGATACAGTATATTGGAAAAAATAGATTATAAGAAAAAGGAGCTAGAAAACTATTATGAGGAATCTAATAAAGCTAGGTGGATGGAAAATTGTGAGAAATGCACTAAATTATTTTTAAATTCTTCCAAGAAAAATATATCAAAACTTACAACTAATAGTAATGAAGTTCTGACTGAGCCACTTGAAATGTTGCGAGAAGAGGAAATATATTTCTCTGAGACTTTTTCCTTTCAACAACCGCCTGTATCTCTTGAGAGTGAAAAGAGTTTATGTCAAGTTTTAACTTTTCGTATAGAAAGGGTGGACTTACAGATACACAGTCAGAAGAATTAATATCACTATTACTGAAACAGGATGCATAAGGGCAATATAAAGACCCAACACGCTTAAAGAACTGGAGACCCTTAACCTTACAGTGTTGTGATGCAAAAAATTTAGATATAGTGTATTGCAAATCGTTTAAAAAAAAGTGCTGCATAACATTATACATCAGGATCAATCTGGATTTTTACAGGGACGATATATAGGGGACAATTGATTATTATAACAATTCAAATACTCCAGGATTGATCTTAATAGCAGATTTTGAGAAGGCATTTGATAAAGTATGTCTCGATTATATATTCAGAGTACTTTAATTTTGGGAAATCCTTCAGAAAATGGATAAAGGTCATGTAAAATAAACCATCGTGTAGAATCTTAAATAATGGTATATCTCTAAGAACATTACATTATTAAAATAGATCAAACAAGGATGCCATTTCTCCCCTTATCTGTTTAGAATTGCAATAGAAATATTGGCAATAAAAATAGACTTAATGAGCAAATAGAAGGTCTTGGAATAAACAATCTTAACTTAAAAGTAGCTATGTATGCTGACGATACAAATTTTCTTATTAAACCTAAGTTGTCCTCACTATTAGCTTTAACTGTGGTCCTAAATAGCTTCTCAGATTTGTCAGGTTTCAAACACCATTATGAGAAATGTACTATAGAAAAGTGTAAAATGAACACTTTATGATAAAATAACTTGAATTAATTCACTTATAATTCCCCAGTTTACATATCTTTTAATATGTCTCCCATCTCCACCTGAGGCATTTTTGAACATGTATGAGCAAAAGATATTTCATTTTATCTGGAACGGCAAGCCAGACAAGATAAAACAAACTCAGTTATACAATGAATACAATCAAGGGGGACTAAAATTAATTAACATAAGGGCCTTGAATTATGTACTTAAAGCTAACTTGATTCCAAAACTGTATTTGAATAAACTATGGTTTTCTAGTAAGTTATTGAGATCTTATCATCCAGTTTTTGGGTTATTTGCTTTTTTGCAATTACAACCAGCTCATTTTAGAAAGATAAGAAAAGAACTGTTACTAAGTATGCCAGGATTCCTAGAAGAGGTGATGCATAGGTGGTTGGAGTTTAAATTTAAATCCCCGGAAATTCTGGCTGATTTACAGCAACAAATCCTTTGATTTAACTCAAACATTCAAATAACTGGACCCTTTGCATTGAATCTAATGATGCAAAAAGGTTTTATTTTTATAAAAGATCTTATTAACAGTAATGGTAAATGTATGTCTTACACAACTTTTATAGAAATATATAGAAAGATCTCCTCTGTGCATCAATTTACTCGACTTATCAGCAACTCCTAAAAGACGGAAAATGATCCTAAAGAGAGGAAATACCAAAAATATAGGTCCATGTACCGCCCTCATATATAAAATATCAAATGTCATTGAAAAATATCAAAATAAATAAAAAGATCTACTCCTACTTTACGGAGAGTAAAGGGTTGATGTCTAATCCAATTAAGATACAATCCAATTATATCTACAATTAAGATATAATATTAAGTTGGGAAAACATGGAAGAATATGCCAATTCCATGGAACCAAGTTTTTAACTTGATATATAGAACTATGGATGTCTCTATTAGGATTGTTCAATTTAAATTATTACACAAAATCTTAGAAACTAGAAAAATGCTACAGATGCAGCCATTCAAAATGCGCGGTACAAACCCGCGGTACGGTAACCTACCCACAAGCCACCGCAGGGCACCGGAGGGCACCGCGGTAAGTGATTGGCTGGCCAAAATGACCGACAGGGGCACTCGTGGTGCATTGGTTGGTAGTGAAAAGATTTAATCATTTAATGTCTTTACTGTGCACATTTTAATCCGCTTAGTTTTGAATATTTATATGGAATTTTACCACTAAAGGGAAATTTTAGTAGCTAAGCATAAAAAGAAGAGGAGCATAACGCATCTGAAGGTCATAAACGATATTAATTTAGGAACATAAACATTACTGTATGTACGTAAACTGTACTGTGTATGGCTGGTCTTGGTAGTTTAAAGAAAAAATACACACCAGTCTTCCATTTCTCCCTAAACATTTTAAGCATGAAAGTTTTATGAAACGGTACCCAAATATGCGATTGCTGTATAGAATGAATTTTAATTTAAAAAAATTATTTAACACGAAAATTAAGCTGTTTACATCTTCCGCCTGAGAACAGTCACCCGTTGCTACCCAACGCAGAAACACAGCCACTAACTAGCAAAGAGAGGACATTAGCTAGCCAATATGATAAAGAAAGAAATGATTATTTTGTTTATTTCTTTTGCACATTTATTTGAACATTTCCATCAATTGTACAAGCACTTGGAAACTGTCCAATCCCTAGTTCATCAGGCATTTTCTTTTACGCTGCGGGCATTCTCCCGGTCTGGCGCCGGTCTGTGTCTTGTAGGATATAATGCCAGCGAACTCTTGTTTTTATGTCCACTATAACAGACAATCTCCTTTGCTTTAAACTGAGCGTTTAATAATTTCCTAAAATGAAAATGATTTACTTTATTTCCCTCACGGGATCAATAAAAGTATCTATCATCTGTCTAAACTATGGGACAGAATTCTGGGGTCTCCCCATACCAGAGATTATGGTAGGGCTTCAGAATGGTGATTGACTGACACCATCTGACACCCCTCTGATTGGAGAAAAAAGACATGCTGGTTTGCTATGCATACAGTACTGTACCAGGAAGAGGATTTCTTTCTATTCGAAACGTGTATTTTAAAAGTTTAAGAAGTAAAAACCTTACAGCGTACACAGATTTCTAAACTGATCAGGATCGTTATCTTTGTCTTATGCATAATAATGTTCACTGCTCTGTCCAGCAAAATAATAAACTTTATTTTATATAGCGTTTTAAACGAATAAGTAATTAGATTGCTCATAAACCTAATCACGTATTCTACATAAACACAGCGTAATTGCTCTCTGAAAATGCTTTTTCTTTTTATTTAGGCTCAGATTTCAACTATAGATCGTATTATTATAAACTTTCTTGGAAAAATGTCTTTTATGTAAACCATGTTTGCTATTAATTCATTTAGGGCTAGAATATGTTCATTGTCTTCCAATCGAGTCGAGTTGACATTAGAAGGTGCCACGCCCGGACTGTTACACCAACGCATTAGCATGTTAAAGAGATTTCATTGAGGAGCCTAGCTTTCTTAACTAGTAAGTACTGTACTTTCTTGGTTTTGGAGGGGGGAGGTGTCTTTCGCTGGAAATCTCGCCCCCCCTTCTACTTTGAAAATACCTGTGAAACCGGTTTAATTCGTCACAGCCAGCACTCCCGCAGAGAGGGGGGTTGTACTCGTTAATGTCTTAGCCGGAACACATCATTATATCTCATTTTGTATTTCTATAAAAAAATCGTTTGCCCAGCCTCTATTGTTGTTATTGTTTTTATCCTGTAAAGCGCTTTGAGGAGCACAGCTTTCTCACCACTTAGATTACTTTTTGATACCATCCTTACACAAAGCAGAAACTGATTGTATTTTCCGATGACATACTGTACAAGTGCAAAGATTACAGATTTTAATCATCTTTTTTCTGAACCAGGGAAAATCTGATCATGTTTCTCTATAACAATAATAAAAAACTTTATTTTACATATCACCTTTAAAAGTGGCATCTCAAAGCAATACAGTAGATGTAAACCACAGATTACAAAGTAAATACCCAGACAAACGCAAACGCGTTTTTAATAAAATGCTTTTATTCATTCAGCAGAGAGAGAGCGTAAAACCTGGGCGTAACATCTGTTCCTTTTTCTGATCACTCGCTCTCTGGATACACGTCTCACCTGTCCTGTTCTTTGTTTTCCTAATTTGCTGATTATGCCTTCTGCAATCCACTCCTGCCCTCACACCTAAAGAAGACTATTTTAAATTTCTTTGCGCGGTCCATTGTGCAATTAACCCTTGTATGTGCTGTTCTTAAGGTGATATCACATAAAGGTGATATATAAAATAATGTTTTTTATTATTGTTATAGAGAAACATGATCAGATTTTCCCCGGTTCAGAAAAAAAGATCTAAAGTATACTAGTTAAGAAAAATAAATCTAAACGGGGAGAAAGCTATGCTGAAAGTTTATTAAGATACTTAGAAGACAAAGATATCAATTTATGTTGCATTTGTCTGATTGTGAATCAAAAAACACATATATTTAAACCCGCGTTTGCGATTTAAATCAAAACGCGATTTAAATTAATATAAATGTTTATATTGTAACGCCTAGGTGACTATTCATTGTTATTAAAATGACTTAAATTCGATCATGTTGTGATATTTAGAAATATACATTTGTTTGGTGCAAGTGAAGCTTTATTTAATCTCTGAGCCATACTGATTCTTATGGAAGCCAGTTTCCGCCAGGGAGTAAAAAAAAAACACACTATGGTATTCTCTCCGATGCAGTGCAGTTAAAAACATATCTCTGATGTTGTTCCTAAATGAATATCGTTTATGACCATCAGACGCTTTATGCTCCTTTTCTTTTTTCCAGTGGATTGAACAGGGAGAGGCATTTCATGATGTACTTTTCACTGATGAAACAACAGTGGCTCTGGAACAGTTTTCAACCATGTTGTTTTATACAAAGGGGAGATATGTACGTGTTACTGAAGCTAAAAGTTTAGCCTTTGTCACTAATGTAACCACTAAATAAAGACATATAAAAATCCCTACGTTACAGACTGTATATGGCTGGTATTGGTAGTTCAAAGAAAAAATACACACCAGTATTCCATTTTCTCCCTAAACATTTTAAGCATCAGAGTCTTACATGTGGTTATTTCGGAAACGTTTGTACGTGCTCCTTCTGACCATGTTACTGTTAACTGTTACTGACCATATTAAGTTTAAGTGCCTGTGGGCACTTTTCCTGTCCGTGGGGGGTGGACCGTCTTTCATTAGAAGGTTAGTCTGTTCTTCTCTGAGAATGTAGAGGGGGTGGAAAGTAATTCCGTGTCGCATTAACTAACCTCTTCAGTTTATTCCGCCAGACAGTACATGAATATAATTAAATCGTTATTAATTTGTTTAGATACGCAATTCCATATTATATTCTCTGTTAATCAAATTCTAAAAGTATGCATTTGTTAGATAACAAGCGAATTCACAGAAAAGGTTAAAAGACTATCACTTTTCACAAAGTATAGAATCCTAATATAAGTCTAAATCCTAATATAAGTCTAAACAGTATCAGCTTTATTTACGGGTTGCAATTTAAAAAAAGTCAAAAACCGCACTCAAAATGCAATTTAGAGCTTTCTGGCAAGAGGAGACACCCAAATTAATAATGTAACTTGCCATTGTTTGTGCATGAACAAGGTTATACTTGTTCCCCGGCGGAACACATTCCATAAGAATCAGCGCTTTTATATATCGCCTTTAAAGGTGGCTTCTCAAAACGCTTTACAGGATAAAAACAACAATAACAGCAACAACAACAATATTGGACAGATCGTCCTTAAATCAATTGTTGACTTTTCTCAATTTACTACTGTACTTGTCTGGATTGACTGAGCTCCGCTCTGTACCACACAATGATCCCCCCAGAGTCTCTGCCCCGGGTGATTTGGTTTTTTTTGACAGAGGGTAAAAAACTCTCTCTCTCGCTTGCCCTCCCCCCCCTGTGTATTGTCTGTTTTTTTTGTGCTGTCCTTTGACAAAACAAGGCTCACCAGATAATGTGAATCGAAACCTGTTTTTCTAGCTTTTAAAGTCGTGCGATGTGTAAGCGGGAACACATCATCATATCTTACATATGAAAAATACATAATATAGCTCCCAAACAAACGCAAACGTGTTTTTAATAAGATGCTTTTATTCACTCATAATCCGACAATTTCAGGAAGATTAAGGAAGGACTAAGGGAATTGTCATCTGTTGTTGAAGCTCTGTGAGCTCGGTGACTTTGAGACCACTTGTTATCCCAGGTTGTTTGAATCGCCACAATTCAAATAGAGAAAAAAGAGCTGACTGACAAGATTTAAGATGTGGCTGTCAATGTTGGATTAAAAAAAAACACATTGCCCGACGTTTGTTGCATTGCTTGAAAAATAACTTTATTTCGAGAGACTGGATAAGTAATTCAAGTGTTTTTTTTAACTTCCTGAAAAACAATTAATAATTTAAATAATAGGGAATATAATATAAAAATATAGTACTAAAAATAAGATACACTCTACAGACATTCACAACAGCGACGGTCAGAAGATAGGACACAGCGGCTCAGACACCCGCTGAATGGAAAGGGGCACTTTAATGTTCTGTATGGCTAATACTTAAGCCAATACTTTAATATTCTTTTCTGTATGTTTAACAATAGTGGGTACTGGCCTAATTCGGCCCTGCTCCCGTTGTTAGGTGTTAATGTGTTGTTGTTAAGTGTGAATTTGTACCTGTTTTCCTGAGGTCTGGCTTTTTTTCTGGAAAACCATAACTCTGGTCTTGTCCAGATTGACTGTCAGCTCCCAGGTCTGACAGTGCTGCTCCAGCAGTGCCAGGTTATGTCGCAGCCTCTGTTCTGTGGGCGACAGCAGGACCAGGTCGTCTGCAAAGAGCAGGAACTCGATTTCTGTAATTAATGCAGATCAGTAAATCAAGGGACAAAACAATTATTGCGCCCGGCTCCTCAATGGGGTTTGACGTGCTAATGCATTGGTTTAACAGTCCGGATGTGGCAAGCCTCTAATGTCTCCCGACTTCGGCAAAAGGAACCTGCCTTTCATTGGATGGGAAAGCAAGAGCCGACCGCTACGCCGACCCCGTGTTTCGAAATCTTGTGACTTTTGAAATTTACTGGGGGTGGACCACGTCTGTAAATTTCGATGTGTCCAGAGGCAAAAGCCTTGCAATCTCCGGGAAACCATTAGTAGCATGGTGAATCGGAGATTCTCAACCCTTACTTCGTGCGACTGGAAAAGAATTCGTGATCGTATCAACTAAATGCTTCGTAGAAGGAGGCGCTCTTTTCCTCTAGTCTAACAGTCTGTCCACAAACAAAACATTCCTGTTAGACAAGAGGAATGTAAAAAAACAATTACTTTTTGTCAATGAAAACCGGTGTGTGTGTCTCTCTCTGCTGGATGTCCCTCTCACTCTTTGCTGAATGAATAAAAGCATTTTATTAAAAACTCGTTTGCGTTTGTCTGGTATTTACTTTGGTCCTTTTAACTGTTTTTCCATCTACTGTATTGCTTTGAGATGCCACTTTTAAAGATGATATGTAAAATAATGTTTTTTATCATTGTTATAGAGAAACATGATCAGATTTTCCCCGGTTCAGAAAAAAAGATCTAAAGTATACTAGTTTGTCACTCTTCTCATCCCCTCTTTGCTAAATGACTTTTGAATAGAGTCACATGAAGAGAGAGGTGAAACAGCCCTACACAGCCCTGTCGCAGTACACGAATATAATTATATCTTATTAATTTCTTTAGATACGCGATTCTTTTAATACAGTCTTTGCTGTGCTGTAGAGGATCCTTGTGATATTCCGAGCTCTGGTTGAATGATTAGTGTCGCAGTTTAAATAATTTTCGTAGTTAGAAATTATGAAACGCTCTGTTAAAAGCAAGGGAGTTTTTATGTCCATTGCAGTAAAAGAAAATGCCTGACAAAGTAGGGCTTGGACAGATTCCAAGTGCTTGTACAAATGTGCTAAAGAAATTATACTTTGAGTTTACAGCTTGTCCAAAGTCATTCATTATTAATACTATTAGTAATATCTTCGGTAAAGGCTTTGATGCATAAATATTTCTGATAAAGTTAGGTTGTGTACTTTTGTCCAACTGAGGAATCTTGCTTTCATAAAATATACCAACTTTTTATTGACTGATGATTAACATGCTGTAATACACAGTTTAAATTTAAAAGCTCAAATGCTGTACGTGAGAGGTTAAGCTTTATTGGCTCCTCCTGGCGGTTTTACAAGGTGATGCCGGATACTTTCCGGAATGACATCTAAGGACGCGATTTACCCCGTGATACTGCGTGATACTGCAACACGCCCACCGGGGTATACCGCGAAATACCCCACCCATTTTGAATGGCTGCATCTGTAAATCTATGGGGTTAAGAAAACTCCTCTATGTGTAGGTTTTGCCATAGAGGAGGGAAATGTAAGTCACCTATTTTGGTTTTGTCTAAAAGTGGCTTTATTTTGAACTCAGACCAAGCAATAGATTTCTCCATACAGTTTTGCCTTTCGATTAGATCTTGTAAATGTACTTTTGGGAGACTTAAGAAATAATTCAGATGATATTAGAAACTTAATTGTAATGTTAGGGAAAGTCTTTGTTTTAAATACAAAATCCATAAGAAACGTAAACCTAAACAGATTCAAGATGTTTGTAAAACGCCACTGGCACCTTGAAACACTAATTTAAAAGGATTAAAAGTATATAAATTACCTTCAACGTAAATGGGGGAAACTAATTGTGGGGGAAGCTTGGGACTCACCTTGAAAGAATAAGAGATTCAGCCTTATAGTATATAGAGTTGAGAGAAGTGCAGATTTGATCAGGTGGCAGGATGTGGAAAAAGGATAATAGCAAGCTGGCTGCTGCTCAAGTTGTCTTAACTCTGCAGAAGTCACTGCTTTCCTTTCTCATTTGCTCCTCTCTATGTACAATGATTAATTGTTATAACTCTATGTATCTGTCTTGTGTATTCTTTGGTGTTCTGTAAAAATTGTGAAAATTGTTTATTTGTCCTTACAACTACTCATTATACTCTATATATCTGTTTCCTGTTAAAACACACAGATTAGCGATCTAAAGGATAGAGAAAGGATATTGCTTAATTGTTACTTATAAGCAGTTATTGTAATTTATTATTCCTGTGATAAAATAAAAGGATAAAAATATATTCTTCTGATTAGTATGTCTCAAACCCAGGACAACTTAGTTTGAAGTTTGAAGCTCTATAACATGGACATATTGACACTAGTGTAGCATCCTCTCACGAGGCACCAGTAAATGTAGGGGTTGTGCTTAACTGGGACAATTATTAATTGTAGCAGCAAGTCACAAAAATGGCTATTAAAATCCAACCTTGCGGGATAACTCAAACAACCCACACACACGGGTACTAATACACAAGAATACATTTATTAATACATAAAATGTGCATATAACATAACAGATCTTATCGTGAGGGTTAGCAGAATACAACAGGTATATATTCAATCACGAAGAGTTACAAATACCAAGAGGGACATACGTTCAGTATATCATTCATTTAGACCGTTTTGTAAATGAACTTGGTTACAACTTCTACACTAGATACTCAAAAGCAAGTACATCACTCATAGGACTTACATTGATATCAACTCAAGTTGAGGTAACAATTGAATTCTCGAGCGGTAATGCAGAAAGTTGAATACTCATCCAATCTGTGGGGATTCAGATCTCCCGCGGACAAAGAAGCAGTGGCAGGCTGGTTGCTGTGTCCAATCGGCACTCTCTGGCTCTGTGCCAGGCAGTGCTCGGTGCGGATTGAGAGAAATTCCTGCGATGCGCTGCTGATGCTCTCTGAAGACCGGCTAGGTAGTTCTGGCTTACTAGCAGAGTTTGTGCACAGGAGAAAAGTGACTGCGGGTCCCAGCAGGTCAGGAAGAAGACCGGTTCGTTCCTGATGAAGCGCTAGTCCTGAATACTGATTCAACTGTCCACAGTTCCGACCTGTTCACGAGGCTTGCTGCTGATGCTAACCTCGGGTGGATCCTTTGGTTACGCGCTGACAACCTCCGTCCTCAACTTTTAGAACAAAGGAATGTCCTGAGTCTGAGGATGTTCAGGAGGAGCCCTGAGGCTGAATGTCCAGCAGGCGCGCTGCGAGAATGTCCTGCTCCTGGGAACTGCTCTACAGGCGCTCTGTGTTGCATGTTTTGCCTGGAGGAACTGTTCTACAGGCGCTCTGTGTTGCCTGTTTTTCCTGGAGGAAATGCAGGTCGTTCATTGGTTGAAAGTTTCATGGGCATCAGAGACCCACGTGGGTTAACCTGCCCTACCAGTTCCTGATTGGCTGATGATGAGTAATCATGCCCTCTGACCTTAGAGTTGTAAACCAACTTTGAATTACACTTTCCCTTGGAATCTCAGACTTTAAGGAGCCAGAGATTAACATTTATTAAGGTTGCTGGAGAATCTCAGCATTTGGGGAGCTGTTCATTATCAGGACACTGAAAACACCTTAATTATGAACCCAATGGAATGGCCTCTCTGTATTAAGCACCACTGAGATGAAAGAGAGAGGGACTGGCAAGGGAGCAGAAAACTGAATTCCTGTATTTTAATAAGCCTTGCCACTACACTAGTTAGGTGTTACCCATTGAGTCTAGATTCTTAGAGACATCTCCAATGTCACCCTCCTCAAACTGTAACATTATACATTTCATCTGTGTTATATACAAGACATTTATATAATTTAAGTCTTCTCAATCTCACCCTTATAAACTTCAGAAAACTGTTCTGCATAGTCACTGTACACCGCGGTGGGCGTGTCGCATCAAAACGCAGTTTCACGCAGTATCACGTGGTGTAACGCGTCATTTGACGTCATACTGGAAAGTATCCGGAATCACCTTGTAAAACCGCCAGGAGGAGCCAATAAAGCTTAACCTCTCATGTACAGCATTTGAACTTTTAAATTTAAACTGTGTAGTACAGCATGTTAATCATCAGTCATTAAAAAGTTGGTATATTTTATGAAAGCAAGATTGCTCAGTTGGGCAAAAGTACACAACCTACCTTTATCATAAATATTGTAATTATGCAGAAATATCTTATGCATCAAAGCCTCTCCCGAAGATATTACTAATAGTATTAATAATGAATGACTTTGGACAAGCTTTAAACTCAAAGTATTACACTAATATTACAGAATTATCTGTTTTATGATTGAGAATATAATATGTAATCACGTATCTAAAGAAATTAATAATGATATTAATTTAAAGATCTAAATATCTAAATCTATGTATCTATATAGCTGGTAGCATTATTGTATTTCACTTTCTTTGTAAACACGTTTTGTTAACACCCGAATCGCAGGTGGATTCTGTTTTTTGGTCTGTTATGGTCTGTAGCTCAAATCCTGCTTAACTAAAAATTAGACACAAGAAGAGCATTATTGGACAATGTTGTGAGGCTCTGACGGAATTTCTCTGTAAACTGAAGACTTATAAAGGAGACAGGTTGTGTATCGCTTCTTTTGACACTTGTAAAAAAAACATTCCAATGTTAATGCGACACGGAAGATAATGTGGTGTATTGGTCGTTAGTGAAAAGATTTAATCAATTAATCTCTTTACTGTGCACATTTTAAATTCGCTTAGTATTGAATATTTATATGGAATTTTACCACTAAAGGGAAATTTTAGTAGCTAAGCATAAAACGCAGAGGAGCATAACGAAGGTCTTAAAGGTCATAAACGATATTAATTTAGGAACATAAACATATTATGTAAACTGTATGTTGTTGTTATTGGTATTTTAAAGAAAAAATACACACCAATACTCAATTTCTCCCTAAACATTTTAAGCACCAAACTCTTACATGTGGTTGACCTTCCGACCATATTACTGTAATATCTGTATTGCTGTTTCAGTGCGTGTCATATGACTTGCCTCGGTGGTGTCACGGCTTAAGCGATTGATTTACAGTACTGTATAAGGGTGAGGTCGGGTGTTCAAATCCAGCAATCACCATGAGTTTTCTTTTAACAAAAACACTTCTTTGAAAAACTAAAATATCAAATATTATGGACACTACAGTATATTGACATTTTTTATATTTCAAAATAAGACATGTTTGTACTGTATGCACAGTACACAGCAGTACCGCAGGTTGAACTGTAGGGCGCAAATCCACCTGAGCCCAAAAGCCCAACATATTAATGTGCATTTGCCTGGTGCTGCGCGGTTTTCATCACTCTCTGCGGGAGTGCTGGCTGTGACTAATTAAACCGGTTTCACAGGTATTTTCAAAGTAGAAGGGGGTGAGTCTTCCAGCAAAAGACACCTCCCCCTCCTCCAAAACCCCTTTTTTTTGCTTACAGTATTAGTACTTAAGTACAGTAGTACTTCTCGTGTTAAGAAAGCTAGGTGTTAGCATAAACTATTAGTAATCAATAATATTAAATTTAGCACTGTAATAAATTGTGCTAATAATAAATTGTATTCTACTCTGAGAATGTAGGGGGGAGGAAGAATGCCCGTGGACTTTTCACTGATAAACTTGTGTCAAGCTGTCAACAAAAACCAGCTGTCAAATTTTTTTTTTTTAAAAACTCAATTGTGTGTCCATAATATTGCTATTTTGCTATTGCTACAGTAATTTCTATTGCTACTGAGTCTCTATGTCTACAGTACATTGTTTGTGAACAAACCGGCTTCACAGGTATTTTCAACCCCCAGCCACTGTTGTTCCATCAGTTGTTATCCTGTAAAGCACTTTGAGAAGCCACCTTTAAAGGCGCTATATAAAATAAAGTTTATTATTATTATTATTGATCATATTTTTCCTCACAGAACTTGTACATTGTTGTTGTTATTGTTGTTGTTATCCTGTAAAGTGCTTTGAGAAGCATACTGTCCAGCTTGTCAGGTGCATTCTCTTGTAAAATAATAAGTAGAGCTCTGGAAAGCCAGAAGGAGCGCTTCACCCCACCTGCTGTGGGAACAGTTGGCTTATTCCTTCCCTGCCTCACCGAGGGCAGACCCTGCCAGGCTCTCGTCAACACCGGTTCGACCATCACCCTGCTGCGGCCTGGTGTCCTGCCAGGCACCGAGGCAGCCAGACCCCCAGGGCGCTCACCGTGCACTTTGGGGCTGTGAGGGTGAAACACCCCTTCTACCTTGCCCCAGTCCGTGAGAACTGTATCCTGGGGTTGGACTGGTTGCAGCAGGTGGGTGGTTGCACTGAAAAACTGTTCAATCCCTAGTTCGTCGGGCATTTTCACACCTGAAGAAGGCTTGCGTTTTCTCTCTTTTCTTTTAAACATGTGTACAATGCTGTAATACAATTTAAAATAAAAGTTTAAACAGTATCAACTAAACTCCATTAATATAAGTATCGAGTGGTATTAAAAAAATACAGCTTTTTAGTATAGATTACACTTTTCTAAAATGTATTTAAAAAATAAAAACGATTACCATCTAATCTTTCCACGTTTGATCACAAAATCCCAAGAAAAATTAATATAAACGAGGAGAAAGCTATGCTGAAAGTTTATTAAGATACTTAGAAGACAAAGATAACAATTTATGTTGCATTTGTCTGATTGTGAATCAAAAAATACATTTAATTAAACACGCTTTTGCGATTTAAATCAAAATGCGATCTAAATCAATATAAATGTTTATATTGTAACGCATACTGTACAGCCTCCATTTCTCTATAAAAATTTAAAAGATTGTTTGCGCAGCCTAAGAGGGGGGGTCTGCTCTCAGTGACAGCTGACAATCCTCCATACACTCAAGTGAAAAATTAATAATGCCAATGTAAACGTTGTATTTACTATTTGTTGATAATAGAAATGTTAAGTTCTCTAAAGCTTTGTGATAGTTTTCCCAGGCAGCAAAAGATCAGCTACACTGGGAAGATGTGACACCGAAGATATGATTAATAACCTTTTAAATCTGAAGGGAGATCTAAAGGGATCCCCCCACACGCGCACACGCACACGCACACGCACACACACACACGATAGAAGAAGGAAGCATTGTCAGAAGGAAAGGAGGTGACTATTCATTGTTATTAAAAATGACTTAAATTCGAACATGTTGTGATATTTAGAAATATAAAAAGTCAATTAATTGTCCATAATATTGCTATTTTATTTTTTTAAAGAAATGTTTGTTAAAAGAAAAGTTATGGCACCAGCTGGATTTGAACACCCAACCTGTGGTTCAGAAGTCGGGCACGTAGACCACAGGACCACCCGCAAGTTCAATGGCAAAATAAGGATAACACAAACAAATGAAAGTACAAAGAGACGGACAGAAACCAACAAAACAACAAAGACGAAGCTATACAAAAACACACACACACAAAGCAAAACAACAAACCAACAAAGCCAAAGCAAAACCAAAAGTGAAGTGAAGCGAAACAAAACCAAAGCCGAGCAGGACCGAAGTCAAACAAAAGGCCTCTTCCTTCTGAAAGCCTCCATGTTATATAGTGAGTTCATAAGATGAGTTCTGATCGGTTGAGAAGCTGATTGATGATGACATCATACTGAAACAATAGTGTAATGATGGACCAATTAGGGAGGGAGAACAATCAAGGTCAGCAGTGTGGAACATAACAACAAACACACATAGACCACACACTGGGACGTAACAGTGACACAAACATCTTGAGCAGGTTTAATCTGCATTACTGTTATAAGCTGATAGCTGCAATAATGCTGAAGAGTCAATGAAAGGAAAGATAGTAGTTAGATAGTAGTAGTAGTAGTAGTACTAGTAGTAGTAGTAGTTCTGTTCACATCTGGAACATGTAACGTTAGTCACTACAATAAATGTTTCTTTACGTAACAGCCACATTAAAACATTGAACCAAAAAAATAACAAGAATAAAGGGGACTTTAGACTGAACTGCAGAACAAGTCCCGTAATACAAACTTAATTGAGTGTTACTCTGAGGGAAATCTGGTGCTTCATTCTGTGGAAGATATAGCAGGTGGTATACTGAAAAAAGCTTAACTGCAGGAGTGCTTCCAACACAATTACTATTTGTATTTATGTTAGCAAAGTGTTGCCTGTCCAAAGAGATCTATCATTTCATTTTCACGTACTTTTACAGAACCAGAATTAAATTAAAATATTGTTTCAATTGAGAATTTGAAAATTCTTTGACACATTCAAATGTGTCTGAAACAAAAAAAATCAAATAGGAACATTGCAGTGAATGTTTAAAATGTTTGAAATGTGATTGTGCTACTCCGCGTAAGTTTCTAGTTTTGCATTTTATTAAATTATGATTTTGCTCAAATTAAGCTCACAGATAACTTATAGTTTAAAAGACATATCTTAAAAGTTACGCAATTAGTATTTTTAAAAAATGTACTGTCACTGAAGGAAGATAGCAATTTCTAATTTTTAAATGTCCTGATCATTTCAAGTGTTCAACTCAATTCCATCCTGTACAGAAGGAAAGGTGACCGCTCTCTGCAATGTACTGTAGCTAAATTAAAGAAATAAATGTTTGCTGATGTTTGTCCTAAATGTAAAGCCTGTAATTTGAAGGAAAATATAACTAGACACATACTCTTCATAAACTTACATGGAAAAAACATCTGTCTTTGTTTTCAGTACCATAATCTATTTAATGTTTGAAGAGCAAGTAGGGAAGATGTGTGTTGGTACCAGAAGTGTGGAGAGTGTGTAAACTCTGATTTTGGAATTTTGGAATATATGATATCTTTTGGATTTGCTGAGTGTCACCTTAGACTTGTTACTACATATTAGTGTTACCGATTTCACTTAATAGGACTGATTCCCCTTTGAATCGGCACAAATAAAGAAACATAAGATGATTTTGATTTAGAAGACATTCAGAATTCTGGAAATCATATGGAAATGCATTAAGAAGTTGCTTTTAAAGCCAGAATGATGCTATAATATTCTGTCAAACATACTGATCACTTTGAAGTAGTTGCAATTTATTGATTAGTGGACATGTTGCAAATTCGTTTTTTTTAAGCTTAATGAAATCAAGGCATTTTAATGTGCTTGTTATTCTACTTCTTCTAAAATTGGAAGTCACACAAGACCCTTTGCATTTCTGAAATCTGTTTGAGTAAAAATTAAACCAATGCCTTCCATCTCAAACTGAACAGTGAGTATTTATTCCTTGTTGACTGAATTAAGCAATTTCTGCCAAATAAAACCAATGCACATTGCCATGGTGAAAATGAATCAAAACTGGTCTTTTCCCTTTAATGCACAAAAATGCTAACTCACTGTACCAATCCTTATAAACCAAGTTTGGAAAGTGGTTTAAATTACTAGTTTGACAGGGGTATACTTGATTGAATATTTAATGTTAGTAACTGTTGATATTGTAATTTTCAAGATGTTGGCAATATAATTTTTCTGGGAGACCAATTTTTAAAAAATGTCATTTGAAATTAACAAAAAGATAACACTAAATATTTCAGCTGACAAAAGGTCAAAAAATTAATTTAAAAATCTAACAAAATAATTATGACAGAGACCTCCAATAAAAGCTACAACTTACTATAAAATATTATGCTTTCATTTTATGCTTTTAACTTCTGTCTCCTATTGATTTCATTTTCTTAAATTAAGTTTCAGTTATAGTTTCAGGGAAATTATAATCCTTAGAGGAAACTGGGTCTGCTAAGAAATGTAAACATGATTATGTTACTTTCTGTTTAATCCTCTCCATGCCATCACATCAGTGTAACATATGCTTGGAGGTTAAATGCACAGTCCCCTGAGCCTGTCATTTTTGCCAGCTTGTAATATTGGCCAAAGCTAAACAGATGTAACCTTATCCTTATCTTTGTTGCAACAGGAGATGCATTGAGTTTTTCTAGTCTGCATCTGCCAGTATACTTGAAGATACATAAAAAATTAGAGTCTGTACAATAATGTTGATCACAAAGGTTGCTAAATGTTAAAGCCTGTTCCCTTTTAATTCTAGGTTTATCAACTGGACTCTCATAGGAATTGTAATTCAGGTGGGTAGCTGGGTCAGCATGCGTGTTAATCAGAAAGGTTAGACAACTCATTCAAATAAAAATAATTTATCACAATGTTGAGTACATCTGCAAGATATGGATATTTAGCTTGCAAAGTGTAGTCATATTCATATACAAAAAAACATATTTCCAGCTGTATAGTAAATCCTGTGGAAGATTCTCTTCATTGGTAGTGTGACTGTGGCGAACCTCTGCACATTAACTCATGTCCTGGGATTGTATTTACTATATCTTTCTGAACAAAGCCTGCTATCAGCTGTTGTGTGTAAGAACAGAGGCCAGACTGACCCTGGTGTCATTTATCCTTTGCATCTATACTTGGTCTGTGAACCTGTGAACCTGTGCTGTTGCTCTCTCCCTCATGGATCAGATTAATGTGGATCTCATAGCCTTACTGTATAAAACAGCAGCTAGGATTACTCCATCCACCAGGGAGTTCTTACCTCCATTACTGCTCTAAGAAAACTTAGAGGGTGGTCTCTACATGAGCCGCAAGTGTATTTATCAACTTGAAGACTTTAACCTTTAGTCAATCTATAATAAAAATACAAAATATTTATATCTAGACTTTGTACCCTTTTTTTGTGCAGTACAACTGCAGTGCATTGAATTACAATTACCAGTTTGATTTTATCATGGCGAGCCGCAGAGAGTCATAGGGGCTATTAAGAGCACTATGACTGAGTCACTGGGGGTGTCACATGGTAACGGGCGCATGCTGCGACTTTCTACAACTCGCTGTGATTTTCTTACGATTGTGTAAATGAAGGATACGACTGAAAATCCTAGGAAAGTCGTGTAGTGTGACACCGGCATTAGGCAGTTCTCTTGTTATTGTGGACTTAGGCCACTTTCTTGCAGCTTATTTTGATATTGGAAGCCTTTCTATAAAGCTGTTCTACTGTATACATCAGTGGTTCTCAAACTTTTTGGACCAAGTACCACCCCTAATCCAACCAAAGCATCCAAGTACCACCTACAAGTCATCATCTCATAGGAACCCCAGAAATTCTCAATGACCAACATGAGCGCGCGTGCACACACACTCACACATACATATAATAAATATTATAATTATAAACTTTATTTCATATAGCGCCTTTAAAGGTGGCTTCTCAAAGTGTTTTACAGAAAAAAAAACAGTAACAACAACTAATAAAAAAGCACCATTTCAGTGAGAGGGGTGAGCCTGTTTAGTCGAGCAAAGCAGATGTGAATTAATTTTTCGAGCCTTGATACAATTCACAACAGAGTCTAACAGATTTTAAATCGTCAGGCATTTTCTTGACGGCAAAGGTCTCGCGGTGGATGTTGCGATGCGTCCATTCATTTCTGGAGCAACCTCTCTAATTCGTGCAACTACACCGCTGTGTCGGCTTGTCATTGCTCTAGCACCGTCTGTACAAACTCCGACACATTTTATCCAGTCGGGGCCATTCTCTTCGATAAATTTATTCAGAAGCTGAAATACGTGCTCTCCTGTAGTTCCTGTTGGTAGCGGTTTACAGAACAGAAAGTCTTCATGGGACATGCCCTCAAACTCGTATCTGACGTAAACGAGCAAATTGGCCGAATCGACTACAGACTCATCTAATTGCAGTGAAAAACATCTGCTCATCTTAACGCGCTCTATCAGTGTACTTTTGATATAATCCTTCATTTCAATAATTCTATGAGTGACTGTGTCTTTCAGGGGGAGCGGGGCAGCAGGTCGAGCTGTTTAGCAGCTTTTTCTCCACACATAATACGTGTTAGCTCTTTTGCCAACGGTAAATACGTTCTTCAAAACTAGTGTGGCTTACCTGCTTTAGCAATCCGCAAGCTTGCATTTTTCCGCATTTCCGTTTTTATTTCCGTATTTATTTTAAGTTTTTATTTCATGCGCATGGGAGCGAAACACAGAGACGCTCGGTGTATTTTTCTTTAAATTAACTTAGAACAGTTCTTAAATATTTTTCTGTTATCTATCACGCTTTCCTGTGCTCACAAGATTACCAGCGTTCGTAGCACGTATTTCTATGCATTCCTGTGTTTACAACTTGGCATTGTTCCAAAATCACGCACATTCTCCTTTCTCCCTATTTGCTGGAGATACAGTAGCTTTTTTAAAATACAATTGGTCACTTGCATCCGTAGCACGCATTCCTATAGAGTGGTATAGAATTACAGAGTATCTCTTGTGTCCACTGAAGTATTAGCGCGCACTGTATCGCAGTACGTAGGTTGCGTATTCGACACGTTTAAAATACAAAATACAAAATATGAAAACCCGTCCCGATTTTTCAGCGCACACGACACAGTTCCAGGGTCATTTGGCGTACCACCTGGCGGCACTCCACGTACCACTGCCGGTACGCGTACCACAGTTTGAGAACTACTGGTATACATAATGCATAACATTTTTGTGTTTTTAAGAGTTGTAAATTAATAAAAATGAATCGATTTTGTTTTTTACAATATCTGTGTATTCTCTACATATGGTGCTTTGCTTGCAGTCAATTGAAATTCATTTGAAAGGCATGTTTTAATAGTTGAATTGTGTATTTTGAATGCTCTTCGTCAATTTATTAAGAATAATAATTTCTAACTCATTATGACTTGAAAGTGATAGCAGTGATAACAAGTGATAACAAATATGTTCTGTTAATGTAACTAATTACCAAATGCAGGAGCAAATAATTATGTTTGCTGTTATACAGATGCAGCACTGTAGAATGGGTCAATTTTAAATATTCTGATGCAAGACTGCACTACTCTCTAAAACTGCCATGTGATGCAATGAATCCATCTGCATGTGGCTGTCACACTAATCTTATTTTAGTAATAAAAATTAAATATTTATTCCCCCATTAGTGCTTTCCTGTGCTTACTTATACTGTACAGAAACACTAACACTATTTTTTCCTTTTTAATTACATTAGTAATTGTATATAATTTTCAATTAGATTTTGATTGTTAAAATATATTTGTAAACAATCAAAATCTTTAGTGGCTTTAAAAACAATTTGTTTAAAATAAAAAAAGGTATTGATAACTGGAATGAATGACTTTCAAAGAATAAGTTACAGTATGGTCACGTAATGTTGAATTGAAGCTCATAAAGTTCTGCACTATATAAAGCATTTTTCTTTAAGAATAATTTTTTCTTTAAGTTTGCTACACTTTCTGCACAACAATGTCATAATAATTGCAACAAAATATTTTTCATTCATAATATGCTATTTTTAATGTGCTTATCATTAATTTTTTGCAAGTTTGTAGTCCATGTTTTTTAATACATTTCATTTCAAAACATGTCAGTTTGTTCAGCTACAAAAAAAAATATAATGTACAAAATTATAATTCTAATATATATAGTCAGTTTAA
This sequence comes from Atractosteus spatula, assembly GCF_055471065.1. Classification (NCBI taxonomy): domain Eukaryota; kingdom Metazoa; phylum Chordata; class Actinopteri; order Semionotiformes; family Lepisosteidae; genus Atractosteus; species Atractosteus spatula. The sequence continues at coordinate 34,654,556 of NC_142714.1, forward strand.
AAATTAGAATTTAAAAGTAATATACACATAAAAACCTAACTTCTGTTTAAGGGCATCTTTGAATTTCCTTACTCTCTGGTGGTCAATTGACTGGTATAACTACTTTTCAATAATCCCCCCAAGACAGTTTTCACGTTTCCTACACTTTTAGAAGAAGATGAACATGAAAGATTTAATGCTCTCTGTTTTGAGTACAATATAAACCACAACAGTAAATAAAACTGCTATTGACCCATGGCTACCCGTGGCCCCTCCCCCACATTGGATACTGTTACTAACTTAGTCAAACTTTGACCAGCCATGTTAAATATTAATCTTGACTTTTTTCAGTAATTTGTCCTAAATCCATATGTGGATTAGGTTAGTCGTTGTTACTAAGCTAATTGTTAATTGCCTGAATTTGCAAACTGGTTTTTATTAAATTTATTATGCTGAACATTGCTTCTGAGAAACCCTTACTAAAACAGGATAATTTATCAGAGATGAGGCCAAAGGCATTGTGGGAGTTAGAACACACCAGTGCAGGACCCTAATTCACAGTCCTTAGACATTACCAAATTAAATCAGCTATGTAAAGAAGAATGTGCTAAACTTATTCAAAATTAATGCAGAGAATGATAAACAGCCTTACATTTATTTTACAGATGCAGCCATTCAAAATGCACAGTACAAACTCGCGGTACGGGAAAGCCACCGCAGGGCACTGCGGTAAGTGATTGGCTGACCAAAATGACCGACAGGGGCACTTGTGGTGCATTGGTCGGTAGTGAAAAGATTTAATCATTTAATCTCTTTACTGTGCACATTTTAATCTGCTTAGTATTGAATATATATATGAAATTTTACCACTAAGGGGAAATTTTAGTAGCTGAGCATAAAAAGAAGAGGAGCATAACGCATCTGAAGGTCATAAATGATATTAATTTAGGAACATAAACATTACTGTATGTAAACTGTACTGTGTATGGCTGGTCTTGGTAGTTTAAAGACAAAAATACACACCAGTCTTCCATTTCTCCCTAAACATTTTAAGCATGAAAGTTTTATGAAACGGTACCCAAATATGCGATTGCTGTATAGAATTAATTTTAATTAAAAAAAAAATTATTTAACACTAAAAGTAAGCTGTTTACATCTTCCGCCTGAGAACATAGTCACCCGTTGCTACCCAACGCAGAAACACAGCCACTAACTAGCAAAGAGAGGACATTAGCTAGTCAATATGATAAAGAAAGAAATGATTATTTTGTTTATTTCTTTTGCACATTTATTTGAACATTTCCATCGATTGTACAAGCACTTGGAAACTGTCCAATCCCTAGTTCATCAGGCATTTTCTTTTACACTGCGGGCATTCTCCCAGTCTGGCGCCGGTCTGTGTCTTCTAGGATATAATGCCAGCGATTTTTTGTTAAATTTGGGTTTCCAATAATGCCGCAGCAAACTCTTGTTTTTATGTCCACTATAACAGACAATTTTCTTTTTATTTAGGCTCACATTTCAATTATAGATCGTACACTAATTACTAGCAGTAAATACTGATGTTTTGCTCCCTCTTACCACAAAAATATTAAAAATAATGTATTGTAGCTGGGATGAACTTTTTTTCGAATGTGTCTCTACCTGCTGCGACTCGGACACGGAACTGGTTAAAGATGGCGACAACTCAGGCACCCAGAGATGGGGGAGCGTCTTTCCGCCTCCATAACTAAAATGCCAAATAGGAGTAGTTTTTAATTCAGTTTGAATTATAACTGTACGTACTGTCTTCGTATTTGGCCAGGGCTTTAAAGAGAGGGCGCGCCAACATTATTCGGTGCCGTCGTCTGCGCTTTTAAGGTACCCCTGTCGCGGAAGAATTTGACCTCGGAACGTTCACCCAGCGTAATTATTGTTTCATTGCACTTTGACAGATTGTCTTTAAATCAACTGTTGTCAGAATATCCTCACCTCCAGACCAGAACAAAATTGCAACGATTTTATTAACTGGCTGTTTCAGTAACCTAAAGTATATATTTAAAGTAATAATTTAACAATATATGTAAATGTTTTAAGACATGTTTATGTTGTGAATGTCTGTAGATTATATCTTATTTTTAGTTTTTGTTTTGTTTCATGTTAATTTTATAAGGGAATCTTGATTAAAATACTTTTATTTTTTCACAATCTGGTAATGCCAGACAGAATTTACATTCGCTGCAGCCAAATGGCCTTGCAGATCAGATACTATATGAAGGAACAAAACAATTATCGCGCACGGCTCCTCAATGGAATCGCTTTAACATGCTAATGCGTTGGTGTAACACTCTGTGTCTACAGTACATTGTGAACAAATCAGTTTCACAGGTATTTTCAACCCCCAACCAATGTTGTTTCATCGGTTGTTATCCTGTAAAGCGCTTTGAGGAGCCACCTTTAAAGGCACTATATAAAATAAAGTTTATTATTATTATTATTATTATTATTAATATTGATCATATTTTTCCTCCCAGAACTTGTAAATTGTTGTTGTTATTGTTGTTGTTATCCTGTAAAGCTCTTTGAGGAGCATACTGTCCAGCTTGTCAGGTGCATTCTTTTGTAAAATAATAAGTAGAGCTTTGGGCTTATTAGTGCTCCACTTACAGCAACCCAATGTAAATACATTTTGTCTCCAAATCCACCACCACTTGTATGAATCATAGCCCTGCCAAATGATACAAATTCCGCTGCAATGGTTGTGTGCAGGAATTTTTCAGTATGGCATCTCCATGTTCAAGTAAACAGTGCTCTGTGTGCAAATACAAATGCATTAAAAAAAAGTTTAAAAAAAAAAGCCACCTTTAAAGGAGCTATATAAAATAAAGTTTATTATTATTATTATTAATATTGATGATATTCTTCCTCCCAGGACTTGTAAAATTGTTGTTGTTATTGTTGTTATCCTGTAAAGTGCTTTGAGACGCATACTGTCCAGCATATTGTATTTCATTGCACTTTGACAGATCGTCTTATAATCACTTGTTGTTAGAATATCCGCTAAGAGGATATTTCCCCCAAGAGGATATAGAGGATATCCCCCAAGAGGTATCCAGGTAATAGTGAAACGGGCATACAGTCTGGGGAGAACGTCCGTTTTCCATGTAAATAGTTCCCTGGTTCCGCACCCCTTGGTGTCTCTCTCTCTTTCTCTCCCTCTGTCTATCTCTCTGTCTCTCTCTCTCTCTTTCTCTCTGTCTCTCTCGGTCCCGCGCTCTTGGCGGGCTTGTCTTGTGTTTCTCTCTCGACTGGGCGCGGGAGTGCTGCTGGCGGGTGGTGACGTAGAAGAAATAAAGCGCAGTTTTTAACTCCACAGGTTTGAGTCTCTGTGTTCGACCTCAACGAACCCAAATGTATTAAATTGGTGTTAGAAGCGGGAAGATGGACAGTGAACGGCCGATGATGTCGGACTCAGAGAAGCGCCGGTTCCCCCAGCAGCCAAATGACCCCCTAAAGCGCCTTTTGGGGGCGAGCAGCAGCCGCCAGGGACCGGGACAACCCCTCAGTACCGCCAGTGGCCACAGCCCTTATCAGGGCTACCCCACGGTGACCTACTCAGCGGAAGGGGGGCCCTTTCCCAGGTCGCCTCAGGCCATGTGGCAGGAAAGAGACGCCAGACCAGCGGGTTCCAGCCCGCCACCCCTCCTCCAGCCTGCGCCGGTGAGACCGAGCCATTATAATGGGGAGATCCCATGGCAAATGTTTGAGGCCCAGTTCCAGATGGCGGCCTGGGCAAACGGCTGGTCTCAGGTGGAGATGGTGGGCCACCTCGCCGCCGTCCTGGAGGGGAAGCCCTGCCAGGCATTACTGGATGTACCCGGGGACCAGCGGTACAACTACGCGGCGTTGACGTCTGCCTTCCGGAGGCGTTTTGGCAGGAGAGGGGAGGCGCTGGGACTGCTGCGGGCAAGGTTGGCCCAACGCTGCTGCCTAGCGGGAGAGCCACTGGGTCCAGTCGCCGCAGACGTGGCCTACTTAGCCCTCTCCCGCTAGGCAGCAGCGTTGGACCAACCTTGCCCGGAGCAGTCCCAGCGCCTCCCCTCTCCTGCCAAAAAGCCTCCGGAGGGCCGACGCCAACGCCGCCTAGTTGTACCGCTGTTTCCCAGGTACATCCAGCAACGCCTGGCAGGCCTTCTCCTCCAGGACGGCGGCGAGGTGGCCCACCATCTCCACCTGAGACCAGCCGTTTGCCCAGGCTGCCATCTGGAACTGGGCCTCAAACATTTGCCATGGGATCTCCCCATTATAACGGCTCGGTCTCACCAGCGCAGGCTGGAGCAGGGGTGGCAGGCTGGACCCCGCTAGTCTGGCGTCTCCTTCCTGCCACATGGCCTGAGGCGACCCTGGAAAGGGCTCCCCTTCCACTGAGAAGGTCACCGTGGGGTAGCTCTGATAAGAGCTATGGCCACTGACGGTGCTGAGGGGTCGTCCCAGCCCCTGGCGGCTGCTGCTCGTCCCCAAAAGGCGCTTTAGGGGGTCACTCGGCTGCTGGGGGAACCGGCGCTTTTCTGAGTCCAACATCATCGGCCGTTCACTGTCCATCCTCCCGCATCTGACAAAAATGTAATGAATTTGGGTTCGTTGTGGACGAACACAAAGACTCAAACCTGTGGAGTTAAAAACTGTGCTTTATTTCTTCTACGTCACCACCCGCCAACAGCACTTTCCCCCGTCCAGTCGAGAGAGAAGCACAAGACAAGCCCGCCAAGAGCGCGGCCCCGAGAGAGGGACAGAGAGAGAGACAGAGAGAGAGACACAGAGAGAGAGAGACACCAAGGGGTGCGGAACCAGGGAACTATTTACATGGAAAACGGGCGATCTCCCCAGACTGTACGCACGTTTCACTATTACCTGGATACTTCTTGGGGGATATCCTCTATATCCTCTTGGGGGGAATATCCTCTTGGAGGATATTCTAACAACAAGTGATTATAAGACGATCTGTCAAAGTGCAATGAAATACAATATGCTGGACAGTATGCTTCTCAAAGCGCTTTACAGGATAACAACAACAATTTTACAAGTCCTGGGAGGAAGAATATCATCAATATTAATAATAATAATAAACTTTATTTTATATAGCGCCTTTAAAGGCGGCTTTTTAAAAAAAAAACTTTTTTTAAATGTATTTGCATTTGCACAAAGAGCAGTGTTTACTTGAACATGGAGATGCCATACTGAAAAATTCCTGCACACAACCATTGCAGCGGAATTTGCATCATTTGGCAGGGCTATGATTCATACAAGTGGTGGTGGATTTGGAGACAAAATGTATTTACATTGGGTTGCTGTAAGTGGAGCACTAATAAGCCCAAAGCTCTACTTATTATTTTACAAAAGAATGCACCTGACAAGCTGGACAGTATGCTTCTCAAAGCGCTTTACAGGATAACAACAACAATAACAACAACAATTTACAAGTTCTGGGAGGAAAAATATGATCAATATTAATAATAATAATAATAAACTGTATTTTATATAGTGCCTTTAAAGGTGGCTCCTCAAAGCGCTTTACAGGATAACAACCGATGAAACAACATTGGTTGGGGGTTGAAAATACCTGTGAAACTGATTTGTTCACAATGTACTGTAGACACAGAGTGTTACACCAACGCATTAGCATGTTAAAGCGATTCCATTGAGGAGCCGGGCGCGATAATTGTTTTGTTCCTTGATATAGTATCTGATCTGCAAGGCCATTTGGCTGCAGCGAATGTGAATTCTGTCTGGCATTACCAGATTGTGAAAAATAAAAGTATTTTAATCTATATTCCCTTATAAAATTAACGTGAAACAAAACAAAAACTAAAAATAAGATACAATCTACAGACATTCACAACATAAACATGTCTTAAAACATTTACATATATTGTTAAGTTATTACTTTAAATATATACTTTAGGTTACTGAAACAGCCAGTTAATAAAATCGTTGCAATTTTGTTCTTGTTTGGAGGTGGGGATATTCTGACAACAATTGATTTAAAGACAATCTGTCAAAGTGCAATGAAACAATAATTACGCTGGGTGAACGTTCCGAGGTCAAATTCTTCCGCGACAGGGGTACCTTTAAAGCGCAGACGACGGCACCGAAAAATTTTGGCATGCCCTCTCTTTAAAGCCCTAGCCAAATACGAAGACAGTACGTACAGTTATAAATCAATCTGAATTAAAAACTTCTCCCGCAGAGAGTGATGAAAACCGCGCAGCGTCAGGCGAATGCACATTAATATGTTGGGCTTTTGGGTTCGGGTGGATTTGAGCCCTACAGTTCAACCTGTGGTACCGCTGTGTACTGTACATACAGTGCGAACATGTGTTATTTTGAAATATAAAAAATGTCAATATACTTTAGGAGAAATTGAGTATTGGTGTGTATTTTTTCTTTAAAATACCAATAACAGCAACATCCAGTTTACATAATATGTTTATGTTCCTAAATTAATATCGTTTATGACCTTTAAGACCTTCGTTATGCTCCTCTCCGTTTTATGCTTAGCTACTAAAATTTCCCTTTAGTGGTAAAATTCCATATAAATATTCAATACTAAGCGGATTAAAATGTGCACAGTAAAGAGATTAAATGATTAAATCTTTTCGCTAACGACCAATACACCACATTATCTTCCGTGTTGCATTAACATTGGAATGTTTTTTTTTACAAGTGTCAAAAGAAGCGATACACAACCTGTCTCCTTTATAAGTCTTCAGTTTACAGAGAAATTCCGCAAGAGCCTCACAACATTGTCCAATAATGCTCTTCTTGTGTCTAATTTTTAGTTAAGCAGGATTTGAGCTACAGACCATAACAGACCAAAAAATAAAATCCACCTGCGATTTGGGTGTTAACAAAACGTGTTTACAAAGAAAGTGAAATACAGTAATACTACCAGCTATATAGATACATAGATTTAGAAATTTAGATCCTTAAATTAATATCATGATTAATTTATTTTGATACGTGCTTACATATTCTCGATTATAAAACAGATAATTCCGGACTGGCTGACACCCTTCTGAAGCGGTACCATAATCTCTGGTATACGGATGCCCCTGAAATTTGACTTGTTACTGTATGATAAATTTTAAAGACGTAGATAAAAAAGTTTGGATTCTCATGTATCTGGTACAAGTATCTTTTAAAACACTCTTTGTTGTGCTCTTGAGGATCCTTGTGATATTTTGAGCTCTGGTTGAATGATAAGTGTCGCAGTTTAAATAATTTTCGTTGTTAGAAATTATGAAACGCTGTTTTTATGTCTGTTATACTAAAAGAAAATGCCCGACGAACTAGGGATTGGACAGTTTTTCAGTGCTTGTACAATCAATAGAAATTTTCAAATAAATGTGCTAAAGAAATAAACAATAAAAGTAATTTATTCCTTTATCATATTGGCTAGCTAATGTCCCGTCCTTGTTAGTTAGATCAACGAAATGCTGTGTTGTTACTTTTTGTCAATGAAAAAATAAAGTCTTTTCATTTAAAATGACGGTTACAAATAATGTGGACCAGCGTAATACTTTGAGTTTACAGCTTGTCCAAGGTCATTCATTATTAATAATATGAGTAATATCTTCGGTTAAGGCTTTGATGCATAAAATATTTCTGCATAATTAAAATATTTATGATAAAGGTAGGTTGTGTACTTTTGCCCAACTGAGCAATCTTGCTTTCATAAAATATACCAACTTTTTAATGACTGATGATTAACATGCTGTAATACACAGTTAAAATTTAAAAGCTCAAATGCTGTACATGAGAGGTTAAGCTTTATTGGCTCCTCCTGGCGGTTTTACAAGGTGATTCCGGATACTTTCCGGTATGACGTCAAATGACGCGATACACCGCGTGATACTGCGTGATACTGCATTTTGATGCGACACGCCCACCGGGGTATACCACGAAATACCCCACCCATTTTGAATGGCTGCATCTGTAAATATCGATTTAATATTCAACATATTGTTATATATATATAATTAATAACAATGTCAATATATGATACAGATCACATTTTATTATTGGAGAAAGATTATCTCCAAGGAGCTGGGCATTAGCCAGGAATCATTTTATTGTTGCTACAATAAAATATATTCTATTTGACAGCCACAGGGTACATTAAGGATTGACTGGGCCACCTGGCTATTTTACAGAGTAGTGCTGTCCTACTGTACATCAGCTTATTTGAAATTTTTTTTGAAGTGTTGGATGTTTGAAAATAATGTGGTATGTCATTTGGTATATGTAGTTAGAAATTGAAAATAAAGACTTGCATTTCTTTTAAATCTTCTTAAAATTTTTATTATTTGTACATAATACAAAACATTGTCAGAAAAAAAACACACTACACGAATGATAAAACAAACAATAAAGGCAATTAACAATAAAACATCCCTTCATCCCTCTTATGAGAGTTATAAAATCCAAAATAACTGTAAAGAAAAACAAAGTAAACTCACCCAATTTTTGATTACAATATAAAGCTGAATGGAATGTCAAAATTTCTCCGTGACTTTTAGATTAAAATAATTGACAAAGTGGCTCCAAATCGAATAGAACTCTGTCTTTTTATCCTTACATTCAAATGTATTTTTTACAATTTAAAATGTTCAATCATAAAAGAGAGTCATTGCACAGAAGGCACCTCAGTTCAAAGCTTAAGGATAATTACTTTCTTGGCTATTGCCAAACAAACAAACAAAGTACAGATGCAGCCATTGAAAACGAGCGTGGAATGCTGCGGTACAATGTGGCGGGCGTGTCGCATCACAATGCGTCATATCACGTCTGATCGAGACATACCGCATAATACCACAGCTATGATTATAGTATCCGGAATCACCGCCAGGTGGAGCTAATTAAGCTTAACCTCTCATGTACAGCATTTGAGCTGTCATCAGAAAACACCAGGTTTAGAATCCCGATCATTGCTGAGGAACAATCTTTATCCAATTAATAATTTTAGTTGTATACTCTTTAGACTTTTAATTTTAAACTGTGTATTACAGCATGTTAATCATTAAACATTAAAAAGTTGGTATATTTTATAAAAGCAAGATTGCTCAGTTGGACAAAAGTACACAACCTTCCACCTTCATCATAAATATTTTAATTATGCATAAATATTTTATGTATCAAAGTCTTTAACTTGGTAATTTACATGGGTTCTGGCTTTAATGTACTTGCTCTAACAATATTAATGTAGCACTCTTGGGTTCATGTGGGTATGTGCTCACACCCCTGCTGCCTCAGGTCAGCCACCCACTGCTGGAGACTCAAACCCAGGCCTCCAGCATCACTCAACAGGGAACCAGCCAGCTGAGCTAAAGGGAGATCTCCCTTCAGCCCAGCGGCTAAGGACTCTGCTACCCACAGGGAATGGTGGTGACGTCACCGCACTGGTAAGCCAGTTCGCACAACCTGCAATGCCAGCAGTATGCTTTACATTAAGCTTATATTCTGTACTTCACAAAAAACTTCCAACGTTTTATCCTTTTCCAAGAATACATACAGAACTTGGTGTTATTGTAAAAAGATAAATGTTGTAGTGATTTAACATCACTTGATAGCTATATTAATACAGAATCATGTAACTGAGCAGCTAAAGTATCACAAGTGGATGTTTTGGAAACATTTTGACATTTGTTTCTTTTTTAAAAAAAAATTCTATTGTTCTTGAAGTGGTAATAGGCACTGCAATGTAGCGAGCTGCACCCAGAAGGTTCAAAGCACAATCGGAGCATTACTGTACTTTCGGTTTGGTTCTCATACTGTATAGCTGAACGCATAAATATAGTCCACTATTGCTTGTTGTTGGCTCTGGTGTGAATTTGTGTATCTGGATAAATTAAGTGTTGATATTGTGATTAAGGATTTCTTCGCAAAATTCTTTAAGTTAAACAATGGAAGGAAGAAGGGTTAGTTTTACAATTGGCACGCCGAGATTCTGACTGATTTAATTTCCCTCATTTAGCTGAAACGGATAAAGAAATCATGCAGTAGTTAAAATGTATTGGAAGGCGCTCTATTAACAGACATTCCGACTCAAACCTGTGTCGTACAGTGATATACCAAGGCTCAAGTGAGACAATAAGACAGCATCTGCTGAATCTACCAGAGTGTATCCTGCATTTGTGTTCTTGTCAGAGAAGCAGTAAATCACACCAGAATCACCAGCAACAGCACTTAAAGGTTAAGGAATTAATTACCATGACAACAAACTATGGGTTATAATCGGTGTCGCCTGCTCACCATGAGTTTTTGATTTAGTCATAGTTTAGTCAAGAAAGTGGAATACTGGTGTGTATTTTTTCTGTAAAATACCAATACCAGCCATATACAGTTTGTAATGTAGGGATTTCTATATTTACATCTTTATTTAGTGGTGTGGTGTCTCCAGGGGAAAGTAGACATGGGTAATATCATCCCCATTGAACAATGTGCTTATTGCACAAATTCATCTAAACTAGAAGCATTGCAAAAGGTAATAAACTGTACATTATTTACTGAAACAGAGTTGAGGAAGTCTGTGAAGACTGGAGTAAAGTTAGCTTGAAGTTCGAAAATGATTTTGGCGTTTTCACAAAACCTCCTAGAGTTCCAAAAACACTTGCTGTGTGTACAAAGTACATTGTGAATGTTTTCACAGCCTTCACTATGTCGTTTTTACGTCACTTTTTTGACCATGCACAAATGTTCTTAGGTCCATATCTTCGCAAGGGAAACACAGAAAGCTTTCAAACCAAATGCAATCAGTGAGCTAATTCTCTTTTTGTAAACCTCCATTTTTCCATCGATGCGAAATTACATACTAACTGGAACCCTGGGGGACCGATGTGTACACAAGTTCTCAATGCGAGAAATACTGCTCAATATGGCTTCGTGCCAAAAACCGGTATATCACCATAGGAAGCAGAACATGGCAGTCTCGCAATTACCCAGACTGTAAGCACGGGAAGAAGGCTTTGTTTGATTTCTGAAACCCTTTCTTTATGTCCTGTTTTCATTCAGGTAAAGGACAACTACATACACAATTTCATATTCTTTACTCAGCAGCTTATTAAAAACAGCACCCATGATGTTCAAACCAATTTTTTACGCAGAAGCCTGACACAGCTTTGCATTGTGAATCTCTTTTTCTCGTGCTTTTATTTAATGTGACACTAAACAAATGTGGCAGAAAAAGGTGAACCCTGTTTTTTTTATATTCAAATGTGACGTATGTTTGAACACAGCCTTGCAAATTAATGTTTTTACAAGACGTGGAAGTGTAACAATTTATCACAGTGGAAATGTTAATACTAATTAAATGACCGCGGGCACTTTTCCTCCCCCTCTACATTCTCAGAGTAGAACAGGCGAACCTTCTAATGAAAGACAGGCCCCCTTCCCCCCACGGACAGGAAAAGTGCCCACGGGCACTTAAACTTAATATGGTCAGAAGGAGCACAGAAAAATGTTTCCAAAATAACCACATGTAAGACTTTGGTGCTTAAAATGTTTAGGAAGAAAGTGGAATACTGGTGTGTATTTTTTTCTGTAAAATACCAATACCAGCCATATACAGTTTGTAATATAGGGATTTCTATATTTACGTCTTTATTTAGTGGTGTGGTGTTTCCAGTGGAAAGGTTTATGTAACCGAGACAAAAGTACACACACCATGCTTGTCTTCTTTTATTTCCAGGGAGTTTTCTCTGTTTCTCCAGTACATACATCTTCCAAGCCAATCCGCAATCCGTTTGCTTAATCCTTATTCAGTCCAAGTTCCAAAGTCCATAAAGTACCACAAATCCGTGTCGTATCCAAATCACAAACCGTCAACCGTAATCCTTTATTTCTTCCGTTAATCCGTGATTCTTTAATCCTTACCAACACCAACCTGATTTCACTATCTCCTCCAAAACACATTCACCTACTGGCTTCCGCGTCGGTTCACTGTTTCCAGGGTATATACAGATGCAGCCATTCAAAACAAGCGGGTGATATCGCATTATATTGCGGTGCGCTTTACGCAGTCTACCGTGAGTTACCGTAAATTCTCGTATAGTACCGCAAGTAAAATAATAGTATCCGGAATTTCTGCAAGGTGGAGCTAATAAAGCTCAACCTCTCATGTTTGAGCTGTCGCCATCAAAGTCTTTAACGAAGATATTACTAATAGTATTAATAATGAATAATCTTGGACAAGCTGTAAACTCAAAGTATTGCCCTGGTCCACATTCTTTTTTTCATTGACCGTCTTTGTAAAAGTAACACCACAGCACTTCGCAATCACGCATTTGTTTCCAATCATGCAAAGTACAGCAATTTTTGAGAATCTCTGATTCACCATGCCTTTCACATGCTCATAAAAGAGATTGATTTAGGAACATGAACATATTACTGTATGCAAACTGTACTGTATACAGTATGTATATGTATATTTAATGTCTTTACTGTGCCCGTTTAAGTATTGAAGATTTATATGGAATTTTACCACTGAAGGGAAATCTTAGTAGCTGAGCATAAAAAGAATAGGAGCATACTGTAACGCGTGTGAAGGCCATAAACGATATTAATTTTGGAACATAAACATACAGTATATGGCTGGTCTCGGAACTTTAAAGAAAACATACACACCAGTATTCCATTTCTCCCTAAATATTTTAAGCATCAAAGTCTTTAACTAACGTGATACCGGAGTCAACAAGCATACTTTTAGAATTTGATTAAAAGGGAATATAATATGGAATCACGTATCTAAAGAAATTAATAATGATATAATTATATTCATGTACCGCAACACAAGCCGGAATCCAGCCGGAGCCATGACTTTTTTTTAACAAACATTTCTTTGAAAAAATAAAACGTTTCCCTGGGTCAGAGATTAAATAAAACTTCACTCGCACCAAACAAATTTATATTTCTAAATATCACAACATGATCAAATTTAAGTCATTTTAATAACAATGAATAGTCACCTATGCATTACAATATAAACATTTATATTGATTTAAATCGCGTTTAAATCGCCTTTATTTAAAACCCATAAATAAAGCTGATACCGTTTAGACTTTTAATTATTTAAAACTGTACTACAGCAGCACAATGCACAATGCAACGTAAATCGCTATCTTTGTCTTCTACGTAATAATGTTCACCTCTCTGTCCAGCAAATTAACAATAGTAATAATAATGAACTTTATTGTATATGGCACCTTTAAAGGCGGCTCCTCAAAGCGCTTTACAGGATAAAAACAATAACAACAATACTGTTAGGCTAAGCAAACGATTTTTATTTTTTTTAAAGGAAATACAAAATGAGATATAATGATGTGTTCCAGCTTAGACATTAACGAAGAGCATAACGAAGGTCATAAAGGTCATAAACGATATTAATTTTGGAACATCAACATATTATGTAAACTGTATGTTGCTGTTATTGGTATTTTAAAGAAAAAATACTGTAAAATACTGGGTTTGGTACAATGATTCAGGCATTCATGTGAAGGACAACAGAGCTTTAACTGGCCGATTATCAAACTTTATTGATAAAACAAAAACAAAAACTATCCGACCAAGCCAGAAGAAGACAAAAAGAATAACGGACACAGTGCGAGTCTGCATTCTCCCCTCAGCCGTCCACACCACACTTTTCCCTGGGTCAGAGATTAAATAAAACTTCACTCGCACCAAACAAATTACCACACACTGAACGCTGAACATGTTAACCCAAATATGTCTCACAATACTTTTATGGTACATTACTTTGCTAAAATGTATTTAAAAATAAAAACGATTACAAACGCCAGCAGAGAGAGAGACACACACACAGTTCTTCATTGTCAAAAAGTAATTGTTTTTTACTTTGTCAGCACCCAGACAAACGCAAACACGTTATTAATTAAATGCTTTTATTCATTCTTAATCGAACTCACAAGTTGTCATCTTCTGTTGAAGCTCTGTGAGACTAGACTCACACATGACTAGACTTGACTCGGCTCTGGCTTTCCCATCTATACCGATGCACTGCAAGTACAACCCCCCTCTCTGCGGGAGTGCTGGCTGTGACGAATTAAACCGGTTTCACAGGTATTTTCAAAGTAGAAGGGGGCGAGTTTTCCAGCGAAAGACACCTCCCCCCCTCCAAAACCCAGTAAGTACAGTATTTACTAGTTAAGAAAGCTAGGCTCCTCAATGAAATCGCTTTAACATGCTGATGCGTTGGTGTAACAGTCCGGGCGTGGCAAGCTTCTAATGTCTCCCAACTAAGTTGAAAGGAACCCTTCTTTCATTGGAAGACAATGAACATATTCTACCCGTACATGAGAATATAATGCTGGTGCGTGGGCGCGGTGGGGTGCTGTACCAGCTGTCAAAAAAAAGTTTTTTGTTTTTTTTTAAGTCAATTGAGTGTCCATAATATTGCAGTAAGTGAAAAGACCACGGGCATTCTTCCTCCCCCTACATTCTCAGAGTAGAATAGAATTTATTATTAGCACAATTAATAACAGTGCTAAATTTAATATTATTGATTACTAATAATTTATGCTAACACCTAGCTTTCTTAACTAGTAAGTACTGTACTCACTGGGTTTTGGAGGGGGGGGGTGTCTTTTGCTGGAAATCTCGCCCCCTTCTACTTTGAAAATACCTGTGAAACCAGTTTAATTCCATAATAAATTCCATATTAATTCCATATTTAATTCCTTCACTTCTGCATAAGCTTTCTGGAGGAACACTGGATGGGATGCGGCTCTTTCAGGGAATACTGCAAATTCACAGGTGCCTGACTTGATGGAATTCACATTATCATATTTACATATCACCCCCCCCCCCCCTCTCTCTCACTTGCCCTCCCCCCTGTGTATTGTCCGTTCAGGGCAAGTGAGAGAGTGTGTGCTGTCCTTTGACAAAACAAGGCTCGCCAGATAATGTGAATCGAAACCTGTTTTTCTAGCTTTTAAAGTCTTGCGATGTGTAAGCAGGAACACATCATTATATCTTACATATGAAAAATACATAATATAGCTCCCAAACAAACGCAAACATGTTTTTAATAAAATGCTTTTATTCACTCATAATCTGACAATTTCAGGAAGACTAAGGAAGGACTAAGGAAATTGTCATCTGTTGTTGAAGCTCTGTGAGCTCGGTGACATTGAGACCACTTGTTATCCCAAGTTGTTTGAATCGCCACAATTCAAATAGAGAAAAAAGAGCTGACTGACAAGATTTAAGATGTGGCTGTCAATGTTGGATTAAAAAAAACACGTTGCCCGACGTTAGTTGCATTGCTTGAAAAATAATTTTATTTCGAGAGACTGGATAAGTAATTCAAGTGTTTTTTTAACTTCCTGAAAAACAAGTAATAATTTAACAATATGTGCAAACGTTTTATGATATGTCGCTGTTGTGAATGTCTGTGGAGTGTATCTTATTTGCCTGTCTGTCCTGGCTGTGCTCTCTCGCTCGCCCTCCCCCCTCTCAGTTCAATTCAGTTCAATTCAATTCAATTCAAGGTGCTTTATTAGCATGACAGATGGGTACAATCAGTGTTAGGTATTTACTTTGTAATCTGTGGTCATTTTAACTGTTTTTACATTTCTGTACTGCTTTGAGATGCCACTTTTAAAGGTGATATATAAAATCAAGGCTTTAACTTGCTTTAACTCCGCAAGTCTGGGTTCTTGTGTCCGTCCTATCCGAGCCCGAAAGTATTACAATATGTATCTTTATAGCAGGTGGTGTACAGCTTTTTAGTATAGATTACACTTTTCTTAAATGTATTTAAAAAATAAAAACGATTCCAATCTAATCTTTCCACGTTTGATCCCAAGATCCCAAGAAAAATAAATCTAAACGGGGAGAAAGCTATGCTGAAAAACGCGATTTAAATCAATATAAATGTTTATATTGTAACGCATAGGTGACTATTCATTGTTATTAAAATGACTTAAATTCGATCATGTTGTGATATTTAGAAATATAAATTTGTTTGGTGCGAGTGAAGTTTTATTTAATCTCTGACCCAGGGAAACGTTTTATTTTTTCAAAGAAATGTTTGTTAAAAAAAAGTCATGGCTCCGGCTGGATTCCAGCTTGTGTTGCGGTACATGAATATAATTATATCATTATTAATTTCTTTAGATACGTGATTCCATATTATATTCCCTTTTAATCAAATTCTAAAAGTATGCTTGTTGACTCCAGTATCACGTTAGTTAAAGAATTCGATGCTTAAAATGTTTAGGGAGAAATGGAATACTGGTGTGTATTTTTTCTTTAAAGTACCGAGACCAGCCATATACTGTATGTTTATGTTCCAAAATTAATATCGTTTATGGCCTTCACACGCGTTACATTATGCTCCTATTCTTTTTATGCTCAGCTACTAAGATTTCCCTTCAGTGGTAAAATTCCATATAAATATTCAATACTAAAACGGGCACAGTAAAGACATTTAAATCTTTCTACGACCAACCAACCAACGAGTGCCCCTGTCGGTCAACCAATCACGTACCGCAGTATTTTGCGTCAACGCGCGTCACGATGCGCAAGGCCATAGCCAATTACCTCCGGTACGTGTCTGTTCCGCGCACTTTGAACGGCTGCATCTGTATATTTTTTTTCCTGATGAGACACACCTGTGTCTCGTTGTTTTTCGGACTAAGCCCTTTCCATCTGCGGTTCAGCTGGTTTCTCTTGGCAGCCATTTTGCTCAGTTCTAAGTTGAGTATATTGAGCAGATCATTCCTGAAATAGCTGTCCTGGATGACCCTTCCCCTGGTCATCTTACAGTGGTTACATTAGTGACAAGGCTAAAAAGGCTATACTCCCAGCAGCCATATCACCCTGCAATTCACAACTGGCAACCCACTGAAGCTAAGCAGGTGTGAGCCTGGTCAGTACCTGGATGGGATACCTCCTGGGAAACACTAAGGTTGCTGCTGGAAGAGGTGTTAGTGGGGCCAGCAGGGGGCGCTCACCCTGTGGTCCATGTGGGTCCTAATGTCCCAGTATAGTGATAGGGACACTATACTGTAAACAGGTGCTGTCCTTCAGATGAGACATAAAACGGAGGTCCTGATTCTCTGTGGTCATTAAAAATCCCAGGGTGTTTCTCAAAAAGAGTAGGGGTGTAACCCCGGCGTCCTGGCGGAATTTCCCATTGGCCCTTACCAATCATGGCCTCCTAATAATCCCCATCTATAAATTGGCTTCATTACTCTGCTCTCCTCCCCGTTGATAGCTGATGTGTGGTGAGCGTTCTGGCGCACTATGGCTGCCGTCGCATCATCCAGGTGGATGCTGCAAATTGGTGGTGGTTGAGGGGAGTCCCCATTACCTGTAAAGCGCTTTGAGTGGAGTGTCCAGAAAAGCGCTATATAAGTGTAAGCAATTAATATAATTATTATTATTACTTTGTGAAAAGTGATAATAATTTAACCTTTACTGCGAATTCGCTCGTTATCGACGTAAACAAAAGCATACTTTTAGAATTTGATTAACAGGGAATATAATATGGAATCGAGTATCTAAAAAGTATCTAAAGAGCATGCTTGCCAGTGCGGTGACATCACCGCCTTTCCCTCTGAATAGCTAGCAGGGACCTCAGCCTCAAATAATAGGCAGTGAAAACATTTGTCTGTCTGTCCGTGGGGGGAAGGGGGACTGTCTTTCATTGGAAGGTTCGCCTATTCCACTCTGAGAATGTAGGGGGGAGGAAAGGTGCTTGCTGTTTTCACTGATAAAGTTGTGTTAACAAAAACTACAGTATGCTTAAGAGCTGTTAAACCAGTTCTATTTATCTTTCGGCACAACCAGCCGGCCCGAACCACACAGACACCAGCTAGCCTGCTAGAGCCCCACAACTCACACTCAACCACAGATTTTAGGGTCTTCAGCTCAAAAAGAAATTTGGAGTTTGTAATGTAGGGCGCTCTGAACAAGTTAAACTTTGATGCAGGAAAAATGTATTTCCCAGAAGCTATACTGACTCTCTCTGATAAAGTGCATCCGCTGGACAGGTGACTGAGGGCTTGCCAGCGCTGTGACGTCACTGCCTTTCATATGAATAGGAGGGACCTGGTCCATCGGTGTTTAGGGCAGATCTCACTGTAGCTCAACTGGCTGCTTCCCTGTTGAGTGACGCTCGGGCCCAAGTTTGATTCCTCAGCTGGTAGGTGAAAGTGTTACATCATTAATACTATCTTCCATGACTCATTAACTAACTAACTAACTAACTCTTTAGTTTATTCCGCCAGACAGTATGTTAATATAATTATATCATTATTTATTTCTTTAGATACTCCCTTATATTATACATGCCCTTAGGCTGGGCAACTGATTTTTTTAGTTTTTAAAAAAGAAATAAAAAATGAGATATAATGATGTGCTCCTGCTTTACTTAGACATTGCATGATTTTAAAAGCTATAAAAACAGGTTTTGATAGTTAATAACCATTTTTATGTGCAAAAAATGGGTGATCTTTCTTCCTCGTGATCAGCTTAGAATTTTTGTGTACGCTGTAAGTTTTTTTCTTCTTAATTAAATATTTAAAATACATGAATTTACAAAGACAACACACGTTTACAGAAAAAATATATTCTGTTATCTTCCTGGTATGTAGAACAGATTAGCAGGTCTTTTTTTCCCCAATTGCTTTTTCCCCTGTATTTATCATATTGGCTAGCCAATGTCCTCTTTGCTAGGTAATGGTAGCTAGCTAATACACATAAGTTCACACAAAAACACAAATGAACTAGGAATACAAATAAGGGAAAATGAGAGTAATCAACAGGAACAAAAGAACACAAAGGTTAAACATATAACATGTTAGGGCAAGGTAATGGCAAAACAAGGATAAACACACAAACAAACAAAAGTACAAAGAAACAAACAGAAACCAACAAACCAACAAAGCCGAAGCTAAATCAATAGCGAAGCGAAGCGAAGCGATAACCAAAGCCGAGCGGGACCAAAGTCAAACAAAAGGCCTCTCCTTCCTGAAAACCTCCATGTTATATACTGACTAAGATGTACTCTGATTGGCTGAGAGGCTGATTGATGATGATGTCATATGGAACAGTGGTGTAATGGTGGACCAATGGGGAAGGGAGAACAATCAAAGGTCAGCAGTGTGGAACATAACAACAAAAACACACAGACCACACACTGGGACATAACAGTAATGTAATCTAGATGATGGTAGTCTGCAAGAATGACACTAATCAGTTGGTCATGCTTTACTGGGCCTGCTAGCCTGAACAGCCTGTTCAAGATACAGCTGCGATAATGCCAACCCCACACCAAATAAAGGTCTCAATGCTTATGTCCTGTATCCAGTAAGCTGTCAATTGTTTCACAGTTTATAAGACTTCTGGTTGCTGCCTTATATTGCTCAAGCCCTAGCTATGTGAATAATTTATCTTTTTTTGTTGTTCTGGTATGAATAACATTGGAAGTGCACAGGTTTGTTCCAGACCTTTCTGAAAAAACATTATATGCATTTATACCCTGGATGTATTAATGTTGTGCAATGCAAATATACAAATATACAAATACACAAATAAATACAAATACATTTGTATTATGATCAAAGTAATAAAATCTGGTCAAAACAATAAATATATTTAATGCTGGAGATAATATCTTGCCAAAAGGCAACTGTTCTTCACTTTAAATGAGGTGTAAATTTAAAAAACAATGTGTGTTGGCTTCCGTTATTAAATAACACATTTGTCTTCATGCTTCATACTTGAGTGGTAAACACCGGTTTTAAGTAGGAACACAGTATAAAAACCCTATTTTTGAATCTTGAATCCTGAATCTTGTAAAGACGTAAAAGATATAAAAATCCTGAATCCTGTTCATCTTTGATTAATCAAATCTGATTAAATCTGATCTGCGTAGAGAGGAAATCATCTACTGCTGAAATAACAATAGTATTTCAGGAGGAATAATGCCATCCAAGAATTAGACATTTTGGGAATATTTATTGCCTTAATATGTTTTGGCTTTACCCTCTTGGATAAGAGGTAGCCTCCTGGATATAGGACAAGGAGGCTAAAACCCATTCTTCAGACAGAGGAGTTAAACAAAAGTGGAGACAGGGTGGAGGAGGGATGAATGTGAAAGAATGTTAGAAGAGTCATGTGCAAGAGTTATATATACATAATGTATATAGCAAAATCTGTGAATAATTGCAATATAAACAGTTCTATGAGATTGTCTTGTCTGTCATTATCCCTCCCAAACTTCAGTTCAGAACGTCTTTTTATACTACACTTGATCTTAGCCAAAAGGCAGTTAACGTATACTATATATATTTTATAGTTATAGTAAGTTATGACATACATATTTTGTTCTTCTCGATACTCATCTTTATATTGTTTGCTTTCATTTTATTATATTACTTATCTGTTTCAGAGGGTGATTTGGGGGTTCATTACGGAGATTTCATTTTCTCAATGGGCAAAGTGTCTTAATTTTAGAAGGAGGCTGATTCTAGAAGCCACAACACAATCTGTGGGCCCCTCTTTTTCAGAAACAATTGACAAGCATTTCAGCAATCAAAGCTTTCCAGTAATGACTACAAATAGATTCTACTGGAAAAGGGGGAGCACTTACTATTGAGCTGGGGGTGTGAAATATCTCTTGTCACTTGCCTTAAAAATGTAATTTGTCTTCCTGTCTCATCTCTTTATAAACAGAGAGCAAATAATTTGTTGGTGTGCCAAATTTAACTAGCTGAAATGAAACTAAACTAATTTAATAGGAACAGTTCAATAGCTTCGACCCAGATGAGTCAGTATGAGATACTTTCTCACAGGTTCTCAGTTGTGGCATCTTTTATTGTCTCTCACCTTTCTTTAGATCCTTTAGATTACTCTAAAAAAGAAGAAAAAGTGAAGTGCTTTACTTAGCAGTTTTCAGCCCTGACTTTTTTTGTTCTTCAAGGACATTCTTCCTGCTGCCAAAAACTGTCAAGCTGGAACATCATAGTACAAAGAGGTGAGAGGACACCAATTATAAAGCCAGCACTGGCCAGGAGTTTGAGCGGCACAGCTTGCCACAGGAAGTGGGATGCCTGACTTCCTGCCTGGGGTCACAGCTGTTGATGAAAGACTGATGTTGCAAAGAAGCATGTGAAGTATTTAGCATTGAATAAGGCAGCCCTCATTTAAATTGCAAAAGACCATCTCAATGTCACAAATTCATTTACATTGTTTTATACAGATGCCTCAAGATGAAGAAACAAAGTGAAATTTGAGAAACTGTGAATGTCAAAAGGGTTGATGCAACTTTTAAAAAACTTTAAATGCCAGTCTCCTGTCACTGTGCTAGGGGGCCAGTTGCAAAAACACCAGAAATTAGCATAGGTGAAATAGCACAGCTTGCCTTTGCCGTCAAACAATTTGAAAGAAAAGAGTTGATGGAAATACATGGCACACTTTTATGAATAACCAAAAAGCTAATAACTTACTGATATTTGGCCTTGTAATATAAAATCACTGACAGACTGACAGATATACAGTATTCTCTTTTTCAGACTTTTTCTAATCTTCTAAAGATACCCCCAAAACATAGAATTATTTTAAAAAACTTCATAAATAAACCTTAACTACAAGAATGTGTTGTATGTAAATCTGATCAAAAATGAATGGTCAATTTTCTTAAGACATATAATTGTTATAAATATTGAAAATACCTTGGAGAAATGAAAAAATATTTTATTTTCACAGTTGGAGTGCTTAAAAGAAGTATTTCACACTGACACCTAACCTTAACCTAAGGTCAGGATCAAGGGAAATGACAGATTGCAAATGCAGACAGTGCATTCTTTTTAATTGCACAATTGCATAACCTACTTTTTTGTGCAGTAGTTCTAATGAATACTCACAGCAAGTTGATGTATTACTTATTTTCTTTTGTGTTCTGTAAATGTTTTTTTCAGTTTTTTCTTCTAATGTAACAAAACAAGAACAGAACTTTTTTTAATGTGAATCATTAATATAGCAAAACTGTTGAAAGTAAAGCCTTGACATCAAAGTAAAAGTGACTTTTTTCAGTTATCATGAAAATAAAATGATCTATTATGTTTATTGGGCAGGCCATTTAATCAATGTCCTCTAAAGAGATTAGCAATATTAAGGTGAAATAATTAACATTAAAGTCTGCAGATTGCTGCAATAATTGCCTTTTTCATTTATAATTCAATGCTTCCAGAAGTGAACACATTATTAACGAAGTGTCACAAACACCTTTTAACTATTTTAATCTGAATTTTGGGTAGAAACATTTAACACTTATTTAATATTACGCATAAAAGTTAACTTTCTTATACTGTTGATATGATCATAAAATACATAATCTATTTCTATTAAACTACAACATTCACATGGAATGTTTCAGGTTTGGAAACAAAACCTGTACTATATGCTCTTCATCTTTTGATTAAATCTGTAGTATCTCAACAAACTGTTGATGAAAGAAAAAAAGCAACAAATGTGAAAGTTGTGAATTTCCTAATAATGGAGAGCATGTAGTAGTTTTAATTTAGATTTAATGAAAATAAAGAAATAAAAAGAAAAAAAGGCTAGAGAAGTGAGAATAGGTATCCAGTGTATAATAAGGATTGCTTATAAAAGTTGATTGAAGTTGACTAAAGTAGAGGTGTTAAAACTAATATTCTTTTTTAATGTGCTGGTGATAATCATTTATCATGTTCAGGAGCAACTGCAAGTTGCCGTTTAACACTGAAAGCTAATTCATCTGACATTCAGTACAGTATTTCTTTGGAAAATATAGAACAATATCATCACTGTCCCCCATACACAGTTCAGAGGTCATGACATTAATCATTATATTACAATGTGATATCAAAGGGAAACTAAATATATTGTTTATTTATTAAATGGTATTAATAATATTAAGATTTGTTTATTGAGATTAAGATATTGTTTACTTGAAGTTCCTCTCATGTGTACAGTACTTCTCCAAACCTTAATGTATGCTATGTTTAAAAAATCTAAGCAAAATCATGAAACACATGCCAAATGGAAATGCACATTAATTTTTAGAACCAGTTAAATGTAAAAATAAATTACAATAAAACTTATTTTGTTGTAATTTAATGTTTAATAAAGCATGATAATAAGAACCATACATTAAGAAAAATTAAAAAAACAAGATCTTTCTAATGGTTATAGTGTAAAATTAGAGATGAGATGTCATTATCCAACATTCAAGGATTTGTGTTAGATTGAAGATTTTTGTTAAAAATGCATAATCTGAAGATTTTACTTTTATATTGTAATATATTGATGTGTTTCATTATTTTGTTACTTGCAGTGACTCTGTATGTTGCACTGTTTGTGTTAGAGACAGTAACTTGTATTACTTTATGTCATGTATAGTAACATCAAAGTAACGTTGCATACAATTAAGTGTAGATCCTCATCTATGTGTAGACACATTTCATAATACTGTTTTTTGTAGAGCATAAATTAAAAGTATGTAATAATGCTGCTACATACTGTAATCTACTTTAATTTGTTACATGTGCGTTCATCTAACATATGGAAAATGATATATTACTTTATGTTTAATATTCGTATATAGGGAGAGATTAAAATCTATTAAAATGTATTTTCACCACAAGATATTACATGATCATTATCATCTCCTCTCTTACAACTTATTGCTACTAGTGATTCAATATTACCAATTCCAGCCTTATTATAGGTATTAGATAGTATTCACCTCTTCACTTTCAGTTACGATGGAGAGGAATGCAAATGAAAAGTGATTCTGTTTATAAAACCAGAGATTAGAGCAGAATCACCACACAGTTGATTCCCACAATTATTCTATATGCTCACCTACAATACAATCAAAACTGCTATTCTCAGCATTTGAAGATTGAAAGTAATGTCACCATAAGTGTGACAACAATACTTTTACCAGATGCTATTCTGTAACAAGTAGTCAGGGATTGCAGGGTGGCAAGATTTGGAATGGTGTATAACATATTGTAAGTACACATTTATTTTGATTAGTGATTTTACAGGGCTTACATGACATCCTATTATAAATTGTCTCAAATTCATTTTAGTTCCATTGATGAGGCTCTATGGTTTGCAATAATGAGAAAATAATGTGTTGCAGATACTGTATATTATTCAGTTATATTATTCAGTTTAAGTCACATTAATTATTTAAAGTTTTTAAATCATTTGTAATCATTCGTTTATCAAGTGTTGAATAAATGCATGCATACCAATATTATGAGGAAAACAAAAGAAGCAGAATAAATAAGTAAGATATTATTTAATTTATAATCTATAATAATTATATAATAATACATAATATATAAGAGAAATAAGATATTGCTTTTTGTAAATGCTATTTACTGACTAAAAGAAAATAAAATATTTTTTAACACATGATAAACAGCCTAACCTAAACAGAAATTGATATAATCCTTTACTGGAAAATGGTACATAATTGTAATTTTTGTATTTTTGCACAAAGGAAGTATATAACTGTATTAATTCCAGCTCATATTTTCTATTTTATGTTGGAATGTAAGCATGCTTATGAATTATAAATTATCCAATATTTTCATTTTAAAAAGAGCTTCTAAAATACTTTAGACCATACAGTGACCTTCAGTTTTTTTCCCACAACTGTCACAACCCAATTATTTTTGGTACGTTTTGATTTTGCAGTTTTGCAGGCAAGCCCATTAATCGTTCTCTCCGAGCCTCCTGTAATTTGACAGACCTGGTACTCTATTTCACCTTCATCTGACTCCTCAAATGACATACCTTTGAAAGGTTACAAAATACATTCATCTTCAGTTTTTCAATCTAAGTAACAAACCTCCCCCTTTGTTCCAACTCACATTGGCCATCAGATACGAATCCCCACAAAAGTTTAACTGGTAGATCAGTTTGCTTTCAAACTTGATTTCAAGGCTTCACTGGATAGTCCCCTCATTAAATCACAACTTTGGATCAGCCCATGAATTTTATCCTGCAAAAATGATAAAATCATAGGCTCCATCATAGAAGGATAGCAAATGATGGTGATTGAATAAAATAAAAAATAGAAATTGTCAGCTTCAGATGTAGCCATTCAAAATGTGCAGTAAAACCCTAAGGGTTTTTACTGAGGGTTTCCAGGCAGAGGTAGCCACAGTACATGATAAGCTCGACAAAGATGATCGACAGGAGGCACTTGTGATGAATTAGATGTTAGTGAAATAATTGCTTCATTTCATCTCTGTACTGTGCATGTTTAAATATGGAATTTTACAACTAAAGGGAAATTTTGGTTGCTGAGCATAAAAATTACAGGAGCATGACATCTCTGAACGTCACAAACAATATTAAATTAGGAATATAAATATATTATATAAACTATATGGCTGGTAGTGGTAGTTTAAACAAAAATAAAAAGAAGTATTCTTCTTTCTTCATAAACATGTATGCATCAAAATCTTTCACTCTGTCACTTACTGTGGTTATTTTGGAAAAGTTTTGACGTGCTAGTTCTGACAATATTAAGTTTATATACTTTATAAAAAGCTATAATGTTTTAACCTTTTCTATGAATACTTGCGCTTGTTCTCACAGTAAAAAACATGTACTTTTTAGAATCTGCTTAATAGGGAATATAATATGGAATTGCATATCTAAAGAAATTAATAACAACATTAATTTAAGGATCTAAATATAATATATTTATATTATCACACCTGTTCAGTTCATTCTTCAGTCACACCTGAAGAAGGCTCCACGGCCAAAACATTGTGTTTTCTTTCTTCTTTTTTTCAGCATGGAATAAACCTATTACTTGTTCCTTTGCAGTCTACGCATGCTGACGCAGCTACCCACCTGAACTAAATATAATATATATATTTATATATATTATATATATTTATAATATAAGTATTACCATATTCCAATTTCTTTGTAAATATCTGCATCAATTTCCTTGACTCATTTACTCATTATATTGGCATTTTATTTTTATATATCACAATGTGTTCAATAAATAAATTTAAAATATGAATGAGCAAATGTGAATACTGTCAACAGTGGGAGTAAAAACAATTCAACTGTTTCAATTCAATTCATTTAAAGAAATACTGCATCCCAATGAGGCAAGCCTTTAAAGTCTTGATGAAATCATATATATTCGAATTATAATGAACAACAAAGTGATATTAAAAATACCACTGAAACAAACTATAATAACGTATCTATTAATCACTTTAAACAACATTAAATTATTAATAATAACAATTTCAAATTTGTATTTTTTCACTGTCATTTGTCATTGTTTTCACAATCTTTGGTTTTTTATGAAAACGCCTATTTTTCAGACAGGATGCTTTGGGTGTCAATAACTTTGCCAACAACATCCACAGATGCATGTCACAGAAGTCCAAAGGGACTAACCGTGGAGAGCAGGAGAGTGGAAAAAGACACATATGCATAGTGGTGGAACGGGAAAAAGGCCCGGGCTCATTAGTGCGAAGAGTTCAGGGGTGCCGTATAGAAACCTATCCCCTCAGGTAGCGGACGTGGGGTGTCCTGGTGCTAGGCGGGTCTCAGGACATCCGAACGTCAATGCTGAGCGAGGGCAGAGTGCAAGACCCGGAAATATATAGCCCAAGGGAAAGAGAGGGACTGGAAGACCAGCCAGGCAGGAAACTAGGGACAGGACTGAGTAGGAGCACCCTCTGGCTGCAGAGGGCGTGACAATGCAGCCATTCAAAACGAGTGAGGTACACCACAGTACCATAAGGTGGGCGTGTCGCATCCTAATGCGGTATGACGCAGTGTAACATCATATGACGTCATATTGGAAAGTATCCGGAATCACCTTGTAAAACTGCCAGGAGGAGCCAATAAAGCTTAACCTCTCATGTACAGCATTTGAGCTTTTAAATTTAAACTGTGTATTACAGCATGTTAATCATCAGTCATTTAAAAGTTGGTATATTTTATGAAATCAAGATTGCTCAGTTGGGCAAAAGTACACAACCTACCTTTATCATAAATATTTTAATTATGCAGAAATATTTTATGCATCAAAGCCTTTACCGAAGATATTACTAATAGTATTAATAATGAATGACCTTGGACAAGCTGTAAACTCAAAGTATTACGCTGGTCCACATTCTTTCTAACCGTCATTTTAAATGAAGAGACTTTATTTTTTCGTCAACAAAAAGTAACACCACAGCATATCATTGATCTAACAAGGACTGGACATTAGCTAGCCAATATGATAAAGGAATAAATTACTTTTTTTGTTTATTTCTTTAGCACATTTATTTGAACATTTCCATCGATTGTACAAGCACTGAAAAACTGTCCAATCCCTAGTTCGTCGGGCATTTTCTTTTAGTATAACAGACATAAAAACTCCCTTGCTTTAAACAGAACGTTTCATAATTTCTAACAACTAAAATTGTTTAAACTGCGACACTCATCATTCAACCAGAGCTCAAAATATCACAAGGATCCTCAAGAGCACAACAAAGACTGTATTAAAAGATACTTGTATCAGATACATGAGAATCCAAGCTTTTTTATCTACGCTTTCTTATCTACGCTAAGAAGAGTCTTTAAAATTTATCACACAGTAAAAAGTCAAATTTCTGGGGTGTCCGTATACCAGAGATTATGGTAATGTTTCAGAAGGGTGTCAGCCAGTCGGATTCCAGGACCGGAATTATCTGTTTTATGACCGAGAATATAATATGTAATCACGTATCTAAAAAATTAATAATGATATTAATTTAAGGATCTAAATATCTAAATCTATGTATCTATATAGCTGGTAGTATTACTGTATTTCACTTTCTTTGTAAACACGTTTTGTTAACACCCGAATCGCAGGTGGATTCTGTTTTTTGGTCTGTAGCTCAAATCCTGCTTAACTAAAAATTAGACACAAGAAGAGTATTATTGGACAATGTTGTGAGGCTCTGGTGGAATTTCTCTGTAAACTGAAGAGTTATAGAGGAGACAGGACAGATGTGTATTGCTTCCTTTGACACTTGTAAAAAAACATTCCAATGTTAATGCGACACGGAAGATAATGTGGTGTATTGGTCGTTAGTGAACAGATTTAATCATTTAATGTCTTTACTGCGCACATTTTAATCCGCTTAGTATTGAATATTTATATGAAATTTTACCACTAAAGGGAAATTTTAGTAGCTAAGCATAAAACACAGAGGAGCATAACGAAGGTCATAAAGGTCATAAACAATATTAAATTAAGAACATAAACATATTATATAAACTGTATGTTGCTGTTATTGGTATTTTAAAGAAAAATATACACCAATACTCCATTTCTCCCTAAACATTTTAAGCACCAAACTCTTACATGTGGTTGACCTTCCGACCATATTACTGTAATATCTGTATTGCTGTTTCAGTGTATGTCACATGACTTGCCTCGGTGGCGTCATGGCTTAAGCGACCACTTTATAGTACTGTATAAACATGAGGTCGGGTGTTCAAATCCAGCAATTGCTATGAGCTTACTTTTAACAGAAACACTTCTTTGAAAAAATAAAGTAGCAAATATTATGGACACTACAGTATATTGACATTTTTTATATATCAAAATAACATGTTCGTACTGTGTGTACAGTACACAGCGGTACCGCAGGTTGAACTGTAGGGCGCAAATCCACCTGAGCCCAAAAGCCCAACATATTACTGTGCATTTGCCTGGCGCTGCACGGTTTTCATCACTCTCTGCGGGAGTGCTGGCTGTGACGAATTAAACCGGTTTCACAGGTATTTTCAAAGTAGAAGGTGGCGAGTCTGCCAGCGAAAGACACCTCACCCCCCTCCAAAACCCCTTTTTTTTGGTTACAGTAGTAGTACTTATGTACAGTACAGTAAGTACAGTAAGTACTTACTGTACAGTACTTACTTACGGTAGTACTTCTCACGTTAAGAAAGCTAGGCGTTAGCATAAACTATTAGTAATCAATAATATTAAATTTAGCACTGTAATATATTGTGCTAATAATAAATTATATTTTACTCTCAGAATGTAGGGGGGAGGAAGAATGCCTGTGGTCTTTTCACTGATAAACTTGTGTCAAGCTGTCAACAAAAACCAGCTGTCAAAAAAAGTTTTTTTAAAAAAAAAGTCAATTGTGTGTCCATAATATTGCTATTTTGATATTACTAATTGCTATTGCTACTGAGTCTCTGTGTCTACAGTACATTGTTTGTGAACAAACCGGTTTCACAGGTATTTTCAAGCCCCAGCCACTGTTGTTTCATCGGTTGTTATCCTGTAAAGCACTTTGAGAAGCATACTGTCCAGCTTGTCAGGTGCATTCTCTAGTAAAATAATAAGTAGAGCTTTGGGGTTATTAGTGCTCCACTTACAGCAACCCAATGTAAAAACATTTTGTCTCCAAATCCACCACCACTTGTATGAATCATAGCCCTGCCAAACGATGCAAATTCCGCTGCAATGGTTGTGTGCAGGAATTATTCAGTATGGCATCTCCATGTTCAAGTAAACACTGCTCTGTGTGTAAATGCAAATGCATTTAAAAAAAGTTTTTTTTTAAAAAAAAGCCACCTTTAAAGGCGCTATATAAAATAAAGTTTATTATTATTATTAATATTGATGATATTCTTCCTCCCAAACTCCAAACTCCAAACTTGTGGAGTTAAAAACTGCGCTTTATTTCTTCTCCGTCACCACCCGCCAGCAGCACTCCTGCACCCAGACGAGAGAGAGACACAAGACAAGCCCGCCAAGAGTGCGGGCCCGAGAGAGAGAGAGACAGAGAGAGAGAGACCAAGGGGTGCGGAACCAGGGAACTATTTACATGGAAAACAGGCGATCTCCCCAGACTGTACGCCCGTTTCACTGTTACCTAGATACCTCTTGGGGGATATCTTCTATATCCTCTTGGTGGGAATATCCTCTTGGTGGATATTCTAACAACATGTGATTATAAGACGATCTGTCAAAGTGCAATGAAATACAATATGCTGGACAGTATGCTTCTCAAAGTGCTTTACGCGATAACAAGAATAACAACAACAATTTTACAAGTCCAGGGAGGAAGAATATCTTCAATATTAATAATAATAATAAACTTTTTTTTATATAGCGCCTTTAAAGGTGGCTTTTTTAAAAAAAAACTTTTTTTAAATGCATTTGAATTTGCGCACAGAGCAGTGTTTACTTGAATATGGAGATGCCATACTGAATAATTCCTGCACACAACCATTGCAGCGGAATTTGCATCGTTTGGCAGGGCTATGATTCATACAAGTGGTGGTGGATTTGGAGACAAAATGTTTTTACATTGGGTTGCTGTAAGTGGAGCACTAATAACCCCAAAGCTCTACTTATTATTTTACTAGAGAATGCACCTGACAAGCTGGACAGTATGCTTCTCAGCGCGCTTTACAGGATAACAACAACAATAACAACAATGTAAGATGGGACTGTTACACCAACGCATTAGCATGTTAAAGCGATTCCATTGAGGAGCCGGGCGCGATAATTGTTTTGTTCCTTGATTTTCTGATCTGCAAGGCCATTTGGCTGCAGCGAATGTGAATTGTGTCTGGCATTGCCAGATTGTGGAAAAATAAAAGTATTTTAATCAAGATTCCCTTATAAAATTAACGTGAAACAAAACAAAAACTAAAAATAAGATACAATCTACAGACATTCACAACATAAACATATCTTAAAAAATTTACATATATTGTTAAATTATTACTTTAAATATATACTTTAAGTTACTGAAACAGCCAGTTAATAAAATCGTTGCAATTTTGTTCTTGTTTGGAGGTGGGGATATTCTAACAACAAATGATTTAAAGACAATCTGTCAAAGTGCAATGAAATACAATATTATGCTGGGTTAACGTTCCGAGGTCAAATTCTTCCACGACAGGGGTACCTTTAAAGCGGAGACGACGAAAATAAAGTTTATTATTAATTTGCTGGACAGAGAGGTGAACATTATTATGCAGAAGACAAAGGTAATGATTTACGTTGCATTGTCAGATTGTAAATCAATCAAAATATTTAATTAAACACGGGTTTGCGACTTACAGATGCAGCCATTCAAAATGCGCGGGCGATACCGCATTATTTTCCGATACGCTGTACGCAGTCTACCGCTAGTTACTGGTAAATACCACTAGCAAAATAATAGTATCCGGAATTTCCGCAAGGTGGAGCTAATAAAGCTCAACCTCTCATGTTTGAGCTGTAGCCATCAAAGTCTTTAACGAAGATATTACTAATAGTATTAATAATAAATGACCTTGGACAAGCTGTAAACTCAAAGTATTGCCCTGGTCCACATTCTTTTTTTCATTGACCATCTTTGTAAAAGTAACACCACAGCATTTCGCAATCACACATTTTTTTCCAATCATGCAAAGTACAGTAATTTTTGAGAATCGATTCACCATGCCTTACACATGCTCATAAAAGAGATTGATTTAGGAACATAAACATATTACCGTATGCAAACTGTACTGTATACAGTATGTATATGTATATTTAATGTCTTAACTGTGCCCGTTTAAGTATTGAATATTTATATGGAATTTTACCACTGAAGGGAAATCTTAGTGCCTGAGCATAAAAAGAATAGGAGCATACTGCAACGCGTGTGAAGGCCATAAACAATATTAATTTTGGAACATAAACATACAGTATATGGCTGGTCTCGGTACTTTAAAGAAAACATACACGAAACATGGTTTCATTATGACCAGAATCGGTCTTGAGATATTTTTAACTTGATTTACAGTATTTGAGAGGTATGTCTTGACACCGATACTACGTAAATACTGCTCACGTACTGTATATGTTTCTAGGTTTATATTATGCATTTCATACGGTCAAATTACTTTTGAGCAACTGATAAGAAGCGCGAAACGGTATGCCCAGGGCGTTTTAGTTTCGTTTTGTGCGGGGACTGCTTTAACTATATCGCCGTGGATTGATTAAAGATATCAAGTACATACAAGTCATTTTTTAAATGTTGTAGTTTGTCTTGTAAAAATGTTACGAGAACATCATCTGTCAACAATTACACAGGTTCTGTTTCCATATTGCAGATTTTGGTTATGTAATATTATTTTCTAATTTCACGTTGTGAATATATGATTTGGGCAAACAGAGCCGCAAAGAAGTACATTATGGGTTGTTGTTTTTTTTTTGCAGTTTTATGTAGAACAAGCGATGCTTAAACCTTTGTCTGATTCTTGTGAAACTATCCACACGACAGTTACAGTACCTAGGAGTTGACTTCAGTGATGTCACTGATGGGATGTTTCTAAAAATCCATCCTCTGTAAAACGTCTTCTCTAGTTGTCCTGCATATGTATTCGCTAATGAAGCTGTGTGTTCTGAGCCTGGATCTCTACATTTCTGTATGAACCAGCTTAGAGGACTAAAGACAGCTTGTGTTTAAATTGAGTGTAAGGTAATTTATGCTTCTAAAGTCATGGTCAGCATTTATTATTGTACTGTGCTGTAAACTTGTTCTGTGCCTAGTCACATTATTTTATAGTGTTTTTATAGCGTTATCAAATCTGGTGGTGCTGTGTGTTAGTTTCCTGACTCCCATGTAACATGGTCTGTGATTGAATCCCATGGAACTAATGTATGACTTTATATTTTAACAAACATTTCTTTGAAAAAATGAAACGTTTCCCTTGGTCAGAGATTAAATAAAACCTCACTCGCACCAAACAAATTTATATTTCTAAATATCACAACATGATCGAATTTAAGTCTTTTTAATAACAATGAATAGTCACCTATGCGTTACAAAATAAACATTTATATTGATTTGAATCGTGTTTTGATTTAAATCGTAAACTCGTGTTTAAATATATGTGTTTAAAGGCGATATACTGTATAAAAGCGCTGATTCTTATGGAGTGTGTTCCACTGGGGATTCAAAAAATTTATTTTTTTTAATCGCGTATCTAAGTAAAATTGCAGTATAACTTTGTTCATGCACAAACAGTGGCATGTTACATTATAATTTGGGTGTCTCCCCTTGCCAGAAAGCTCTAAATTGCGTTTTGAGTGCGGTTTTTGACTTTTTCTAAATTGCAACCCATAAATAAAGCTGATAAAGCTTAGACTAACTGTATTCTAAACTGTATTACAACGTAAATTGCAAAAATGCACTTGGAATCTGTCCAAGCCCTCCTACGGAAGTTATTTAAACTGTGACACTGATCATTCATCTCTAAATAAACTTTATTTTATATAGCGTTTTAGGCGAATAGGTAATTAGATTGCTCATAAACCTAATCGCTTTTTCTACATAAACACAGCATGATTGCTCTCTGAAAATGCTTTTCCTTTATATTTAGGCTCAGATTTCAACTATAGATCGCATTATTATAAACTTTCTTGGAAAAATGTATTTTACGTAAACCACGTTTGCTATTAATTCATTTAGGGCTAAAATACGTTCATTGTCTTCCAATCGAGTCGAGTTGACATTAGAAGCTTGCCACTCCCGGACTGTTACACCAACGCATTAGCATGTTAAAGCGATTTAATTGAGGAGCCCAGCTACCAGTTAACACTGTACTTCCTACTTTGAAAATACCTGTGAAACCGGTTTAATTCGTCACAGCCAGCACTCCTGCAGAGAGGGGGTTGTACTCGTAAAGTAGAAGCAGGCGAGATTTCCAGTGAAAGACACCCCCCCCCCCCCTCAAAAACCCAGTAAGCAGTAATGCTTTATGTTGAAAATTGAGGTGGATTTTGTTTATGATAAAGAGGATAAACTGGGATGGGAGGAGGGTTTGGTTTTGCATAAGGGGCGGGATTATGATAATTGGAGGAATTTGCGAGAGTATAATGGTTTGATATATTTGATTTTGTATTGTGGTCGTTATCTATGTTTTTGGTTGGTATTATGTTTATATGGTTGTTTTTGTTGGTTGGTTGTTATTATGGTTATTAATAATACGATCTATAGTTGAAATCTGAGCCTAAATAAAAAGAAAAAGCAAGTGATTAGGTTTATGAGCAATCTAATTGCTTATTCGTTTAAAACGCTATATAAAATAAAGTTTATTATTAATTTGCTGGACAGAGCGGTGAACATTATTATGCATAAGACAAAGATAACGATCCTGATCAGTTTAGAAATCTGTGTACGCTGTAAGGTTTTTACTTCTTAAACTTTTAAAATACACGTTTCGAATAGAAAGAAATCCTCTTCCTGGTACAGTCGCATGAAGAGAGAGGCGAAACAGCCCTACACAGCCCTGTCGCAGTACACA
Source organism: Atractosteus spatula (assembly GCF_055471065.1). NCBI lineage: Eukaryota > Metazoa > Chordata > Actinopteri > Semionotiformes > Lepisosteidae > Atractosteus > Atractosteus spatula. The sequence continues at coordinate 34,688,912 of NC_142714.1, forward strand.
AATATAATCATATCGTTATTAAATTCTTTAGATACGCGATTCCATATTATATTCCCTATTAATCAAATTCTAAAAGTATGCTTGTTGACTCCAGTATCTCTTTAGTTAAAGACTTCGATGCTTAAAATGTTTAGGGAGAAATGGAATACTGGTGTGTATTTTTTCTTTAAAGTACCAAGACCAGCCATATACAGTACTGTATGTTTATGTTCTAAAATTAATATCGTTTATGGCCTTCACACGCGTTACAGTATGCTCCTATTCTTTTTATGCTCAGCTACTAAGATTTCCCTTCAGTTGTAAAATTCAATATCTACAACGGGCACAGTAAAGACGTTTACTGTAAGTCTTTCTACGACAGACCAACGGACCACGAGTGCCCCTGTCGGTCAACCAATCACGTACTGCGGTGCCGCGCGTCATCTTGCGTCACAATGCGCGACGCCACCTGCGGTACGTGACTGTAACGCACACTTTGAATGGCTGCATCTGTAAATGGAAATGGGGGTGACGGGAATTCTTAATCTAAATAAAAATAAAATATATAAAACAGGTTTCGATAGTTAATAACCACTTTTATTAACGCAAAACGTGGGTGATTTTTCTTCCTCCTGATCAGTTTAGAAAGCTGTGTACGCTGTAATGTTTTTACTTCCTAATTAAACTTTTAAAATTTGCATTTCGAATAGAAGCAGCATATGCTGTTTTCTTCCTGCTATGTAGAACAGATCAGCAAGTTTTTTTTCTCCAATCAGAGGAGTGTCAGATGGTGTCAGCTAATCACCATTCTGAAGCCTACCGTAATCTCTGGTATAGGGACTCCCCAGAATTCTGTCGCATTTTCATTTTAGGAAATTATGAAATGCTCGGTAAAAAGCAAGGGAGATTGTCTGTTATAGTGGACATAAAAACAAGAGTTTGCTGCGGCGTTATTGGAAACCCAATTTTTAAACAAATCGCCGGCATTAAATCCTAGAAGACACAGACCGGGAGAATGCCCGGAGCATCAAAGAAATTCAGACGAACTAGGGATTGGACAGTTCCCAAGTGCTTGTAGAATCGATGGAAATGTTAAAATAAATATGCAAAAGAAATAAAAAAAAATTATTCCTTTATTATATTGGCTAGCTGATGTCCTCTCTTTGCTAGTTACCTGTGGCTGTGTTTCTGCGTTGCGTAGCAAGGAGTGACTATATTGTCAGGCGGAGGAACGTAAACAGCTTAATTTTTGTGTTAAATATTTTTTTTTATTAAAATTCATTCTATACAGCAATTGCATATTTGGGGACTGTTTCATAAAACTTTGATGCTTAAAATGTTTAGGGAGAAATGGAAGACTGGTGTGTATTTTTTCTTTAAACTACCAAGACCAGCCATATACAGTACAGTTTACATACAGTAATATGTTTATGTTCCTAAATTAATATCGTTTATGACCTTCAGATGCGTTATGCTCCTCTTCTTTTTATGCTCATCTACTAAAATTTCCCTTTAGTGGTAAAATTCCATATAAATATTCAATACTAAGTGGATTAAAACATGCACAGTAAAGAGATTAAATTATTAAATCTTTTCAGTACTGACCAATGCACCACGAGTGCCCTTGTCGGTCATTTTGGCCAGCCAATCACTTACCGCGGTAGACTGCGGTGGCTTGTGGGTAGTTGCGTGTGGTACGGGTTTGTACCGTGCATTTTGAATGGCTGCATCTGTAGTACCTCTTTCCATTTTCAGAAACCTTAGTTTGAATTAAGCAGATCCCAGGTGTAAGCAGGTTCATAATGCAAAAATTACTGTTCCTACATATGCAAAACACCTGACCATATAAAGCTTTCAGTATTTTCTTCGTGTATATCATAATCGCAGTGGGGGGAGGTTGTGTGGGGAAATGTTTAGGTAGCAATTGGATAGGGACTCTATTCTTCACAACTGAAACATTGTGTTTTTCTTCCCTTTTCAGTGTAGCGGCGAGGCTTATTAAAGTACAGGAATTAAATTTTCTGCTCCCTTGCCAGTCCCTCTCTCCTTCATCTCAGTGGTGCCTGATATAGAGAGGCCATTCCATTTGGTTCACAATTAAGGTGTTTTTCTAGCTTATAGAGTGTCCTGATAAGGAACAACTCCCAAGGCTGAGACATATCAACCACCCTAACAAATGGTCATCTCTGACGCCTCAAAGTCTGAGAGATTCTGGGAGAGTCTTATTCAAAATTTGTTTTGAATAAGACTCTAAGGTCAGAGGGCATGGTTACTCATCATCAGCCAATCAGGAACTGGTAGGTCCTCCAGGTAAAACAGGCAGCGCATAGCCCCTCAGGGTGCCTCCTCGACATTTCTCACTCAGAGCTCCTCCTGAACATCCTCAGACTCAGCCCAGACCACCACGTAACGGTCAGTGTGTCCGAGTGCAGGACTTCCCTTTGTTCTAAGAGTCGAGAACGGAGGTTGCCAGCGCGTAACCAAAGGATCCACCCGAGGTTAGCCAGCAGCAAGCCTCGTGAACCCAATCTGAATATAAATATTCAGAACAGGAGCTTCATCAGGAACGAACCGGTCTTCTTCCTGTCCTAAAAGAGCGTGACCTGCTGGGACCCGCAGTCACTTCTCTCCTGTGCACAAACTTTGCTAGTTTCAGCCAACACTAACTAGCCGGTCTTCAGAGAGCATCAGCAGCACATCGCTGCAGAAATCTCTCCCACCACGTCGCACGCCGCAACAGCACTGCCTGGCACAGAGCCAGAAAGCACCGATTGGACAGCAACAAGCCTGCCACTGCTTCGCTGTGTCTGCGGGAGATCTGAATCCACATTGGATGAGTATTCAACATTCTGCATTACAGCTCAAGAATTCAATTGTTACCTCAACCTGAGTTGATATCAATTTAATTCTTATGAGTGATGTACACTTGCTTTTGAGTATCTAGTGTAGGAGTTGTAACCAAGTTCAGTTACGAAACAGTCTAAATGAATGATATACTGAATGTATGTCCCTCTTGGTATTTGTAACTCTTCGTTATTGAATATATACCTGTTGTATTCTACTAACCCTCACGATAAGATCTGTTATGTTTATATGCACATTTTATATATTAATAAATGTATTTTGGTGTATTAGTGTGTGCGTTGTTTGAGTTATCCCGCAAGGTTGGATTCTAAGACCATCAAAAGAATAATTTTGTGACTTACTGCTACAATTAATAATTGTCCCAGTTAAGCACAAAACCCCTACATTTACTGGTGCCTCGTGAGAGGATGCCTACATCAGTATAGAATAAACCTTTAGTTGTTCCTTTGCAGCTTACGCATGCTGATGCAGCTCCCTGCTTGAACTCTAGGTTCTTGACTGAGAAGTAAAACTTTACAACCATTTTATTTTCTTCATGATGCAAGTTTGAAGTGAGATGACAAATTAAACCAATTATAAATATGACGTTTACATTGATGTATTTATTAATTTTATATATCACTGTATATTTACTTGACATTCATGATGACTAAAGCGTATGGAGGAGTGTCAGATGTCAAGGAAACGTTCCCAACCCCACCCCCCATGGACAGACAGACAAAGCAATTTAGAAGGGGTAACTATTCAGCCATTGAAAAGGGTGCAACTGCAGCAGCTACACAAATTGTCACATTTCCAAAATATGAAGCTTCTTAATTTTTCAAGAATTTGCTACCAATAAGTTTCTGAGTGCCATTAATTTAGCTGCTTAGTTACACATTTCCATATTAATATTACTATCAAGTGGTACTAAATCAGTACAACTTTTTTTACAGCAAGCGGAGTTCTTACTATGTATTCTTAGAAAAGGATTAAACATTATAACTTTTTATGAAGTACAGTATATAAACTTTATAATGTTAGAACAAGCATGTTAAAGCCATAACCCACTGTAAATTACCAAGTTAAAGACTTTGATGTGTAAAACATTTATGAAGAAGGTGGAATACTATTGTGTACTTTTTTATATTTAGCTACCATTGCTTTCTACTGTGTGTACCTGAGGTATGTATTACGTTATACTACTGTTTTTATTTTCAGCTACCAAAATTTACCTTTGGATTTTCTCTATGTGGATGTAAACCTGAAATCACATCACATTCACAAGCTACAGTATAATAATAAACTATTTTTTTTATATATCCAACTGAGTAATCTTGCTTTTATAAAATATACTTACTTTTTAATTACTTTAATATTTAACATGTTGTAATACACAGATTAAAATGAATTAAAGTCTAAACAGTATACAACTTAAATTCTATAACTGGAAAAAGATTGTTTCTCTGCATTGACCAGGATTCGAAACCAGGCATTTTCTGGCAACAGTCCAAATGCTGCCACTTTCAGCTTTCACTGCTCCAACTGGCAGTTTTACAAAGTAATGCAGTCACACAACTGTGTATTTCTAATTTCTACAGACACTGAACTGCAAACTACTGCTGCATGCCTCGCACATTTTGAATGGTGTGATCTGTAGAAAACAGTAGAAAATATTATGTGCAAATCACATGTAAGTGAAAGTACATTCATCCATCCATTTTCTCACTTCTTTTTTCAATAATAGGCCACAGGGGAGCCAGAGCCAATTCTGGCAAGCAATGGGTGCAAGGCAGGATTCACCCGAGATGGGACATTTAATTGTGTATTAATTTTAACACCAATAATGCAAATTTTACAAATACATGTGAACCCATACTTTGCATGTCTAAATCAAGTCAAGCCATGTGAAGTCTAATTCTAAAAGTACAGTTCACAGTAACGTTTTTCTCTGAAAAGACTATAAATTGTCAAGAAGCACTTTCAATTTATCAGAAAGAGAAATTAATTTAATAAAATAAACAGCATCTCAGAGTGTAAACAAGAATGTCTAATATTTCCACAAATACATCACAAAAATTATAACGCATGCCTTTAGCTAAATTTGTCATTCAACAACAAATAAAAAGATGATTATCAATACCCAACCTAATAATACATATTGATACAGTATTTTGACTCCAAAAAGTCTTTTTTTAATTAAATAAATTTATGATCCTCTTAAGGCTCCTAAAATTGTATGAGAAGGTGATGAACCATTGTATTACGGTCAGGATTTATAGGATGCCTGCCTATCTAGCTACAGTGCCTTGCAAAAGTACTTACCTCATCCAGTAAAATCTCATTTATTTATTTATGTCAGTATGTGAATGTTTGTGTCTGTGTGTGCCCTGCAAAGGACTTGCGTCTTGTCAGGGTCTAACCTGTCTTGCGCCCATTGCTTGCAGGGATAGGCTCTGGCATCCCCTTGTGCGCCTGTACTGGATAAAAAAAGGTTAGAAAATGGATGAATGTTAGATAAAATTGTGAGGTTCTTTGGGATTCTAACATTTGATGCAATATTAATTTCAACATTTTGAAAATAGTTCTTAAACAAAAAACTTTAATTGATTAGTCAGTTAATTTCTCAGTCTATATCTGTTTGTTATGACTAATATTCATTATAACGTTCTTTTAATCAGGCTTCTTCACAAATAAAATATGGTTTAGGTCATACATGTTATTTTTCACCTGTATAATTTAGTCTGTTATTTTTCACTCTTTATAAACAGCACAGAATAAAACTTTTGCTTCATGTGAATACAAATAATGTTCTCTGCGTTCTGTCGTAAATTTAATTCACTGAATGAGTTTTTGGATATCTGGGAGCTGCTTTTCATTAAACATTGTTAAATTTCCAAATACCAAACATACTTTTGGCTTCTACAAGAACAAACATTCTCTCAGCAGGTGTGACTAGTACCAAAATAATTTTGTATGCTTTATAGTGTCGATAAAATTGGAAATGTTTGCCAAATGGGACTTATTAGCACATCCCCACAGCAATGCCTTTATGAAAGTTAAAGCTGGAGCTGTATATTTTTTGATTACCTCAAAGGTATAATAAATGTGGAACTTACTGCTGGAACAATTTTAGAGCACATCTTGTTGAAATTCTTAGACAATAAAAGAAATAACACTTGCCATTTCCCCTGGTAACACCAATGCCATTGAAAATGTCTTTCCTTTGATAAGTTGTTAGAGTAAATGACATGTATCTTGGCACAGCTGAATCTTGGGGAAAACAATGACAGATGTCATAGTGTAAATTGGATCTTTGGGGGTACTGAAACTTCTCAAAGGAGATGTTCTTGTTTTCTGCTAAGGGTTATTGAACCACATTTAAAGTAGTAACTGCAGCACACTTGCTATAAAAAAACCAAAAGAAAAAGGTACATACTATGTGTTCTTCCTTGTGAAATGTAATCTTACATTGAAAGGGAAATTAAAAATTATTTTAGATCTACTTTGGCAACAAGTATTTGTTAGTATGCTTGTTAATATATGGGATATTAAGCCTGATAATTCTCCCACTGCAGTTAGAAAAGGTGAATATAAAAATCTTTATAATTCTCATGATTCTTGTAATAAATGAATGCAAGTTAGTGTATCTGCATCTAAAGGAATTAAGGAAAATTTGCTGCTAAATATTATATCCTGTTTCTACTTTCAGAATTTCAAACATCCAATATAGTTTCCATTTCCATAGCCTACAGTGTCAGTTCTATAAAATAGTTGTGTCTATGAGCATTTAAATGTTTAAGTGTTACTGACAGATGCTAATGCACATAAAATTGTTTTATCAAAATACAAAGATGTCCATAGTGTTACAGTTCTAACCAATCTAATATTATTCCATTAATTATCTCTAAAAGCACAATAAATGCATTTAAGAATTTTGATAAACAAGGTCTAAGCAAAATACATTTTAATTTTTTTTTATTTTCTTTCCTTGTGTTTGACAAATGCATTTTAATTATGAAATTTACTAATGCAACTGCATATTACAAAAATACAAAATAATTTGTTTAGTCAACTAATGGTTTAAACTTTCACTTTAATTAGAAATAATTTAATCTCTGAATATGGTATTCGTTTCCACCAGGTAAACTGATGGCAAAAACAAGACTGCATAAATTGCAAAGGTGTCATATACAGATGCAGCCATTCAAAATGCACGGTACAAACCCGTACCGCATGCAACTACCCACAAGCCACCGCAGTGCACCACGGTAAGTGATTGGCTGGCCAAAATGACCGACAGGGGCACTCGTGGTGCATTGGTCGGTAGTAAAAAGATTTAATCATTGAATCAGTTTACTGTGCACATTTTAATACGCTTAGTATTGAATATTTATATGAAATTTTACCACTAAAGGGGAATTTTAGTAGCTGAGCATAAAAAGAAGAGGAGCATAACACATCTGAAGGTCATAAACGATATTAATTTAGGAACATAAACATATTACTGTATGTAAACTGTACTGTGTATGGCTGGTCTTGGTAGTTTAAAGAAAAAATACACACCAGTCTTCCATTTCTCCCTAAACATTTTAAGCATGAAAGTTTTATGAAACGGTACCCAAATATACGATTGCTGTATAGAATGAGTTTTAATTTTAAAAAATTATTTAACACGGAAATTAAGCTGTTTACATCTTCCGCCTGAGAATATGGTCCCCCTTTGCTACCCAACGCAGAAACACAGCCACTAACTAGCAAAGAGAGGACATTAGCTAGCCAATATGATAAAGAAATAAATGATTACTTTGTTTATTTCTTTTGCACATTTATTTGAACATTTCCATCGATTGTACAAGCACTTGGAAACTGTCCAATCCCTAGTTCATCAGGCATTTTCTTTTACGCTCCGGGCATTCTCCCGGTCTGGCGCCGGTCTGTGTCTTCTAGGATATAATGCCAGCGAACTCTTGTTTTTATGTCCACTATAACAGACAATCTCCTTTGCTTTTAACTGAGCGTTTAATAATTTCCTAAAATGAAAATGATTTACTTTATTTCCCTCACGGGATCAATAAAAGTATCTATCATCTGTCTAAACTATGGGACAGAATTCTGGGGTCTCCCTATACCAGAGATTACTGTAGGGCTTCAGAATGGTGATTGGCTGACACCATCTGACACCCCTCTGATTGGGGAAAAAAGACGTGCTGATCTGCTCTACACACCAGGAAGTCAACAACATATGTTGTTTCTATTCGAAACGCGTATTTTAAAAGTTTAATTAAGAAGTAAAAACCTTACAGCCTACAAAGATTTCTAAGATGAATAGGAGGAAGAAAAATCACCCGTGTTTCGTGCATAAAAAGTGGTTATTAACTATCGAAACCTGTTTTATTTATTTTATTTTTATTTAGATTAAGAGTTCCCGTCACCCCCATTTCCATTTAAATCGCAAACCCGTCTTTAATTAATGTCTTTTAATATAAATCGTTATCTTTGTCTTCTGCATAATAATGTTCACCACTCTGTCCAGCGAATTAATAATAAACTTTATTTTATATAGCGTTTTAAATGAATAAGTAATTAGATTGCTCATAAACTTAATCACTTATTCTACATAAACACAGCGTAATTGCTCTCTGAAAATGCTCTTTTTCTTTTTATTTAGGCTCACATTTCAACTATAGATCGTACACTAATTACTAGCAGTAAATACTGATGTTTTGCTCCCTCTTACCACAAAAATATTAAAAATAATGTATTGTAGCTGGGATGAATTTTTTTTCGAACTTGTCTCTACCTGCTGCGACTCGGACACGGATTGGTTAAAGATGGTGACAACTCAGGCACCCAGAGATGGGGGGGCGTCTTTCCACCTCCATAACTAAAATGCCAAATAGGAGTAGTTTTTAATTCAGTTTGAATTATAACTGTACGTAGTTATAATTTGTATTTGGCTAGGGGTTTAAAGAGAGGGCGCGCCAACATTTTTCGGTGCCATCGTCTGCGCTTTAAAGGTACCCCTGTAGCGGAAGAATTTGACCTCGGAACGTTTACCCAGCGTAATTATTGTATTTCATTGCACTTTGACAGATCAATTAAATCAATTGTTGTCAGAATATCTCCACATGCAAACAAGAACAAAATTGCAACAATTTTATTAACTGGCTGTTTCAGTAACCTAAAGTATATATTTAAAGTAATAATTTAACAATATATGAAAATGTTTTAATGTATGTTTATGTTGTGAATGTCTGTAGATTCTATCTTATTTTTAGTTTTTGTTTTGTTTCATGTTAATTTTATAAGGGGAATCTTGATAAAATACTTTTATTTTTTCAGACAGAATTCACATTCGCTGCAGCCAAATGGCCTTGCAGATCAGAAAATCAAGGAACAAAACAGTTATCGCGCCCGGCTCCTCAATGGAATCGCTTTAACATGCTAATGGGTTGGTATAACACTCTGTGTCTACAGTACATTGTAAACAAACCAGTTTCACAGGTATTTTCAACCCCCAACCACTGTTGTTTCATCGGTTGCTATCCTGTAAAGCACTTTGAGGAGCCACCTTTAACGGATCTATATAAAATAAACTTTATTATTATTATCAATATTGATCATATTTTTCCTCCCAGAACTTTTAAATTGTTGTTGTTGAGGTTATTGTTGTTGTTATCCTGTAAAGCGCTTTGAGAAGCATACTGTCCAGCTTGTCAGGTGCATTCTCTTGTAAAATAATAAGTAGAGCTTTGGGGTTATTAGTGCTCCACTTACAGCAACCCAATGTAAATACATTTTGTCTCCAAATCCACCACCACTTGTATGAATCATAGCCCTGCCAAACGATGCAAATTCCGCTGCAATGATTGTGTGCAGGAATTATTCAGTATGGCATCTCCATGTTCAAGTAAACACTGCTCTGTGTGCAAATACAAATGCATTTAAAAAAAGTTTTTTTAAAAAAAAGCCACCTTTAAAGGCGCTATATAAAATAAAGTTTATTATTATTATTAATATTGAAGATATTCTTCCTCCCAGGACTTGTAAAATTGTTGTTGTTAAATTTGTTATCCCATAAAGCACTTTGAGAAGCATACTGTCCAGCATATTGTATTTTATTGCACTTTGACAGGCCGTCTTATAATCACTTGTTGTTAGAATATCCCCCAAGAGGATATTCCTCCCAAGAGGATATAGAGGATATCCCCCAAGAGGTATCCAGGTAACAGTGAAACGGGCGTACAGTCTGGGGAGATCGCCCGTGTTCCATGTAAATAGTTCCCTGGTTCTGCACCCCTTGGTGTGTGTCTCTCTCTCTCTCTCTCTCTCTCTCTCTCTCTCTCTCTCTCTCTCTCTCTCTCTCTCTCTCTCTCTCTCTCTCTCTCTCTCTCTCTCTCTCTCTCTCTCTCTCTCTCTCTCTCTCTCTCTCTCTCTCTCTCTCTCTCTCTCTCTCTCTCGGGCCCGCACTCTTGGTGGGCTTGTCTTGTGTCTTTCTCTTGTCTGGACGCGGGAGTGCTGCTGGCGGGTAGTGACGGAGAAGAAATAAAGCGCAGTTTTTAACTCCACAAGTCTGAGTCTCTGTGTTCGTCCTCAACGAACCCAAATTCATTATATTGGTGTCAGAAGCTTGAGGATGGACAGTGAACGGCTGATGATGTCGGACTCAGAGAAGCGCCAGTTCTCCCAGCAGCTGAGTGACCCCCTAAAGCGCCTTTTGGGGGCGAGCAGCAGCCGCCAGGGGCCGGGACAACCCCTCAGCACCGCCAGTGGCCACAGCCCTTTTCGGGGCTACCCCACGGTGACCTACTCAGCGGAAAGGGGACCCTCAGGCCATTTGGCAGGAAGGAGACGCCAAACCAGCGGGGTCCAGCCGCCTCCCCTGCTCCAGCCTGCGCCGGTGAGACTGAGCCGTTATAATGGGGAGATCCCATGGCAAATGTTTGAGGCCCAGTTCCAGATGGCGGCCTGGGCAAACGGCTGGTCTCAGGTGGAGATGGTGGGCCACCTCGCCACCGTCCTGGAGGGGAAGGCCTGCCAGGCGTTGCTGGATGTACCCGGGGACCATCAGTACAACTACGCAGCATTGGCATCGGCCCTCGGGGGGCGTTTTGGCAGGAGAGGGGAGGCGCCGAAAGTGATGCGGGTAAGGTTGGCCCAACGCTGCTGCCTAGCGGGAGAGCCACGGGGTCCAGTCGCTGCAGACGTGGCCTACTTAGCCCGCCAGGGTTACCCTACTCTCCCGGAGGAGGCCCACCGTGGTGCAGCTTCACGTGATGCTGTCCACGCCGGTCCTCTTGGAGCAGGCCCTAGCTCTGGCTGAGCAGGCTGATGCCGTATTCCAGGAGACCGGTGGGCACCAACTGAGGGGCGTGCGGGGAATCAGATGGGGAGGAGGAGTTGGCCAGCGCGGCGATGCTGGTGGAGCGACGACGGCTGGTCATCTGCCACCGCTGTGGGGAGAGGGGGCACATCGCCCGGGAGTGCCAGGCGCTGGAGCCCCGGGGACTCCTGAGGCCGTTGGGAAACGGGAGTAGGGTGGCCTAAAGGGGGGGGCCGCCTGCTGTGGGAAAGGTTGGCCACAGCCGGGGCTTATTTCTTCTCTGCCTCATCGAGAGCAGACCCTGCCAGGCCTCATCAACACTTGTTCAACCATCACCCTGCTGCGGCCTGGTGTTCTTCCGGGCACCGAGGCAGCCAGACCCCAGGGCACTCACCGTGCACTTTGGGGCTGCGAGGGTGAAACACCCCTTCTACCTTGCCCCAGTCCGCGAGGACTGTATCCTGGGGTTGGACTGGTTGCACCAAGTGGGTAGTTGCCTTGACTTGGTCTAGCAAGAGTTGGTGGGGCAGGGGGAATGAATCAGTCTCGCGGTGGGCGGGGCGGGAGGTGTCTGGGGTGTGTGGGTTGACCAGAGCGGGAAGCAGAGGTGGCAGCGGCGGGCGTTGCCTGGGCCTGTCGGAGCCGCGGGTGTCGAGGCGAGCATGCCAGAGCTGACTTCCAGGACGGTGAGATAAGCTTGCCCCTACCTGAAGTCTGTAAGGTACTTTGTGCACTGTGGGAGGCCTTGGAGGTGAGGGACGGGGTGCTGCACTGGGGGTGGCAGGTGCCCTCCAGCGGCGAGGTCACTGCTTGGCGGCCTCCAGCTGGCCGTGCACTGCTTGGAGAACTGCCCCACGGAGCGACCGCGACACCACAAACTGCCACAAGACCTTGCCGCTGGAAGCACCCCGTCCCTCCCGCCCAAGTCAAGGCAACCACCCACTTGGTGCAACCAGTCCAACCCCAGGATACAGTCCTCACGGACTGGGGCAAGGTAGAAGGTGTGTTTCACCCTCGCAGCCCCAAAGTGCACGGTGAGCGCCCTGGGGGTCAATTAAGTGTAAGCAATTATTATTATTATTATTATAATCCCACCCCTTATGCAAAACCAAATCCTCCTTCCCTCCCAGTTTATTATCTTTATCAGAAACAAAATCCATCTCAATTTTCAACATAAAGCATTACACAAAATCAATACCTCAACACTCCATATTCAACAACGATAATTCACAAACAGCCAGAACATGTAACTCCACATTCCCAAATAGAACTCATTTCCATAGTCCCACCCCTTATGCAAAACAAACACCCCTCCCCTGTTCTAGTCAATTAAGCTTCCCCCTCTTTTAGTTCTTTTTCCGCACCTTCAACCTTATCACTCCCCCTTTACACTCACCATCGGATTAAGAATGAATAAAAGCATTTTATTAAAAACATGTTTGCGTTTGTCTGGGTGCTGACAAAGTAAGCACTCTCTCTCTCCGCTGGCGTTTGTAATCGTTTTTATTTTTAAAAACATTTTAGCAAAGTCATGTATTTTAAAAATCTTAAGATTTCTATATTTATGTCTTTTATGCATGCCAAAAAATTTGTGTGCCGTCGTCTCCACTTCAAAGGTACCCCCATGCTGGAAGAATTTTACCTCAGAATGTTTGCCCAGCGTACTAACATAGGCACATCCCTGAATTTTGACTTCACTGTGTAATGAAGAAATTTTAAAGACTACTTCTTAGAGTAGATAAAAAAGCTTGGATTCCCATGGACAGTATCTTATACACATATCTTTATCTGTTGTCTTTGTTGATCTCTTGAGAATCCTTGTGATATTTTGAGCTCTCGTTGAATAATAAAAGTGTCGCAGTTTAAATAATTTTCATTGTTAGAAATTATGAAACGCTCTGTTAAAAGCAAGGGAGTTTTTATGTCTGTTATACTAAAAGAAAATGCCCGACGAACTAGGGATTGGACAGTGTTTCAGTGCTTGTACAATCGATGGAAATGTTCAAATAAATGTGCTAAAGAAATAAACAAAAAAAGTAATTTATTCCTTTATCCTATTGGATAGCTAATGTCCCGTCCTTGTTAGTTAGATCAACAAAATGCTGTGGTGTTACTTTTTGTCGATGAAAAACTAAAGTCTTTTCATTTAAAATGACGGTTACAAATAATGTGGACCAGCGTAATACTTTGAGTTTACAGCTTGTCCAAGGTCATTCAATATTAATAATATGAGTAATATCTTCGGTAAAGGCTTTGATGCATAAAATATTTCTGCATAATTAAAATATTTATGATAAAGGTAGGTTGTGTACTTTTGCCCAACTGAGCAATCTTGCTTTCATAAAATATACCAACTTTTTAATGACTGATGATTAACATGCTGTAATACACAGTTAAAATTTAAAAGCTCAAATGCTGTACATGAGAGGTTAAGCTTTAATGGCTCCTCCTGGCCGTTTTACAAGGTGATTCCGGATACTTTCCGGTATGACGTCAAATGACGCGATACATCGCGTGATACTGCGGGTTATCACGAAATACCCCACCCGTTTTGAATGGCTGCATCTGTATGAGTCTCAATAACACAGGTAGTACATATAAACTCCGTGTAGATAGCGCCAAGATCCAGAATTGAACCCAGGGCCCCAGTGTTGTGAGGCAGTGGTAAACCATGTGCCTGACCGGTGTCCAACACTTACGTACTGCAGTAATGGTAAGGGAACTGTATGTGATTTTGATCATCTAGCATTATGACTGTCACATTAAAAAGATAGCGCTAATCATTTGCCCAGTTGGTAATAACTTTAACTTTTACGTTTTCAAATAAAGCAATAAAATACTCACTTCACAAACAGCATTAGAGCCTTCAATGAAGATGATGATAATAATTAATGGATTTAAGAAAAACATTCAGGAGGAAATCGAGCCCTAATCCTACCCCCATCTGCCAACATGCAAGTAAATATTACTCTTCTCGCTTGCATTTTGGCATTTGGTATTTGTTCTTCATCTTGTTTGAAGAAATCAAAACATCAAGGATTCCTTATCAAACTATGGATCACCAGCTGATTTGAAATAGAGCTGGGCAGTTTGATTCTGTTAAGAGAATTGATTCATTTGATTCAGTTCAGATAACTGAATTGATTCAAAAGATTAGTTCATTTGATTAATCAAGTTACTTGAACAGAACACCACTACTGTGACAAAGTGTTGTCACTGATCAACATCATGTCACCTTTGTGTAGGCTCAAATAGAATAAGCATAGAATAGTCTCATAGAAATATTTAATAAATTTAATCAAACCTAAAAGGCTATGTTGAATAAATGTGTATTAAATTCAGGACAAGACTAGGATAAGTGGTTGTTTTTCTTGTTGTTTACATGACAAGGTGAATGTCATGTCTTACTTCTACGCCTACCCAATGCCAAGGATAGATGAAATACTAGAGCAGCTGGATAAGGTCAACTTCATCACCACACTTGCTCTCTGCAAAAGGTCAAAGCACAACAATACCTTAGATATGAACTGGTGAAAAGGAAGATCAGATTACAGGGTGACAAAGTAGAGGCCATAAGAAACAGTCCTAGACTGAACAAAATGACAAGTTCAGACATTCCTAGGACTGGTCAGATGGTATCATTATTTAATCCCACAATTCACTGCTATTGCAGCACATCTAACTGATGTGCCAGGAGCTATATCACCCTGCAATTCAATCATGGCAACCCACTGAAGCTAAGCAGCTGTGAGCCTGGTCAGTACCTGGATGGGAGACCAGGTACTGACCACAAACCAAAATAATTGGATGCATAAGTGTTCACCACCTTGCTTTGACACACCTAAATTACCTCTGAAATAACCAACTGTCTTCTCCAAATCACATAATTGACTGGAGTACACCTACAGATGCAGCCATTCAAAAGAAGCGGGCGATACCGCATTATAATGCGGTGCGCTTGTCGCGGTGTAACACAAGTTACCATATTAATAGTGTATATTCTCGCATAGTACCGCATGGTACCGCAAGTAAAATAATAGTATCCGGAATTTCCGCAAGGTGGAGCTAATAAAGCTCAACCTCTCATGTTGAGCTGTAGCCATCAAAGTCTTTACCGAAGATATTACTAATAGTATTAATAATGAATGACCTTGGACAAGCTGTAAACTCAAAGTATTGCCCTGGTCCACATTCTTTGTAACCATCTTTGTAAACGAAAAGATTTTATTTTTTCATTGACCGTCTTTGTAAAAGTAACACCACAGCATTTCGTTGATCCAATCACGCATTTGTTTCTAATCATGCAAAGTACAGTAATTTTTGAGAATCTCCGATTAACCATGCCTTTCACATGCTCATAAAAGATATTGATTTAGGAACATAAACATATTACTGTATGCAAACTGTACTGTATACAGTATGTATATGTATATTTAATGTCTTTACTGTGCCCGTTTTAGTATTGAATATTTATATGGAATTTTACCGCTGAAGGGAAATGTTAGTAGCTGAGCATAAAAAGAATAGGAGCGTAATGCGTGTGAAACCCATAAACGATATTAATTTTGGAACATAAACATACAGTATTACAGTATGTAAACTGTATATGGCTGGTCTTGGTACTTTAAAGAAAAAAATACACACCAGTATTCCATTTCTCCCTAAACATTTTAAGCATCGAAGTCTTTAACTAACATGTGAAGTAATGTGTATAAAAAGTGGTAGTTTTAAGCTTTTCTGCGAATACGCTCGATACCGGAGTAAACAAGCATACTTTTAGAATTTGATTAATAGGGAATATAATATGGAATCGCGTATCTAAAGAATTTAATAACGATATAATTATATTCATGTACTTATTAAAGATTTATTAATTACATCACCACCACTGGCCGTGGGGTGAGACAGGGCTGCAGCCTGAGCCCAACACTGTTTAATATCTATATCAACGAATTAGCAGGAATGTTGGAACAGTCTGTGGCTCCTGGTCTCACACTACATGACACAGAAATCAAGTTCCTGCTCTATGCAGATGACCTGGTCCTGCTGTTGTCCACAGAACAGGGGCTGCAGCAGAACCTGGCACTGCTGGAGCAGCACTGTCAGACCTGGGTGCTGACAGTCAATCTGGACAAGACCAGAGTTATGGTTTTCCAGACAAAAGCCAGACCTCAGGGAAACAAGTACAAATTCACACTTAACAACAACACATTGGAGCACTCATCCAGCTACACATATCTCAGCATATCACATATCACATATACCATCAGCTCATCTGGAAGTTTTGACCTGGCAGTGAAGGCACTGAGGGAGAAGGCACTCAGGGCTTTCTACGCAATAAGAAGGAGGCTCTTCAACATCAACCCACCAACAAAAATCTGGCTCCAAATATCTGAAAGTGTAATCCAACCCATTGCCCTATATGGCAGTGAAGTGTGGGGTCCCCTCACAGACCAGGATTACACTCAATGGGACAAACACCCCACAGAAACTCTGCACATGGAGATCTGTAGAAACATCCTCCGTGTGCAGAGAAAAACACCTAACAGCGGGTGCAGGGCCGAATTAGGCCAGTACCCACTATTGATAAACATACAGAAAAGAATATTAAAGTATTGGCTACACCTAAAAAACAGTGACCAAAATTCCTACCACCACAAAGCCCTGCTGAGCCAAGAGCTGAGCCCAAAACAGAGCCCCCTGAGCCAGCTGGTCCTGAGGCTCACTGGCCAGAGCCACTCCGACACTAACCAGCATCAGGATAGCACTGCCAGAGCACCACAACTCAGACTCAAGCACATCACAGCACAGATCAAACAGCAATATCTCAC
Organism: Atractosteus spatula; assembly: GCF_055471065.1. NCBI lineage: Eukaryota > Metazoa > Chordata > Actinopteri > Semionotiformes > Lepisosteidae > Atractosteus > Atractosteus spatula. The sequence goes on from NC_142714.1 coordinate 34,705,892, forward strand.
ACACTGGGACACACACACACAAACACAACATAAACTGGAATGCTACAGAACCCTAAACAGGCAATACACACTAGCTGAATATTTGACCAAGATAAGAAACAACAAAAAGAAACAGACCTTGACGAAGTACAGGCTCAGTGACCACAGCCTGGCCATAGAAACTGGGCGACACAGGCAGACCTGGCAGCCCAGAGAGGACAGGCTGTGCTCCCACTGCCAGCAGGGAGAACAGAGGTGCACTTCCTACTGCACTGTGACAGGACACGGGAGAAATGGAATACGGGTGTGTATTTTTTCTTTAAAGTACAGTACCAAGACCAGCCATACACGCCTTTATATGGCGCCTTTAAATAGCGCCTTTAAAGGTGGCTTCTCAAAGTGCTTTACAGGATAAAAACAACAATAACAACAACGATATTGTATTTCATCGCACTTTGACAGATCGTCTTTCGTGTTTAAATCAATTGTTGTCAGAATATCCCTGCCTCCAAATGAGAACAAAATTGCAGCAATTTTATTAACAAGCTGTTTCAGTAACCCAAAGTATTTATTTAAAGTAATAATTTAACAATAATATATGTAAATGTTTTATGATATGTCGCTGTTGTGAATGTCTGTAGAGTGTATCTTATTTTTAGTTTTGGTTTTAGTTTTGTAGCCAAAGGCTACATTATCATTCTCACAGTGCATAACAAGGAAGATTAATAAACATAAACATAATCTCATGGCTAAACAGTCAAATCTAGCCAAAAAAGAAAACATCAACTTTATTTAAACTCCAACGAAAGTATTAATCGTTTTTAATTACCATACTATTATAGAACATGACTTTGCTAAAATGTATTTAAAAATAAAAACAATTAAAATTGGCACACCTGTAGCTTTTTCTCACGCCTGTAGCCTGTAGCTGAATAGGCAGTGAAAACATTTGTCTGTCTTTCCGTGGGGGAAGGGGGACTGTCTTTGATTGGAAAGCACGACTATTCTACTCTGAGAATGCCCATTGTCTTTTCACTGATAAACTTGTGTTAACAAAAACAACAGAGCTGTTAAACCGTTTTTTTTATCTATTTTTCGGCGCAGCCAGCTGGCTGTCGAGTGGTATTAAATGCAACTTTTTTGTATAGATGACTTTGCTAAAATGTATTTAAAAATAAAAACGATTACAATTGGCATGGCTGTAGCTTTTTCACGAAACCTCCTAGAGTAATGAAATTTCTTGCGTTGTACAGCTTTTCAGCTAAATATATTTATCGCTTACGTCTGACATTTGAGGTGCCCGATAAAAACCGGTTTAACAGCTCTGTTGTTTTTATCCCGTAAAGCGCTTTGAGAAGCCACCTTTAAAGGCGCTATATACAATAAAGTTCATTATTATTACTATTGTTAATTTGCTGGACAGAGAGGTGAACATTATTACGCAGAAGACAAAGGTAGCGATTTATGTTGCATTGTGCATTGTGCTGCTGTAATACAGTTTAAAATTATTAAAAGTCTAAACAGTATCAGCTTTATTTATGGGTTGTAATTTAAAAAAAGGCAAAAACCGCACTCAAAATGCAATTTAGCACTTTCTGGCAAGAGGAGATGCCCAAATTAATAATGTAACATACTACTGTTTGTGCATGAATATAGTTACACGGTTATTTCTTTAGATACGTGATTCCATGTTTTTTTTTTTAATCCCTGGCAGAACCGGGCTTCCATAAGAATCAAGTAATAGGTTTATTCCATGCTGAAAAAAAGAAGAAAGAAAACCCATTCCATAAGAATCAGCGCCTTTATATAGCACCTTTAAAGGTGGCTTCTCAAAGCGGTTTACGGGATAAAAACAACAATATCAACAACAACAATATTGTATTTCATTGCACTTTGACAGATCGTTTTTAAATCAATTGTTGATTTAAAGTTTGACAGTAAATGTTTATATTGTAATGCATACAGCTTCCATTTCTTTATAAAAATTTTGGTCTCATCAGACCATAGAATCTTCCTCCAAATTGTTGAGTCTCTCACATGGCTTTTGGCAAACTCCAGCTGAGATGTGATATGAGTTTTTTTCAACAAAGGCTTTCTTCTTGCCACCCTTTCGTACAAGAAAGAAGGAGTGAACTGGGGGAAAACTCCAGCCGAATCCCCAGATTTAAATCCAATAGAGATGGTATGGCATTCGCTGAAAGACTATGTTAGGAAAACTGCTAATCCCAGCACAAAGCAAGAACTTATCACTGTCAATATAATGACAATAATATTAGCTTTTTTAGTTTTTCGAAGAAATTTGTATTTGTTAAAAGAAAACTGATGGCGCTAGCTGGATTTGAACAGCCGACCTCTCGCTTAGAAGTCGGGCACGTAGACCAGCGTGCCACTCTCACAGTCGCATGATGAGTGGTAAAACAGCCCTACACATACAGTATCATCAGACATTGTGCAGTGTATACTATTGTTTTGCAGTACATGAATATAATTATATCGTTATTAATTTCTTTAGATACGTGATTCCATATTATATTCCCTATTAATCAAATTCTAAAAGTATGCTTGTTTACTCATGCCCCGTCGGTCAATCAATCACGTACCGCGGTTGACACGTTATGACGCGTGATGACGTAGCCAAATGCCCGCGGTACGTGTTTGTGCCGCACACTTTGAATGGCTGCATCTGTATGTGCAGTTGAGGTGTTTCTCATGATTTCAGAATAAAGACACCTGTATCTGGGAGCTTCCCCACTTAGTGCAATTCCAAGGAAACACTACACCATGAAAAGCAAGGAACATTCCAAGAAGATTCGAGACAAGGTTCTTGAAGAATACCAGTCAGGGCAAGGATATAAGAAAAATTCCAGGGCACTAAATATACCTCAAAGCACAGTGAAGTCCATCATTAAAAAGGTGGAATAACTTTGAATCTGCTCAGAACTGTCCGTCTTCCAAAACTAAGTGTCCAGGTAAGAAGAGCCGTAGTAAAGGAGGCCACCAAGATGACTACGGCAACTCTAAAGGAGTTACAGTCCTCGATGACAGATGGGAGAAACTGTACACGAGACAACAATAACACACACACTTCATAAATCTGGCTTGTACGAAAGGGTGGCAAGAAGAAAGCCTTTGTTGAAAAAAACTCATATCACATCTCAGCTGGAGTTTGCCAAAAGGCATGTGAGAGACACAAATTTGGAGGAAGATTCTATGGTCTGATGAGACCAAAATTGGACTTTGCTTGGCTCAAACCAAACACAGCACATCACACTGTGAACACCATCCCTGCAGTGAAGCATGGTGGTGGCAGCATCATGCTTTGGGGATGCTTCTCTGCGGCAAGGACTGGAAAATACAAAGATAGAAGGAAAAATGGATGGAGCTAAGTACACAAAATCCTGGGGGAAATGTGCTGCAATCCGCAAGCGCACCGGGACTTGGAAGATGATTCATCTTCCAACAGGACAATGACCTGGCACATACTGTACAGCAAAAGCCACACTGGAGTGGCCCAGGCAAAGCACAGACCTCAAACCAATTTAGCATCTGTGTGAACAGGAATTTTTAAGTAATTCCAAACAGTCCCCATCCAACTTGATGGAGCTTGAGCAATTTTGCCATGAAGAATCTGAAAACATTCCAGTATGAATGTGCAACACTGATAGAGACTTACCCAAAGAGACTCACAGCTGTAATTGCTGCCAAAGGTGGTCCTATCAAGTATTAACTCTTGGTGTGGTGAATACTTATGCATTCAATTATTTTCTGTTTTTTATTTTTAACTCATTTAGTAAATTGTCTGGATTTTTGTTTTTCACTTGGACATTATAAATGTCACTATTTTCACTATGACATTGTGTTGATGAGTGGCAGAAATTCTCAGTTAAATACATCATGGTTCCATGCTGTAATACAATAAAATGTGAAACAGTCCAAGGGGGGTGAATAACAAGGGACTGTAGGTTTAAGGAATTATTATTATTATTAAATAATGTAGAAGTAACAAAATTCTGTAAATAGAAAAAAGAATGTTTTCAAGTTTTGAATAGCTGATTGACCTCTCAGTTGGTACCAAAGAGTCCAGACATCACCAAACCCTTCAAAGGAACAAGTAATAGGTTTATTACATGCTGAAAAAAAGAAGAAAGAGAACACAACGTTTTGGCCGTGGAGCCTTCTTCAGGTGTGAGAGAGACAGGGCAGTAGGCAAAGATAAAGTAGCGGGAGAACAAAGGTTGGGAGGGAGGAGGAGTGAGAGGCGGGAGCAGGGGACAGAAAGAGAGGCCAATCAGGAGGTGTGAAGTCAGAATTGGTGCAGAGAGGTGTGAAATGAAACTTCCAATGAATGGAGAAAATTTAAAAGAACAGTAGTCTGTCGTTAAGAGAAGGGAGAATGTGTGATCCTAGCTGCAGAATACTTTTGGTTTCGGTGGTCTTTCTGATGTATGAGTTCGGAAAACCATCTTTGAGAACACAGACGGAGAGATTAGAGTGGTCGTGGCCGTCAGAGGTGAAATGAGAAACAATGGGCTTGGAGAGATCTTTAATCTTCACAGCCCTGACGTGTTCTCTGAAGCGGTCTCCGAGTCTCCTTCTTGTTTCTCCAATGTAGATGGCTGGGCATTTACTGCAAGAGATACAGTAAATAAGGTTGCTGGAGGTACAAGATGCTGTCTGGGTGATCCGGAATTGTCCTGAGGGGCCTTGAATGAGTGTGGTGGTGGATGTGTACTTGCAGGTGATACAACGAGCTCTGTTACAAGGGAAAGTGCCTGGTGTGGATGGTTGTTGAGGGCGGTCAAGGGAGCTGTGAACAAGGAGGTTACGCAGATTAGGTGGTCGGTGATATGAGATGATAGGGCGATCAGAAAAGAGGGCCCCAATGGAGGGATTATCCTGTAGGATGGAAAAGTTGTGGTTAATGGTCCTGGGGTAGGAAGTGTGTTAGGGTGGTAAGGAAGCACCAAAGGAATGCGGTTGTTACGGCGGGAGTTCCTGATCGGGTTGATGGTCCGGGGGGTGTTTTCGGCTCGGTCAAGGGCCCTGTCAATCACACTGCTGGGGTATCCTAAGAATGTCCTGCGTTTGGGAACTATGTTCTCTTGGGTACTGTTCTGCGCTTCCCAACTGTGCTGCCCCGGAATTGTTCTACAGGCTCTCTGTGTTGCCTGTTTTTACCTGGAGGAACTTCAGCTCGTTCATTGGCTGAAAGTTTCATGGGCATCAGAGTCCCACGTGGGTTACTGGGCCCTACCAGTCCCTGATTGGTTGATCAAGGTGAGATATGAGTCACTCACTCCTGACACTTAGAAATGCAGTCCAGATGTCCATCTGGCACTCCCTAGACAGATAGGCGCCAATGGATGACCATTGATCATGATAGCCAGGCTTAGCTAAGTGCATCCCCATTTGGGAGCTGTCCCTTATCAAAAGAAAACCTTAAATCAGTCTGCATGAATAGCTTCTCTGTGGCTGCACCACAGAGATGAAGAGAGAGATGGGGCCTCATTTGGGAAAGCACAGCAACGCTTAATTCTGTCTTTGCCACTACACTTGTAACTACACTGCTGTCGATATTGTAACAATAGACAAAATAAAACGTTTGGAGTTTGTAATGTAGGCATTTCTATATTTACTGTCTTTATCTTTTAGTTAATGTCTTTATTTAGTGGTTTCATTAGTGACAAAGGCTAAACTGGCTTTCCTGCTAGTAGCGTGATGCAAGCTACATTAAGAGACGCTGGCTTGGCAGCACCTTTCAAAATAAAAGTCCCCTAAAACCTGCCTCAGAAAAAATTACTTTGCCTGCTACACACATGCCTCAGGACAGCGATGTCACTGCCTTTCATATGAATCCTTTCATATGGAAACATGTTGACACTGCACTTAACAATCTTAGGAAGAACACAAAACACACCTGTTAGCCTATTTTTTGCCTAAAACATCATGCCCAAGAAAGTGAAGTAGCATTAACTAGCAAAGGTGTTTCTCAGACGTAGGCATAGTACATGTACAATTCAGGCTTTATGAACTCTAATAATTAATAACCCTAATTAATCAAATCCCAGGTGTGAGTTCATAAAGCCTAAATTACGTACTATGCTTACATCTGCGAAACACCTGATCATCTACTCTAAAGATTTCAGTGCTTTGTGCATATTCTAATTGCAGTGGGGGTAGGGTGTGTGGGGACAGGTTTAGGCTGAAATTGAATTGGGGATCTGTATTCTTCACACCTGAAACATTTTCTCTAGAAGCATTTTCTTCTCTGTTTAGCTGATCTTTTGCTACCTATGCATGGTTACACAGCTCCATAGGTAAATTATCATACTTATCATACTAAGAAAGCTTTAGAGATCAACAAATTGTAAATATGACATTTACATTGGCATTATTAATTTTTCACTTAAGTCTATGGAGGAGTGTCAGCTGTTAATGAGAGCAGAACCTCTCTCTTAGGCTGGGCAAACATTTTTTTTATTTTTTAGAAAGAAATAAAAAATGAGATATAATGATGTATTCCTGTTTAACTTAGACATTGCATTTCTTTAAAAGCTATAAAAACAGGTTTTGATTGTTAATAACAACTTTTTGAGCGCGAAAAATGAATGATTTTTCTTTCTCGTCATCAGATCTTTCTTGGAAAAATGTCTTTTGTGTGTTGCAAAAACTAACTTGCTTTAACAAAATATATTTACAATTCCTTTCGCTGGCAATCTACCTGAATGCCCAACTATCTGAGAAGCCCTCTGTGACACGGTAGCCGCGTCAGCCTGTGTAGTCTGCAAAGGAACAAGTAATAGGTTTATTCCATGCTGAAAAGAGAAGAGAGAACACACAACATTTCGGCTGTGAAGTCTTCTTCAGGTGTGAGGATCTTCAGCTCAAAATTAAACGCTTGGAGTTTGTAATGTAGGGCGCTCTGAACAAGTTAAAATTTGATGAGGGCTTGCCAGTGCGGTGACGCAACTGCCTTTCATATGATTAGGAGGGACCTGGTCCATCAGGGTTGAAGGCAGATCTCACTGTAGCTCAACTGGCTGCTTCCCTGTTGAGTGACCCTGGAGCCCTGGGTTGAATATTCCAGCTGGTAAGGCGTGAGCCCCAAAGCGCTACATTAGTAATACTATCTCCCATGTTGCATTAACTAACTCTTCTGTTTATTCCGCCAGACAATACATGAATATAACTAGATCATTATTAATTTCTTTAGATAGGCGATTCCATATTATATTCCCTATTAATCAAATTCTAAAAATATGCTTTTGTTTACACCGATAACGAGCGAATTCACAGAAAAGGTTACATCACTATCGCTTTTCACAAAGTATATAAACTTAATATGGTCAGAAGGAGCACGTAAAAACGTTTCCAAAATAACCACATGTAAGACATGATGTTTAAAATGTTTAAGGAGAAAGTGGAATACTGGTGTGTATTTTTTTCTTTAAAATACCAATACCAGCCATATTCAGTTTACAAAATATGCTTATGTTCCTAAATTAATATCTTTTATGAGCATGTTAAAGGCATGCTGAATCAGAGATTCTCAAAAATAACTTTGTATGATTGGAAAAGAATACACGATTGGATCAACAAAATGCTGTGGTGTTACTTTTTGTCAATGAAAAAATAAAGTATTTTCATTTACAAAGATGGTTACAAAGAAAGTGGACCAGAGTAATACTTTGAGCTTACAGCTTGTCCAGTGTCATTCATTATTAATACTATGAGTAATATCTTTGGTAATGATAAAGGTGGTAGGTTGTGTACTTTTGTGCAACTGAGCAATCTTGCTTTCATAAAATATACAAACTTTTTAATGTTTAATGATTAATATGCTGTAATACACAGTTTAATTTTAAAAGTCTAAAGAGTATACAACTTAAATTCTTAATTGAATAAAGATTGTCCCTCAGCAGTGATCGGGATTCAAAACCAGGTGTTTTCTGGTAACAGCTCAAATTCTCTACATGAGAGGTTAAGCTTTATAAGCTCCACCTGGCGGTTTTACAAGGTGATTCCGGACACTATTAACATAATCTAATTTGGATTCGTTAAAATGTAGTATGACACAATATGACACGTTATGACACGTTTGGATGTGACACACCCACCGTGTTGTACTGCAGCATACCTCGTTCGTTTTGAATGGCTGTATCTGTAGCATTTTTAAATGTACTAGGACCCTACTCCCCATAGACCATAGACTAGCACAAGACATAACTGATGGTTTCCTCTAGCAATTACAAGGTATCACAACCTATTAAAAAAAAACAAAAAAAATTGCCCCATAAGGGGCAACTTAAACATGGATTAACATCATAGTCCACAGCCAGAAGAGCAAAGAAAAGAAAAAGATCCCAGAAAGCAATCTTTGCACACCTTGCAATAACACCTCTCTGCATTCTTTGCTACAGTATGTCCATGAAAACCAAACCAAGTCAACCTCAATTCAAATACACAAAACTGCTTGTGTCAGGTTTCTTGCTCTCTGAACTTCTATACTCCCATCTGTTCAGTCCTGCCATCGAGGCACTATTCTTTATCTATACCAATGAAAAAGAAAACTCAGTGCAGTTCTTTAGCTGTCTCACTGGGATCACCCTTGATAGTCTTGATAGTCACAGAACCATGTGTCCTCATATGTGACGTTGAACCATGTCCGATCTCAGTGCAGCACCCCCACACAGCTAATGGAAGATGAAAAAGGAGAGCAATGCAGACATCAAAATAAACACCACACCTGACAAATACACTATCCATTATGTGCATAACTTAATATACTGCCCCACTCCCATTTTTGCTACTCCAAGACATCTTCTCTATACAATTTTTATTTCCAAGTAAGCCTCTCCAGTCCAACCTCCTTATACCTTATACCAATCTGCTCTCTGGAAGAGCAGAACAGAGTGATGAAGCCAGTTCATAGATTGGGATTATTAGGTGGCCATGATAGGTAAAGTCCAATGGGAAATTTAGCCAGGATGCCAGGGTTACACCCATACTCTTTGAGAATTGCTCCAGGATTATTAATGACAACAGACAGTCAGGACCTCAGTTTTACATCTCATCCGAAGGATGGTGTCTTTTTACAGCATAGTATGCCCATCACTATACTGGGGCATTACCCACACAGACCACGGGGTGAGCGCCCCCTACGGGCATCTCTAATACCTCTTCCTGCAGCAATCTTAGTTTTTCACAGGAGGTCTCCCTTAGCTTAGCTTCAATGGGTTCTCAGTGGGACGTTGTGAGTTTCAGGGTCATATGGCTGCTGGCAATGACAGTGACACACACTAAACTACACTCAACATAATCATAAAGCACAGAAGTTTGTCTATGTACAAGTTTACAATAACAGGACTGAAAATTGAATTAAATGAGCTCTGTAACATGTACAGTAAATACACTGAATGTTGGTTGATTTTTTGTTTAAAGAATAATGTTGAGTGATTTTTTTGTCTAATAAGTAGTGACAAAGTAAAAATTGTGTGTTATTTGTCAGATGAGGTTTGATTTACTTACTGTTAGGACTTGGTGAAAAGTTGGTGAAAGTCAGATATATCTTAATATGTAAAATCATAGAATCTTAAGAGGGTGTACTTTCCGTTTCACATAACAGTATATACATACCAATTAGAAAAAAGATAATTTTGTTTTAGATATTGATTGCTTTCAGAAATAACTAATGTCTAGGGGAAAATGGGAACAACATGGTAAGTGAGTAGCAACATATCTAACAAGACCCACTCATGCCAAATAAATTCAACACCATTGATTTTAAGCTCCGAAATGAACTATACTGACGGGAAGGATGAAGACACAAGAGAAAGAAAAAAACCCAAAACAAACTATTTCTCTCTTTAACAGTAATCTTGCTGAAGAAGCCAACATAAGAAAAACTAGAGAAAAGAAATCACTTTTAATCCTGTCTACTCTACATACAATAACAAACAAAACAGAAAAGTTAATAAACAAAAAAAATGTCTTGCCTCACTGGAGCTGGTGCTTTAAGTTTTAGAATAGACAGTTAAAAGCAACATACAACATTTCCTCTTAAAACAATCAGATAACATTTAAAAAACTGACTAAAGCATGACAATCAGCAAGGTGTAGGTCAGATCAGTTCAGGTCTGTAACCTAAGGGTCAGTTTGGCTTGGGTCTCTCTCAATGCTTTTGACTGTTCTTTTAAACTGTGATCATCCAATCAGTAAAAGTGCACAGGTATCTATATAAAACATATTATAAACCATTTGACTACCTAATGGCATTCAAAGAACAGCACAATTTTTTAAACAAGTGCAAAAAATAGTTACACATTTCTTTGACTGAAGTTTGCTGCATTTCACATAAATTGCTCAATAAATCAAAAACATCATTCGACTAATCTAATAAAAACATGGCCTTCTGCTTTCACAATTAAGGCCATAAATGCCCTAAGGTATTATTAATTTCTCATTACTTATTCTATAGGCCTATGGGTTTGAATTTCTGTAGGCCTTATTATATATTATATAATATATATAAAACATTACAGAAGTGGTGTACTATAGCATACACAATTTAAAACATTGAATTAAATTGCAGTCTTTCACAAAATGTAGTTTTAATTTAGATTATTTGATTCTCCATGAAAAAAGAGAAAATTAAACATGTAAGGCACTTCAGCATTGAATTATAGATACCCTTGTTTCAAATAATCATGTAACTAAGTTATATTCTACCAATTAACTAAATGATATATATTCTGATTTTCAATAGATTTCATGGAAAAGCCAAGAGACAAAGTATTTACATTTGTTTGTAAAATCTAGCCATTTTCTTGAAGTACAATAACATAAACCACAGAGGACAACCTATATAATCTGAAATAAATTTTGTTCAGTTTTTACAAAGAGAATCAGAAATATAATTTCTTTTATATCTTAAACACTTGTGTCTTGAAACTTTCCACTCCAACAGTTGTGAAAGTATGTAGTTCCACTTTTGTATGTATATACTGAACTGTCTGTTGTAATCACAAGACATAACTGCCATATGTTCCTGGCAGTGTTACAAAAACAATGGAACTTGCTTAGCTGCTTTTTCACGTGCACAGCCAATGTCTAATCCTTTTATGGACTAGTTTTACAGACTTTACTGTATAAAAAGACAACTCTTTGTAATACTTTTTTGAGTCTAGCCTAAAAGAGCTAGGCTCCCATTTTCATATGTAATAAAGAAGACTTCTGCTACACGGACACCCAGATTGCTGTCATTTGTTTCACACAACAATGGTTTGCTGTTCATGAATGTCAGAAGTGAAGTAGGATGAAGTTTTGGCTGTAAAAAGTACCCACATTGGGGTTATTTCACTTTCTGTAAATGTATACTACCTTCATGAAAAAATGCATGGAGGGACAGTAATTAATTTTCATCTATACCACTCTCTGAAATATGTCAGAAGCATGAAAACACATTTATTGCTTCTGCAAGTATGTAAAATGTTTGACTTTGTTGTGAAAATGATGAATATCAGGAAGTGACCGAGCAGTTTAGTCAATAAATAACATAAATATTCAGAACTCCCACCCTGTAAGCGATTTCTCCAAAATATGCCTGACTGGTTGATATAATTAGATGCATGTGAATTTTGTTGTTCTCTGGCACAACTCTGGTGAAAAAAGTAATAATTTAGGCAAACTTAAATAGCAGCAGTTAAAAAATCACAGTGTGTAGACATCTCTAGATTATGCTTTGTCATTCGTTATACAAAGTAGACTAACATGGATCATTGAACCACCAACGAATATTCTGTTTTGCTCCCCTGAATGAAGCTCCTGACTCTTGGGAATATGCCTGACATTTCTATGGCAATATCAATTTTTCCCTCAGTAGTTTATGTCTCTTAATAACTCAACAGTTTTATTCACATACCCAGAGAGAGTCTTTCTTGACAATTAGGGAGCAAAATGGTAAAGGAATTACTGTTATTTTTAATTTAAAAAAAATCAAATTACCATCACTTTACAATGTGTCAATATGTGAAGAAGGCACACCATTACCAACAGCAATCTAGCATTTCAGGTCTCACAAATCTATTTTGTCCCATTTTGTCCATTCAAGTTACAATATTTTCAATTTGCAGGTTGTTCTTTTTTTGTGAACAGAATCCTATTAGCACATTCATTTTTGAAAAAAAAATCAATTCTATGAAAACACATGTCCTTTTCAAGCTTTTTAACATAATTCAAGTATCCTTATTTGAATGTTCTATAGGCTTAATACAGAGAAAAAAGTATACTGTTATAGATGGTTGTACACCTAATTGAGGAGTTTATCACAGTAACATGAATTTTAAAGTGTTCTCATCCACAATTAATAATTGGTATAATACATGCATTGGTGTGATTCCTATAATTACATGTTCCCTCTAGGGTAGACTAATCCAGTGACCCTTACCTTTTCCTCTCAAGGCTCACCTTTTCCTGCCTTTACCCTCTATAAAAACAGGAAAGAACCTCCTTTTCTTTCTCTTTGCCTTGGGCCATTCCGAGTGGATATTTCTGTCTTTTCTCTTTCTACCTAGCCTTACCTACCTTCCCAAGTGATTATCACATGCTAAAGTAAAGGGTAATAAACATATCTTGGTGAACCTGATGCAGTCTCTTCCAGCTTATTATCCCCCACCTTTCCTACACAAGATTGGGTTTGCCTGAGTATGTATCTCAGTATGTTGAATTAATATTCAATCTATAAACATCTCATTAAATCCTACCACCTTGTGAACTACTGTGGTCCACAGTATCAAATCCCACAGAGAAGAATTAACCTTCGTACTTAGCCTTAAATAAATTCTAGAATTTTCTTCAAGTTATTGTTATAGCCTCTTATGTTGCCTCTTCTTATGTTGCCTCTTCAAATTTTGAATTCCCAGCTTTAGAATACAAAAAAGAGGTCAAAACAGATGTTTTGGGTTTTTTTTCTGGAAAGGGAAAAATGTGGTTGTTGGATACATATGGCATTCACTTGAGGAGTCATGGTTAATCCACTGAACAGTGATTCCTTTCTAATAAAATGTATCTAAAGTGTAATACAAGAATGCAAAAGATCTAATTCTAAATTAGATCTAAAAATCCTAACTTTTCAAAAACAGATCATCTCAAACTACTATATCTTTCAGAATTAAAAGTGGAACACAAACAAGTGTAAACCATGGTGATGTGTATTTAAAGTAGATGTTAGATGGTACTTCTTTACACAAGGGGAGTATTAAACAAGCTGCCTAATCTTGTTGTCCAATGCTGAGACCTTGGTGTCTTTCAAGAAAAGGTTTGATAAGCTTAATGGATCAATGAACTACAGAAAAACTTAATCAGCTAGCCTTCAGTTATTTTTAACTACTCTGATCTTTTTTCAAATGAAAAAATAAATGCCTTGATACACTGATTTTAAGATCTAGTTCTGGAGTAACTTTCTTTCCTTTGACTTCTGTTCAAAGAGCTAATCACTGAGGTTTCTGCATTAAGTCTCTGGTTTAAAAAATATTCTGGTACAGGTCTGTTCTTGTGTATAATATAAAAATAATCGTATCCGTTCTATAAGTTTTTATATCTGGTTGCTGTCTTATTTCTATTTAAATAGCTCTAAACAGATAACTAATGTTGAACAGAAAACATACATGTAGAAAATCGAGGGTTTAGCTGGTTTACAAGTGAATTTAACCCACTCACTTCACAGAGTTAGGAGTCTCCCAAAATAGCAGAAATTTTCCTCAAGAGCAACAGTCGAGAAGCACTCAGGTAAGTTTGATATTTCCCTTTATTCTGCCAATCAGCTTTCAAATACACACAGCAAAAATAAGAACTAAAAAGCAAAAAGATCAAACAAGAGGCCATATAAAACAAAAAGAGAAAAAAAAATTACAATTAATTAAACCCTTGCATAAAAAATAATACACTTGTTACTAAGCTAAACCTTGCTTTAAAATCTTTCCAGAGGGCACTGACCTTGACTCTCTGACCTTCCTCTCACCACTGGAATGCCAAAGTCAGAACAAGCTTCTAGCCACAGCTAGAAGAAAAACAAGACAGAGCTCCATACATACAATACATAACAGTCCATGAGTGCATACCCACACCACACTTTTACTCACTTGTTACTTTGTCTTAAAAAACAGGTATCCCCTTCTCTTCTAGGCAGTTAGTTACAATGGCCAGCATGCAACCCCTGCCATACCATTACTTCTGCATCCTTGGAAATTTCTCCAAGAAAACAAAAATATAAAATATCATTCCCCATACCTTTATTTTCAGTAAAACAGGCACTTACAAACTAAAATGAAGACTATTCCTCTGACCCATTACTATACATCCATAAGCATTGGCAATTTGGCTATCTTCTCTTATTCTGACGGTACTAAATGAAATATCTCATTTCCCATGGAGCCCTCCAGGACACCTTACCCTGGACTGTTTGTCTGCAGTATTTACTAAAACATCACTTTATTCCTGCACAGGTCATCATTTCTATTCATCTGGGAAACCAATCCACTCTCCCCAAGAGCTGGCCATAAGAGCTAGGGTCCAGTGATGGGCAGGAATAGATCATCTGAAGAAGGCAGACATAAACAACATACTAAAAAGTGCAAAAAGGGATCCTAAAATGTGCAAAAGGAAAGGCTGATTGTTCAATAAATACGCAATACAGATACAAAGTATGTGTAGACACTAAAGCAAAATCAAATAAATATACCCCTCATGTTACTATCTCCCTTGTCACTCTGTAACAGCTGCACAAATTCAATTTTAAAAAACAATTAAATATATTTAACCACTTTTCATCCCAGGACTATTGCTCAGGATGTCTAGCTGTTTTAGAGTATTTCAAAGTCAAAGTGAATTTTATTGAACTTTGGGTTGTTAGGATTTTTTACAATCTGCTTGAAAAAATACAGATACAAGGAGAGAAAGAAAAATAATAAATTACACATATCATATACAAAATACAATTTGATGGTACATTACAGTGTAAACAGAATCCAAAGTTTTACCAATAAATACTTTTATAACAGTGCTGAGTTTAGAGACCAAATACCCTCAGGGTAGGTGCTGTTCTGGTACTTCTCTGTTCTAGATGTGATACATTTTAACCTTCTTCCTGAGGCAAGGAGCTCAAACATGGGAAAAGCTGGGTGGGAGTGGTCAGTAGTGATCTTCAGAGTTTTCAATTTAAACATGTTGTGCATATGGAAGAACAGATGGTAAGTCACAGCCAATTATTTTAGAAGTAGTTTGGACCAATCTATGCAGCTGTTACCTCTCCTGAGTTCCCAAACCAGAATATCTCAGAAAAAGTAAACACACTTTCAATTGTTGCCCTTTGAACATGAACCATGGCTTTGTGAGACACTCTAAACTTTCAGAACTGCCTAAGAAAATAGAGTGACGGGCTTTTTCACTAAAAAGGCGTTGTTTTGACAGGCTCCTTCATTTTTCAGTTCACCCCAGCTTTTCACTGTCACTATTGCTTTCACTCTCCACAAATCTCCACTGAGCAAGCACTTTACTCTGCTCAGAAGCTGCAGTTTAGCTTGCCCTGTCATCTGTTTGGTCCTCTTTTTCAGGAGGCTTGCTATTTGTTTTCTCTCGTACCTGAGGCTCCCTTTGTTTTCTGACCCATTGGCTGTGCAGCAGTTTTCTACCTAAAGCCTGCACTCTGATCAGCCAAGCAGTTTATTGCTTGAAGCCTGCTCTGATAACCCATTTGGTCCCCTTTCTCAAGAGGCTCACTATTCAGTTTCTCTCATACCAGAAGTTGCCTGTTTCTGACCAGCAGACTGTGTTTAGCAACAATATTAGCTTCAGGACAGTGCTTTTCTCTGTGCAGCAGTCTCAGTCTCAGCAGCCTCCAGCTAGCCTTCACTTTGTGCAGCAGTCTCTGTAGCCTCAAGCCAGCGCTTCACTCTGTGCAGCAGTCTCTGCAGCTTCAAGATAGCACTTTGCTCTGCACAGCAGCCTCAGCTCTCAGCATCACCCAGTGCACCCGCCTTAGCTCCTTGCCTGCACTCCACATTTCCTGATGCAGCAGTCTCAGATTCTAGCCTACACTCTGTTTTGCACTTTTTCTTTTCACTGGTCACTGCATTGACCCTCGAGTTTGCCAATCTGCACTGCTGGCACCCCTGAGGGCTGCCTTTCTAAGCCTGTTCAGTTCTCTTTTCAGGGGTCTCACCATTCAGATTCTTTCCATACCTGAGACTCCCTTTTTCTAACCAATGGGCTGTGTTTAGTAGCCTCTTTAGCCAGCTTTCGCTCATTCCTACCCGGCCTGTCGGCCAGTAATCAATTATTTCATTATAACCTATCACTTTTCACTTTCCGGTCTCTTGCGCTTGGGTTCTGACAAATGAACACCCAGGCGGCTGTATTCAGCCAAGATATTACACTTTGGTCAGTGAAGATTCTTTGGGAAGTGTGGTAAATTAAATTGTGGTATGGCAGAGTCATCTGGGCTTAAAGTGTAATCTTAGTGGCTGCATCAGAATATGTTTTAAAACGATTGTAGAAATTCAAATATAAAGAAGTTTGTTCATGAAACCTACTGTTTTTCCACAGTGGTAAATGCTGTTACTATCTCATTGTGCCTTTGTATAATCCTTGAGTAGGGTTTACTAGCATGGCATGTGGTTTACATTATGGAAAGCAATATGACTAGAGTGGTCTCTGACATTTTATAAGCCAGCTCTCTCAGTACAATGAATTGCTTTCTATACAGTACATCTTGGTGTGATTGATCATATGAACACAACACTGCTTTTTCTGTTACACACCTGACTATGCCATCCCTGCTATATGTAGCCATAAGGAGACAAAGGAGGAGCAAACCTTGTAAACCCTGGACTTGAACCTGTGGATCAGATGGTTTAGAGGGTTGCTTGAATTTCCACTCAATCATTTACCTCCAATCAATTATATAAATATTCTAGGAGAATAGCACATGTGGTTAAATCTTAGACCCTGTTGTAAGCACTTTTGAATGCAAGATCCATACCATGTGTCCTAGATATTATTGAAACACCAAGGGAAGGTATAATACAGGTCTTGTGAGCTAGTAGTAATTAGCACACCAAACATTAAATGATTGTTTCCTCTGAAAACTAAATCAGGTTAACAATCAGGAAGGCTCCACGGCCAAAACGTTGTATTTCCTTTCTTTTCCTTTGAGCATGGTGTAGCGGCGAGGCTTATTAATAAGACAGAATTAAGTGTTGCTGTGGTTTCCCAAATAAGGCCCCATCTCTTTCTTCATCTCTGTGGTGCAGCCACAGAGAAGCTATTCATGCAGGCTGATTTAAAGATGTTTTCTTTTGATAAGGGACAGCTCCCAAATGGGGATGCACTTAGCTAAGCCTGGCTATCATGATCAATGGTCATCCATTGGCGCCTATCTGTCTAGGGAGTGCCAGATGGACATCTGGACTGCATTCCTAAGTGTGAGGAGTAAGTGACTCATATCTCACCTTGATCAACCAATCAGGGACTGGTAGGGCTGAGTAACCCACGTGGGTCTCTGATGCCCATGGAACTTTCAGCCAATGAATGAGCTGAAGTTCCTCCAGGTAAAAACAGGCAACGACCAGTGTGTCCGAGTGCCAGAACCTTCCTTTGTTCTAAGAGTCGAGAGCGGAGGTTGCCAGAGAGTAACCAAAAGATCCACCCGAGGTTAGCATCAGCAGCAAGCCTCGTGAACAGGTCGGGACTGTGGACAGCTGAATCACTATTCAGAACTAGCGCTTCATCAGGAACGAACCGGTCCTCTTCCTGTGCACAAACTTTGCTAGTTAAAGCCAACACTAACTAGCCGGTCAGTGAGCATCAGCAGCGCACCGTCGCAAGCCGCACAGCACAGCCTGGCACGGAGCCAGAGAGCCCGCAGGAGATCTGAATCCCCAGAGATTGGATGAGTATTCAACTTCACTGCATTACTGCTCGAGAATTCAATTGTTATCCCAACCAGTTGATATCAATTTAATTCCTAAGAGTTATGTACTTGTTTGAGTATCTAAGGTAGAAGTTGTAACCAAGTTCAATTACGAAACGGTCTAAATGAATGATATACCGAACGTATGTCCTCTGGATATGTGTAACTCTTCGTAACTGACTGAATATATATATCTTTTGTATTCTGATAACCCTCACGATAAGATCTGTTAGGTTTATATACATATTTTATGTATTAATAAATGTATTCTTGTGTATTAGTACCTGTGTGTGTGCGTTGTTTGAGTTATATCGCATGGTTGGATTCTAAAGGCATTAAAAGAATCATTTTGTGATTTACGGCTACAATTAATAATTGTCCCTGTAAATGCCCAAACCCTACAGAACTGGTGCCTCGTGAGAGCACACTACAAGTTCAATTCAAGGTGCTTTATTAGCATGACCAATGGGTACAATCACTGTTGCCAAAGCAAATAAAAATAAGAAAATTAACATTAAAAAAAACAAAAAAATAAGATCTTCAGAGATTACAGACTTTTACAACAAAGACATATAAAATATTTACAAATACTGTAAACATATTTGAGCATTATTGGGAGACAGACTCACTGTTCCTCAGGCAAGAGATCACATACTGGGCTGCCAGTACAACTGAGTTCCCTCCTCCCTCTTCCAGTAGGATTGGGACCCGTTGTGATTCTGGCAGGTGTGGAACTCTGGGATTAGATTTCTGAAATTAGGGAAGAATGTTTCTCTAATCCCAGAATATCTGTCACAGTGCAGTAGGAAGTGCACCTCTGTCTCTATTTCTCTCCGCTGGCAGTGGGAGCACAGCCTGTCCTCTCTGGGCAGCCAGGTCTGCCTGAGCCGCCCAGTTTCTATGGCCAGGCTATGGTCACGGAGCCTGTACTTCATCAGGGTCTGCTTCTTTTTGCTGTTTTTCTTATCTTGGTCAAATATTCGGCTAGTGTGTATTTTCATTTTAGGATTCTGTAGCATTCTAGTTTATGTCATGTTTGCGTGTGTATGTCCCAGTGTGTGAGATATTGCTGTTTGATCTGTGCTGTGATGTGGTTGAGTGAGTTGTGGTGCTCCAGCAGTGCTATCCTGGTGCTCGTTAGTGTCAGTGTGACTCAGGTCAGTGAGCCTCAGGACCAGCTGGCTCAGGGGGCTCTGTTTTGGGCTCAGCTCTTGGTTCAGCAGGGCTTTGTGGTGGTAGGAATTTTGGTCGCTGTTTTTTAGGTGCAGCCAATACTTAAATACTCTTAAATACTCTTTTCTGTATGTTTATCAATAATTTATCAATATCAATCTCTCTCACTCAGCTGGCGCGCAGGAGTGTTGGCTGGCTGATTGTGCCGAAAAGAAATAATGCGCTGTTTTTCACTCAACAATGTCTGAGTCTTTGTGTCCGTCCTCGCCGAACCTGAATTTGCTACATTATTAATAATATCTTCCATGATCTTTTTTTCTGAACCAGGGAAAATCTGATCATGTTTCTCTATAACAATAATAAAAAACTTTATTTTATATAGCACCTTTAAAAGTGGCATCTCAAAGCAATACAGTAGGTGTGAAAACAGTTATAAGGACCACAGATTACAAAGTAAATACATACACTGTAAGAAAGACAAGCGGTTAGAAGTGAAAATGAAGCAGATAAAGACACTATGTCTTCTGAAAAGAGAGGTTTTGAGGTTAGATTTAAATGCACTCAGGGTAGGTGAGTCTGATATCAGCCAGAAGAGTATTATTGGACAATGTTATGAGGCTCTGGTGAAATGTCTCTGTAAACTGAAGAGTTAAAGAGGGGACACTTGTGTATCGCCTCCTTTTAAACTTGTAAAAAAGGAATATTCCAATGTTAATGCGAAACGGAAGATATTATTAATAATGAAAGACTTTCAGACTCACGTGGGTTTGCACCCTACACCCTGTGGTACCGCTGTGTACTTACAGTACAAACATTTTGTGATATTTAGAAATATAAAAAATGTCAATATAGTGTCCATAATATTTGCTATTTTCCTTTTTTAAAGAAATGTTTATTTGTTAAAAGAAAACTCATGGCGACACCTGGATTTGAACACCCTATCTCAGGCTTATAAGTCAGCCATTACAACACAGACGCAGTCACATAGCAAGCAGTGAAACAGCCATACACATATCAATAGAAAGTCTTATACTAGTGTTTGTGCTACAGTACCTGAATATAATTATATCATTATTAATTTCTTTAGATACACGATTCCATATTATATTCCCTATTAATCAAATTCTAAAAGTATGCTTTTGTTTACTTCGATAATGAGCATATTTGCAGAAAAGGTTAAAACTATCACTTTTCTCACAAAGTATATACACGTACAGTAATATGGTCAGAAGGAGCACGTGAAAACATTCCTGAAATAACAACATGTAAGACTTTGATGCTTAAAATGTTTAGGGAGAAAGTGCGATACTAGTGTGTATTTTTTCTTTAAGCTACCAATACCAGCCATATACAGTTTACATAATATGTTTATGTTCCTAAATTAATATCGTTTATGAACATGTGAAAGGCATGGTAAATCGGAGATTCTCAAAACTTACTTTGTATGACTGGAAACGAATACGTGATAGGATCAACAAAATGTTGTGGTGTTACTTTTTGTCAATGAAAAAATAAAGTCTTTTAGTTTACAAAGAAGGTTACAAAGAAACTGGACCAGAGTAATACTTTGAGTTTACAGCTTGTCCAAGGTCATTCATTATTAATACTATTAGTAATATCTTTGGTAAAGACTTTGATGCATAAAATATTTTTTCATAATTAAAATATTTATGATAATGGTGGTAGGTTGTGTACTTTTGTCCAACTGAGCAATCTTGCTTTCATAAAACATACCAACTTTTTAATGCTTAATGATTAACATGATGTAATACACAGTTTAAATGTAAAAGTCTAGTTAGTATACAACTTAAATTCTTAATTGAATAAAGATTGTCCCTCAGCAGTGATCGGGATTCGAAAACGAATGTTTTCAGGTGACAGCTCAAATTCTGTACATGACCTTTCTTCCTTCTTCCTTCATTTGTTTAACTTAAAGAATTTTGCTAAGAAACTTTGTAATGTAGGGCGCTCTGAATGAGTTTGTCAAGATCACGGTTTCTTTTAAATTCTTAATTTTTTAAAAAATACATTTTAGAAGAGTTTAATTTACACAAATATCACACTTCAATATTTTATATACATCTAAATGAAGTCAGGTGTCAAGTGCATAAACTATTAGTAATCAATAACTAGTATTAAAATTCGCACTGTGATAAATTGTTGCACATCCACATCTTGTAAAAACATTAATTTGCAAGACTGTGTTCAAACATACGTTAAATCTATCAAAAAATAAGTAAAATACAAACTTATAAAATAAAAAATGTAGATAAAATGTAATTTAAAATTAAACCAGAGTTTAATTTTTTTCTGTCTCTCCCTACTCTCTTTCAACCCCTGCGATTCGGACACAGAATGTTTAAAAATGGGAACAGAACAAGGTAAGTTGCCCCACTGAATAGAGTGTTTTGAATTAAACTGATTGAACAGCTGTTAAGCATACTGGAGTTTTTGTTAACACAACAGAAATTTGTCACTTCGAAAAAAATTACCGCATGCACTTTTCCTCCCCCCCAACCCTATTTTGCTTGTACATGAGAATATACTACAGGGGTATGTACAAGTAGAATAGGGTTGGGGGGAAGGAAAAGTGCCTGCAGTAATTTTTTTCACTGACAGACAAAGTTGTATTGTCAGTATGCTTAAAAGCTGCTTGTAAGAGAAGGGTGACTTTCTGCTATTTAAACCATTTTTTACAGCTTTTAAAGTCACGTGTAGTGGTGAGGCTTATTAAAATACAGGAATTAAGTTTTCTGCTCCCTTGCCAGTCCCTCTCTCCCTCATCTCAGTGGTGCCTGATACAGTTCACAATTAAGGTGTTTTTCTAGCCGATAGAGTGTCCTGATAAGGAACAGCTCCCCAATTCCTGAGATTCTCCAGCAACCTTAATAATCTCAATTCTGGTGCCTAAAAGTCTGAGATTCCAAGGGAAAGTGTTATTCAAAGTTGGTTTTCGACTCTAAGGTCAGAGTGCATGGTTACTCATCATCAGCCAATCAGGAACTGGTAGGGCAGGTTAACCCCACGTGGGTCTCTGATGCCCATGAAACTTTCAACCAATGAATAACCTGCAGTTCCTCTAGGTAAAAACAAGCAACACAGAACGCCTGTAGTACGGTTCCGAAGGGCAGAACGGTTCGCAGGGCAGAGCAGTTGGGAAACGCAGAACAGTTCCCAAGGGAACACAGTTCCCAAGCGCAGGACATTCTCGCAGCACGCCTCCTGGACATTCAGCCTCAGGGCTCCACCTGAGCATCCTCAGACTCAGCCCAGACCACCACGTAACGGACCACCACGTAACGGCCAGTGTGTCCGAGTGCAGGACTTTCCTTTGTTCTAAGAGTCGAGGTGAGAGGTTGCCAGCGTGTAACCAAAGGATCCACCCGAGGTTAGCATCAGCAGCAAGCCTCATGAACAGGTTGGAACTGTGGACAGCTGAATCACTATTCAGAACTAACGCTTCATCAGGAACGAACCGGTCTTCTTCCTGACCTGCTGGGACCCACAGTCACTTTTTTCTTGTGCACAAACTCTTGCTAGTTTCAGCCAAAACTAACTAGCTGGTCTTCAGAGAGCATCAGCAGCACGAATCTCTTCCACCATGTCACAAGCAGCAACAGCAGCTTGGCACCTAGCCAGAGAGCGCCGATTGGACACATCAACAAAGCTGCCACTGCTTCTTTGTCTGCGGGAGATCTGAATCCACACAGATTGGATGAGTTTTCTACATTCTGCATTACTGCTCGAGAATTCAATTGTTATCTCAACCAGTTGATATCAATTTAATTCCTAAGAGTTATGTACTTGTTTTGAGTATCTAGTGTAGAAGTTGTAACCAAGTTCATTTACGAAACGGTCTAAATGAATGATATACTGAGCGTATGTCCCTCTTGGTATTTGTAACTCTCCGTGACTGAATATATGCCTTTTGTATTCTGCTAACCCTCACGATAAGATCTGTTATGTTTATATGCACATTTTATGTATTAATAAATGTATTCTCGTGTATTAGTACCCGTGTGTGTGTGTTGTTTGAATTATCCCGCAAGGTTGGATTCTAATACCATCAAAAGAATCATTTTCTGACTTACTACTACAGTCAATAATTGTCCCAGTAAATGCACAAACCCCTACATTACTGGTGCCTCGTGAGAGGATACTACACACGCAATGTTTGAGTTAGGCAGGAACACGTCATTGTATCCCACGTGAGCCCGAATGTGCTACATTAATAATGCAGCATCTTCCGTGTCACATTAACATTGGAATGTTTTTTTTACAAGTGTAAAAAGAAGCGATACACAACGTGTCTCCTTTATAACTCTTCAGTTTACAAAGACGTTCCATCAGACCCTCACAACATTGTCCAATAATACTGTTCATGTGTCTAATTTTTAGTTTAGCAGGATTTGCGCAATAAGCACATTATTTAATGGGGATGACATTACCCACGTTTATATTACAGTTCAACATTTGTTTGTGTCGGGAATGCCATAACATCTCTATTGGATTTAAATCTGGGGATTCAGCTGGAGTTTTCACAAGCTGTCTTTTGTGAAATCAGCCAAAATGCTGTTTTTTATCTCTTCTTTTTTCAGCATATAAAAAACCTATTACGTATTCCCTTACTGTAACTACTGCATGATTTTATCCATTTTAGCTAAATGAGGGGAATTAAATCAGTCAGAATCTTGGAGTGCCAATTGTAAAAATAACCGTTCTTCCTTCATTTGTTTAACTTAAAGAATTTTGCAAAGAAACTTTGTAATGTAGGGCGCTTTGAACGAGTTTGTCAAGATCACGGTTTCAAAATAGAACAATCTTTTCCACAATTTCACGAAGGACAAGGTCACGTGGCTGATTCACAGCTGGATACAATTCTATCTTGCAAAAATTCAGATATTTGTCAACCTATTTACTAAAACTATCCATCTCAGTATTTATGCATTATTAAAATATTTATGATGAAGATGGAAGGTTGTGTACTTTTGTCCAATTGAGCAATCTCGCTTTTATAAAATATACCGACTTTTTGATGTTTAATGATTCACATGCTGTAATATGCCCAATTTACTATTATTGCCACAGTTTATAGACCACCCAAACCCAATGAAGCCTTCTTAGGTGAGTTTGCTGATTTTCTCTCATTTTTATGCCTTAAGTTTAAAAGGATCCTTATTCTAGGGGACTTTAATATACACATCGATTCAAGGTCTTCCAGTCTGGCCAAAGACTTCCTTTTTCTATTGGGATGTTTTGATCTTACTCAGTTTGTTTATACCCCTACACATAACAAAGGACACACCTTAGATTTAATTATTGCAAATGACTCTTTTGTCTCCCACTGCTCTCCCCTTGATCTAGGCCTCTCTGATCACTTAGCTATTCTTTTCAACCTGGAATTACCTGTTTCTAACACTTCCCCCCCACGCTCTGTAAATTTTCACAACTGGCGATCAATTGATCACCCAAGGTTTGCAAATTCTGTTCTGTCCTTCTTATCTTGTTTCTCTTCCTCTTACCCTCTAGAGGACAAAATACAGTTACTTGACAGTGCTCTTTTATCTACCCTTGACACCTTTGCTCCTTTAAAAACTCGAACCATCTCCTTCTCTCGCCCTGCCCCCTGGTACAATGACCATCTGCGATCCATGAAGGCAGCCTCTTGCAAACCTGAGTGTGGGTGGCATCTTTCTGGCCTAAATGTATATTATCAGGTTTGGAGAGATTACTTGTCTGAATATAAGGTTACTATAGAGTCTACTAGATCCACCTACTTCTCTCACATCATTGAAAATTACCAAAACAACCCCAGACATCTTTTCTCCACCATCAACAGACTGCTCAAGCCAAACTGCCCCACCACATTACCTGCATCATTGCAACTTTGCAACACATTCTTAGATTTCTTTAGTTCTAAGATCGACAGCATCCGGCATCACATTCTCTCCACTACGCATATCATTTCCATACCTCCTCCCTCCTCATCCAACTTCTCTGGTTCCCTTCTCTTCAGCTTCTCTCTTCTTGACTCAGCATCCCTCAATAAACTAATTACATGCATGAAACCCACCACATCTATTTTAGATCCCATCCCCACCACTTTATTTCAGTCCTGTTTCTCTTCTCTCTGTCCCATTGTCCTCAATATTCTAAATGAATCCACGAACACTGGCATTGTACCAACGGTCCTCAAAACTGCTGCCATTACCCCTGTGCCAAAAAAGCCTAACATGGCTCTCAACAACCTAGACAATTTAACTCCAACTCCAACTTACACTTTCTTGCAAAAAAACATGCTGTCACACTTCAGTTCCATAACCACCTCATGACAACCAACCTTTTCGAACCCCTCCAATCTGATTTCCGACAACTTCACAGCACAGAGACTGCCCTGGTCAAAGTCACTAACGATCTTCTAATAGCTTCTGATTCTGGTTCTCTTTCTATACTCATCCTTCTTGATCTCAGTGCTGCTTTTGACACTGTTGACCATAACATCTTACTTTCTCGTCTTGAGACTGTGTTTGGAGTTTCTGACACTGCTCTCAAATGGTTCAAATCTTACCTCACTGATCGCTGTCACTTTGTTTCTCTTAATGGGTATAGGTCTGAAATTGGACTTGTTAAGTCTGGTGTTCCTTAGGGGTCAATGCTGGGCCCCTTGCTCTTCAGCATTTACATGTTTCCACTTGGTCAGCTTTCAAGATCACATGGCCTCAGCTTTCATTTCTACTCTGACGATACTCAAATATACATCCATACCAAACCTGACACTGATGTGCCTGTCTCTATTCTATCTAATTGCATCTCCGACATAAAAATTTGGATGACTCAAAATTTCCTTCATCTTAACTGCGACAAGACTGAAGTCATGCTTATTGGTACCCCCCATCAACTTCGTAAAGCCAGTCCTGTAACCCTATCTGTAGATGGTTCTGTACTTGAGCTTCAATCTAAATTGAAAAACCTTGGGGTTATATTCGATTCTGGCTTAACATTCGACCCAGATGTGCAGCATACTGTCAAAACATCTTTTTTTTCTCCTCAGAAATATCTCTAGACTATGCCCTATGCTATCACTAACTGTGGCTGAAAAGCTGATAAAAACATTTGTGTTCTCTCAAATTGACTACTGTAATGCTCTACTCGCTGGGGTATCTAAATCTACTTTGAACAAACTGCAGTATGTCCAAAATTCAGCAGCCAGAATCCTGACTATGTCTAGTGCAAATGATCAGATTGCTCCTATCCTGGAGTCCTTGCACTGGTTTCCATGCAAATTCCGTGTAGACTTTAAAGTCCTCATGCTCACCTATAAGGCTCTGCATGGCTATCTGAACTATTATCACCCTACTCCCCACCTTGCAACCTTCGCTCTTCTAATTGTGGTCTCCTTACTGTCCCCCAAGCCCGTCTACATTGTATGGGTGACAGGGCCTTCTCCTGTTATGCCCCCAAGCTCTGGAACTCTCTCCCCAAGGATATCAGAGAGTCACCTTCCCTAAACTCCTTCAAATCCAGACTCAAAACCTTCTTCTTTAGAAAAGCCTTTACTTAACTGGTTCCATTCTTCACCCCTATGCTTTTCTTAGTACCACCATCCACGGTCTCCTCTATATATTGTAATTGTGCTTTATCTTGTGTATTCTTTTTATTTATTGTTGTTGTCATTCTGTAAAGCGCTTTGAGAAGCCACCTTTAAAGGTGCTATATAAAATAAAGTTTATTTTTATTATTATAATACACAGTTTAAAATTATTAAAAGTCTAAAGAGTATACAACTTAAATTCTTAATTGGAAAAAAGATTGTCTTTCAGCAGTGACCAGGATTCGGAACCGGGCGATTTTTGGAGACAGCTCAAATGCTGTACATGAGACATTAAGCTTCATTAGCTCCACCTGGTGGTTTAACAAGGTGATTCTGGATACAATTATCCTATTTCAAACAACATGCAGTGTGATG
Source organism: Atractosteus spatula (assembly GCF_055471065.1). Classification (NCBI taxonomy): domain Eukaryota; kingdom Metazoa; phylum Chordata; class Actinopteri; order Semionotiformes; family Lepisosteidae; genus Atractosteus; species Atractosteus spatula. The sequence goes on from NC_142714.1 coordinate 34,732,975, forward strand.
CGGTATATTGTGCCACATCCACAGCGTTTCAACACAGTGAACCTCCCTCATTTTGAATGGCTGGATCTGTAATGATCCCATATTTATGATCTTGTCTCTGGAGTAGGGGGTCTCTTCTCTTGACATGAGAATCATCAGGCCTACCTTTGCTCATGGCCATATGATTTTATGGCAGTGCCTGTGCAACTCTCCTTGAGAGAAAGTGTTAGAGAAATTTTTCCCTGCTTCCCCTTAAAAGTCCATCTCAGAAGGTAAAAAAAGTTGTTTTATTTCATGCGCATGGGAGCGAAACACACAGAGATACTCAGTGTATTTTTCTCAAGGTAATTTAACAAGATCAGTCCTTAAATATTTTTCTGTTATCTATCATGCATGCCTGTGCATGCCAGATTGTCAGTGTTCCAAAATTATGCACATCTTTCTACCTCCCTATTTGCTAAAGATAACTTCTTTTAATACAATTGGTTACTTAAGTTCATAGCACGCATTCCTATATAATGGCATATAATTATATAGTAGCCCTTGTGTCTAGCAGTCTTCCAATCCAATTCAAACAAGTTGTGAATGGTTGTGAACCACCATATAAAATTTTGCATCTTCTGCAGGTAAAGTGTGTCCAAATTTCACAGAGACCCTCTCAACATAAGGTTCAAAGTTCTGCTGTGTTCTTCACAGGTCTTTGTGGAGTCATAAGGAATAAAAAAATAGATGTATGCTGACTTACTTGTTAGCAAGAAATAAGAACACATATCCTAATATCAGATAGTATGCATTACAAACTCAATAACATATTTAGATTGTGTTTTTATCCAAAGTGACTTATACTTCTGCTTATAGTATTTATAGAGCTAAATATCTATATCTTACTGAAGCAGTTCCTTAGAATTAGTTTTCATTAATAAGACCTGTGTTTTCTCTTGTTTGTTTTATATCTCTCTAATTTCTGAAAACACCAAAAAGAAAGAAACTTTTTAAAACTATTAAACAAACTGTAATTCATTCAAAAAGTTATCTTTACACCCAAGAATGCAGCAATCTGTGGTCTCATAGTGAAGGTAGAGTTTTGCTCCTGAGGATAACAGGAGGGAGTGCTGATATGACATTGCAAACATTATATTTATATTGAAATAATGGTAAGCTGCCTTCTCATAATAATGTTAATGGTCAATAAAACCAAGATTACTTATTGGTGAACAATACAATTAAAAATAATCACCATCATGTATTCCATTAATCAACTATTATTTGAGATTTCATTAATGTGGCTGATAAGCTTGGAGGTTTTGTAGCTTAATGTCAATGTCATGTAATCTTCACTGAAATTATATCCCATTAAAAATATGACAACTTTTTCAGGCATATCAAATTGTACCAAACACAAAGAACCCATGTAATATAATTTAGTGACTTAAATTATCATATTTTCAGTTAATCTTATGAAACACATTATGAAATGTTTTACATAATACTCTTGTAGGTTATGAAAGGGTTTTTTATACCCAAGGCTGCTTTTGAAACTTTAAATCAAATTTAGAAGTTTTAGGGTGATCAACACATATATACAAATCTCTCTATATATATGCAGAGAAAGAGAGATAATGTAACAATTTAAGCTCACAGTATTATTTCTTCTATTACTGGAATTGCAAACTGCTTAGAGTGTATGGCTTATATATTGTATTATGTTTCCTGTCACTCATTCTAGGCAGATGTTCCTCATTATTTTAAACTTTTATTGCCCTCTTTGTATGTTCTCACACAAACCTTGAGGCCCACAAGACGCTTAAAATGTGCTTTTTTGAACAATTTTCTTCACCTGTTTGAAAGAAGGTTTACTAATTTCTGCATTTATGAGGTCAGTTTGTATTAAAAACATAAAGTCACTTCTGGAAATATGGTGAAACTGATTGCAAAATAGCAACATCTGAATGAGTGTCCTTGATATGTCAAAATAAATTGCCAATTATTTTTGTAACATTTATTTTAGGTACAATATTAGTCCTGTTTTTTAATAATAATAATAATTAAACTTATATAGCGCTTTTCTGGACACTCCACTCAAAGTACTTTACATGTAATGGGGACCCTCCTCCACCACCCCCAATATACAACACCTGCCTGGATGATGCAACAGCAGCCATAATGAGCCAGTCTGCTCACCACACATCTGCTATTAGTTGGGAGGAGGAGGATGCTGGGATAACACCCCTACTCTTTTCGAGAAACTCGCTAGGATTTTTAATGACCACATAGAGTTAGGACCTCAGATTTAAATCTCATCCGAAGGACAGTGCCTTTTTACAGTATAGTGTCCCCGTCACTATAATGGCGCATTAGGACCCTCATAGATTGCAAGGTGAGTGCCCTGTACTGACCCCACTAATCTCTTCCAGCAGCAACCTTAATTTTCCCAGGAGGTCTCCCATCCAGGTATTGACCAGGCTCACACCTGTTGTGCTTCAATCGGTTGTCAGCTGTGAGTCACAGGGTGATATGGCTGCTGGCTGTGTAATAAATGTTCTATTAGTGAAACATAGGTTATTGATTAGATTTTAATGATCTTCATTAAATATAGGCATATAAATGACATGATAAATTCTGTTGAGTAATCCCATAATATAAAAACCTAGTTTGAATGACTCAAGCTGCTGAAACAGCAATTTGCATCAATCAAACAGAGTGTGGTCATTTCTTTTGGTATCATTACATTGAATAGGTAATCCAGGGTAAAATGAAGATCAAACACTACTGTATAATCACATTGCATTAGACCAATGTACTGTATACTAACTGAATGTTCTGAAACATCAATATAATACTGACATTATGTTCCAGCAACAATTACTGTATATTGCACAGTGAATGCTCTGCATTAACTGGCAATGTTTTATTTGTTCATCCATCTTGTTTAATCATTACAATAGAGATATTTATATGCACCTACCACCTACATTTAAATGTTAAATGTAGCTATTTGGTATTTAATAATCTGAAACAGAAGGACCTGAGACTACATTTATATTATTTTATAATTATATTATATAATAGTATAATACTGCTGCCTAGTAATCTGTGAGATCTCTATTGCCTTAGTTTGTTCACAGGACAAAGCTGAGATTTTGGAGTATACATTATACAATGATGTAAAACATTCTGATTTGCAGTTTGGTGTTGTTTATTTTTTATTTTTTTATGTTACACTGGATATCATTTGTAATCAAAATTGTCTTTATAAATGACTATTTATACAATTATAGTGAGGTCTTATATTGCAGGTTGCTTAAAATGATAAAGTGGATATTTTTCTCATACTGCACCCTAACCTGTTTTTGTAACTAGTCAAGAAGAAAGTAACTGCTCTTTTCTGTTTCCTGCATGTAAACAATTGATTTACAAATGAAGAGTATAAACAGAAAGTCTTTTTAAAACAAATTATATCTAAAATAAATCAGTGGAACATCTGGTTAAGCTCTTAAATAAAGCAATAACTGAGATGTGCTAATGATTCATCTGTCTCAAGATTTACATTAATGGCATTAGAACACTTAATATTGATAACATGCGTAATTAGAGATATGGTACACAGCTGTTAATTCTGAAGCACTCTTCTTAACCAAAAATAATGCTTGTTGTCATTGGAAGCACATATATATGTCTATCACAAAATTGCCTAGATGCTTAGTTTTACATTAATGTTTTTTTTTTCCCCTAGGTCTAGTTTGATCTGTCATATTAACATTAGCAGGAATCTCTTACTAGAGTCAATGGAGCACCATCATAGTTTTTGATCATTAGATCAACATTAATTAAAAAATACAAGATATCTGGAGTGAAAGCTTTTTACCTGAGTTGTTCTGTAATAGAAGGAACAAGTATTGTATGTTGTTTAAATAGGGAGTAGGGTGGGTTTAATATGGAAAATTCGGTCTTTAGTTTTGTGATGTTGTTTCTGTAAAAAAGTACCATTTAATGTGACATGGTGTTGCTACAGTATGTCTGTTTGTTTGTTGTTGTTGTTGTTGTTGTTGTTGTTTCAAGTGGATTATGCTTTAAGTGTCCTCAAGTACAGAAAGTTGGATCTACTAAATTGACACAATAATGTTTTAGCATGATCACAAATGGAACAGTTTTTCTTGGGTGACTAATTGTAGAAAACAGGGACACAAAGTACACTGGCAGGCCCTGTATCCAGTGAAAAACATGCAAGACAATAGGGGTTCTGGTGTGAAAGCAGTACCAAAAGCACTGGACTCTTTTATCAAGTATAATTCTCTCCAATGTATGATCATTATCAAACAAGAGAAGAGATGGCCCTACTCATATAGATGTGACACAATTTCAAAGATTGCTCATTGATATGTTTTAGTGAAACCTGGCTCAATATGTTTGACTCAGCAGTGGATCAGCTGGATTTTAACCTACATCGAGCAGATTGTATAAGTCATTATCCGAAGATCAAAGGTGAAGTGACCCTGTTTATTTGTGAATAATCAATGGTGTATGGACATTAAACAGATATCTCAAAACCTTCATTCTCCAGAACTAAGTATTAATTGCAGACCATTCTACTTACCCAGGGAATTTTCCTCTTTTATCTTTGTGGGCATGTACATTCCACCTCACGTGTTCTCTACAGTAGCTGCTCATCTCCTTACCAAACAATTTACAAAAGAAGTTAATTGCATACCTGGACTCAACAATTCTCATTGTGGGAGAGTTCCTCTTGTATATAAACAACAAATTAAAATTTCTACAAGGGGGAAAATCTTTAGTTTCGTACTACAGCACCATTCCGGATGCCTACCATGTCATTTTCCCTATGTTCCTTGCACACTCAGAACAAAATCTGATCTTCCTTAACCCAAGATACAGACAAAGGTTGAAAACCTAGCATCAAAATGATAGGATCATGGTCACTACAGTCAGATGACATGCTAAGGGACTGCTTTGACATCACAGACTGGAATGTCTTTAAAGGCTCTTGCTGTAATTTTGAGAAGCTGGTTGATATTATAACTTCATACATCAGTTTCTGTGAAGATGTGTGTATTCCCTCTTGGGCAGTGGCTTTTTATCACAAAAACAAACCCAGGTTCAGCAAAGAGCTTAAAACCCTGTTTAAAAAGAATATTATGCCTTTAAGTGTGGAGACAGACATTTGTATAAAGCAAACAAATATTAGTTTGAGCAAGCAGTGCAGAAAGCAAAGGTCCAATGCAGAGATCAGTTAGAACACCAATTTAACAATAAAGACAGCAAGGAGACTGCAGCAGATTACAAATTATAAGGGCAAGTAAATAATCTTGATGAAGATCCAAACTGAATAATTTCTATAGTAGATCTGGGGTACATCACTGCCTTTAACAAATAGTTAACATACCTTTGGAACCCTCTGACCTTCCCTTTACAATATGTGGACATAAGGTAAGACGTTTGCTTATTAAACAAAATGACAGAAAAGCTGGGGACCGAGGTCGTGTTTCAGTGCAACTTTAAAATCATCTGGAGATCAGCTACTGTACCAGCCATCCTAACTAAGGTATTTCATGTGTCACTGTAACACTCTAGGGTTCCTGTTTGTTTTAAGTCTGTTGTTTTTATCCCAGTGCCAAAAACAACTAATTTAAATATGGAGCCATTCCAAACACACAATAGCACTCATTGCTGCTGTAGACTAGCTGCGCTTTGCTTAACTCTACCGTGGTGCATTTCAGCTATATGATTCACTGGCCATAGACAACTGATAGGTGGCATTTGTGCTGTGTAAGACGTAAGTGAAAATATTAGCCTCCTCAACAAAAACTTGTAAAAATATGTTTTTTTTTTGGAATATGGAATATTAATATATTCCATGATACACAGCACATCAGTGGTTGATTGTGGTCATACATACAATCAAGAAAAGTCAAAGGATTCTGATCAGTAAAAACAACCAACAGCAGAAGATCTGAGACTAAATAAACCTGAAAGTATTGTAAAGTAATAAGACTAATGCCTCTTTTTCAATAGCAGAATAATTTAACTGATTTTATTGATTTAAAAAAAAAACAAATAGGGTTATCAACTTAATTTTAATCTTCCTGTATCAGAACTATTCCTGTATCACAAGCATCTATCAGTGATTTAAATCGTTGTGTAAAATCTGTTATAGCAAGCACAGGGGTGTTACACAGGAGAGTTTCAAAAGTGCACTGACACTCAATTGACCACAAAAATACTCAAATGGGACTAAGAAGGCTAGTAAAAGACAATTAACAATTGCAGCCACTTTAGCAGAAACAGGGCAAACTTGACCACCTGTTTGCCCAGATAAGTCATAGTCGCCTTACTAAATTCACACTTTGCCAAGTTCAATCTTAAAGAAGCATTCTAAAGTTTTTCAAATACCACACACAGAGTTTATATACTGTATGTTCAGGCCAACTGGAAGTATACACTTCAACATCATTCAAGTATACCTCATGATTTTGTACACCTGCTAGCACACAATTTGTAAAGTGCTGAAACATGGCTGGAGCATTACACATACAGATGCAGCCATTCAAAATGCACGGTACAAACCCGTACGGTGGGAAACTACCCACAAGCCACCGCAGTCTACCGCGGTAAGTGATTGGCTGGCCAAAATGACCGACAGGGGCACTCATGGTGCATTGGTCGGTAGTGAAAAGATTTAATCATTTAATCTCTTTACTGTGCACGTTTTAATCCGCTTAGTATTGAATATTTATATGGAATTTTACCACTAAAGGGAAACTTTAGTAGCTGACCATAAAAAGAAGAGGAGCATAATGCATCTGAACGTCACAAATGATATTAATTTAGGAACATAAACATATTACTGTATATAAACTGTACTGTATATAGCTGGTCTTGGTAGTTTAAAGAAAAAATACACACCAGTCTTCCATTTCTCCCTAAACATTTTAAGCATAAAAGTTTTATGAAATGGTCCCCAGATATGCGATTGCTGTATAGAATGAATTTTAATTAAAAAAAATAATTAACACGAAAATTAAGCTGTTTACGTTCCTCCGCCTGAGAATATAGTCACTCGTTGCTATGCAATGCGGAAACACAGCCACAGGTAACTAGCAAAGAGAGGACATTAGCTAGCCAATATGATAAAGGAAGAAATTATTTTTTAAATTTCTTTTGCACATTTATTTGAACATTTCCATCGATTGTACAAGCACTTGGAAACTGTCCAATCCCTAGTTCATCAGGCATTTTCTTTTACGCTGTGGGCATTCTCCTGGTCTGGCGCCAGTCTGTATCTTCTAGGATATAATGCCGGCGATTTGTGTTAAAATTGGGTTTCCAATAACGCCACAGCAAACTCTTGTTTTTATGTCCACAATAACAGACAATCTCCCTTGCTTTTAACTGAGCGTTTCATAATTTCCTAAAATGAAAATGCGACAGAATTCTGGGGAGTCCCTATACCAGAGATTACGGTAGGCTTCAGAATGGTGATTGGCTGACACCATCTGACACTCCTCTGATTGGAGAAAACAAAACTTGCTGATCTGTTCTACATAGAAGGAAGAAAAAAGCATATGCTGCTTCTATTCGAACCGTGTACTTTAAAAGTTTAATTAGGAAGTAAAAACCTTACAGCGTACACAGATTTCTAAACTGATAAGGAGGAATAAAAATCACCTGTGTTTCGCGTTAATAAAAGTGGTTATTAACTATCGAAACCTGTTTTATTTATTTTATTTTTATTTAGATTAAGAGTTCCTGTCACCCCCATTTCCATTTAAATCGCAAACCCGTGTTTAATTAAATATTTTTATTGATTCACAATCTGGCAATGCAACGTAAATCGTTATCTTTGTCTTCTGCATAATAATGTTCACCTCTCTGTCCAGTAAATTAATAATAAACTTTATTTTCGTCATCTCCGCTTTAAAGGTACCCCCATCGCGGAAGAATTTGACCTCGGAACTGTAGCGGCTATGCTTGTTAATAAGACAGAATTAAGTGTTGCTGTGCTTTCCTAAATGAGGCCCCATCTCTCTCTTCATCTCTGTGGTGCAGCCACAGAGAAGCTATTCATGCAGGCTGATTTAAGGTTTCCTTTGATAAGGGACAGCTCCCAAATGGGGATGCACTTAGCTAAGCCTGGCTATCATGATCAATGGTCATCCATTGGCGTCTATCTGTCTAGGGAGTGCCAGATGGACATCTGGACTGCATTCCTAAGTGTGAGGAGTAAGTGACTCATATCTCACCTTGATCAACCAATCAGGAACTGGTAGGGCCCAGTAACCCACGTGGGTCTCTGATGTCCATGAAACTTTCAGCCAATGAACGAGCTGAAGTTCCTCCAGGTAAAAACAGGCAACACAGAGCTCCGAGACTATTCTAAAGACTATTCTAAAGAGAATTCTAAGGAGAATTCCAGGGGTGCGAGACAATTCCAGGGCAGGACGGCCCAGGAGCAGAAAGGCTCCCAAGGGCAGGACATTCTCGCAGCGCGCCTCCTGACCATCCTGAGACTCAGCCCGGACAACCACGGAACGGCCAGTGTGTCCGAGTGCCAGAACTTTCCTTTGTTCTAAGAGTCGAGAGCGGAGGTTGCCATGAGTAACCAAAGGATCCACCCGAGGTTAGCATCAGCAGCAAGCCTCGTGAACAGGTTGGAACTGTAGACAGCTGAATCACTATTCAGAACTAGCACTTCATCAGGAATGAACCGGTCCTCTTCCTGACTTGCTGGGACCCACAGTTATCTTTTCTCCTGTGCACAAACTGTGCTAGTTAAAGCCAACACTAACTAGTCGGTCAGTGAGCATCAGCAGCGCACTGTCGCAAGCCGCACAGCACAGCCTGGCACGGAGCCAGAGAGCCTGCAGGAGATCTGAATCCCTAGAGATTGGATGAGTATTCAACTTCAATGCATTACTGCTCGAGAATTCAATTGTTATCCCAACCAGTTGATATCAATTTAATTCCTAAGAGTTATGTACTTGTTTTGAGTATCCAATGTAGAAGTTATAACCAAGTTCATTTACGAAACGGTCTAAATGAATGATATACTGAACGTACGTCCTCTTGATATATGTAACTCTTTGTAACTGATTGAATATATACCTTCTGTATTCTGATAACCCTCTCGATAAGATCTGTTAGGTTTACATGCATATTCTATGTATTAATAAATGTATCCTCGTGTATTAGTACCTGTGTGTGTGCGTTGTTTGAGTTATATCGCAAGGTTGGATTCTAAAGCCATTAAAAGAATCAATTTTGTGATTTACCGCTACAATTAATAATTGTCCCAGTAAATGCCCAAACCCCTACAGAACTGGTGCCTCGTGAGAGCATGCTACAGAACGTTTACCCAGCATAATATTGTATTTCATTGCACTTTGACAGATTGTCTTTAAATCAATTGTTGTCAGAATATCCCCACATCCAAACAAGAACAAAATTGCAACAATTTTATTAACTAGCTGTTTCAGTAACTTAAAGTATATATTTAAAGTAATAATTTAACAATATATGTAATTTTTTTAAGATATGTTTATGTTGTGAATGTCTGTAGATTCTATCTTATTTTTAGTTTTTGTTTTGTTTCATGTTAATTTTATAACGGAATCTTGATTAAAATACTTTTATTTTTTCACAATCTGGCAATGCCAGACATAATTCACATTCGCTGCAGCCAAATGGCCTTGCAGATCAGAAAATCAAGGAACAAAACAATTATCGAAAGAACAACAACAATTTACAAGTTCTGAGAGGAAAAATATGATCAATATTAATAATAATAATAATAATAATAATAAAAAACTTTGTTTTATATAGCGCCTTTAAAGGTGGCTCCTCAAAGTGCTTTACAGGATAACAACCGATGAAACAACAGTGGCTAGAGGTTGAAAATACCTGTGAAACCAGTTTGTTCACAAACAATGTACTGTAGACACAGAGACTCAGTAGCAATAGCAATTAGCAATATCAAAATAGCAATATTATGGACACACAATTGACTTTTAAAAAAAAACTTTTTTTTGACAGTTGGTTTTTGTTGACAGCTTGACACAAGTTTATCAGTGAAAAGACCACAGGCATTCTTCCTCCCCCCTACATTCTCAGAGTAGAATATAATTTATTATTAGCACAATTTATTACAGTGCTAAATTTAATATTATTGATTACTAATAGTTTATGCTAACACCTAGCTTTCTTAAGAAGTACTACCGTAAGTACTACCATAAGTAAGTACTGTACAGTAAGTACTTACTGTACTTACTGTACTGTACTTAAGAACTACTACTGTAAGCAAAAAAAAAGGGTTTTGGAGGGGGGGGAGGTGTCTTTCGCTGGAAGACCTGCCGCCTTCTACTTTGAAAATACCTGTGAAACCGGTTTAATTCTTCACAGCCAGCACTCCCGCAGAGAGGGGGGTTGTACTTGCAGTGCATCGGTATAGATCGGAAAGCCAGAGCCGACCGCTCAAAACCGCGCAGCGCCAGGCGAATGCACATTAATATGTTGGGCTTTTGGGCTCGGGTGGATTTGCGCTCTACAGTTCAACCTGCGGTACCGCTGTGTACTGTACATACAGTACATTACGAACATGTGTTATTTTGAAAAAAAAAAAATGTCAATACACTGTAGGCGAAATTGAGTCTTGGTGTGTATTTTTTCTTTAAAATACCAATAACAGCAACATACAGTTTACATAATATGTTTATGTTCCTAAATTAATATCGTTTATGACCTTTATGACCTTCATTATGCTCCTCTGCGTTTTATGCTTAGCTACTAAAATTTCCCTTTAGTGTTAAAATTACATATAAATATTCAATACTAAGCGGATTAAAATGTGCACAGTAAAGAGATTAAATGATTAAATCTTTTCACTAATGACCAATACACCACATTATCTTCCATGTCGCATTAACATTGGAATGTTTTTTTTTACAAGTATCAAAAGAAGCGATACACAACCTGTCTCCTCTATAACTCTTCAGTTTACAGAGAAATTCCGCCAGAGCCTCACAGCATTGTCCAATAATACTCTTCTTGTGTCTAATTTTTAGTTAAGCAGGATTTGAACCACAGACCATAACAGACCAAAAAACAGAATCCACCTGCGATTCGGGTGTTAACAAAACGTGTTTACAAAGAAAGAGAAATACAGTAATACTACCAGCTATATAGATACATAGATTTAGATATTTAGATCTTTAAATTAATATCATTATTAATTTATTTAGATACCTGATTACATATTCATCAATTTCCCTACCGGATTAATAAAGTATTATCTATCTATTCTCGATTATAAAACAGATAATTCTGGTCCTGGAATCTGACTGGCTGACACCCTTCTGAAGCAGTACCATAATCTCTGGTATACGGACGCCCCTGAAATTTGACTTTTTACTGTGTGATAAATTTTAAAGACTGCTTCTTAGCGTAGATAAGAAAGCGTAGATAAAAAGCTTGGATTCTCATGTATCTGGTACAAGTATCTTTTAAAACAGTCTTTGTTGTGCTCTTGAGGATCCTTGTGATATTTTGAGCTCTGGTTGAATGATAAATAATTTCTGTTGTTAGAAATTATGAAACACTCTGTTAAAAGCCTTGTTAGTTAAATCAACGAAATGCTGTGGTGTTACTTTTTGTCGATGAAAAAATAAAGTCTTTTCATTTAAAATGACGGTTACAAATAATGTGGACCAGCATAATACTTTGAGTTTGCAGCTTGTCCAAGGTCATTCGTTATTAATAATATTAGTAATATCTTCGGTAAAGGCTTTGATGCATAAAGTATTTCTGCATAATTAAAATATTTATGATAAAGGTAGGTTGTGTACTTTTGCCCAACTGAGCAATCTTGCTTTCATAAAATATACCAACTTTTAAATGACTGATAATTAACATGCTGTAATAAACAGTTTAAATTTAAAATCTCAAATGCTGTACATGAGAGGTTAAGCTTTATTGGCTCCTCCTCGTGGTTTTACAAGGTGATTCCGGATACTTTCCGGTATGACGTCAAATGACGTGATACACCGCGTGATACTGCGTGAAACTGCGTTTTGATGCGACATGCCCACTGCGGTGTTAGCGAAATACCCCACCCGTATTGAATGGCTGCATCTGTACGAAAATCCATACGAAAATTGTCTGGCTTGAGGAGAGCAGAGATCTCTGAGACGCAGTTAAAGGAACATGCCAATAACCATTCAGTATGTCAAGCTTGCTCACATGCTGTAGCTTATCCCCCTAACAGAAGAAACAAGTGTCAGATAAATCAACAACATCTTTTAAGTTCTGGGTGCGTGTCTCTCACACACTCAGAAAACACATGTGCTAGTTGATCCAAATCATTCACAAGTTCTGGTTTATCTAACACTTCTAAGACAGGCAACATTCTCCCACCAGCCAAGTCATTTCCCAGAATAATAGTTAACCCTTTAATAGGGAGACTTAACAAAGATAGTAATTAAATGAAACTATAAATGGTGGCACCTTCACATACCCCATCTCAATACCTTGCAATAACACATTGGAATCACAAGAAGTCTGGTCCAAAAGAGGCAAAATGTCTGCAAGAATAAATGATTGAGAAGCACCAGTATCTCTCAAAAGTTTTGGTTCTCCAGTTATTAACATAAATTTCTCTAAAATAAATGTCTCAAACTCCTCATTGATGTCCTGTTCTACAATACATTCAAACACACAAAGAGATGTCTGAATCAAAGCAACACCTTTAAACTTTGTTGTTTATGCTTTAACATAAGGCAATGAGTTTAGATCGTACATCACAGTAGACGTCAGATCTGTTGAGTTGTTATCATTTCCCTGAGAGGAGGGTCATACGGAAGTAGTAAACACATGTGATAACACAAACTCATCTGCTAACAAACCCACTTGTTAGAGCAAAGTAATTTAAATTAGTTACAATATGGTCAGGCAGACAGTTTTTAAATTCCTAAAGAAAAGTTAGCTCTTTAAGTTTATACCTACTTTGCAAGCAGTCCACAACATCTCAAAACAAACCACTTTGTCTTGTGCAAACTCAGCAAAGGTTTGATTTATAGATTTTAGATTTCAAAAACTATTTCAAAACCACCACTGCCTTAGTATCATAATCCATCCCTTCCTCTAAAGTCAACACAGAACTGACATGAGCCTTGTCAGTAAATTCACCCTGCTACATTAGAGGTCAGACATCCTTTGGTCAGGACAAAGCAGTATGCTCAAAAGTGCTAAAATATGAATCTACCTCATTTTCCCTAAATGGAGCTATTTTAAATGTCTAATTATATTGATAATGGTTTGACCCTCTGAGGAATTAGGCAGTAGGGCAACAGAACTAGGCTGCATAGCAGAGACCTCACCAGCTCTCAGGGCCTCAATGTAAAACTTATGCAAACATGCCACACTGTCTGCCTTACACTCCAGTTTATGATGCTATATCTCTGCCAAAGCCAGTCCCAGCTCTTTAAGTGAACCACTATAACAGCACCCTCAGGCATAAAAGTAAACATGACACTAAGCCTGGAAATGATGAGATTTTTACTTCAGCCCTCCTCCACATGGGCAACATCTGGATCCCCAGCTTTTGCATCAGGAGCAGGTAAAATCATCATTTCCACTAGTTTACTAAATAATGTAGACTTTATCTCTTCTTTTCTAGCATACTGGAAAGACCAAATACTAAAGAAATATACTATTAATAAAAGATCTGCTTGGAGACATTTCTCAGACTGCTCCAAAGTTGGGCACAGAGTAAAATCCTCTAACTTGAAGGCCATGACAGGCACACCACCAATTAGCCCTAAGCACCCATAGTACAAAGGAACATTAAAAACTAAAACAAGCCAAAGTACACAGGCTCACCAAAAAATAATCTGGCTACATAACAGGGATGGAAGACCTCAGATAAGATCCCAAATATGTTGCACCCCCACTATAGTTATTTGTAGGGAAAGGTAGGGAGGAATATATAAGATGGATATAACGAACACAGACACAAACTGAATAATAATACAAAGTGTGTGTGAATAGTAATTACAAAAGTTGAACAAAAACATACTTGCAAGATAAAGATCACACAAATACACTGTTATATTAAAACCAAAACAGTATGGGCACTACCGGCTGGGTAGGAGGGGGGGACACTGGGGAGCACATAAAAAGATCTACACTACTGTAAGCTACACATTTTCACACACTAATTCCTTTCCTGAAAATCAACGACGATGACAATTCCAAAAGGTCTTCCATGCAACTCACTGAAATAAAGAAATAAATAGAAGAAATAAAAAACAAATACTTACCCATCTCTCCAACATCCCTTTGACAGCAATCTGTCATAAATGCATGTATGCATTAATTTAAATGTTGTTACTAGACTAATATTTAATTGCCGAATTTATCAACAGGTTTTTCTGATATAATTTTTTGTACTTAATGGTGCTTCTGAAAGACCCTTACTAAAACACATAAATGTATCAAAGATAAGGCCACAGGCATTGCAGCAATGAAAAAAGTCCAGAGCAGGACCCCAATTCACAGTTCTTAAATGTCACCAAGTTAAAACAGTTATGTAAAAACAAAGACTAAAATTATTCAAAACAGATTCAGCAAATAATAAACAATTATAGGAAATGTCTAGTTTAAATTTACTTAGTACTAAAGCTATGCTCCATGTGTGTTGTAGAATGTAGCATTTGTGCTTTACATATTTATTTGATTTTAATTACATTATGATACTGATGGTTTTAAAGCCACTACGGCATGTGTATATTTTTTATAATAAAAAACATACTACAAAAAAAAAATGAAGTTCGGGGTTCGAGTCTACATTTCAAAATATATTAGAAAAAATAAAAAAAAATGTTTTGGTCAGTACCTTTTGACATGCCGTGGCATTTTCTTTGCAGTACACTTCAAAACACCCAGCGCATTCTAACTGGATGCATCTGTGTTCCTGTGTTCAAATAATTTTATTTGAAGCCAGAAATTCTTCCTCCTGTAAATTCAAGATGATCATAACTGCGTCCTCTGGAGTCCTAATGTACAATTAAGAACTTCCCAGTGCATTAGACGGGTAATAGATTCTTCAAGGGAGTCTAGCATGAGTGAGTTTGGTAGCTGGATTACTGCTCATCAATGGTTGGAAGTAATGGAAACAACTACTGCTAATGAAAAAATAAATGCCTTTTATAATACCATCTTGCCTAAAATTGATAGATATTTTCCTGTGAAAATGGTGAAAATCTATCCTTCGGATAAACCATGGATTCATTTGAAAATTAAGCACTTAATTTACCAAAGACAAAAAGCTTTAAAGAATGGAAAATCTGGAAAAAAGAGAAATCCAAGTGGCTAAGAAACAATTCTATAAATCTAGAGTGGAAGTGATGGAAAATTGGACCCTAGAGTTTGGCATAATAGAGTTAAATCTATGTGCAATATTGTGAAAAGTGAAGATCGAATTAATGTTCCTGGATTTGATCCACAGGACTTTGTGTCATTGGTTAATGCAATCAACGTGTAGCGGAGCTAGTGCGGCGACGTCAGCGCCCTCACTGCGCGTAGCAGTGACCTCAGCTGCCTGGGCTGAGGGAGGTCTCCTTTAGCTCACGCGGTTGGTTCCCTGTTGTGTTACGCTGGAGACCCGGGTTTGCGCCCCAGGTGTGCGGGACGGAATGGGTTGCGGAGGGCACGAGCCCACACGGAACCGCGACGATCACATTGGTGCCGTGACTCGGGCGGGAGCAGGAAAGTGTCCTCCGCCAAGGTGAAGTTCAGCAGGGGAGGGTGTAGTGGAGCTAGTGCGGTGACGTCAGTGCCTTCACTGCCCGTAGCAGGGACCTCAGCTGCTTGGGCTGAGGGAGGTCTCCTTTAGCTCACGCGGCTGGTGCCTTGTTGCGTTACGCCAGAGACCCGAGTTCGCGCCCCAGGTGCTGCGGGACGGA
Organism: Atractosteus spatula; assembly: GCF_055471065.1. Lineage (NCBI taxonomy): Eukaryota > Metazoa > Chordata > Actinopteri > Semionotiformes > Lepisosteidae > Atractosteus > Atractosteus spatula. The sequence goes on from NC_142714.1 coordinate 34,748,925, forward strand.
ACGGGTGGCGGGGGGCAGTGAAGTGCCTACTTGTCCTTGGTGTAAGAATGAGTCTGAATCCATGGGTGTGCAGCTTCATGACTAATCGTCGTCAAAGAGTGCAGTACCAGAGACAGTTTTCTGAATGTGAATATCCTACTTGTGGGGTTGCACAGGGGACTATATTAGGGCCTATAGTCTTCCTGGCATTGATTAACAGTGCCCTCCAGGAGAGAATACATCACTGGAAATATGTGGATGTCATGAATGTGGCCCAGATGTGGACACCTCAATTACCTTGTACTTTACAACAGACTTTAAAGGATCTTGTTGTTTGGGTTGAGGAGCATAAAATGAAGATCAACTCAAAGAAATGTAAGGTTTTGCATGTCACTCATATGAGGTATCCACCTGTCTTGCCAACTCTTTTTACAGATCAAAATATCCTGGAAGTTTGCAGTACAGTACAAGTTTTGGGGGTCATCATCCAGGATAATTTAAGATGGGATAACCAGGTGGATCGTATGTTGATGTCAGCTAATAGGAAGCTTTTCTTCTTGCATTGTTTGAAGAAATTTGGTGTCTGTGACTCCAAATTGGTGTCTTTTTACAAACATTATGTACGCCTTGTGTTGGAATATGCTGTTAACATTTGGCACAGCTATTTGAGTAATGATCAAACTAAAAAGCTGGAATGTATACAGAAACAGGTTTGTAAAATCATTCTTAGTCAGAGGTATTCAGGATATCCAGACACACTTTGCATTCTTGGATTGTGTACTTTATCAGAGAGACGCACTTGGTTGTGTTTGGATTTTGCCAGAAAACAGATTAAATCTAACTTTAGGGATTGGCTACCCCTTCCAGGGAGGAGATTACTGGTCACCATACAAGGAACTCAAATAAATTGGTTATTCCAAGATGTTGGACAGAGAGAAATAGGCGATCACCAATCCCCTATATGTGTAGATTATTAAATAATAACGGATTTTAGACCTGGGTCACTATACATGAGGTTAAAGCAATTGGATTTTATGTGTCTAGATATTTGTGTGTAGATCTTTTAAAATTATTGTATTTAAAACTGTGTGTGCATGGATGGTTTTATATTAACAGCAATGCAATTCGGTGGTCTTAGTGACTGGTGTTTTTAAGAACCTGTAAAAGTGATGAATAAACAATAAACAATATTTTTATGTTATCTATCATGCCTCCCTGTGCTTATCAGAATGGCAGTGTTCCAAAACCACACACATCTTCCTCTTCTCTATTTGTCAAAGATATATTAGTAGTAGTATAAAGCGACACCTTTCGTCAAACTTTTGACAGGTACCACACCCCCTTTTCCAGCCAATGGTCGTCCGCGGTGGTTGGCTGTCCCGCCCCCTTGCCAGCCAATGTCGTGTTGTTATTTGTGCATGTCCCGCCCCCTCAGGAGCCAATGGTGTGGGTCGGAACTCCCGCCTCCCCCCGGCCGGTCGGTCCATCGCCTCAGGGTCCCAAAGCCCCAAGTCGGCGCACCCCTCGCTTTAGGTGTGTGAAAGTGTGTATTGGTTTGGAAGGGGACCATGTCTGCCGCGGTGTTGAGTGCGCTCTATTATAACCCTTGGAAATCGGGTAGTTACGGCGGCGCGGGGAGTCTGGTGCGGGCCACGAGATCCCGGGGTGTGAGTGGCGCCAGCCGCGGCCGGGTGGTCGAGTGGTTGTCCGGCCAGGCTGCTTATACGCTGCACAAGCCGTGTCTCAAAAGCAGCAGGGGTGTAAGCACACACACACACTGACTGCGTAAAGTCTAGCGGAAAGAATTCGCAGGACAAACACCAAGTGAAATGTGAACCGCTTTATTTCAACAGTGGGTTTTCAAACACAGAAACAGCGCAGCAGCACTTTTTACACAAGTTACAGACTCCAGTTTGCAAGTATGTGAAATGTGAACCGCTTTATTTCAACAGGGTTTTCAAACACTGAAACAACGCAGCAGCACTTTTTACACAAGTTACAGACTCCAGTTTGCAAGTATGTGAAATGTGAACCGCTTTATTTCAACAGGGGTTTTCAAACACTGAAACAACGCAGCACACATGCGTTACCGGCTCCTGTTTGCATTCAACAATTAAATGTTGGTGCGGAAAATTAGTTCAGTACGCGTAACCACCACCCCCACATTGCTGAGAAACTTTGCGGCATCTGAAAAAGCATTCATAACCCCCTTCCGCTCCCCGTGTCTAAAGCCATGCGAACCACACTGGGCGATCCGATCTAGCAGGGCAAAAAAATTTGCCTGCGTAATCAGCGGGATGGTGTTACCACAGGTTCTGTGCAAAACACGCTGTATTTTGGAATACACACTGTAGAACCCCCCAGGCTTCCTTTTCTGATCTGAAAACATCAGATCTGCAATAATTTCACTCAAGTTCTCGACATACACATCTATCTCTTTAACAAATTTAAGGACATTAGCATTCGACTCTTTGTTTTGCATATCAAGCTTTGTAGAGAGAAGTGTGTAAAGCACTCTTAGTAAGAATTCAGACGTATACATTCGAAATTCTTCATTCTTCGGACGATGGCACACCCGGGTCTGTAAAACAGAGTGAAATCTGTATTCACATTTTACATAGATCTTTTTTTTTTGCGTCTGTAAAAATAAGAATAGTGTTTCTTTTGCAACTCATCAAAAGTCACGTCTACTAATTTTTCATCCAGCTGTTCAAGGGTGGCGTGTACATGCTCGTATGGGGAGCGGTCCTCAATTATATTTTTTAGCAACTGTTTTATGCACAGCTCAGTGTCATTTGTAATGGTGTACGAACCCAGACACCGGGCGGTGTACAGAACAGCCGATAAAATTCGGGCTAAACTGAGAGACTTATAAATTTCTAAAGCGGCAAACGTCACGTCTTCACACCCATCTGCGTAGCCTCCAGACAGGCATGTGTGACCCCAACCAGGACCCCCTTTAAACAGTGTTTGAAGATGCAATAAACTACTGCTTTCACAATCTGGGGCATAACATCGGGCTCATTAGGGACATGGGCATCAGCTTTATTAACATTTGGGCGAACACACAAGCATAGACACGAGACATTCACTTGTGCCGGTAGGCTGAAGATTGACCCGTCCACATCCTCTTTATTCTATTAAAGAAAAAAGAAAAGGAAGGCTTAACAAAATAGACATGCTTTGTACCTAAAATATCGAGCATTTAACGTACTTTTGAGCTAAGGTTTTTCGTTAATATTTACCATTTGTAGCGTGGTATCATCGCTAGCACCCGGCTGTTCTTCAACATCTGGTACCCCAGCTGTTCACAGGGCGCAGAGGGTGGGGTCGGGTTTTGCTAAAAAGAAGACCAAGTATTAAAATGACATACGCTAAGCACCGATACAACAATTCCACGATCAGAAAAAACTATTTTAGCCGCCTACCTCTTCACTTTGTAGAGTAGCGGACCCCGTTGTTTCTCCACACAAAGAAGCCATCTCAGCAGCTCCGCGGTGTCTGACAGCTCCAAGCACGCACTGCGACCCTGTCAGGTCGGAGCATTTAAGAATATGCGCCAATGTTGTAACACGCCTACATAACACAAGACATTTTTCAATTGGTTGTGATGACCCCCCTGATTTATCGAGAGCGAAAAGTATTCACATATCAGTTTATAAGTTTTAAAGTATTAACACACAACGCAAACACAAATGATGTGTTTCACCAGAAAATAAATTTTAAACACGCGGGGTTGGTCTTAAAGTTTTTAAAATAACGTAATAAGACAGTTTATTTTTAATAACACATTCGTGACAGCTTTTTCGAAAGTTTGAGATAAATTTCCACACAGCGCAAGCATAAAAGTCTTTAAGGTATTAACAGACAACAAATGATGGGGTGTTGTTCTTCATACTTTAACGGATTGGTCTTAAAGTTTTAAAATCACGTAGTAGAGATAATTTGAGATGTTATTGGAGGTGCGTGTGGTGGGGGTTAGTTAAAGGCTCTGGAATGCAGAGTGGGGGGGGAACCCAGGGAAAGTTTACAAACATTTTAAATTTATGTAAAGTTTTCTAATTTACAAGCACCACATGTATTTCACGCAAAAATGTTCTTAACAGCGCAGCGCAAAAAAATAAAACCTCAAAACGTCAAGCTTGGTTTGTGAACACGTCCCTATAAAGAACAGATACATAATAAAAAACATTTTGCTTGATAATATTCTTAGCGGTCTGTTGGTGAATCAAACACAGACACCGTGGCACATTTTCGCCACATTTTAACAGCTATGAAATTTAGACACCGTTGTATGCCTTAAAATAATATAGATTTTAACATTATAACGGTCTAAAACGTTTTCTAAAATGTTTCTTAAAATAATTTCTACAGACCAGTACGTGCACCCCACAACGATACCTAAGATTAATGGTTTTATGGGGGGCCATGTGTGTTTCTTAGAAGAGAATGTTTATCGGATTGAGTATAAGTTCCAGCGGTTTAACAGGCGAAGTTTTGGCTGGATTCCAATTCCTACAGTCTCACGTTATCGCCTAACTCATCAGAATGGATCACGCCGATCAATTACAACAGTCTGAAGATAGTCTATTTACAGACTTAACACTGTTCGACTTGATAGACGAAGACGAGGATTCCATGAATTTCAGCGGTATGTATATCTGGCTTATTGTGAGACAATTACAACGTCACGGTGCATGTCTCGTGTTAGCTATAGTTACAAAACGTTGTATAATATTTGTATACTAGGCAATATTGAATGATTATAATGGAATTACTGGGGAGTTGTTCCGTAATGTGGTCGTGACTGTGTGTATCCATTCATTTCCATTAGCCCTGAAAACCACAGCTGTAAAAAGACCAGTTACGGCGCAGCACAACACTGGTGAGTAATTATGACAATGTTTTGAATAACGCTTTACGACCATGTGAGTCTTAAAGACACAGGGGTATATACTCCACACCAAAACTCGTATGTGTCTATTCTGCAGACGCGGGCGAAGGGACAAGTCGCTACACATTTAAAAAACCTTGTTTGGGGTTTGCATTACCAACCCAAAACCTTGTGGAGACACATGCAGATGTTCACGTCATACCAGACGGTGCGGGGGATATTATCAGATCGCCTGAGAGAAGAGGTCGGTATTATATAAAACATTCTTTTAGCATGGCCATTTAAACGTGTCTATAATAAAAATCCCCACCGTTTTTCTATTTTTTCACTAATGGTATTTTCCCACTCCATGCAGACCCCGGACCTTCAAAAAATAAACTGCGACGAGCCAACAAGTTAACTGGGGCAACGAGCTCAAAACGTCTGAAATCAACAAGCAAAGGTTAATATAATTTAAGCGTGGTCAAGATGTGTTATGATCCACTTACGGTAAACGTTACTTCTTTTGTTAGGATGTTAATTCGCTGAAAGATCCTACTTCGCGTAGTTTTCTGTTTGGGAGTGTTAAAAAACCTTATTTTAAAACTGCTTAGCTTTTAAAGTTTAAAGCGACTGGTCTGTGCGAGGGTCTACAGGCTGTTAACCACGCCGCTTGACCCAGTAGCGCCACCACAGCCGTCAAGGAAACCGGTGTAACAACATGTCCGGGTAACTTGTTCCATTCACCCGCAGCCCTTTGTGTAAGGATGCGCCACATGTGTGGCGTTTTTATCATAGTTATCGTAGTTTTCTGACTTTGACAGTTTAGATTTCATTGATTGTTGTGTTGAAAAGTCTTTTATTTTTATCACAGTGTAGTTTTCAGATTTTGAGATGTGGAGCATTGGCGTGGTAATAAAAAGTCTTTTATTTTTTCACACAGCAGCTGTATCGACGCGCGGCGAAACAAATGTGGCGGAAATGTCGGACCCTAAGGTGGTGACTGCATCGGAGACGGCTGTTAAGACGCTGACCAAAGCCAGACGTGTCAAGCCTGTGGAGAGAAATCATAACGCGCCTAAAGACTTGGTGTTGGGTGATGTGCTAGATTCAGTGCGCGGTATTACACAGTCACTATCAACGGCGATCACTAATGAGGTGTCCAAAAAACGAGCTTTAGAGCGTCTAACAGCGGTTTTAGCCAGTGTACAGACCTTGTTTCCAAAACAGATCCAGGTTTTCACCGCTAACCTCTTAGATATAATTTCTACAGAAGATGCCGCTCTAAGCTCAGGATTTCAGACCATAATGATGATATTTCATGCTTCATTGGTGCAAATCCCCGGTGATAAATGACTAAGCATGCGGTCTAAAAAGTGTTTAAAAGACCGACCGCTTGCCACCATCAAGCGTTTGTACATAAATAAAAGAATTAAACTGGCAAAAGCATGTTTGTTGCGTCGTAAAAGATTCAGAGAGAGGCATCAGATTTCCCAAGGGTCGCCCGAACCACGCAATGAAAATGCAGTGGTAGAAAATAACTTAATGCCCGAGGGTGTTGTAGCAGAACAGGATGGCGGTAACCGAGAACCGGTTGTACTGAACGATCTGAATCAGGTTGGTGGCGGTGCAGGGGCGAATAGAGACCCCTTAGTTTTCCTGGAGCATATATGTAGTTATAACAGGTCTTATAATAATTTTAGATCAACAGAGCACCATGAAGAATTTCGTTTTGTTAATCTCAACAGAATAACCTCGTATGTACAGGCTATAGACGCTGTGCATGGTGCAGTCCAGAGAATATTGGATGAACTTTCTCCAAACATCGGGGCGAATGATTTTGTACAGCTGCGTTTGACTGCGGGTGGTTTTAACAAACCCTTGTTCTCACGCAGGAGACACCCCGGAGAATTAAATGCTGCCGATTTTTTAAGCCACATCTCAGACCTCTTACAGAGCCACACAGAGGTTCTCACCGATGACAGCCTCTGATTAGTGGTGACGATAGTTAGGAATATGCAGGGGGGTGCCCAACGAAGATTTAAATCCGTTCTGTACAGCCGGGTAATTGCTCAGAAAAAAGCGCACCTTATCGACTTACATTACACGGGCGGTAATCTGTGTTTCGCCGGGAGTGTGTACGGTTTGTTGAATGAAGGTTGTACCGATGGGGAAATGTTACAGGGCGCTAAACGAATGCACAAAGAGTTGGGTTTTCCAGAGAATCGGAAAATTAGTTTGTCAGACATTACCGCTTTTGAAAAACATTTAAAGGTGGTCATTAAAATTTTGTACCACGACCAGGGTGATTGGAAATATTTTACAACGGGGCCCACACCACCAAATTCTAAAATACTTTTTGTTCTACTGCATGAAGAGCATTTTTATGGGGTTTTAAATATTAAAGCTTTTGTGGGGGCGGCGTATTTTTGCACTAACTGCCATGCGGCGTATAGCCACAAGAACGCACACGCCTGTGTTAAAGCTTGTAAAACCTGTTTAGATCCCCATTGTTGCGAAATTGATGCTGAAATTCAGAATTGCCCGGCCTGTAAGGTCTTTTGTCGTAGCTCTCAGTGTTTGGCGAGACACTTGCGGAATGCGGCGACGGGTGTTAGTAAGTGTGAGCGCAGGGTCTTTTGTGAGAAATGTGGGGTTTATAACCTCGCAAGTCACAAATGTAAAGAGAAACTGTGCTCGCGTTGTAACAACGTGATCGACACCCCTGACACACATTTGTGCTACATACCGCCTTTGGACAACCCCAAAATTTCAAACAAGTACATTTTTTTCGACTTTGAATGCATGCAAGAAACGGGGACACACATACCAAATTACGTCCACGCCCTTCATATTGACAATAAACGAAGCTGGGAATTTTATGGTGAAACTTGTCTAAAGGATTTTGTGTGTAAATTTATCGATAGACGTTTCAAAAACCATACGTTCATATCGCACAATGGCAAGGGATATGACAATTACCTAGTGATCAGACAGTTGTTAGCTGAAAAGACGGACGTTGAACTAATTAATCAGGGTGGTAAGATAATGTGTATGACCGTAAAAGCTCTGAACATCAGATTTATCGATTCTTTAATCTTTCTGCCTATGAAATTAAGCAAACTGCCGGCCGCCATGGGGTTCCCCGGGTGTAAGGGTCATTTTCCACACTTGATGAACACTTCAGAAAACCAAAATTATGTCGGACCGATGCCTCCGCCAGAACTTTACGGCGTTAACTACATGCTGCCGAGCGAGAAAGCCGAGTTTTTGGTTTGGTATGAAGAATGCAGGGGAAGTGTGTTTAACTTACAGAGAGAGTTGAAACGTTACTGCCAGTTGGATGTGGCAATTCTAAGAGAAGGCTGTATCAGGTTTCGGGACGAGGTCATGAATATGACCAGACACGCGTGACTGAGTCAGGGGCCGCCTGCGTTGTCTGCATCGACCCCTTTCAGTTTGTGACCATCGCTAGTGTCTGCATGGCCATGTTCAGACTTATGTTTTTACAGGAAGAGACGATTGCGTTGCTACCCCATGACAATTACCACCGCCAGCAAAAACGATTTTCTACACCCAGCATTCAATGGCTTATGTACATCGAACACACAGAGCCCGTTAAAATCCAACACGCGTTAACCACGGCCGGTGGGTTCAAGGTTGGCCCATATTTTCTGGATGGTTATGCTGTAATTGACGGAGTGCCGACAGCCTTTGAATTCAACGGTTGCTTTTTACACGGTTGTAGCGTTTTTTATTGTGAAAACAATTTTAATCCTCTGACAAACACTACTTTTGGCTGGTTGTACAGAAAGACGATGGTTAAAATTAATTTTCTCAAAATGAGAGGTTTTAACGTGCGTGTTTTGTGGGAGCACGAGTTCAGAGACATGCTTGTTGAAAATGGGGGCTTGGGTAAATTTCTAACAGCCGCGCAGTTACCAGAGCCTCTGCAACCGCGCGAGTCGCTTTTTGGGGGGAGAACAAATGCGATTTGTTTGCATTACACAGCGCAGCCCGGTGAAAAAATTCATTACTATGATTTCACCAGTCTGTATCCGTTTGTGAACAAAACTAAAAAATACCCACTGGGGCACCCCCGAATAATATATAACAACTTTGGAGATTTAAAACGGTATTTCGGTTTAGCGAAGGTGAAAGTTTACCCACCCAGACGTTTGTACTTTCCAGTTCTTCCAGCCAAAATTGACAAAAAACTGTTTTTCACACTGTGTCGTACGTGTGCTGAAACAAAACAGACCACCCCCTGTGAGCACGGTGATGAAGATCGCGCCTTGACTGGTGTCTGGTGCACCCCTGAATTACAGATGGCCTTAGATCTGGGGTATAGAGTGTGTAAAATTTACTAAATTTGGCATTTCGAAAAGGCCTCACACGATCTTTTTACCGACTACATCAAACTGCATCTGAAAGGGAAACAGGAAGCTTCGGGGTTTCCAGAGTGGTGTACAGATGTCGCGAAACAACAAAGATATATCAGCGAATATTATGAAAAAGAGGGTGTCCTGCTGGACCCCGGCAACATTAAAAAGAATCCGGCCAAAAGACAGCTTTCAAAAATTGCCTTGAACAGTTTGTGGGGCAAGTATGGACACAGAGACAATTTACCACAGACCACCATTGTGAGAAACCCCGATGAATTGTTCAGGTACTTATTTACGCCATATCATGAGGTGTCAGCCTGCGAGTTTATCGATGAAAACACAGCCTGTGTTACGTGGAAACACACTAAACACCACTATACGGGCCATTCAAACACTAACATTTTCATCGCTAGCTTTACAACTGCCTATGCCCGCTTGGAGTTATACAATCTGCTAAATGCTTTGCAAGGCCGCTGTCTGTACCACGACACAGATTCCGTTATCTTTGTGAGCCGGGAGGGTGAGTGGAATCCGGAACTGGGTGACTACTTGGGTGAGCTGACCAGCGAAATCGATGCTGGTCAACACATCACCAAGTTTGTATCAACAGGACCCAAGTCGTACGGGTACAAACTGTCTGGAGGGAAAGCCTGTTTAAAGGTAAAAGGCATTACGCTCAATGTGAACAATTGTGAAAAAGTTAACTTTGAGAGTCTGCGGGACTTGGTTTTTGACTATGGCGTTAACCCTTATGCAGAGTGCCGGGAATTTAAACACATTTCTATTCAACAGCCGATGATCGTGCGTGTTAAAAAGGATTGGCGCATTGAGACCCGGACCTTAAAGAAAACCCAGAAGGTGGTGTACGACAAGCGGGTGCTGCAAGAAAATTTGACATCGTTGCCCTGCGGATATTAATACGATGGATGTCAGGTTAAAACACCCTTTTTCATGCATTTTGTCCGGACCCTCGAATTGCGGTAAAAGTTATTTTATAAAACAGCTCTTGGAGAGCAGTGATACCGTTATGACTCGTAAACCCGAAAACACTCTGGTGTTACAGCTGCTGGCAACCTCTATACGACGAGTTGCTTGTGAAATTTCCATACATTCAGTTTATAGAAGGACTACCGACGTCATTTTCCGACGACCAGCTACTGCCGCCGGGTAGTGTAAATTTGATTATAGTTGATGATTTGATGGAGTCTGCGTGTGAAAATAATGAGATAGAAAAAGCTTTTACCAAATACGTACACCACCGAAACCTCAGCATCATGTATATCGTCCAAAATGTGTTTTGTCAAGGCCGGAAAAGTAGAACCATAGCGTTAAATACAAAGTACATGGTGCTGTTTAAAAACCCTAGAGATAAACTACAGATTACAACCCTGTCCCGGCAGATGTACCCGGTAAAGCCAAATTTTTTTTGGAAGCGTTCGATGATGCTACTAAAAAAACTTTCGGTTACTTGTTGGTGGATTTAAATGCAGACATCCCAGATGACTATCGCTTGCGAACAGGTCTTTTCCCCCCAGATGTACCCACGGCTTATGTATTTAAAAAATCTAAAAGTCGGTGATCTCACAACCACAGACTCAGTCGAAAAAACACGTTCGGGGCGTCGTCATGTCTTCACGCGTTCGGAGAAACCTGACTCTCTTAAATTTTCTGGTAAAAGCCGCCCCCAAGCAGCGGAAAGCTATTCTCTGCGGAGCTACAAATGATCTTGTACAGGCCATAGCTGAAATCGCCTTGAATACCTTGAAAGGGAACATACCGTTATCTGCTAAGCAGTTTGGGACCCTGAAGAGAAAGCGTAAGCTTATAAAGACTTTGAGTCGAAAGGGTCTTTCTCTTAAAAGAAAGAGACTCTTGGTGAACCAGTCTGGTGGTTTTATCGGGACCCTGTTGAGTATTGCAGTACCACTGATTACGGGGCTTCTACAACGTCAATAATGGAGCACGCTGAAAAAATGTACCTGGTACCTTAGAAACAGCTCGATCGACTCCGAGAGCGGTCTGGGTTCGAAAGCGATGTAAGAAAAATAACAGCCCGTCGGTTGGATGATGAAATGCGTGACATTCTGCAGAACTCGCATCTGGCCGAATATGAAAAAGTGAAATTGTACAGCCAGGTGTTACAACGGTATTTGACATTAGTACGCCAGGAGACTTCCGAAAAGGGGACTTTAACCGTTGTACTACCGGAAAATGCACCCACTGAACTATCACGCACGTTAGCACAACCGCCGTCATCGAGCGAGGCTGACTTTGGGTATATTTTGGACAGCGTGTCTCAGCGGTTCCGGAGAAATGCCAAGATATTGTTAAAGACCATGGCCCGCAATGAACCATTAATAGCCTGGAATGAAAAAGGGGAATTTGTGTACAAGGGGGCACCCGTTGAGGGCTCTCACATGATTGATCTTGTCAGGGCTCTCACGCAGCAGCAAGCAATTGCTGTCGGTAAGAAGCCAAAAGGTTGGGATGTGTTCATGGAGGCTATGGCACAAATCAACGTGCCGGGCACCCTGCTAGCCAACGCTGGTAACTGAGAGCTACTTGAAAAACTCAAGGCTGCCCCGCCGGGGTGTGCAGCGTCGGTCAAAACTTTAAAACAACCGGTAGAGTTGTCGACGGTCGACCCGGACTCTAAGATAAACGCTGAAAGGATCATTAATACCTAGGCCCACATGGTTGTCTTTGTAACATTTTTTCTCTGGGTATGTGTGTTTGTGTTAAATGACTTGAAATGTATATTAAAAAGCATGCGCAATATGTTTAAAAATGGTTTGTCTGTAACATGTACTAAAAAAAGCTTGAGCGCTATAACAGCGAATGTATAATAAAAATATTGTGTTGATTTTCATTCATGTTTTGTGTTCTTTTTAAATAATAACCACACAGATGTCGAAATGGTTCGATTTCATTTTTATTTTAGACGATCGATTAACATTTATGACATGTTTTAAATTGTCGTAAACACCCGCATAATTGAACATTCGTATTTTCAAAGGGCTTGAAAGGGTACAGGGGTCTCAGGGGTACAAGATAAACCTTTACATCTGTGGTATAGAAAAAAGACGCAATGTAGACCGCAGGTCACTGCAAAAGAATCTTGCAATTGTCTGTTGTTGTAAAATATGGAGTTAGCATTTCTGTTTAAGAAATCAATAATGTTCTTGGGAAAGAAAAGGCTTTGGGTGAAAATCCGTAGGAGTTGAAAAATTCTGCGCCCTCGTCGTCGGGTAAGTAAATAGCCAGCCAGTGTTCACCGGGGCGGTCGTGTGGGTGAGTATTAACTATTAAACAACGAGCGCCGCGCCAGTCTCTCGCGTGGTAGGGCATCACTGGGGAACACGCCTAGAAAACTGTCTCGGGTGTAGCGGTCTCGGGTTAGAATGTCTTCCAGCTGTTTGGTGTTCATTTTTATGTGCAGGTTGTGTGGCCTCCCGTGCTTTTTAGCTGAAGTCGTAAATGACTTGACGTCTCATACCCAGCTCTATCACGTTGTCGAACAGCGCATACACAACCATGTTAACTGTAGTGGGTAGCGGTAGCGCGAAGCGTATTTCAGCTCTCAGATTACCCGTTTAGATAAGTGAATAATGTCCTGTGCACTCGTCATCGGGGCTGAGGTTGAAAGCGAACAATGTGTAACCGCGCGTACTCCTCGCGGTCCACCAGAAGTGGTTTGTCTTTCAGACGCTTCCCGGCTGTTTCCACCAGATTAAAATATTCACGGACGCAATGTCCATTCTGGAAGTCTGGTTGAAGCGGTTTAGTGGGGATTTGTTCACCGTCCGCGTAGAGAACAAGAAAGTTAACGTTGTAGTGTTTAAAATTGAAGGGGTTTTGGGTAAAACTGCCGCTGAATGCCGCGTTGTCCACAAACCCCAAAATGACCACTTTGGGTAACTGTCCGAGAAAGAGGTTTTCTTGGTTACAAACATGGCTCCTTGCAGGCAGGCTGAAGACTTTCATCTGTACGCGGTCTATGGGGTATTTAGCGTTGGCCGTCAGGAGTGCTTCGGCGTGTCCCAGTCTGACCCCGGGTGACACTCTGACTCTTTTCACAAACAAAGATGCAGAGAGTACGCTCAGTTTGTGTTCACCGGCGTTGTTCATTAAGCAGAAAGCATCTCTGTTTCGCGTGAGTTTTATTTTCAGGTCTACGCCATTCAGTAGTAGTTTGTCCTGAAAAAACAGGTCGGCGTGAATGTGACCCAGGAGCTCCAGTTTTCGGCTTTGCGTCGTGTATGATGCTCTTTTTCGGAACCCCTGATTGGGATCATCCAAAATTGTGGACTCGTGTTCCCCGGCTGTGTCTTTGTAAAAGAGCCCTGTTGAATACTGCGTCTTCAGCGTCTCTTCACTGTAGTTCAGGACCGGCTCTATAAAGGCTCTGTAAGGATAGCAGTTGTTGCTCTGGCTGATCAATCGGTCTCCTACGGTGATGTCAACCTGGCTGAAGATGGCTGCGATGGGGTAATTCACCAGGCTCACACGGGCTGCTGCATCAATGTCCCGACCGTCTGCTTCCGTTATTTTACAGGTCAAATAGAGCAGGGTGTTGTTTAAATCTAAATAATCTTCTCTGTTGCCTGCGACGTAGAACTCCAGAGGTGTGTTTTCCGTTAGGGCCGTGAGGGGTGGAACTTCTATGTAAAAGCTTTTCTCGACGCTTGTTTCGGTAGGTGCTAATTGAAATATGTCCAGCTCTGACTTGGCGCATTCTGCAGACCCGCCGTGAACAAAAGCCATGTTTAAAATATGTCTCGTTTCGTGTCTCGTTGATTGCGGTGTGTCACACTCTTCTTGGTCGACCTGAAGCTTTTATGAGTTGCCTGTCTGCGCTTAGCCGTTCTTTTATCAGGTTTCGGCGGCCCCCGACGGTGAGATGATGACGTCTGTCTTTTTCTCTTGACACCCCTGCGGATGTATGCTAGACCCGAACCTTCCTGCTGATGTGCAGCCACCTTAGACATGACCGCGCTTGTAACGTTGCCGACCACGTCTTTGGCAATGTTTTTAGCTGCCGATGCCATGTGCGGCTTAGCTATTTCAAACCCGCGTTTCAGAAAAGGCACGGCTTTTCTAAATAGCGCTCTGAAAATACCCCCGATACCAGTGCCGTACTGAACCGGTAGCCCTGAAAATCCTGGTAATCCATAACCAGCCTGTTGTTTGTAGTAGTGCGTATACAAAGAAGGATCCCCGTAGCTCTTGATGACCGTCATCCTTTTAGATGTTTGTCGCTTTCACAGGTCTGAAATGCAGCTTGACGATGACCTTTCCAAATGCAAATGACACGTGTTCATTTTGATCCGTCTTTATTTCAATAGTGATGTTGTTAAAATGGTCGATGCTCACCGGCACGTAATGGGGTTTGTCGTACAATACTGTGACGAATTCACCATCCACGCCTCTGAAGGGCACACAACGCAAAAGCGGTGCGTAGACGTCGCCTATTAACTGGTGTTCTATGATATCGGTGTATATATACATGGTGTTAAATCCGCCAGTCATATCGACGGGGTGCGGTGATTTTACACCCGCGACACCCGAATTGAAACCCAACATCCGCGCTAGGCGGTTACGCACCTGCATAACAAACCGTTTATCACTAACAATCCTTACCGACCGGCTAATGGGGTTGTATTTAAGACTTACAGCCGTTAACTTGGATTTTTTAGCAGCCCGTTTCATTTCATGCAAGAGCTGCTCGATGTTGCCGTAGTACCCTCTCGGTAAGGTACAGGTCCAGATAGTCTTGAGCTCCTCGCTGACGAACAGAAAAACTTCGTCTTCATCAAAAGTGTTTAGTGTATGCGGATAGTGCAGCTCGACCAGGCCCACTTCCCAGCCCCCGTCCAGGTCAATCGCCTTTGCCAGATGCTCTGTGAATCACGCGTTAGTGTTCTTTGGAAACATCTTTGAGGATGAATTACTAGCCAGCGTCACATAGAAACCATTGGGGTTCATTTTTCACCACCTCTATATGTCTCGGACCTCAGAAGCCTTCACCCAACTATTGAATTTATTGCTCCAGCCGCGCCACTTTACCAAAAGCTGTTTGTTTTTGCCACGACCCCTGGCTGCTAAAATCGTTTGGATGCGGTAGACGTTCTCAACATCTGGGTTTATCTTCTGTAGCTCTTCGGCATAGAAGGAGCACTTAATGTCGTCGCCTGCGTAGTCCTGCAGTTTGTAAAAGGGTCTCAGAGCCGCGGTCCGCTCTTTGACAATGAAAATTTCATCTGTGAAGGTCTGTTCATATCCCTTCTCAAACACTCCCTTTATTTTGGACACCCGCACGCGATCACCCACATTAAATGAAAACTTTGACGGTTTTCTCTTAAAGTGCTCGTCATAGACCGTTCTCCACACCTCAAGGGAGTTGTCGGACGTAACAGAAGCCGAGGTTCATTTAATAGTCGTGTGGTAACTATGGTTATAAGCGTAGATAAGATCTGAAAGGACGTCGATATATCGAAAGGTGTTTTTGTGTGTCAGGTACCTCCACATTTTTGTTTTAATAGTTCTGTTAAACCTCTCGACCACGCTAGCCTTCACATCGCTGGCCGTAACGAAATGTTCAATATTCTCACGTTTGAGAAAATTTTGGAAGGTCCTGTTAAGAAATTCTTTACCCTCGTCCGTTTGTAGCTTTTTAGGAGCACGCCCCTCTTGCAGTATATTTCGGAAGGCGCCTGTCACGGCCCCTCCAGTCTTGGTTTTCAGCGGCACGGCCCAAGCGTATTTAGACAGCATGTCTATACACATTAAGATGTAACAGAAACCGTCGTTGAACTCACGGTGTTCTCTCATGTCCACCAAGTCGGCCTGCCACTGCCAGTCCATTTCGGACACCAGTGTCCTGTTTCTCTTAAAACGTACGTGCGCCGGCTTGTGCAACGTATAAGCAGCCTGGCCGGACAACCACTCGACCACCCGGCCGCGGCTGGCGCCGCTCACACCCCGGGATCTCGCGGCCCGCACCAGACTCCCCGCGCCGCCGTAACTACCCGATTTCCGAGGGTTATAATAGAGCGCACTCAACCCCGCGGCAGACATGGTCCCCTTCCAAACCAATACACACTTTCACACACCTAAAGCGAGGGATGCGCCGACTTGGGGCTTTGGGACCCTGAGGCGCCGGACCGACCGGCCGGGGGGAGGCGGGAGTTCCGACCCACACCATTGGCTCCTGAGGGGGCGGGACATGCACACGTAACAACACGACATTGGCTGGCAAGGGGGCGGGACAGCCAACCACCGCGGACGACCATTGGCTGGAAAAGGGGGCGTGGTACTTGTCAAAAGTTTGACGAAAGGTGTCGCTTTATACTACTTATATTTTTTTAACATAATTGATTACTTAGTTTCATAGCATGCATTCCTATATAACACAGTATAGAATTACATAGTAGCCCTTGTTTCCAGCATTCTTCCATTCCAGATCAAACCAGTTCTGAATGCCCACCTTATAAAATACTGCAGCATCAGCAGATAAAAGTGAGTACATAGTTCACAGAGACTCTTTCAACATGATACATTAAGAATTCATTGTGACACCTAGCAGTTTTACAGATTAATGCAGTCTTGCATTCGATTATTTGAAAAAAATAATACAATATATCAAGCGTTACCTTTTTTATTAATTGCATCATGTTCTTCTTGTACATCACAAGGCATCTTGAGCATTCTGAATGGCTGCATCTCTAGGTTTAGCTTCAAGGGTTTGTGTGGACAGTTAAAAAATAGCATTTATTTTGGGAAGTCAAAGGTTGCTCAAATTTCAAAATACTATACAAATTTGATTTTTGTCAAATATATTGTAATCAATACCTGGCTTTAATTAAGAGGTCAGAATACAAAATATAGTATGCCAAAATTAATTTCTCTTTACATTAACAGATGTATATGAAAAAAAAACTTACCTTAAATTCTTGAGAAAAAACCAAGAGATTTTTTTTAATACACAGTGGGATCACAAATACAGCACACTAAATGTTTGTGCAGGTCTGAGGTTCTGAAAAACTGCAAAATGCAAATTAATTGCAAAATTCCTAAATACATATACAACATATGCAAATAATAGCTTTAGGTTTCAAATTAAATAAAAGTTTCTTTTATTGAACAAATTACTGTAATAAAAGTTCAGATGTTCAATCTAAAATGTTTCTCTAATATATTAATTAAAATCAAATTAATTTGAATCTAAACACTTATTTTTCTCCTGCCTGCTGAAAAAAAAACACGATGAATGCTAGAATCCAAGACAAATTAAATATATTTGTGTGACACAAGTATTTGATATAAAATTTTTACAAATGGGGAGTTATGAAAATAACAGGAATTGACCAAGTGGCTTTATCTATAATCAAAATAAATAATTATAATGTTGGTTTTGAAAGGATTTATCCAAAACTATACATGAGCAGTTGGTATAATTTAAAGCAGGTGAATTATTTGTTCTCTGGCCCAGATTTGGTGAAAAGGATAATAATTCAGGCACACTTGGTTAAACAAATATTTATTAACAGGGAAAGTTACACACACTAATCACAACACAAACATACAACAAACAAGTTACTGTATTTACAACTTTACAGAAAAGGTGTTTCAGAGACCTACATCTAGACCACTTAGAAAACACTAGACTGCTACTAAGTAATTGATTCTTTAATCTAGAGGCCAAAAGAAGAGATAAGCCGTCTTCTAAACTAAATGCAATACAACCTATGATTAACTATCTACAAACCTGGATGACACAAAATAAATGGGAGCCCGTCCTCCCTATACTAAAATTCACCTTCACCTACCAAACAGGAAAGGCCAATTTTGATTGAAGTATTCTTCACTCAGGAAATTCAAGTTTCATAAAAACTAAAGAATAACATGCTCTCTATAGCAAGAATCAAATAGCTCCAATCGGGTCTTTTTGGATGGTCTTGAAGACAGAACTCTTGCCTAGCACAACCTTCAAGTTCGTCCTCCTCTTGTGTCCTCTCTTCCTTGTGGTCTCTTATTTTCTGCTCTTTCATTTTTCTTCTCTGTCTTGATCTGATCTTATATGGTGTCTTTGTGGAATGTTGATTGACATTTACCTTGAACTTAATTAACTAAGGTGGACCAGAGGATTCTTTTGGTCAGTGTTTCTCATACCAAGCACAACTAAGTAAATATTACTTGGTTTGAATCTTTAGGATGTGGAAACATTGACAGTAGTTAGGTATTACCCATTGTGTCTAGGTTTGTAGAGAGACCTCCATTGTCACCTACCTCAGCCTGTTTCAATATTTATCTTATATTAGTCAAATTTACCACAATGCCAGCAGTCATGTCACAATGCAACTTACTATTGGCAACCCACTGAAGCTAAGCAGGTGTGAGCCTGGTCAGTACCTGGATGGGAGACCTCCTGGGAAAAACTAAGGTTGCTGTTGGAAGAGGTGTTAGTGAGACCAGCAGGGGGCACTCACCCTGCGGTCCATGTGGGTTCTAATGCCCCAGTATAGTGATGGGGACACTATACTGTAAACAAGCGCCGTCTTTCGGATGAGACGTAAAACCGAGGTCCTGTGGTCATTAAAAATCCCAGGGTGTTTCTCGAAAAGAGTAGGGGTGTAACCCCGGCATTCTGGCCAAAATTTCCCATGCCTCCTAAATAATCCCCCTCTATGAATTGGCTACATTACTTTGTTCTCCTCCCCCCCGACGGCAGGTGGAGTTATGCGTCGGTTGGAGCATTCTCAGTTGCATTTAATGGCAACGTCAGCTCAAAGATTTGGTTCAAACCACCAAATGGAGATGGGTGTGCCGACAAGCGGACCCTGCTGATGCGGGATTAACGCTAAGAAGAGAGAGAGTCAAATGTACCACAATGTATCAGTGATGCATCAGAATGTATCAGAAATTTCAAAGATGCAGTTTGAATGAATAAAGTGATGTAAGACCATGGTAATTTCAGTATCAGTACCTTAATAATGTACATTTATCACATTGCATGAATAACATCCCTTTCCCCTTAACAGGCAGATTATGTAATTAATGTTTCATAGTAGGCTCAAACAAAACAGTGAATCACAAAACATCTTTTGATATAGAGCGGGCAATTTTTAAACTAAAATGAAGATTGAAGAGGGGTGTAGGAGAGACTACAAAATAAAACTTAATGACGAGAAACTAGACTATACATGAAAGAATAAATTCAATCTATATTCTACACCAAAGAAAGATACTTTCAACAATAAAATTAAACAGTAGATCACTACTACTACTACTACTACTACTATAAAAGACAGCCAGTATTAGTCTTTCATTTTAAGGATGCAGTTATTACTCTGGAATTACAGTGGGAAAAATAAGAATGTTAACAGAAAAGTTTTAAGTCAGTTTTTGAACATTGCAAATTCCTTTTAAAATTCTTTCTAACTTAGCATATATTAAAATACAAAAAATGAAATCATTCAAAACTGAAGCCTGTTTAGCAAAGAACGATTACTCTCTGGGACAAGTGAAATTTAGACTGAATTTGCCATTAAGAGTTTGATTCACAGAACATTCAGTCCCCTGCAAAAACTGACAGCACTTTTCTTCATAGAACCAGTTGACAACAGAGCTTTGCAGAGAGAATGAAAGTTTAGAGATCACTAAATCTTTTGCAGTTTGCTGATACCATTTCAGCACACAGGGTATACTTTACATGAACAATCTCTTAAGCCCATATATTGTTAATATAATCATCGCGATTCTGTATGGGCTCATGCCACTGTTGTTCCGCCCCTCACTGTCTGGGCGCGAACGCAGGACTCCGGTGTCACGCAACAGAGAACCAACCTGCTGAGCTAAAGGAGACCTCCCTCAACCCAGGCGGCTGAGTTCCCTGTTATGCACAGGGAAACCAGATCCGCTACATTAATACTGCTTATCAAAGCTCAGCATTAAAAGAAACTCAGTCTCTGTTTATAAGGCTGAGATGACTTGTAACTGGTTCATTTTTTTGTGCAATAAAGAAAGTGCTGTTGGAACTAAAACAGTTTTTGCATGCATTTACAGTATAACTTTTCCCACCCATATAATAGTGAATACCATCAAACAGGAGTTTCATGAAATAGCTAGTGATATTCTATATTGTATCTAATATATATATATAAATATTAGTATTTCCTCATATAACAGGTACTCAGGACTGCTTAGACATCCACATTACAACCTCAACACGACCAGACACGACCATATCAATTCTCACAGCATCAATGTACAGTTGAAAATAAAATTCAAGCTTATAAAATATGGACATTGATTACACAAATGACAATAAAAAATATCAACCATTTCAACCAAAAGAAGTTTTTTTAAAACGTGTCCCTGAATTGGTTATTACCTAGATTTAAGCAGTTATCTAGACATAAGCATAATCACATTGCTTCCTATGCTATCAAATGAACTGTATATGCATGGTGTCACATCAGCAAAATATACACGACTCTGTCTGAAGGTATCCCCAGACAGGGCATGTGACATAATTGTGACATGTGCTGTGCTACATAATATTGCAGCCCTAGGGAAGTAGATCTTTCCTCCCCTCCACCTGTACACTACGATAACCTTCCTCCCATTAATCTAGATTAACAGGGTGGCAGAGGTGTGAGAGATATCACAGCTAAACATTCTAGTGAAAAATTACCAAATATGTTAAGGAACAAGTAAACCTCCTCTTCCTCCAGTCATACTCTGCTCATGCTTCTTCTTGTTGGCAAAAATTTGGAAACATTTTCAGCCAGAGTACTGTATTACACTGTATTGTATACTTCCACTTCAGTTGATATTCTTGATCTGCTACCAGGTCCTCACATTGTAGTGCAGCAAATGTAAATCCACAAATTACTGCTGCATAAAACAATATTGCACAGCTACAAAATGCCTTAAATAAGTGCTATCTAAAGCTAAAAAAAGCTAAAATAACTGAATATTTTTAGGGATCATGGGAGTTCAGTGCTGATTCAAGATCAAAATCCTCAAAGGCATTGACAAATTCAATAGTGAAAAAATGAACCAGTAAACTACAGTGAAGGACATGTAAAACTAAGAAAAAGAGGCACTACTGGATCAAGCTACCCAGACATTTTAATTTATTTGAAGAAATTCCTGAATAAGGTCAGGATGGTCAGCAGAAATTGACAGAACTTGCAAAAAGAGACACAGCTGGTCTAAATGACTAATTAGTATTCAGAGGGAGTAAACGTCCATGTGGTTGCACAGTGGTGCAGTGGTAAACATTGCAGCCTTTCAGCACTGGGGCCACAGATTCAAATCCAGGGGTACTACCTGTGTGGTGTATGTTCTCCGAGTGTTAACATGGGTTTTCTCTGTGGGTTCCAGTTTCCTCCTGCAGTCCAAAAATTCTTGAACTGGGAGAATCATGTTAGAAAATTGATGGATATTTAAGGAGATATATTGTTATGAAGTGGTTCTTGATACAACATGTAGCATCTAGCTAGTTCCAACATTTCCAGCTTCAGTTTCATGGAGACATTTATTGAGATGCAGGGGCGCAGACTCCGTCATTAAAGCAATTGTAATGTTTTACTTTGGTTTACCTTAGTTAATTAAGATCTGGCTAAATGATTAAGCATCAAATCAACAGTCCAGGAATAATGCATTAACAGGCAAGTATAGAAAAAAAAATAGGACAGTATGACAACATGGGGCCTCTTCTTTCAGAGTGGATATTGATTCCTCTGAACCAGGCCACCGCCTTGGAAACAAACAGATATGTCCTTCGCACCAGACATGCTCCTCATAGTCTGTTGGGGAAATTTTTCACACTTTTTTTTCCACTTTTGCATGCACTGTTCCTTTATCTACAGGCTCTCTCTCTCTTTTCTTTACCCGCACTCCTTTTTTTATGCATGCTCTCTTCTCTGAGAGTGGTGTTGGCCATAGCCCACTCATTGGGTTAAGAGGCAAATTATTACTCTTTTCACCAAAGCTTTGGCAAAATCAATACAAGCGGTATCACACTATCCTTGTCTTTATCTGTACTAGCCTGTTTATGCTGCTGCCAAAGCACACTGTAATACCACACATGAGCTCACACTCAATAGCGCACCTGTAAAATGTGGTAAGGACAGGTAAAGATAGACCAAATCTTTTCAACTATCTGAGGAAGTAAAGGTGCCTTTTTGGAGCTCCAGTTACATGCTAGGTCCATGTTAAATTGTTAGTAATGAAGGTACCCAAAAACTTGAAACTACTAACCATCTATACAGCCAACCCATTGATGTGAATAGGGGTGTGGTCCCACCATGCTTTAAAAACTGACATCAGTTTTGTTGAGGGAGAGACTGTTGTAAAGGCACATCTCCACCAGGTTCCTGACCTCATCCCTGTAGGCTGTCTCATCATTGATTTGGCCGATGACGGTAGTGTCATCAGCATATTTGTAAATGGAGTTGGAGCTTTGTCTGGCCACACAATCGTGGGTAAACAAGGAAAACGGAAGAAAGCTTTCCATCAACCCTCACAGTCTGTGGTCTGCCAGTTGTAACGGAAGCTGGTCCAGGGTCCCATAAAGCATAGTTTAGGACCTTATGCAGACAGTATAATCTGGAAGTAACTGGAGAAGGACAACAGGGAAAACACAATGAAGATCAGGACGGGATGACAGACGGGGGCATGACGACTGTGATCCGGTGCTTGGTGGGCTTTGGCGCAGGCAAACAAGTCCAAGCAGTCCAAGGTGGAAATCCAGGGCGCAGTCCATGGTCCAGGTGCTGGGAGAACCATCCAAGACAGACAAAGTTAAAAACCGGAATGGGTTCCGGAACAGGAACAGGGAGTTAAAAGCAGGATAGCGAGGCCAGGCGCTCTGAGCCCCAGAATCAGATGGTCAGGACACCGTCCTGAAGCCTATGCCATCGGGTCTCTCCTGGACCTGCTGGTAGATGGGCTTCCGGACATCCATCTTCTAATGCTGAGCCAAGAATAGCGGGAGTGCCAGGCTTAAATAATAACAGGAAAAACAGGGGGCAGGTGCACGTCATAAACTAAAATACGTAAGGGTCGGAGCGCCCTTAAGAGGAGGATGATGATCGTGACAGTACCCCCGTCTTTTCCAGGCGGCTCTGAGGCCCTAATAAAAAATTCCGAGAGGAAAAAATAAATAAGAAAACAAATGGAGTCCCGGTTCTTGTTGTGGCTCAGCATTCTGGTTTTATTGGTTTAAAATTTAAATTTGATATTTTATCTATTGATCTTTTATGTAATACTGTAAACACTCACATATTTAAATACAATTAAGAATTATATTACTACTAGTACACATATTGTTGAAATTATTTTTAATGAACAATTTTTTTTCTATTCCAAAATATACCAATCTAGATTAACAGGGTGGCAGAAGTGTGAGAGATATCATAGCTGAACATCATTCTAGTGAAAAAATTACCAAATATGCAAAGGAACAAGTAAACCTCCTCTTCCTCCAGTCATACTCTGCTTAAACACACATTGTAAATTACATCAGATTGGTGTTTAAAGCAATGAGAAGTAGAGAAATGCACAGTGGAGCTATTAAGGGTTAAAGTGCTGTATATTTCACAAAATGCCGATAGTCATATGTAGTCTTTATTCACCTAGGAAAACTGACAGATGTAGAGAAAAAATAAAGGTTAACAGAATTGTGGATTAATGCCATTGCAACCAATTTCAGTGATGTTTTGGAGTTGCACCATGTTCCTACAGTTCTGCTGCACACTGAGGCTCCAATGAAGCCTAAAGATGATAGCTGTAAGGGGTTTAAAGGCACTCAATTTGTATGCCTTTGAAGTTCTCGGATATTATTCTAATTCTTCCAATGCCACTACTGGAGATTGCACTACCATTGCTCAGATTAAAACAGAGTTCAGTCTTTCTTTGGAAACCTTTCCTTTGCCTATACATAGCCCCTGGCCCTACTTGGATTGGAATCAAAACATGTCTCATCTCTCTGCTAAGGCTATTAACATAAATTGCTGTTCTCTTACACAACTGTCACAGATAAGAAAAATGGATTATCCGTTATGTCTTTTTTCTTGTAGCTGTGCTATTTTATTTTAAAAAAATAATTTTGTTGTCAGTCATCATAGTTTTTGATCTAAGACAAAAAAAAACTTCTTAAAATGTATTGAGAGAATCCAAGAATATTATCACATTTCTAAAGAAAAAGCAACTCTTTGCTATAAAGAAAAACAACATTAGCACAATAATGCGAACATACCATGAAATATAATGACAGCTCTTTAATCCTTTCTGGCTTCTAAGACTGTGAAATTGCCTTGTTATCATTGTCTATTGTATATCCATCAAATTATTCCAGATTCAAATGCAGGAAACTTTTATTAATTTTTTCTATATTAGGAATAAATACATGTACATAGCTGTGTAATCTAAGCTTGAGCTGTATGATGAAGACAAATTGAAATGAAAGGTTTGCTGTAATTTAACTTAAAATTCCTTGTTACACATTTGTAAAAATCTTTTAATTGATCCAAAGATTCATTAGCAACATCTGTGAGCACTTCAAATTTAAAAACCTTCTTTTTTTATCTTTTTGCATTATTTTATACATTTAGTAAATAAAAGCTTTAATTGTTATACTCTAATCCATCATTTTTTTTCCTCTTATTCGGAACACCTCTTAGACAGATTTATTAAATTTGCATATCTACAAACATAAAGCACTCTGGTAAACGTTTTGCCATTCTGATATCATTTTTTAAAAACTAAACTCTTTCAAATGGGTTTTGAAACTTATTTGGGTGTTCTCCTTAATTTGATTACATATCAATGTCCATTGCATTTTTATGGTATTGCATTAATAAGTAACACAATTACCAAGAATATGTCAGCATAATCAACATGGAGTAGAGATAGCTGCAGGGGCAATTGGGGCAATACCTATTTGAACAACCCTTTGGTTTGATTATGAAAAAGAAATAAATATACAGTACATATTTCAGGTGGGTAGCTGCATCAGCATGCGTAGGCTGCAAAGGAACAAGTAATAGGTTTATTTCATGCTGAAAAAAAGAAGAAAGAGAACACAACGTTTCGGCCATGGAGCCTTCTTCAGGTGCAGGTGTTCACCTGCAAGTACACATCCAACGCCACACTCATTCAAGGCCCCTCAGGACAATTCCGGATCACCCAGATGGCATCTTGTACCTCCAGCAACCTCATTTACTGTTTCTCTTGCAGTAAATGCCCAGCCATCTACATTGGAGAAACAGGAAGGAGACTCAGAGACCGCTTCAGAGAACACATCAGGGCTGTGAAGATTAAAGATCTCTCCAAGCCCATTGTTTCTCATTTCACCTCTGACGGCCACGACCACTCTAATCTCTCAGTCTGTGTTCTCAAAGACGGTTTTCCGAACTCATACATCAGAAAGACTACCAAAACCAAAATTATTCTGCAGCTAGGATCACACATTCTCCCTTCTCTTAACGACAGACTACTATTCTTTTAAATTTTCTCCATTCATTGGAAGTTTCATTTCACACCTTTCTACACCTATTCTGACTTCACACGTCTTGATTGACCTCTCTTTCTGTCCCCTGCTCCTGCCTCCCACTCCTCCTCCCTCCCAGCCTTTGTTCTCCCGCTACATTACCTTTGCCTACTGCCTTGTCCTCCTCACACCTGAAGAAGGCTCCACGGCCGAAACGTTGTGTTCTCTTTCTTCTTTTTTTCAGCATACAGTACATATTGACATGCTCATATAAGCACAATGGCTGGATGCCAAAAAATATACAAAAACATCTCAGAATTCATTTTCTTAACTTTATCAACACCTTAGCTGCATGTCCAACACCCATATATAGTCTCTAATTGAGCCGTGGACTACAGCCCCATTATGTGATATTACAAATTACAGTCTCTAATGAGAATTGTTATGCATCGCGATTGTCTAGGGGTATATGGAGTGTGACATGCAGGAAGAAATCTTTGGTGTGGGGAAAAGATAGTTGTAACGAATTATAATAGGTAAACAGAAGTGAAATATGTACATTTTGAATAGGTGACTGGTATGGGGGAAGAGGAAATATGAATGGTGCCAAAGGAACGAAAATAACAAACAAAATGGAGTTGACTAATTAAGTAAAGGGAAGCTGACCTAACTACAAAACAAAACCCGAAACACCTTGTCTTCGGCGTCTTCTAAAGCCCTAGCTAACCTTCACTGACTACCAAAAACCATACAAGACAAAAGGCACTCACCGGTACTAAACTAGTGTTTCAAATACAAAGACCAACTACGTGTGCACAATGTTACCTGACAACCTTAACTAACCCTTTATACAAAAGTTCACACTAAAGTAGACACAAGGAATAGGGTACAAAAGAGAACAGAGGTTGATATAACACATTTGGCCAAGGTAATGGCAAAATAAGGGATAAAACAAACAAACGAAAATACAAGGAGGAGACACAAACAACACAATCCAACAAAGCCGAAGCTCATACAGAAACACACACACGAAGCGAAACGAACGAAAGCAAAGAGAGATGAAGCTGAAGCAAAACATAAGCGAAATGAAGCCAAAGCTGAGCTGAGCAGAACCGAAGTCAAGCGAAAGGCCCCCTAGGTACTGATAACCTCCAAGTTAAATACCGAAGAAGTTGAGCTCTGATTGGTCGAGAAGCAGATTACGAATGACGTAATACTGCAAGTTGGATGAATTAATGAATCATTGGGGGAGGAGGACAACCAAATTCAGGAAGTGTGGAACATAGAATCAGAACATTCACACACGGACCACACTGGGATGTAACAAGAATAGATACACATCCCTAAATATGAACACCCATAGTCAATCACTATAGGCATCTATTGCAGCAAAATTGAAATCCAAACAGAACTCTTAATTATTATATATTATATGGATAGATAGCTGGCTGTTACGGAAGTTAAACAATTTCTTATCCGACCATTAGTTTCTAAAGTAAATAAACCTATCAATTATTTAGACTGCACAAGTTTGCAAAAACTCAAGTCAAAAATGTCCAGCTTCCTTTCATTTCTTCTTGTAGTAAAATATCCTTCTTTAGATAACTACTATTTATAAGTCAAAATGAAAACTATTACTAGAGGTATCTGTTCTATAACTGGCCCGAAGTTTGGGAAATCAATACACCTGTCTTCAGTCCAAAATTAATTAATCAGGGTGATTAATCAAAAGAAAAAATGTGTAAAAAGCTGAATTTGATTACTCAAGAGTAAGGTTAAAATGGTCCAAAAATGAATGATGTTAGTTGCTTCCACCATGATATTCCTATACTTTTAAATTGAAATTTGCCTTTTCAGTGTATATGTCATATATGAAAAAGGGAAAGTGCTGTTACAAAATGAACAGAAAGACACTACAATACTTGCAGACAGTAGATCTTAATTATAATGTGTAACATGCATAATCCACACTAAGCTGCAGGAAAAAGAAAAGGAATTACTTAGTGTCAGTATGTATTGATACTCCCACCTGGCAGTAGTTTATAGATCAGTTAATTGATTTGGTTCAATTCTGAAGTTTTAGTCACATTATTTAGACAGATTTGAAACAAGCTTACTCCCAGAGATATACCTTGCCTTTTCTTATATTGATTGTTACACATCTTGTTTTGCAGTTTTTCAGACCTCAGTTAAGAAGAATGAAATCCTGTTAACAATATTATTATATCTGTTTCTGTTTTTATGAAGGTTTCAATTCTATTAAAGATCTTAGTCAAAACATAGGCTAATTTAAAACACATTTTCAATTTTCATGAGTTAATAGAGCTAGAATGTCGAAAGGGAGTACTTTTCTCAATCACAATTACCATAGCTTTATTAACCAAAAAATGTAAGGAGAATGTAAAACAATCCCGGCTATGTCTATTTCTTCTGTGCATGTGTTTCTGTAAGATGCATTCAGAATGTTTTGAATTTCATGAAGACAATGCAATGATTTCAAGTAGCTTTCATCTATTCTCCACTGGAAAGTGCAAATAAGGCATTTTTGTTTCCTATATATTTTTAAGATCTTGTCACAAGTCCTCTTCTTTTCTTTGGTTTTACCTTTATCATCCTGCTTTGGGATCGGCTTATCTTTTGTACTTTTTTGAGGACCATTTTTGCAGGAAACCCTAAGGTCAAACCTTTTTCTCATTAATTTTAAAAAGAAACTGAAAGAATAGAGCTGAAACCTAGTGAATTGAATTTCATACATTCTTGATCTGCCTACCACATTTTAAAATGTAAAGAAAAGGCTGCTTCAGCAATCCTGAGCCAGACAACTTGCATATTTAAAAAAAAAGGTTTTGACAAGCT
Organism: Atractosteus spatula; assembly: GCF_055471065.1. Classification (NCBI taxonomy): domain Eukaryota; kingdom Metazoa; phylum Chordata; class Actinopteri; order Semionotiformes; family Lepisosteidae; genus Atractosteus; species Atractosteus spatula. The sequence continues at coordinate 34,777,519 of NC_142714.1, forward strand.
TTGACAGGTTTATCAATGTGTGACTAAAGCAATGATTGAAAGGTATGTCCCAGCTATTATGTGAAATTGAAATAAAAAAGAGGAAAAAAAAGAATAGATAATGCAGGGGGTAAAGAACTTGGGGATCTTTGCAATGGACTGGGAATGCTTAATACTTGATTTTCATTTTCAGAGCAAGCTCAATTCATAAACAACCTTTGGTAATCGGCAAATACAGCATGGCAGCTGATCTGAGCCATCAATCATACAGCTACAAGACTGCCAGCATTATCTGTGAGAATCAGGGAGACAATTAGATGATACAGTTTGTGAAATAAGATTGGTGGGACTTGGACTCCCTTATCAGATTTATTTTTGTCAACTGTTATCATATGATCTTTGAAATGATTAACTTCATATTCCTGGAGTGCTGCACAGAGGCCATGTGTCTGATTCCCTTGACAACATCTAAAGTTTATGGCCAAGAATGAGGAAAAGCATGCATAGCTCTGAATAATTTTTAAGTGTAAAACATAGGATCCAATCACAGTAAATGTAAATAATATAATGCTATATTTATTACAGCAGTAATTGGATAACATGCACACGAATGGGAATATATATCTCAAAATGCTCACCCACAACTTATTCAGTAGGTTTTATTAAATTTGGGACATTTTCTCAAAACCCATGTGGGTTGAAGCAAATCCAGATTAATTCATCCTAGAGACATCATATTATATTGTTAAATTCACAAAACAGGCAATCAGTAAAATGGCAGGAAATTGTCTTGTTCAAGCAAGGATACCTGAATCTCCTCGCAATCAAAAGGGTACATAATTCATAATAATAAAAGTATCAAAGTTACTCTTAGAAAATTGGTAAATCACAACCTTGTTGTGGGCATTAGTAGTGTATAGTGTAATAAACCTTTTTCATAATAGGCTATTTGTTTAATCTGATGTTTTTGTGTCTCAAGATGAGAAGTTAAGTTATTTAATGATTAATTGCATTGTGTCTTGTTCCATGATTCCTAAAGGAAAGCAACTGCCTGGATGTATAACTTCTAAGCTTATTAAGATGCTACTGAGGACCCTTCAAGAGAGAAGTTTTTCTCTCTTGGAACTGAGTTGTCTATCCTAGCAACACATCCTTCCCTTCATTACTGTATGATTATTTTGATGAACCATAACTGCCTTCTGTAAATAAAAGATAACTATAATCTCTTTTCTTTTTAACAACACAAACTATGTTAAAGGAAATTCATGCAAAACAAACTCACTGCTAATTTAAATCTGTATATTATAGTAAATACTTTGACAATTGTCAGATTCAGAGGATATAGTTGCTAGGATAGAATCTCTATAAACACACTGGTCTTTGAACCATGCAGAGATTCCCATATTGTAGGCCATATGCCATGTCCAGTGATAGGTTTTGTGTTTTTGAAAGTACTTGGTAAAGATATGTCATCATTAAAATATGTTCTTTTTTAATTAATTTCCAGATCAAACATTAAGCTAACCATTTCAAATATCATTGCTTCAATATTTAAAAGCATATATTACACTAGTAACTTTTTAATACCTTTTTACAATAAATACTCTGTCCTGTGAAATCACTTTGATGATCCTTCCTATTTCCTAAATTTTTCAACATTATAAATAACAAGGTTCTGTAAACCATGAATCTGTAAAAATCTGCTGAAAATGAATAAGATAATTACACTACTGATATAGTCTATTTCCTCACTGTAATCTGTAAGAGCAACATTTTCAACAGATCACCTATTACTGCAGGACATGAGGACAAGTGGAGAATAGCCAAGAGTAAGGATCACCGATCTTGAAGAAAAAAGTGCAGAACAATTTTGACAATTTCCAAATCCCTTTAGTTTAAAGTCAATTGGAGTCAATACATGTCCATGTCCATGTCTGAGAATTTAAATTTAAATTATCCTGATAACTCATTGCTGAAATTTGCATTAAGTCACAATATAGATTATCGCAATGCAGATGTAAACCTGAAAGACTGTGTTCATAACAAGCCACAATAAAATAATAAGCTATATTTTCACATATCAAACTGAGTAATGTTGTTTTTGTAAAATAGCCCAACTTTCTTTTTTAATTAATTTAATATTTAACATACTGTAAGACACCATTTAAAATGAATAAAAAACAATTTTACTCAGTTTGATTTATGAAAAAAGTTAATTAATATTTTGTAAAAAAGGGTGTAGTGCTGATTTAATACCACTAGATAGGGAATATTAATGTAAGCTTAGGTCATTTGACATGTTTTTCAGTTGTGTGGATTTTTGTGTGTTCTCTGGTTCAGCTGCTGGATAGGTTTACGGGGGAGAACGTGACTATGACAGGGGGAGATCGGGAAAAGAGCAGGAGAGAACAGAAAGTAATCTCTTTCAGTAGGAAACGGAGTAGGAAAGGTGATTGTAATAAACCGCAAAAAAATATATGTCTGTCTCCATCCAGTTCCCATCCATACCAGCAGAGTGTTTAACCACCATAGCACAAACCCTACAGTTACATTAAAATGGAATCATGTAACTAAAGAAATTTTGGCAGCTAAAAATATAAATTGTGGATATTTAGGAAAGTTTTTGAAGTAATTAAAAAAAAAAACTTTTATTGTCCTTATAGTGGTAGTGGACATTGAAATGCTCATAGACTGTAATGAATTAGTTAAACTCTCTTTGTGAAACAGCCCCCAGGTAGGACAACCAAGCTGAGTTTGCTCATTTTGTAGCAGGGTATCCAAAAAAAAAAATCTAAGTAGTAGTCTACACTTTTACTTATTCAATGAATATCACTTTAAAGCACTTAAAACAAAAACAATAAAAAAGTAAGCAATTGGATGAATGGATTTCCATGGTGTGGAAAAACATTTCTGTATATACAATTTCTGTAAATAAGATGTTTGTTTTTTTTGTTTTAAATGTTTAACTTTAACTGAGATAAGTCAGCTGCTGATATCTACACTGTTTTTGTTTAATAGTTTTACTACTTACCAGGATTTTAATCTGTAGCAGTCTTTCCTTGCTACAATCAACAATATCAAAATCAATGTGTTACTAATACTACCAATGGTTTTCAATTAATATGAACTATTAATCAAGTTGTTCTCAATCTAACCCATTAAATTATGCACCTGCATCATACATTTTTGAAAGTTCTTTTTAAAATGATATAATAATGATTAATATTATTATATAATGAAAGGGTTATATTCACTCCTGTAGACAGCCAATCACTAAATCTTATTACTGTATCCTAGTCTATGTAGTATTAACTATGTATTTGTTACTCTGTTTTCCCTTTTGAATTTCCAAGACAGAAATACATCTTTATAAAGGATAAAATATCCTAAAGGGTTACATTTTTATGTTTTAATTTCACGGAAATTTCTCTAATAGATGAAAAATTTTCTATTTTCTACGCATTTTCTAAGAATACGTAGTAAGAACACCACTTGCTGTAATTGTAAAAAGAAAAATGTAGTGATTTTACATCAATCCATAGTTATATTAATATGGAATTGTGTAACTAAGCACCTAAAGTATCACAAGTGGTTGTTTTGGAAACATTTTGACATTCGTTTCTTTAAAAAAAAAAACTTCTATTGTCCTTGTAGTGGTAATGAGCACTGTAATGTAGTAAGCTGCCCCCAAGCGGTTTAAAGTGCCATCAGGGCATTACTTTCGGTTTGTTTTCATATAGCCAAATGCATAAAAATAGTCCACTATTTTAGCTTATTGTGAACATTATGTGTCTCTTTCAGGTTTACATCTGAATTGAGAAAATCTATATTTTGTCTTAATCCAAACGTCAGCAGCCAGTAATCAGCCAACAATTTAACTTGGAATTTAAAAAAGTTTAAACTGTACTATATAGTACACCGCCTGGAATTGAACCTGGTCTGTCAGCATCATTCAACAGGAAACCAGCTGGATGAATTATTATATGTGATGGTTTTGTGTTTAAGGATTTCTTTACGGAAATCTTTCATTTAAACGTTGGAGGGGGGAAGGGTTATTTTTTACAATTGCCAGTAATCAGAGAACAGCTTATCAACACGATGGCCAAACAATTTTTAAAAATGAAATAAAAAATAAGATGCAATGACGTGTTCCTACCTAACTCAAACATTGCATGACTTTAAAAGCTGTAAAAAACTGGTTTTGTTAAAAACTGCTTTTTATACGCAAAAAATGGGTGATTTTTTTCCCTCTTGATCAGTTTAGAATCTTTGTGTACACTGTAAGATTTTTACTTTTTAATTAAATGTTTAAAATACTTTAATTTAATAAACGCAACACAATTTTCATACAGAAAAATCACATTCTCTTCTCTTCCTGTTGTGAAGGATAGATCAGCAGGTCTTTTGTTTCCAATCAGAGGCTGTGAAAATAGTGCACTGCCCACTGCGCTCCATCAGAGGGGTGATGGCACCAATGGCACCAATCACATCTGAATTTATCACTTTTTTTTTTAATTAAATGTAAATCGTTATCTTTATCTTTTAAATCCTTTAATTAACTCCAAGCATTTATATTTATTTTTCATACCATCATTTAACAAAGCAGGAGCGTATTGTAGTTCCCAATGGCATCGCATGTGGAAAAATTCAATTGTAATCGCTTTTATTTTTTTATAAATTTTAGCAAAGTGTCATCTATACAAATGCCACAAAACTATTCTTGATTGTATTACTGAATGTTTTGGCACACTTAGTTCAACATCTAAAATACATCTAAATAAGAAAGTCAGGTGAACATAAACTATTAGTAATCGATAATATTAAAATTAGCACTAATAAATTGTTGCACATTTTCCGCATCTTATACAAATATTAAATTACAAATTGTTCAAATGTACATTAAATCTGACAATTAGATAATAAGTAAAATACTAAATGAATAATGAAAAAAATAGAGTAAATGATAATTTAAAATTAAATTTATTTTGCTAACAATCAACAATTAATAACAATCTTAATTAAAAAATATAATCTAAGGAATTAAAAATCAAAAATATTATCTAAGGAATTGGATGGCACAGTGGTTAGTGTGCCTTTTGTATGTTTATTTCATAAATACAACAATAGCACCAGATGCCTCAGAGGCTTTCAAAATTAAATTATGCACAGGAATCTTTGAACTAGAAAGATGTAAGATATCCATCCATTTTTAATGGTGGCACAATGATTAGCTTTGCTATCTTGCTGTGCTGAGGCCCTAGGTTCAATTCCTGAGGTATTGTATGTGTGGAGTTTGCATGTTCTCTCTGGGTTCATGTGGGTTTTCTCCAGGTAATCAAATTTCCTCTTGCAGTCCAAAACATACTTGTAGGTTAATTGGCTTATTGGAATACTGACCCTGGTTTAATTGTGTGTTTGTGTCTGTTTGTCTGCCCTGTAATGGACTGACACTATGTCCAGGGTGTGTATTCTGCCTTGCATCCGTTTCTTGCTGGGATAGACTCCAGCTACTCTGTAAAGGATAAAGAGTTTAGAAAATGAATGGAACTAAAGGCACTGTATAACTACTGTATACAATGTGATAGAAACCCACTATTGAATGGCAGGATCCCACTGAGGATAAATTACCGTCTGGTCATGGTTTTTTTCTGTTTGGTTATTTCAAGGTAACACCTGCTCCAATTTTAAAATATTTTGCTCATGAGCATTTTTGTATTTTCACATGTATTTACATCTCTAACACTTTAACGTGCCAAATTTTCATTTGCCTGAATTTTTTTAAACTGAATTTTAGTTGTACCCTCAAAAAACTTTAATTTCTTTCTTTTGTTTCTTGTCCTACAGAGCTCTTTAATTGTGAAGTTCCCAGCATTTGTAAATTACTCTATTAAATGGTCAGGGTACTTGAACATAAAGTTTTCATTTTATTTGGCACACTGCTCTACTTGGACATCATGTATTGTATGTAATGTACACCCTGGACATATAGCAGTTCTATTTATATTGAGTTTATTTTTATTTTATTGAATTTTTATTGAGCTATTGTTATGTAACATTATTTTGTAACTTTTAATTTTGTAATCCCCCCCCCCCCCAAGCTTGCAGAAAAGACATTTCATTACCTGCAATTACTGCTGCACGCTGTATTGTTGTTGATAAATACATTTTGATTTGATTTTTAAGCTGTTATTACTGAACACCGAATTATTGCACTTGACATTGCTTAATTCACACCCCTTTTCCTGTATGTCTATGACAAGCAGAACTAGTGCAGTCTCTGGTGCGATCTTTTGGCAGCTGAAATTTCACTGTTTAAAAGAATAAGAAATTAGAATGTTCATAAATCTAAACACTTATTGTATATAAACACAAATTAATTGATCTCTGAAAATGCTCTTTTTCTTGTTTGTTTTGGGTGAAGGAAACAAAGAAGGAAGTCCATGAAGTGAAACACACATCAGCAATGGCGAGGCTTAAAGCAGAGAGAATAAACTGGGTGAAAACTCCAGCTGAATCATCCAATAGAAATATTATGCCTTTCACTAAAAGACTATTCAGAAAACGGCGAAACCAAGCACAAAGCAAGAATAATTTTGCAAGGCACTCTATATCTGTAGATCTGATTTGCGTGTGTGGAACTGCGGGAGGTGAGACTCGGCAAGGGGGAAGGGTAATGTGAATGAGGCATATCGTTCAAGTTTCAGAATTATAAAAAATAAACCTTTGTTGAGTTTACACGAGAGACAAAAGGTACCTTTTGAGTGCTTGCAAAGTAGCTGATTTTGACAAACAGCAAATTATTGCTTTAAGAATAAAAAAATCTCTACTGTAGCTTTATTTAATTGAACAGAAAGTCGCTTTACACCTTGTTTACTCTGTTAAGCAGAGTTTGTGTTAAGCATAGTTCACACCCTTTTGTCTGTCAGGGAGCAGGTGCCGGGCAAAGTGAAGCCAAGTGATGGAGAGTGAAACCTTCATTTTTTTTTATTTTAAAAGATTGTATCTTACTTATCAAAGAAGATCAAAGAAGATCAGCCAAAGCCGTTGGGGACCGAGACGAAGCTAATAGGCTAAATGCGGAATTTCAAAAGACAGCAAGGAAGGACAAAGAAGCATACTGGGATCAGCGAAATCTCTTTGCGCAGGTCAAGAAAATTTGAACTTCTTTCACTGCCCGCAAAGGAGCAATCAAAGACAAGAACAGGAAGGTCCTGACTGGCCACCAATGCATCAGAAGCAGATGGAGAGAATACACGGAAGAATTGTATGCAAGCACTAGCGACCCTGGGCCACCCCGAGACGACCCAGTGGAAATGGAGCCAGTTATCCTGGATGAGGAAGTCGTATGGGCACTGAAGCAGTTACCAAACAACAAGGCACCTGGTATTGACTGCATCCCAGCAGAAATGTTGAGCTCTGTTCCACCAGTGGCTATCAAAGCGATCTGCCAGAAGATCTGGGAAACCAGCAGGTGGCCAAAGGATTGGAAGAGATCAGTATTCATCCCACTGCCTAAGAAAGGTGACGCAAGGGACTGTTGCAACTACCGTACAATAGCCCTGATTCCTCATGCAAGCAAAGGCCTTCTGAAGATCATACAGCAGCGTCTGCGCCCAATCATTGAAGCAGAACTACCTGACTCACAAGCTGGGTTCAAACAAGGTCGTGGTACCCTTGACAATATCACAAATCTGAGGTGGATTATGGAGAAATGTCATGAACATCAAAAAAACATTTACATTTACTTCATCGACTACAGTAAGGCATTTGACTGCATCGAGCACGATAAGCTATGGAAGGCCCTGCAAGAACTGGGTGTGCCAGCACACTTGATCCAGCTGATAAGATCCTTTTATAAAGATCAAGAAGCAACTGTTCGAACACAACATGGAGACACCGAATGGTTCAAAATGAGAAAGGTGTGCGACAAGGCTGTATTCTGTCCCCTTTTCTTTTCAATCTTTACACAGAAATGATCATAAGGAAATTAGATCTGGAAGAATTGGAAATCAGTGTGAAGACTGGAGGATGCTGATGATACAACATTACTGGTGGAAACGGAAGATGGCCTGAAATACCTCATTTTAAGAATCAAAAAGGAAAGTGAAAAGATGGGTCTCCACCTCAACATCAAAAAGAAGAAGATCATGACAACAGCTGGAAATGGAGCAGTCAAAATAACCATCAATAGTGAAGAGATCGAATGCGTCAAGGTTTTCTGCTTCCTGGGATCCATGATCGACCGAACTGGAGACTGCGGCCTTGAAATCAGGCGACGAACTGCATTAGGCCGTAGTGCGATGCTGAGCATGCACAAAATCTGGAAGAGCAAAGACATCAGCCTCACAACCAAATGCAAAATGGTCCATACTATTGTGTTCCCCATATCAATGTATGGGTGTGAAAGCTGGACCCTGAAAAAAGCTGACCGAAAGAGGATGGATGCTTACGAGCTATGGTGCTGGTGCATGGACAGCAAGGGTCACCAATAAAGAGGTTCTGGAGCGCATCAAGCCAGAAATTTTGCTTGAGGGAAAGATCACCAGACTCTGGCTCACTTATTTTGGTCACGTGATGCAATCAGATTCATTGGAGAAAGCAATGATGCTTGGAATGGTCAGTGGAACAAGAAGACAAGGCTGCCAAAGAACGCGGTGGCTCGACGCCATCAAAACAGACACTGGCTTAGGCATAGAACAGCTGAAAGAGAAAGTCCAAGACCGGAAAGCTTGGCGAGAGATGGCCTATAGAATTGCCGAGAGTTGGATCCGACTGACCGGATAACATCATCATCATCTTACTTATTTTCTGATAGTCAGTTTTAATGTATATTTTAACAAAGTCTTGTAAATTAATATTTTTACAAGATGTAAGATGTAAAAAGTGCAACAATTTATCACAGTGCAAATTTTAATACTAATTATTGATTAGTAATAGTTTATTCTGATGCCTAACTTTCTTGTTTAGATGTATATAAAATATTGAACATATGTGACATAACATCCAGAAATACAATCAAAAATAATCTGTAGTATTTGTGTAGATGAAACTTTATAAAAAAATAAAAAGATAACAATGTATAATCTTCCCACATGTAATGTCATTAGGAAGTACAATAAGCACCTGCTTTGCTTAACGATGGTTTCAAATATAAAACTGATTGATGAGAAAGCTATGTTAAATAAGAATTAAAAATACTTCAAGTTAAAAGAAATGAATTACATCCTGTTTTCTCAGCAACCTGCTGATTGCTTCACACATCAGGAAGAGATGAGCAGGAATGCAATTGTATCGGTATGATATGTGTGTTGCATTTACAATATCAAAATGTTTAAAATATTTAGTTAAAGAAAAATGCATCTTTCAATCAAAGATTCTTAGATGATCTCGCATAAAAAGTAACTATCTAAATCCATAAATAATTATCTAACCCCGTTTTGTCATGGACTTTAAAGTCATGCAATGTCTATTTTAGGTAGGGACACGCAATTTCTTATTTTTGATTTTCTTTAAATTTAAAAGAATCAGTCACCCATCGTGCAGAGAATGTTACATTTTCATGTTTTTAGTATGTATTTATTGAACATTTGTGATATATAAAACATCAATATAATGTACATAATATTAACTAATTTAAATGCATATTTGTTAAAGGAGAACTCATGCTGTGAGCAGGATTCAAACCCCAGCTTCCAGAATGAGAGTCATGCATTGAAGCCATTATTCCAACATGCTGCTCTGCAGCTTAGGCTGAAAAGGGCAGGCAAAATGTTTCTAAGTAATCAAGTGTGAATGAATCATATTGACAGATGTTAGCAAAGAAATTGGACTACAGTAATACTTTGAGCTATATAAATATAGTTAGATCCTTAAATTAATATTATTAATTTCTTTAGATATGTGATTCCATATTATATTCCCTATTAAGCAGATTCTAAAAAGTATGCTTTTTTTTTACTGCAATAATGAGCGTAAGCTTTGTATAAAGTATATAAACTTAAAATAGAATGAGCACACCAAAACTTTCCCAAAATAACTACAGTAAGTGAACGAGTGAAAGACTTTGATGCTTAAAATGTTTATGTTTATGAAGAAAGTGGAATATTCTTGTGTATTTTTTATTTAAACTACCACTACCAGCCATATACAGTGTGAAAATATATTTATATTCCTAAATTAATATAGTTTATGACGTTTAGAGACATTATGCTCCTTTTATTTTTATTTTCATCTACCAAAATTTGTGTTTAGTTGTAAAATTCCATATTAATATTCAATATTAAGCAGATTTAAACATGCACAGTAAAGAGATTACTGAAGATGAAGCAATAGTTTCACTGACAACCAATACACCACAAGTGCCACCTGTCGTTCATTTTGGCCAGCCAATCATGTACTGCGGTATTCCGCACTATTCTGCAGATCATTTCATGTGGTACAGATTTTTACCGCACATTTTGAATGGCTGCATCTGTATCTTGCTGTGGATGATTTTAGAAGACAGATAGTTAGAACTTCAAATAAGAACACCATACCATATAGCTGCATTTTGTCTGTTTTAAGGCACCCCTATGAAATTATTGGTAACACTATCCCCAAGTGTGCCACAATATATAAATGTAGTTTAGGAAGGTAGCTGCTTCTCCATCCATGGCCAAAATGTTGTTTTCTTTCTTCTCTTTTCAGCATGGAATAAACCTATTACTTGTTCCTTTACAATATATAAATATTTAGTTAATTGAAAAAATCATTGAATTGCCATTTGCAAACCATAAACAATAATGTTCACATGACCGTTGCTGTACTCATATACTTTTTCTATTTGTGTATTTCAATGTGCCAAAATATTTTAGACATAGGTGATGGTTATAGATTCAAGAAAAATTTCATTTTTATGTTTCTGTTTTTATGATTTAGAAGAAGACGAGAAAGTTTCTAAAAGTGTTTAGATTATTTTAGGATATAAATATATGTATGTCACTATACAATATTTGGAAAGTTTTCATAGATGCAAGATGTTGTTTAATTTCCCAGGAAAAATATATTTTAATGCATAAATGAATAGGTACTACAGGCATTGTTGCTGTTTATCATGTATCAACTATAACTGGGAGTTAAGGAAATAAAATGCAAATATAATTGCAAAAGAATGCTCTAGGCACTTCTTCTAGGTTTCTGCAATAAGGTCACTGTGCATAATTGTTTTTCTTAGCTATAAAAATGTATAGATTCATTTATTCAAAAATAAGGTTTTGAGCAGAGAAAATTGTACACTATGAAAATGCAGCACATGCAGTTGTATGAAAATTCAAATTAAATTGAAAATATAGAATTTTAAACTGAAATGCAAACCTGTCACTCAATTTGTATGTATGTGACTATGTTAACTACATATACTGTAGATGCAGCCATCTAGGATGCGTGAGGTATCAATCGATATACCGCTGCAGGCACCGCTGTATCGTGGATAACAGCAGGTCATGACCTTGTTAATTTGAAGAATAATCTGATACACTACTTTGTAAAACTACCAGGAGGTACAGTGAATCCCTTAAGTACCGCTGCTCCAACAGATAAATCTGTACTGCCTTAAATGTTTACTAAAATGTTAGTACTTTCCTGTGCTAATAATAATTTCAAATAATAATAATTTCATCAAATACGATGATTAAATTGTTGAGACAGGATGTTGTTATCACATTTCTACTAAAATTATGGGTTTTCCTGGATAATGGACATTTTATTCAGTCTCTTCTGATAGAAGCAATACAAATTTCTGACCCATGAGGATAAAAGTTAGGCCCAAGAGGATTGGATGTCCAGACCCAGGGAAGCCAGCACGCCAAGGAGGAGAAGAAGTAGCAAAGAGCTCAACTGGACGAGGGAAGCAAAATCTGATATGCTGCTCCATCCTCTCCAGACAGCACCCCATCTACTTGCACTTCATATAATGCAGTAATGCAGGATCAGTTCCTGAGCTGGAACACACAGCTCCACTTATTGACAAGTTCTCACAGATCAGGTAATGCCTACTTCCCTGCTATCCAGAACATGTAAGATGGGAACACACCAAGCTTCTGTTGTTTGTGCACCTCCTTAAGGGGTAGTTAGCAATTTCCTTGCACTTGGGTTCAGTGCTTGATAGGGATAGCTTAAAAATGTTTATCTTGATAAGAATTGAATGTAACTTTATGCCACTTGCCTCAAATTAGACTTTGAGTTTAGTGAGAGTTTGTTCTTCTATACAGTAGCTACAGATGCAGCCATTCAAAATAAGTGGGCGATACCGCATTATTTTGCGGTGCGCTTTATACAGTCTACCGCGAGTTACCATAAATTCTCGTATAGTACCGCAAGTAAAATAATAGTATCCGGAATTTCCGCAAGGTGGAGCTAATAAAGCTCAACCTCTCATGTTTGAGCTGTCGCCATCAAAGTCTTTAACGAAGATATTACTAATAGTATTAATAATGAATAATCTTGGACAAGCTGTAAACTCAAAGTATTGCCCTGGTCCACATTCTTTTTTTCATTGACCGTCTTTGTAAAAGTAACACCACAGCATTTCGCAATCATGCATTTGTTTCCAATCATGCAAAGTACAGTAATTTTTGAGAATCTCCGATTCACCATGCCTTTCACATGCTCATAAAAGAGATTGATTTAGGAACATAAACATATTACTGTATGCAAACTGTACTGTATACAGTATGTATATGTATATTTAATGTCTTTACTGTGCCCGTTTAAGTATTGAATATTTATATGGAATTTTACCACTGAAGGGAAATCTTAGTAGCTGAGCATAAAAAGAATAGGAGCATACTGTAATGCGTGTGAAGGCCATAAACGATATTAATTTTGGAACATAAACATACAGTATATGGCTGGTCTCGGTACTTTAAAGAAAAAATACACACCAGCATTCCATTTCTCCCTTAACATTTTAAGCATCGAAGTCTTTAACTAACGTGATACCGGAGTCAACAAGCATACTTTTAGAATTTGATTAAAAGGGAATATAATATGGAATCGTGTATCTAAAGAAATTAATAACGATATAATTATATTCATGTACCGCAACACAAGAATTGTACACGCTGTACGATGTCTGTTGATAATGTTTTGTAGGGCTTTTTCAACAGTCCTCATGTGACCTTGCCGGTGGCGCTGTGGGTTAGGTTCCTGACTCCCACATCACATGTTGGGTGTTCGAATTCAGCTGGATCCATGACTTTTTTTTTTAACAAACATTTCTTTGAAAAAATAAAATGTTTCCCTGGGTCAGAGATTAAATAAAACTTCACTCGCACCAAACAAATGTATATTTCTAAATATCACAACATGATCGAATTTAAGTCATTTTAATAACAATGAATAGTCACCTATGCGTTACAATATAAACATTTATATTGATTTATATCGCGTTTAAATCACCTTTATTTAAAACCCATAAATAAAGCTGATACTGTTTAGACTTTTAATTATTTAAAACTGTATTACAGCAGCACAATGCACAATGCAACGTAAATCGCTTTCTTTGTCTTCTGCGTAATAATGTTCACCTCTCTGTCCAGCAAATTAACAATAGTAATAATAATGAACTTTATTGTATATGGCGCCTTTAAAGTGGCTCCTCAAAGCGCTTTACAGGATAAAAACAATAACAACAATACTGTTAGGCTGGGCAAACGATTTTTTTTTTTTGAAGAAATACAAAATGAGATATAATGATGTGTTCCGGCTTAGACATTAACGAAGAGCATAATAACTTTCCGATCTATACCGATGCACTGCAAGTACAACCCCCCTCTCTGCAGGAGTGCTGGCTGTGACGAATTAAACCGGTTTCACAGGTATTTTCAAAGTAGAAGGGGGCGAGATTTCCAGCGAAAGACACCTCCCCCCCTCCAAAACCCAGTAAGTACAGCATTAGAGGAAGCCATAAAACGCGCCAAACGGAGCTACAGAGTGCGGCTTGAAACGCAGTGCGCTGACACCCGGAGGCTGTGGCAGGGATTACAGTCAATCACAGGCTACAAGGGCTGCAGCCAGGAGATTGACACGAACAACGCATCCCTGCCTGACGAGCTGAACCATTTCTATGCCCGCTTTGATGCTCTGAACACGGGCAATGCTGAGAAGACCCCAAGTGTGCAGGGCGAGTTTGTTCTGAAACTCTCAGAGCAGGACGTGCAGAAGACTCTGAGCAGGGTGAAAATCCGTAAGGCTGCAGGGCCTGATGGGATACCACCTCGAGTCCTAAGGACATGTGCAGCCCAGCTGACCACAGTGCTTACGGACATCTTTAACTCCTCCCTGTCACAGTCCATGGTCCCCACCTGCTTCAAAAAAACCACTATTGTTCCAACCCCCAAAAAGGCAAAAGTGACATGCCTGAATGATTACCGCCCAGTAGCATTAACATCTGTGGTGATGAAATGCCTGGAGAAGCTGGTTTTGTCACACATCAACTCCTCCATCACAGAGTCCCTGGACCCCTTGCAGTTCGCCTACCAGAACAACAGATCAGTGGATGATGCTGTCTCCCTGGCTCTGCATACAGCCTTGGAACACCTGGACACTAAGAACTCGTATGTGAGAATGCTGTTTGTGGACTACAGTTCAGCATTCAATTCCATCATACCCAGTCAACTGGTGACAAAGCTCAGGGGATTAGGTCTGTGCAACTCTGTCTGCAACTGGCTGCTGGACTTTCTTATCGAGAGACCACAGGTGGTGCGGATAGGCAATAATACATCAAGACCACTCACCCTGAGCACTGGAACCCCACAAGGCTGCTGTCTGAGTCCAAGGTTGTACTCCCTATTTACTCACGACTGCACAGCAAGACACAGCAACAACCGCATCATTAAGTTTGCCGATGACACCACTATAATAGGACTGATCAGTGATGATGACGAGTCCACTTACATGGATGAAGTTGTACAGCTGCTTAGGTGGTGTCATAGCAATAACCTGGACTTGAACATAAAGAAAACGAAAGAGCTAATAGTGGACTTTCGGAGACACAGGCCATACACTCACAGCCCACTCAGTATTGATGGAATGGAAGTGGAAACAGTCACCAGCTTTAGGTTTTTGGGAATTCAGATCTCTAAAGATCTAACCTGGACTGTGAACACTGACTCTATCATGAAGAAGGCTCAGCAGCGCCTTTATTTCTTGAGGTGCCTCAAGCGATGGGGGATGCCAATACATGTGTTGGTGAACTTCTACCGCTGCACCATCGAGAGCGTCCTCACCAACGGGATCACCGTGTGGTATGGCAACACCTCTTCGCGAGAAAGAAAGGCACTGCAAAGAATGGTCAATATGACCCAGAAGATCATCGGCTGCGGTCTCACCAAGATTAAACAGCTCTATGAGGACCGCTGCCGTGGTAGAATTCTGGCCATCACAGAGGACAGTCACCACCCCGGGCATGAGCTCTTCACCCCACTGCCCTCAGGCAAGAGATATAAGAGCATTCGGACACTTACCACTAGATTCTTCAATAGCTTCTATCCACAAGCAGTGAGACTGGCGAACACATTTAGCCATCCCCCTCGGACCTCACCTACACCATCACCATCTACCTCTTTATGATTTCTTATCTATTGCACATCTCCAGTCATTGTTTACACGTCTGTATTGTTTCAAACTGTCTACATGTTTACTTGCACATTGTCTATTGTTTGTTTGTACATTGTCTTGATGCACTGTTTGCACTTTGTTTTGTTTTTTACACTTGTTTTAAAATAGAGAGACTTTCTGTAAGTAAGAATTCCATTGTGCCAGTACCGGTTACATATGGCAATAAAGTTCAAGTTCAAGTTCACTTACTAGTTAAGAAAGCTAGGCTCCTCAATGAAATCGCTTTAACATGCTAATGCGTTGGTGTTACAGTCTGGGTGTGGCAAGCTTCTAATGTCTCCCGACTACGGCAAAAGGAACCCTTCTTTCATTGGAAGACAATGAACATATTCTACCCGTACATGAGAATATAATGCTGGTGCGTGGGCGCGGTGGGGTGCTGTACTAGCTGTCAAAAAAAAGTTGTTTTTTTTTTTAAAAAGTCAATTGAGTGTCCATAATATTGCAGTAAGTGAAAAGACCACGGGCATTCTTCCTCCCCCTACATTTTCAGAGTAGAATAGAATTTATTATTAGCACAATTTATTACAGTGCTAAATTTAATATTATTGATTACTAATAATTTATGCTAACACCCAGCTTTCTTAACTAGTAAGTACTGTATTTACTGGGTTTTGGAGGGGGGGGGTGTCTTTCGCTGGAAATCTCGCCACCTTCTACTTTGAAAATACCTGTGAAACCGGTTTAATTCCATATTAAATTCCATATTAATTCCATATTTAATTCCTTCACTTCTGCATAAGCTTTCTGGAGGAACAGTGGATGGGATGCGGCTCTTTCTGGGAATACTGCAAATTCACAGGTGCCTGACTTAATGGAATTCACATTATCATATTCACATATCACCGCCCCCCCCCCCCCACCCCCCTCTCTCTCTCTCGCTTCCCCTCCCCCCTGTGTATTGTCTGTTTAGGGCAAGCGAGAGAGAGTGTGCTGTCCTTTGACAAAACAAGGCTCGCCAGATAATGTGAATCGAAACCTGTTTTTCTAGCTTTTAAAGTTGTGCGATGTGTAAGCAGGAACACATCATTATATGTTACATATGAAAAATACATAATATAGCTCCCAAACAAATGCAAACGTGTTTTTAATAAAATGCTTTTATTCACTCATAATCTGACAATTTCAGGAAGACTAAGGAAGGACTAAGGAAATTGTCATCTGTTGTTGAAGCTCTGTGTTTTTGAGACCACTTGTTATCCCAAGTTGTTTGAATCGCCACAATTCAAATAGAGAAAAAAGAGCTGACTGACAAGATTTAAGATGTGGCTGTCAATGTTGGATTAAAAAAAACACGTTGCCTGACTTTAGTTGTATTGCTTAAAAAATAATTTTATTTAGAGAGACTGGATAAGTAATTCAAGTGTTTTTTTAAGTTCCTGAAAAACAAGTAATAATTTAACAATATGTGCAAATGTTTTATGATATGTCGCTGTTGTGAATGTTATTTGCCTGTCCTGGCTGTGCTCTCTCGCTCGCCCCCCCTCTCAATTCAATTCAATTCAATTCAATTCAAGGTGCTTTATTAGCATGACAGATGGGTACAATCAGTGTTGGGTATTTACTTTGTAATCTGTGGTCCTTTTAACTGTTTTTACATCTACTGTATTGCTTTGAGATGCCACTTTTAAAGGTGATATATAAAATCAAGGCTTTAACTTGCTTTAACTCCGCAAGTCTGAGTTCTTGTGTCCGTCCTATCCGAACCCGAAAGTATTACAATATGTATCTTTATAGCAGGTGGTGTACAGCTTTTTAGTATAGATTACACTTTTCTAAAATGTATTTAAAAAATAAAAACGATTTCAATCTAATCTTTCCACGTTTGATCCCAAGATCTCAAGAAAAATAAATCTAAACGGGGAGAAAGCTATGCTGAAAGTTTATTAAGATACTTAGAAGACAAAAATATCAATTTATGTTGCATTTGTCTGATTGTGAATCAAAAAACATATATATTTAAACACGCATTTGCGATTTAAATCAAAACGCGATTTAAATCAATATAAATGTTTATATTGTAACGCGTAGGTGACTATTCATTGTTATTAAAATGACTTAAATTCGATCATGTTGTGATAATTAGAAATATAAATTTGTTTGGTGCGAGTGAAGTTTTATTTAATCTCTGACCAAGAGATTTTATTTTATTTTTTCAAAGAAATGTTTGTTAAAAAAAAAAGTAATCGCTCTAGCTGGATTCGAACACCCAACGTGTGAAGTGGGAGTCAGGAACCTAACCCACAGCGCCACCGGCAAGGTCACATGAGGACTGTTGAAAAAGCCCTACAAAACAAATCAACAGACATCGTACAGCGTGTACAATTCTTGTGTTGCGGTACATGAATATAATTATATCGTTATTAATTTCTTTAGATACGCGATTCCATATTATATTCCCTTTTAATCAAATTCTAAAAGTCCAATTAGTAAATACTCCGGTATCACATTAGTTAAAGACTTCGATGCTTAAAATGTTTAGGGAGAAATGGAATACTGGTGTGTATGTTTTCTTTAAAGTACCGAGACCAGCCATATACTGTATGTTTATGTTCCAAAATTAATATCGTTTATGGCCTTCACACACGTTACAGTATGCTCCTATTCTTTTTATGCTCAGCTACTAAGATTTCCCTTCAGTGGTAAAATTCCATATAAATATTCAATACTAAAACGGGCACAGTAAAGACATTTAAATCTTTCTACGACCGACCAACGCACCACGAGTGCCCCTGTCAGTCAACCAATCACGTACCGCGGTATTTTGCGTCATCGCACGAGGCCGTAACCAATTACCTCCGGTACGTGTCTGTGACGCGCACTTTGAATGGCTGCATCTGTAAGCAACTTTCACTTTTCTAATGTTATGCTTTGCAACCATTTTATCAACACTTTCAATAAGAGGTTTTGTTTATACTGTTTTTTATTCCTAATAAACTTGTCTATTTTAATAAAATGAAGACTGACTTGAATTCACGCAGATCAACCTCACCGTTATCTTGAATGCAGGTTGTTAAACATTGTGCTAATAATCACACTAAAAACGTACTGTAGAAAACATAATTGTACTGCCCCTAGCAGAGTTAATACATCTGTGAGAGCTACACTACTTCTTAATACTTTGTATTAGTATTATGTTTACCTAACAAGGTTAACTGAAACATTAAATAAACCAGATTTCCTATTTTGGGGTACAACAGTGTATTGTGGGTAAGTTTGTGTTAACACATCCTGTCTACACTGCTCTGAGTTGTGTGGTCTGCTCCTTGAGTTACAGCTCAAAGCTCCTACATGGCTTAGCACCTCAGTACCTGTCTGAACTATTATTGCCCTACTCCCCAGCTTGCAACCTTCGCTCTTCTAATTCTGGTCTCCTTACTGGCCCCAAGCCCGTTTACATTGTATGGGTGACAGAGCCTTCTCCTGTTATGCCCCCAAGCTCTGGAACTCTCTCCTCAAGGATATCAGAGAGTCCCCTTCTCTAAACTCCTTCAAATCCAGACTCAAAACCTTCTTCTTTAAAAGAGCCTTTACTTAACTGGTTCCATTCTTCACCCCTCTGCTTTTCTTAGTACCACCATCCACGGTCTCCTCTATATTTTGTAATTGTGTTTAATCTTGTGTATTCTTTTTATTTATTGTTATACAATTATTGTTATTGTTATTACAATTGTGCATACTGAGACAGGGGTCCAAACCAGCTAAGCGGACTCTTGTGTGCTGAACCAACTTCCACTTCAAACTAGATAGGTGTTGTTGAACATTAAGCCATGTGTAGGGTCACCCTAATGCCTGTTAAACCACACAAGTACAGATACAGCCATTCAAAACGAGCAGGTTATACTGCGTTGAAACGCGGTGGGCGTGTCGCGGTATAACAAGGGTTACCGTATAATACCGTATAATACTGCATAATACCGCAAGTAAGATAATAGTATCCGGAATTACTGCCAGGTGGAGCTAATAAAGCTCAACCTCTCATGTACAGCGTTTGAGCTGTCGCCATCAAAGCCTTTACCGAAGATATTACTAATAGTATTAATAATGAATGACATTGGACAAGCTGTAAACTCAAAGTATTACCCTGGTCCACATTCTTTGTAACCGTCTTTGTAAATGAAAGAAGACTTTTTTCATTGACAAAAAGTAACACCACAGCATTGTTGATCCAATCACACATTTCTTTCCAATCATACAAAGTAATTCTTGAGAATCTCCAATTCACCATGCTTTTCACATGCTCATAAAAGATATTAATTGATATTAAAACGATTACAATTGGCACGACTGTAGCTTTTTCACGATAACTCCTAGAGTTACAAAAACACTTGGTGTGTGTACAAAATACATGTGGCTGTTTTCACAGCCTTCACTATGTCGTTTTTAAGCCATTTTTTTAAGACGCTCGAATATTCTTCTGTCCATATCTTTGGAAGGGAAACACAGAAAGCCTTCAAACCAAATGGATTTTAAAGACCACGACATGTGAAAATGTCCACAGCCTCCTCATAAAACTATCAGTGACCTAATTCTCTTTTTTTAAACCTCCGGTTTTTCATCAATGCGTAATTACGCACTAACTGGAACCCGGGGGGACTGCTGTGTACGCACGTTCACAACACTAGAAATACTGCTCAATACGGCTTCATGCGAAAAACCCGTATATCACCATAGGAAGCAGAACAGCGTAGCCTCCAATTATCCAGACCACAAAACAAAGGAATAAAGCTTTGTTTGATTTCTGAAACCCTTTCTTTATGTCCTGTTTTCATTCAGGTAAGGGTCAACTATATACACAATACTGCTGACAGCAGGAGAATTCCTTTACTCAGCAGCGTCTTAAAACCAGCACCCATGGTGTTCAAACCGATTTTTTTTACACAGAAGACTGACACAGCTTCGCGTTGTGAATCTGTTTTTCTAAGAAAACATGTGAGTGGGGGAAGTGGACGTGCCCTTATTCTACTTTGAAAATACCTGTGAAACTCCCAAACACAGAGAGAGAGAGAGTGAGAGAGACAGAGAGATGTGTTAACAACCTTTGCACATTAATGTAGGGCTTTAGGGCTCAGGTGAATATGCACCCTACCGCTGTGAACATACAGTATGAACATGTTGTGATATTTAGAAATATAAAAAATGTCAATATAATGCCAATAATATTTGCTATTTTAGTTTTTCAAAGAAAGACATTTTTATTTGTTAAAAGAAAACTGATGGCTACAGCTGGGTTTGAACACTTGTTACAAGACAGTCACTTAAGTGATCACGCCACCAAGGCAGTCATGTGACAAGCACATCTCAATGGAAAGTCTTATACTACTGTTTGTGCAACAGTACATGAATATAGTTATACCGTTATTATTTTTTTTAGATACGCGATTCCATAGTATATTCCCTATTAATCAAATTCTAAAAGTATGCTTCTGTTTACTCCGATATCGAGCGTATTCGCAGAAAAGCTTAAAACTATCACTTTTCTCACAAAGTACTATATATAAACGTACAGTAACATGGGCAGAAGGAGCACGTAAAAACGTTTCCGAAATAACCACATGTAAGACTTTGATGCTTAAAATGTTTAGGGAGAAATGGAAGATTGGTGTGTATTTTTTCTTTAAAATACCAAGACCAGCAATATACTGTTTACATAATATGTTTATGTTCCTAAATTAACATCGTTTATGACCTTTAGATGTGTTATGCTCCTATTCTTTTTATGCTCAGCTACTAAAATTTCCCTTTAGTGGTAAAATTCCATATAAATATTCAATACTAAGCGGATAAAACTAAAACGTGTAAAGAGATTAAATGATTAAATCTTTCCACGACTGACCAACGCACCACGAGTGCCCCTGTCAGTCATTTTGGCCAGCCAATCATGTACCGTGGTAGGGCGCGGTGGCACATGCGTAGATGCCCGCGGTACGGGTTTGTACCATGCATTTTGAATGGCTGCATCTGTATATTGAGAGTCCCTCACACAGTCAGTACATAAAGACCTTCTGTTGACTCTGGATTCTATTCCCACAGCTGTTACTTGTGTTGGTTAATATTGGGTATGTTGGGTTTTGTCTAGTTCGGATGTCTTGTCGAGTTCAGTCTGTACTGATCTGAGTTGTAAGCTAACACACTTCGAGGTAGAAACCAAGCGCACTCTCAGGCCAGATCCTACTTTGCGTTGCTTGTGGCTTACGTTCCAAGTGTTTAGATACCACTTACCTTTGGTACTTGTCTGGAAACGTGGCTCAGTGCAGTGCCAATCATTCACAGGACATTGTGAACTGGGTGTGCATACTAAAGCGGGAGATCTACACTGGGTAAACAGCAGGGGCAGGATCCTTAGCAATGAAATCCTCCTTCCAGTTCAAACAAGATTGGGTATTGTTGAATAGGCAAATCTGCAATATAACTCCTAGACTACCCATTAACCACATAAGATCAATCTGTCATATGTATGTTAATCCACGAGGCGCTAAATCACAATTTCAACTATCACTCCTGTGTGATATTTGATGGACTCACTTAATTGGCGTAAGGCCTGCATGATACTTGCCAGGCTGAAAATGTCAACACCTTAGTGTAAGACAAGTGAATTAATTCCTTGTAAGAGTGATTCCTTCCTTGCCTTGCAAGAGAGATCGCTAAAAGCACCAGAATAGGGAGTTAAGCTAACCCTGTAAGAGTTAATTTCTCCCTGATTCTGCAGCTATCTCAGGTCTTTTTCACTGTGCATTAGTACTAACTTTGAGACTAATCTTTTGTTAAAGCATATTAATTAGTATTGCATAGGGGTTTCAATTCTGTTCTACATAATAGATTTCCAATTACGCAGATCACACTCATATCCAATATCCAGATGTACAAATGTAGAGTAATGATAATGGCGGGGGAAGATCTGGACATCACCAAGTTCTTGTACAATGCTGCTGCCCAAATCCTAATGACCCAGAGGAGATCATCCAGGACAAACCTCTTTCATTTCTGCAAGCTCATCAACTGCAACATGCCTGAAGTTGCATAGAAAACTCACTGATGAAGTCTGCCACAAAGTTGTCCATGTAGCCACAATTGGGTATGCTTCACAATGTGGGCTAAACCAAACCTTGGATACTGTCAAAGACAGAGAAATACTTTTAAGGGAAGGAATTTCCTAATCGCACATCTACAGACTGAACTTACCTCATTGTACAAGGAGCTCAAAGAACACACCTCCAGATGCAGCAAGACACCTCAAATGACTAAAACGTGA
The DNA here is from genome assembly GCF_055471065.1 of Atractosteus spatula. Taxonomy (NCBI): domain Eukaryota; kingdom Metazoa; phylum Chordata; class Actinopteri; order Semionotiformes; family Lepisosteidae; genus Atractosteus; species Atractosteus spatula. The sequence continues at coordinate 34,800,407 of NC_142714.1, forward strand.
TATTAGGAAACACAATACTATTATTATTCAGTAAATTTTTCAGGTCTTTACACTCAATAATTAGCTAAAGGTCCAGCTCTCTCTAAATGAAAAACTAAAGACCCAAGTTTTGAACTTGGAAGATTAGCTACATAGAAGAGATGAGGTCAACATCATCCACCCAGATTATTAACTGGAACTCTGAACTCCTAGAAAAGGGGGCTGTAGCCCTGGTTCCCTGCAACCTTGGACTCTAAAGAATGAACAAAAGTTACAAAACATTGCACAAGTTACAAACTTACAGGATAAGTTCAACCTCAAGGAGGCTGTTTTTGAACATCTACCTGGAATCTCTAACCAACACAGCCTACTGCCTGATTTCAAAGCACTTCCAACTGAGAGGATGCCCTATGGGTCCACTCCATACAAAGACCCACCTTCAGCTGGTCCCAGACAGCTACAAGATTCCTATGCTTTGTTACATATGCCTAATGTCTGCCAACCCCCTTCAAGGTTTCATAGCCCATCACAAAGGCAGCACGAGATCGTAGCTGAACACAAAATCAGTGAACAACCACCTCAATTATTCCCTTGGATGTTTAAGATGGTGCCCTTAATTCCCAAGTTTGATCCCGTGTCTAAGAACTGTAGAATTAAAGCCACATCACTCACATTCAACACTATGTCTGTGATCTGGGACTCACAAGATACACTGATAAAATCAAGCTAAGCCTGATGCTGACAGGACAAGTCTGAACTATCAACCTTCCAGAAGAGATAAAGAAGAACGTAAGTGGCTTCTCCACTCATTTAATAAAAAAAAATCCAAGTGTGTTGACACATTCAGTACTATGTGTTTAGCCAACCAAAGAAAATGTAGAAAGGATTGAGGATCCTATGGACTATTTCCATAACTGGACTATTACAACGTCCAGCTTAGTACAACCAGTTATGGACATTATTCCGATCACCACTTAAAACATTTGGTCCTGGCCAACCTGCCACCAGATCTCCTTAAGTGTTTTCATTAAAACAAGAAAGCCAATGCAAGATATCTTAGAAACAGCACAGAGCGGTTGGTCTCTCAAATCATGAAACCCACTAGGAAACCATATGAACCCCAGGTTTTGGCTATTGAATCTACACAAGAGTTTTTTAGAGCCTGAGGGGAACAAGCCACCAACCAATCCGCCTTGTCACTCTTCATCTGGCTATTTTGACAGACACTGGGAGAAAAAAGAAGACTCTAAGCACCTTGTTTAAAAGTTCATCAGCAAACCTGCATGAGTGCACTACAGTCATAACTGATTTTATTAAGAAATGCATGGATGACTGTGTGCCCACAAAGACAGTTAGCTTTTTCCCCCAAAAAAATCATGGTATAATCCCGGCTGCTGATGATACAGACGTGTCTGTCATGAAGGCTGAAGTCAGGGCAATCTTCAGATGGGTGAACATGCTGAAGGCAACCATCCTGGACAGCATTCCTGGACAGGTCCTTAAGTCCCATTAAGACCAGTTGGCCACGGTTTTTACAGATATTTTTAATCTTTCACTTTTACAATCTTCCATTCCCATGTGATTTAAGAAAACTTAAACTATAGAAAGTCCCATTCCCCAAAAATGCAACCTAGCTGGACAGGACCACATGACATAACTAGCAAGCTGTCCCCTGTGGTTTATCAAATAAAAATAAAACAAGGGCCAGAATTTGTAGTAAAATAAGATCACATCAGTCAATTACAATCCTACTCAAACTAACAGGCCCCTCATAACTCACTGAAATAAAACTAGTATAACTGTTTTTCCTCCCACCCTTAACAATATTCACACATTTTCCACTACAAAGAACTTTCTACACTATGAAGGTTCATTCATGTTTTTTTCTTTTATTTTAGAATGTAATAGGGCAGTAGCTCCCCTTTCCAAGGAGGGCTGTAAGTAAGTATACATAAAAATAAATGTATTTCAATCTGCATGTATGTCATAATGTTTCTGATTTAAAATAGTACAAAGACTAATAGTACTAATTTCAAATTATATGAAAGATAAAATGCCTTCAGAAAGTATATACCCCCCAATATTGGTTCACAAATTGTTATGTTGCAAACTCAAATAAAAATACATTTATATGAGATTTTTGTCATTGATTAGTCTATAATATCAAAGTGGAACAAAAGTTCAATTGGGTAGTATGATTTCAGAATAAGTAGACCTGTCTATATTATGTTCTTCAGCTAATAGTTTGTGACAGAGCAGAAACTCTACCATGAAGACCAAGAAGTTGTTCATACTATTCTATTATAGTACTGTGAGGAAGCATAAATCTGGGGAGGGGTATAAAATATACCTAGGGTATATTGCACATTCCAGGGAGCAGAGTCAGGTCCATTATTATAATAGAATACAAAACCACACAGTGCAGGTTATCCTCCCAAACAGAGCAACCTGGCAAGATGGACCGTGTTCGGAGGTGACCAGGAACCTGATAAACACCCTAACAAAATTACTTTTCCATGGCTGAGATTGGATAACAAGGATAACACAAAAATAGTTTCTACAGGTTCCTATGAGAAAGTGCCCAGGTGGAAGCCAATAGCATTTCTTAAGTTTAAAAAAGAAAATACAGGCAGACCCTAAAACCAGGTGGCAAAAAATTCTCTGGTCTGATGAAACAAAAACTACCTGGAAGAAACAAACTCTATCCCAGGTTCAGCTCATTACCTGTGTAGCATCATCCCTATTATCAAGCATGGTGGTGGCAGTGTCATTTTATGGGGATGCTTTTCAGTGGCAGAGATTGAGGCATTTGTTAGGATAAAGGAAACAATGAGTGGAGCCAAATACAGGCGAATGAGGACAATCCAGATGAGCAAATAACTAAAAGACCTTAGACTGGGTTGAAGACTCACATTCTAACAGGACAATAGCTCCAATCATGCAGAAAAAAGTGACCCTGGAATGGCTTCAGATCAGGAAGGCAACAGTCCTTCAGTTGCCCAGTCAAAGCCAAGATTTGAATCCCACTGAGGATCAGCGGAAGGACATGTTGATTTTCAGTTCTCTAACACACTCCATCCAATTTAGAGCATAGAGGAGGTCAAATTCTAATCTTACACTTTTTGCAAAATAGTTCAGGTGGGTAGCTGCGTCAGCATGCGTAGGCTGCAAAGGAACAAGTAATCAGTTTGTTTCATGCTGAAAAAAAGAAGAAAAAAAACACAACGTTTCGGCCGTGGAGCCTTCTTCAGGTGTGACATCTGAAACAAGCATGTCAAAACATTTCCAAAACAACTACAAGTGCAGAAAATGTCTATGAAGAAGGTGGAAAACTATTTCTACCCCAGCTGTTAAAAGTGGAAATGTTAAAAATAGATGCCATGACTGGAGTCGTTTTGTAAATTGGTCGTGTTTTCACATTCATAAAAATATAATAACTTTTGTAGAATTGTTTTGTATTGAACATGCAATAAATGATTATTAATGATACACATTATTTTAATGGTGATAATTCACATTTTTGTTTATTTAAAAGTACAAGCTTGTGAGATTCAAATGCATAAGGTATTGCATATTAACTTGCTTAATAAGCAAATTAATGTGTAAATCATAATATATTATATAACAGTAAATCTAATTATTACACTAAGAATTAGGTGTTAGAAAGATATAAAAAATCTTTTTGTTGCCTTATGCCGGCGACACACTACACAACGTTTCCTAGGATTTTCAGTCGTAGCCTTCATTTATATTATCGTAAGAAAATCACAGCAAGCTGTAAATAGTTGCAGCTGGTTTGCTTTTCTCGTAGCGAGTCACAAGTCGTATGAGCCAGATGTGTACTTGTGAGATAATGTGCCCATTGTATTACACATTATAGCACTATACTAATTTGTTTACAATATTTGTTTAAAAGGTGTTTTATAGTTTTGAACTGTTTTATTTTTGTAAATTTGTTCTATATTTATAAAGAAGAATTATATTTTTGAAGATGAGGTGACCTCATGGTACCTTCATGCTGCAATACGAGTTTGGAACCGTGATGAAAAGTCGTGAGGGAATCGTGTAGTCACCCTCTGCGATTCCTGATTGTATAATTTTACACCCACTCAGACAGAAAAGACAGTGAGAATCAGCAACTGCAGTCGTTAAATTTGACATGCTCTCCCACCAGAAGTTGTGTTGAGTCATGTAGTGTGATGCTGGCTTTAAACTGCTTAGCTCTGCTGATTGCAGCCCTTAGATGTGTCTTTGATGGGTCTTTCTAATAAGTAGCATGCACTGACTCTAAACCAAACCAGAGCATGATACATTTGGTTCATTTTAACATCTTCCATGAGGAAATTACAATATTGTCCCTTCTTAGTTTGCTCCACAAAGAGACTTTTCATCTAGATAGGGACCTGGAGGTCAAAGGTCAATCATCCAAACACAACCAGCCAATGAGGGCCTTTGGGGTAGATGTCATCACCTGATGATGTCACAAACAATCACCAGCCATGATCACTGTGTTATATTCAGTGAACTTACAATGCAGTGCTTTTATTAATTGGACAAAATAAAAAACAATAAAACTATGCAGCAGTTTTCACCCTGAAGCTTGCCCTGCAATCCTGCTTCAAACCCTTTTTTAGGAGGCTCGCTATTTGGTTTCTCCCACACTTCAGGCTTCCTGTCTCTGACCTGTGGACTGTGTTTGGCAGCAATTTCAGCTTCAAGATAGAACTGCTTAGCAGTTTAGGTATAAGCCAGTGCTCAGCAATCTCTGCAGCCTCAAGCCAGCACTTCAAATGTGTTCAGCTCATTAATACTGAGGCTCCCTGTTTCCAACAAGTAGACTGTGTTTGGCAGCAATTTAGGCGTCAGTCCAGCACTTTGTCTCGGTGGCCTCAAGCCAGTGCTTTGCTCTGGTTGTCGATGAGTATAGGTCAATATTCACCCTCTTGAGAATAAAATTGTTATATTAACATGTTGATATCAATTTAATTAATTTAAACAGTAGTTATTTAGGAGAACATGTATGTTGATTATGTTAAAGAGACAGATTAGGAAGTTAGTATACTGTTGGTTTCATTAAATGTAGTATCCATGTTTTTATGTATCTTTTCCAAATCTGATATCTTGAATACTTTTACATAGTATTCATGTTTGTGTATCAATACATGAATTCTGTGTGTTATAAATCCTTGTAAAGACTATTGTTCTGCTGATTGATTCCTAACAGCCAAAGTAAACTCCCACAATTTAATGTTACAACTAAACACTGTGCCAGTAAATTTAGAAAACCCCTTCACCACGATGCACTGCTACATAAACATATTAACTTTGTTAATCAAGCTGCGCCTTTACCACAAAAGATTGAGTGAAGATAAGAATGCTGTGCAGGTGGATGCCCCCATTTACTATCCTACTGCAAAGCCTGTGAATAGGCGAATTTAGTCCATGAATGTTGAAAAAATGGTCACTAAAAATGTTGCACAAATAAGAGAAAACTGAACTCAATAATATTCAAGTTTTTCTATTTATAAGTGTGTTCTGTAATGTCTTTCATGATTTTCCCATACTTCTTTTCTTTGTGAAAGACTTCCTTCTGGGACTTTCAGAATTGTAAGCCATCATTAAATGTCATTACTGAGACTTAGCTGATAGGTAGTATTAATTAGTAGTGACATTTCTAATTCTTAGATCTCTACAGACAGAGTGGCTAAATTATTTCTATTTACTTTAAAAATTACAATTAAGTTGTCTTTTGAAGTTTGACTATGGAATTTGATTATACTTTTGTCAAATAGGTTTCACTAACAAATCAGATGTGTGGTTTTTCATGTAACCATTTTAAATATTTCTTTAAAAATATACACAATCAGATATCACATAGGTCATGGCAAGGAGTAAAATTAGTTTTTTTTTTCATCTCAGCGTCATAAGAATTGTCATTTTCTCAGTGAAAGGGTGGCTTTCCTATTGCTTTCTAAACAGAGATTAGAGAAAATATATGATAAAATATTATTTTTTTTTACATTATTTTTCTTTTACTTCATACCTATTTTGTAATCCCCAATTACAAACCTTGGATCACCATGGGAGCTATTAAGTACTGTAAAACTATTCTCAAAGTAGTACACAGTGCAATTCAGGAGTGTTAACAATGACTCAGAGAGAGTTGCTGTTCTTCCAGACAACACTGCAAACTCACATTTCAGATCCTGAGGACTGTTGTCCTACAGCCAGCCAAGGACTCCCTGAAAGATTCTGGCAGCCCATTGTTGTGAATTTTAATTAATAATAAATTGTGTTTATATATTGGACATAAGCTATCGATTTATTTTATGGAATCTTGTCTGTAAAACATTTAGAATGTTACTAATGTATACTATTTGTCTGTCTAAAACAAGCAAATAAGCAACCATGTTTTGTACTTTTTAAATACAAGGGTTACTATGAAACATAATCTGTATGCAATGTAGCTTCTATAGTCTACCCCCATGTTGTCAGTACGAATAGGATTATTGTGCAAGAGACATAGGCTCAAAGTGATTTCTTTATGGATGTTTCAAAGGATTTCTTTAGTCCAAGTCCACCCATGTAAACCATAAATTAAGTCCTCAGGGCATGAAAAAGAGATCACAAATGACACATTTGTTAAATCTACTGCAAGAACAAAGAAACTACAAAGAATATATCTGAGACATGATCCTACGACAGTGAGAAGAATTAGTTCTGTCAATACCTGTGATTTTCCTGTTCTTTGGATAAAGAAAAAGAGATCAAACCAGTATGCTTGTCACCACAATGTGTACAAACCAAACAATCCACTATTTATGTTGTTTTCAAAATGTCTATGTCTTTCTTTACAGATTGACTTTATTACAATTTCTGCATTGACTTATGTTTTCAGTGCTTTAGTGCAGTACATTGTACAGTACCTGAAGTTTTATTTAAGTCTATCCATCCTTCTTCTAACCGCTTTATCCAATACAGTGTTGCGGGGAGCCAGAGCCTGTCCTGGCACGCAACAGGAGCTGGGCAGGATACACCCTGGATAGGACACCAGTCCATTGTCTTGCTTCTGTTGCAGACACACACAGCCACAGATACACTCACACCTGGACCAATTTTCCCAGAAGCCAATTAACCTACCATTATGTCTTTGAAATGGGCAACGTGGAAAAACAAATGTGAAAATGGGGAGAACATATAAACTCCACATGGACAGCACCCCAGATCCAGAATTGAACCCAGTGCTGTACAGTAGCAATGAGAAGCATCTTGTAACCATTCTGCCCTGTTATTAAACTCCCACCAATTCATTTTAGTATGTAATGCATTTTAGTTTATAGTATGCATTTTAGTATTGTAAGGCTTTGAAAACTATATAATTAAAACAAATACTCATATCCCATATTTGTTTATATTTCATGTATCACCCGTTATTCATTCTCTGTTCTGAGATAGAATTTAAAATATTTAACATACATGTCATTTTTTTATTTCAAGATGATTTTACAAATATGCAAAACAGTCTTTCTCCAAATGCCCCTTGGAAATTATTAACTAAGAAATGAAAATTCCATGGCTACCCCAATTATACATATAGATAATGTGTTCTTGAAACACCACATTTTATGAACAGTGCTTAGTAAAATTGAAGATAAATGCAGCCCTCAAGTGTGTTTTTAAAACACTAAAGAAAATCACCTTCAAGAAAGTTATTTTTGGTTGACTACTGAAATACCTCCAAGACATAAAGAGTCAGCCCTCCACAAGCTTTGCAGTCAGCTACATCATTTCATTCTTGTATAGCTTGAAAGGAGCAGCATTATTCCTTATAATCACAAACATGAAACAAAATGTTCATTAATGATGATTTATCTTTAGATGGCATAACTGTGAAGGTATGGGGCAAACCTTCATAAATCAATATAATGTGTAGCCAGTTGCTGGAAATAAAATACAGCCATACTCATTGAAAATATCTGAACAAAAGCTTTCAATTTGTGTTACAGTTTGGAACCTAAGCTCAGTGCTGTAATCTACAGTGGTTTGTTTCGGGACACCTGCTGTTCAGTGTGAATGTTAATTCTTAGTGATATTAGAATATACACCAATGACACAAATTTATGTGACATTCCACTGAAAGCAGAAAGACATAAACTTATATTAAAAGGTTTAAATGATGTCTAGTTTTGTATAGCCATTAGTTGGCTAGATCTTAAGAAGTAACATTAAAGCTTCTGGATTACCTTCACATTATTCTGTCATCACAAATAATTTCCTTTGGAAGTGCATCTTGTTTCCTAATTTAGAAGGTCATTCTATCATTTATATACTAAGCACATGGACAGAATGTTGAAATAAAAAAGACAGTACCCTAAGATGACAAAAGAAAGATGTTAGTTTTTCGAAAGCATTGACTCTTGTAGGCTACTTTTAGATGCCTCATTATGAAGGCTGCTAAGTAAAAATCTAACTCTAGTGGAAACCAGTGAAAAATTCTATATTCCAAAAAGAGCATCTGTTTCTAAACTGTACTAGAATCTGTTTGCCCATATTGCAGCCTGCATTGCATATACTGTATACTTGATGGTGTTGCTTATTGCATTACATTCAGTCTTAAGCAGAGTACATTTGTTTAACCACTCTGCTTAGTATTGCAATATGCACTGTAATCTATTGTATGTATTCACCCATTTACTCAATGATTTACATGTCCTTATTTGTGTTGCTATTGTATTTTAACTGTAAATTGCAATGCACAAATGAATCAGTGGTATAAGTAAATAATTGTATTTCTTATATGGCACATTAAATTTTACCCACTATCAAAATATCCTGAGTTATTGCCTCTATATATCACTTAGCTCAAATTTACCTTTACCTTTATCTAATTGTTTTCCAAAGACTATATTACAGAATGAACAAAAAGTGCATGATTCAAAGCTGGATTCAAACCACTGCTACCTCATAGACTAATGTACGGTATATTATGCTATCATTCACCAGCATAGCCAACATTAACAAAAGATCATGCAGTTCATGAAGTGCTGAATGTAGGCATAGACAGATATCTACTACAAATAACTATTGTTCTTCTGCTATATTTTGTTCTGCCTTTCTTAATGTGCATCATATGCATGCCAGCCAGAGAAATATTGTTTTATTTATTGTTTGAGTCTAATGGCTTTTGGCTAATAAACAGTACAGGTATTTTCATTAGGTTTATTTGCCAGTAAAGTGTCAATCAAACCCATCTCCAGAATTTATAGCTGGAATTTTTCCAATTGAACCACATTTATTTTCAGAACAGAACAGTTTGAGTGTAATAAATAACTTCTTCACAGGCAAGTAGCAGTCGGAATAGATTTGCACTGCTTATATCCAGCAATGTTGTGATCAGATTCACCACCATACTGTTGCTACCTTGTTTCAATGGCAGGTAATGCATTACACATAATACATCTCACATTCTACAGCTGCCCAGGTTGGTAAAAAAAATAGGAGACTCAGAAAAATGCATTCATCACCAACCCACCAATCAAAAGCAAGTGATGCCTAAAAAAGAATTAAGTATACAGTATGTTCAGTTCAGTTTGTCATATACACACAAGTGCAATGAAATGTTTATTTCTATGCTACGATGAAAGACATTAAGGAATCACCAAAACATAAACACAGAACAGAAGCAGCCATCTTGAGCTTTACACAAAAAATAAAGGCCACCTTTTAAATAGTTTTTTATATAATTAATATGCTACTATACACACTCTCTAAGCCTTCACAGCTGCGACTGCCCAACACCTACTCCATCCCCCCACAATCATGGCCGTCTACAGCTACAACCCCCAACAGCTACTCACCCCCCCAATCCCCCACAGCTACCACTCTCCAACACCTCCACCATTAACACCTGCAGCACTGACAGTGCTATGAGCACCATCCCCCAGGACAGGCTGACCATCACAGCTGACCAGGTGAAGAGGGAGCTGAAGAGGCTGCACCAGGGTAAGGCCACAGGACCAGATAATGTCTGTCCCAGAGTTCTGAGGGCCTGTGCTGATCAGCTGCGCAGAGTGCTCCAGTGACTGTTCAACCTGAGCCTGCACTTGGAGAGGGTTCTTGTGCTCTGGAAGACATCATGCCTGGTCCCGGTAGCAAAGAAAGGGCGCCCCTTTGTCCTCAATGACTACAGACCAGTTGCGCTGACTTCTCACTTCATGAAGACACTGGAGAGGCTTGTCTAATCCCACCTGAGACCCCTGGTCAGTTCATCACTGGACACCTACCAGCCTACCAGCCCAGTGCTGGTGTGGAGGATGCAGTCATCTACCTGCTGCAAAGGGCCTACTCACACCTGGACAAGACTGGCAACATTGTAAGGATTATGTTTTTCGACTTCTCCAGTGCCTTCAATACTATCCAGCCCTTACTTCTAAGGAGGAAACTGGAGGGGATGCAAGTGGGTGCCTCCATGATCTCATGGATCACTGACTATCTGACAGGCAGACCACAGTCTGTGAGACTTCAGAATTGTATGTCTGAACAGGTAGTAAGTAACACAGGGGCTCCTCAGGGGACGGTTCTTTCTCCATTGCTCTTCACCCTCTATATTTCGGACTTTAAGTACAACTCAAAGTCATGCCACCTGCAGAAGTTCTCAGATGACTCTGCAATTGTGGGATGCATCAAGGGTGGGCAGGAGGAGGAGTACAGAGGACTGGTCAGCAGCTTTGTGGAGTGGTGTGGGGAGAACCACTTGGAACTGAATGTAACAAAGACAAAGGAACTGGTGGTAGATTTCAGGAGGAAAAAGGTCAAACCTACTCCTGTCTACATCCATGGGAGTGGCGTGGAGATGGTGGACTCGTACAAGTTCCTGGGAGTGCACATCGACGATAGACTGGAATGGTCTAAGAACATCGAGGCTATCTATAAGAAGGGACAGAGCCGACTTTACTTCTTGAGGAGGCTCAGGTCCTTCAATGTATGTAGTAAGATGCTACATATGTTATATCAGTCGTTTGTTGCGAGCACCATTTTCTACGTGGTGGTATGCTGGGGCTCTGGGATTAGAGCAGTGGATTCTAACAGGCTGAACAAGCTCATCAGAAGAGCAAGCTCTGTCATTGGGTCTGGCATGGACCCCCTGGAGGTAGTGACTGAGAGGAGAATGGTGTCCAAACTAGAGGCCATCATGTACAACTTCTCCCATCCCCTCTATGACATGCTTGTAGAAATGTAGAGCATGTTCAGCAATAGACTGATCCATCCACGGTGCGACAGGGAGCACTACAGGAGGTCATTCTTGCCTTCTGCCATACATTGACTGTGTCCTGTCTCTGGACTGTGTGACTGTTGTCATACTTCAACATTGACTGTGACCTGTCTCTGGACTGAACAATAAACTGATACATCTGTTCTTTTTCTTTTTCCCGTTTACAACCGTTTTCGTGCAATATATGCCAGGGACTTGTACAATGCATTTATATTTATATTTATACTGTGCAATACAACTTTTTTGTGTACTGTTCTGTTCTGGATTGTTCTTTGTGTGTTCTGGACTGCGACTAATTCTTCTTAGTGCACTTCTCACTGTACTGATTGTATTGTATGTATTGTATTATTATTGTATCATTCATTACACTGTTGCTGTGTTGTCTGTGTTAAGCTGCTGTTGCACTGCAATTTCCCTCATGGGATCAATAAAGTATCTATCTATAAAATTGGACAAAAGTACACAACCTACCACCTTTATCATAAATATTTTAATGATGCAGAAATATTTTATGCATCACAGTCTTTACATAAGATATTACTAATAGTATTAATAATGAATGACCTTGGACAGGCTGTAAGGTCAATGTTTTATCGTGGTCCACTTTCTTTGTAACCGTCTTTGTAAATGAAAATACTTAATTTTTTAATTCACATTTTATTGGCATTTCTTGATCCAATCAGGTATTCCGATCAAAAAGTAAGTATTGAGAATCTCCAATTCACCGTGCCTTTCACATGCTCATAAACGATATTAATTTAGGAACATAAACATATTATATAGACTGTATATGGCTGGTATTGGTAGTTTAAAGAAAAAATACACACCAGTATTCCACTTTCTTCCTAAACATTTTAAGCATCAAAGTCTTACATGTGGTTATTTTGGAAACATTTTTACGTGCTCCTTCTGGCTATATTGAGTTTATATACTTTGTAAAAAGTTATAATGTTTTAACCTTCCTGTGAATAAGCTCGTAATCGCAGTAAACAAAAGCATACTTTTAGAATTTGATTAATAGGGAATATAATACAGAATCGCATATCTAAAGAAATTAATAACGATATAATTATATGCATATACTGTAGCTCAAATTATCACAGTAGTACACTTTCTTTTGATATATCTACTTCAGTTTCACTCCTTTCCACGTGATTATGTCTGTGGCATGATGGCTTAAGTGTGTCCCTTATATGCCTGAGGTCGGAGGTACGGGTCCAGCTGTTGCCATGAGTTTTCTTTTAACAAATAAACATTTCTTTGAAAAACGAAAGTAGCAAATATAATGGACACTATATTGCCATTTTTTATATTTCTAAATATCACAACATATTCGAAGCTAAGTCATTTATTAATAACAACAAATAATTTCAAGCTGCTACTACTGTCGTTATTACTGATAATAAATATTATCAACACTATATTGAATTTGTTGGTATTCCTAAATATCACAAAACGTTCAAAGTTCACATCCTTGCGAAACAATCATGACGTTCTCATCCAATCTAAGGGGTGATGTTTTTTATATTTTGAAACCCTGATCTTGACAAACTCGTTCACTAACAAGTGATTACCATTTCCCATGAATACTTGCGCTCATTATCGCTCATTAAGAAAATCATACTTTCAAAATTATTTTAAATAATTTAATTATTAGGGAATATAATATGGAATCGTGTATCTAAAGAAATGAATAACAATATTAATTTAAGGATCTAAGCATATGTATTTATATAGCTGGTAGTATTACTGTATTCCACTCTCTTTGTTTTATTAACATCTGAATCGCAGTGGGTGAGAAAGAGACAGAAAAAAGTGAATCCTGTTTTTTATATGGTCTGTAGCTCAAATCCTGCTTAACTAAAAATTAGATACAAGAAGAGTATTATTGGACAATGTTGTGAGGATCTGGTGGAATTTCTCTGTAAACTGAAGAGTTATAGAGGAGACACGTTGTGTATCGCCTCTTTTTACACTTGTAAAAAAGAACATTCCAATGTAAATGTGACACTGAAGATATTATTAATAATGTTGCACTTTCAGGCTCACATGGGTTTGCGCCCTACACCCTGCGGGACTGCAGTGTACATACATTCACAATGTGAGAAATACTGCTCAATACGAGTTTGTGCGAACAACCCTCATAGGTGATATTTAGAAATATATATTGTAGTGTTTCCGGGTTCAGCGAGGACGGGCACAGTAATTCAGACACTCGTTGATTGAAAAACTTTTCGGCACAACCCCCACGCCCGCGCGCCAGCAGAGAGAGAGATGTAGCCACTATTGATAAACATACAGAAAAGAGTATTAAAGAATTCGCTACACCTAAAAAACAGTGACAAAAAAATCCTACCACCACAAAGCCCTGCTGAGCCAGCTGGTCCTGAGGCTCACTGGCCCAAGCCACATAGACACCAGCTAGCCTCAGGACAGCACTGCTAGAGCACCACAACTCACCTCAACCACATCACAGCACAGATCAAACAGCAATATCTCACACAGGGACACACACACAAACACAACATAAACTGGAATGCTACAGAACCTTAAACAGACAATACACACTAGCCGGATATTTGACCAACATAAGAAACAGCAAAAATAAACAAACCGTGATGAAGTACAGGCTTGGCTTGGCCACAGAAACTGGGCGACACAGGCAGACCTGGCTGCCCAGAGAGGACAGACTGTGCTCCCACTGCCAGCAGGGAGAAATAGAGACAGAAGTGCACTTCCTACTACACTGTAACAGATATTCTGGGATTAGAGAAACATTCTTCCCTAATTTCAGAAATCTACTCCCAGAGTTCCCACACCTGCTAGAAACACGATTCCCAGTCCTACTGGGAGAAGGAGGCGGGAACTCAGTTGAACTGGCAGCCCAGTATGTGATCTCCTGTCACAGCCTGAGGAACAGTGAATCTGTCTCCCAATAATGCTCAACATGTTTACAGTATATGTAAATATTTAATGATATATCTTTGTTGTAAATGTCTGTAATATGTCTGTAGATTTTATTTTATTTTTATTTTTTGTTTTGTTAATTTTATTATTTTTATTTGCTTTGCAACATTGATTGTACCCATCGGTCAGGCTAATGAAGCACCTTGAATTGAATTGAATTGAATTGAGAGAGAGAGAACGAACGAGTGCCAGAGACAGCAAGAAAGAGAAAGCACAAATCCTTTCGCTTGGCAATCTACCTGAACATAAAGCAAGTGGTTTCGTAACTCTAGGAGGTCTCGTGAAAACACTACAGGCGTGCCAAAATTGTTTTCAAACTTCAAGCTAATTTTAACACGGTTGTAAACCGAAGAAAAAAATGACTCTGAAAAAGTTACAAGAAGCTTGAAATTATTATTGAATTAATACTGTTAATAAGGACCAGACACATTATTATTGTTTCAGTGGTATTTTTAATACCACTTTGTTTTTCTCGATTCTAATTACAATACATACAATTTCATTTTAAGGCTTGAGGCGTTTGTTAGATTGCCCCACTGAATAAAGTGTTTTGAATTGAACCGGTTGATCTACTCTCAGAGCTCTCAGCTCTCAGCATTCTCAAAGAAGAATAGGTGAACCTTCCAATGAAAGACAGTCCCCCTTCCCCCCGCAGACAGACTGACAAATGTTTTCACAACTTTCACTTTGTCAGGCGTAATTTATTAGCAACAGACAAAAAACAAGCTGTTAACAGGCTGTTTCATGTTCTTCCTAATATTGTTGAGCGCAGTGGGGGACATTGTGATTTCAAATGCTTTTGTTCTGTCTTGCATTGTCAGATTGTGAATAAATAAAAACATAAGGTAATATATAATATAAATATAAGGTAACCAGCAATCAAATGTACTGTTTTTACTTAACATTCAGTTTTCCATACTGTAACTTGAGTCTTTTTGTAAGCTGTAAGTTCTTTTTACTTCTTAATTAAACATTTGAAACACTTTAATTTTGTAAACGCAATGCGCATTCCATACAGAAATAAAATCATGTTTTCTACAGGTGTGAAGCAGATTAGCAGGTTGCTAACTAAATAGCGCACCATCCACCACTGCCCAGTATAACCTTAAATGAACAGGAAAAAGAGCATTTTCAGAGAGCAATTACATTGTGTTTATGTAAAATAAGTGATTAGATTTATGAGCAATTAATTTCTTATTCATTTAAGCTAAATGAGAGGAATTAAATCAATCAGAAACTTGGAGTGCAATTGTAAAAATAAGTCTTCTTCCTTCATTTGTTTAACTTAAAGAATTTCGCTAAGAAAGTGTGTAATGTAGGGCGCTCTGAATGAGTTTGTCAAGATCACGGTTTCAAAATAAAAAAAACATCACCCCTTAGATTGGATGAGAACGTCATGATTGTTTCGCAAGGATGTGAACTTTGAACGTTTTGTGATATTTAGAAATACCAACAAATTCAATATAGTGTTGATAATATTAATTATCAGTAATAACGACAGTAGAAGCAGCTTGAAATTATTTGTTGTTATTACTAAATGACTTAGCTTCAAACATGTGATATTTAGAAATATAAAAAATGTCAATATAGTGTCCATAATATTTGCTATTTTAGTTTTTCAAAGAAATGTTTGTTAAAAGAAAACTCATGGCGACAGCCAGGCTGGTACCTCCAACCTCAGGCATATAAGGCACATGCTTAAGCCATCACGCCACAGACTTAATCGCGTGAAAAGGAGTGAAACTGAAGCAGACATATCCAAAGAAAGTGTACTACTGTGATAATTTGAGCTACAGTATATGCATATAATTATATCGTTATTAATTTCTTTAGATATGCGATTCTGTATTATATTCCCTATTGATCAAATTCTAAAAGTATGCTTTTGTTTACTGCGATAACAAGCTTATTTGCAGAAAAGGTTAAAACATTATAACTTTTTACAAAGTATATAAACTTAATATAGTCAGAAGGAGCACCTAAAAATGTTTCCAAAATAACCACATGTAAGACTCTGATGCTTAAAATGTTTAGGAAATAAAGTGGAATACTGGTGTGTATTTTTTCTTTAAACTACCAATGCCAACCATATACATATATATATATACCATATACACTTTACACTTTACATAATATGTTAATATCGTTTATGATCATGTGAAAGGCATGGTGAATCGGAGATTCTCAAAACTTACTTTGTATGATTGGAAACAAATACCCGATCGGATCAAAAAAATGCTGTGGTGTTACTTTTTGTCAATAAAAAATAAAGTATTTTAATTTACAAAGATGGTTACAAAGAAAGTGGAACACGGTAAAACTTTGAGCTTACAGCCTGTCCAAGGTCATTAATTGTTAATACTATTAGTAATATCTTCCGTAAAGACTTTGATGCATAAAATATTTCAACTAATACCAGCCATATACAGTTTACATAATATGTTTATGTTCCTAAATTAATATAGTTTATGACCATCAGACGCATTATGTTCCTCTTCTTTTTATGCTCAGCTACTAAAATTTCCCTTTAGTTGTAAAATTCCATATAAATATTCAATACTAAGCAGATTTAAACATGCACAGTAAAGAGATTAAATGATTAAGTCTTTTTACTAACAACCAATGCACCACAAGTGCCCCTGTCTGTCATTTTTGCCAGCTAATCACATACTGTGGTACAATGCAGTGACTTGTGGGTAATTGCATGCGGTACGGGTTTGTACCGTGTATTTTGAATGGCTGCATCTGTACAAGACCATTTCTAGTTGCATATAATGCACAAGAGTATATTAAATTCTGTGCATGCTGTAGAAGGAAACAACAACAAATTTTGTTGTGCCATTTTTTCCTGTTTTGTTAATGTCAAGTGTTGTGTGTGTTTTCTTTACAGAGAATATTTTTTGTATAATTGTATATCTTGTTTTATACACAAAATATGCAATTCAGTAAATGAGTTAAAAAATCACACTCTGTAAATATCCAACTTTTTCAAGGGTATTACCAAAATAAGGAGGCATAGGCAAACAGACTGTTTCTAAATATGTGGTAATTTCCGCAAAATTGGATTTAAATCAAAAAGTGTTTTTGGATCATAGCCTTTAACAAGTTACCTTTTGAATAGTTTTTGTGGTGTGAGGAGAATGTTCACATATGACCTTTCTGCCAGATAAAATCAAACTCTCATTGCAGCGCATTAACATTGTTAACATTTCCCCTCAACAGTGACTTGGGACATAAACCCATTACCACTAAATCAGAGATTTGCATGCAGCTCATTAAAAACCCTTCTATTTGGCTGGTGGAAACTAGGTGATGAAACCTTCTGCATTCAGGAGCTGTGAAGGCTAAATTCTCAGTATACATTATACATCGCAGTATACATCTCACATCTCATCTCATTACAATGCTTAGGTCATTGCATGAAAATACAGTACATACTATAGATCTGGTGGCTTTTTATGCAGTGTCAATGGACCATGAATTGCAATTCTGCAATTCTAAGCAAATATGTTAAACTGTTAACCCACTTTAATTTAGAATCCAATTTTACTTGAACAAACTACCACACTAAATGCTCTCTAATTTCACATAGAAAATTATTGTGTATAATAGCAAGTAGATTAATTATTTTTTTTATTCACGCATGGTAGATGAAGTGTAGTTTTAAAAAAACAGAGTTTATGACAAATGTTTGGGAGGGCTGACAACAGCCAATTTCAATAAAACTCAGCTGTCAATAATTCGCAATTACTCCTTATGTCCTTAACTACCTCTTTCTGCATCCCATCTCCACCACATCTTCACCTTTGCAGCTACCATTTGGTCACTCCTCACTCTGCATCAGGGTCTTAGCCTGGTCCTACAATGGCCAAGAGGTTAGCACACAACCAAGTGAGTAAAGCTATATTTTAACTACAACACTCCATAATCCTTCCAATACACTTAATTCTTGGATGATGTTATTCCAGTTATTCCTAAAGTGAATTTTGCTTGTCATTTGAAAATTACTACCCTAAATCCCACACCTGAGTTTATTTTAAAAATGTTACTGTAGGATGCCCGGAAAAAAAAAAACTTATAAAAATACAACAGAAAAGTTCACAACATCTTTATGGTATGAAATATGAAATGGAAAATGAAACAAACTGG